>NC_141137.1:188315023-189025023 GCF_053477565.2 Lygodium microphyllum | reverse complement strand
TGCCAACTCAGCCATGGCTATCTTGTGTTCCTCCTTAGCTTTCTCCAATTGTGAGAGCAGCTCGGCGACGTACTCATCGTAGTTAGCCGATGGCATCATCGTTGTGTGGATGGGTGAGGTCGAAGCTTCTACCTTCTGCCCTTTAGGATCTTGCCTGGATTTCGCATCAGTAGCTGACCTCTTTTGTCCTGTGGCCATACCATCCTGTGCTCTGTCCCTGGGCCATCTCTTTGTTGATGAAGTATTGCATCCATGCCACAAAATTTGACACGTTGGCACTGGTCGAGATGCTAGGGGTAATGGTGGTGGGTTCAATGGAAGGCACCAGGAGGGTAGGAATCGGATGAATTGGGGCCTTGCCCTTGCCCTCAGTGACTGCAGGTGGCATGATCTCTGGCACCTGTGTGCTAGACCCTGGCCTTTATTCTCTCTGTGGGCTCTAGTTCCCCAATTCATCCGCTCGGCTTTGTTGCTTGATAGACCGGCGTGTGGCTTCAGCCAAGTCCTCTTCCTCCTTCCTTCTTAGTTCTTCCTCTTCCTCGTCCGCCTTTCTTCTCCTTTCCTCCTCCGCTTTTCTCTGCTCTTCCTTCTTTTTCTCTTTTTCTTCTTTTTCCTTCCTTTTCTTCTCCTCTGCTTCCTGTTTCGATGCCTTCTTTGCTTTCTGTAATTCTTCTTTTTCCTTCTCTTCCTCCTGTCTCTTCTTCCTCTCTCTCTCCTTGGCCTCTTTTAGAGGCTCTTTCTTTACCCTTTCCAAGTCTTCTCTCTCCTTCTTTCTGCCTTCGTCATCCTTCTTCTTTCTCTGCGTTGTCTTCTTCTTGGGCTTCTTGGTTGTCTTTTTGCTTGTCTGTCCTTCCCCTTCTTCCTCTGTCTCAGTTCTATCGGTGGACCTATCCTTGTCCTGGTGAGGAGGGGACCTCTCTGGCGTTTCTCCTTCTCTTTCTTTTGCATCCTGCGCTTCCTTCACTACCTCCTAGATGAGCGCAGTCAAGACACCTCCATACCCGATGAAGGAGGCTTTGGATGAGGCTTTCTTTCTTTCTGTAGCTTTAGCGGGAGATTCTCCTCCTACTGGCACACTTCCTAGGGCCAATGCTTTGGCTGCCTGGTCGATCATTTTTCACACATACCCGTTCCAGTCTACTTCGTCTAGGGTATGGACTGCTACATTCTCCAGCACACGTATGCTAATTCGATGCATCAATGAATTGTAGCGCTAGCTAGAGAAGAGCACATCTATTAGCTTGGCTTGCATCCTGGCTTTTGCGTCAGAGATATCCTGGATGCTTATGCCATCATTTGTGAGCACATCTCCCTTCTTCATTTTAAGCATGGCATAAAAATCCCTTTTCTGTTTCCTCTCCGTCTTTGGCACCAACCCCAAAGCCTTCTCCACCAAGGCTGGGTCTAAGCTGACATGTACCTGCTTTGCATCTTCTCCTCTGTCCACCATCACAGTACCACATTCTCAATCTGGGTTGTACGTTCTGAGGAACTCCACGCACTTCAAGTGGTCCAGCTCCTGTGAGAATTTTTCAAGATACTTCGTGAGGTTGCATTGTTCAACCACCCTCCTGGCTGCTTCCTCCTTGGCCACCGCAACTTCTATGTTGTGGATGGTTCGAAATTTAAGCTGGCTGAAGGCGCGGTTCTCTAGATGGATGCGGTATTGCTCCCTTTCCTCGTCTGTGAAAGGGAGTCGATGGGCGCGGTCAGTGGCAGTGCCGTTCTTTGACACCACGTGCCCTAAGATGCATCTGCGTTTTACCCAAAACTGGCACTTTAAGGGGTTTAAGGAGAGATGATATAAGCGACACCATTCAAAGACCACACGGAATTTGTCTAAGTGTTCGATCCAGGTCGAATGGATACACAAGTCGTCGACAAAGACTTCTAACTCCTTACGAAGCATGTCCTTAAAGATGGTGCACATGAGGCATTGAAAAGTGGCAGGGGCATTAGTCAACCCGAAGGGCATGACTATGTAAGCAAAGACACCCCACTCAGTGGCAAAGGTGGTCTTGTGCCTGTCCGCCAGATGCACTTGCACCTAGTTGTACCCTGAGAAGCTATCCAGAAAACTGTAGGCTTCCTTTCCTGCCACCCTCTCAAGCATGTGCTCGATGTATAGCAATGGATAGTTATCCCTCTTCGTAGCAGCGTTCACCTTCTTGTAATTGACACACACTCGGATTTTTCCATTCTTTTTCATCATGATGACTATGGGTGATACCCAGTCTGTGTGCTCAATTTCATAAATGAATCCCGCTCTCATCAGCTTGTTAATATTCTCTTTGACAGCATGAGCGTATTTTGGATTCATAGGGTACAGTCACTGCTTGACCGGCATTGCGTCTGGCGTCATGGGTATGTTGTGAGTCATGACACTCGGATCTACCCCCTTAAGCTCTTGCAAGGACCAAGCGAATATGTCTATGTACTCTCGCAAGAGAGCGACAATACTAATTTCTTCTTCCTCAATCAAGTCATCGGCAATGGAGACTGGTCGGGGTGTTTACCCTTCCTGGGCTAGATTCACCTCCTTGACCTTGGCTGGTCCCTCGATTGGTTTGTTGGTTTTTCCTTGATGTTTGGCACCTAACAGAACCACTACCCTCTCCCCTTTTTTGAATTTCATGAAGCACTTAGGGAGGTCCTGCAGTTTTTGTTGTTCTTCCGTTCACGTATCCCTAGGTTGTTTCACCTTTTCCTGCCTTAACTGTCTGTGCCTCAGGTGGACGGGTAGGTCCCCCTTCGTGCATCTAGTCGTGGGCGGCCTAGGGATTTCTGGATCACTGTTCGAACTAACCTCCCCGACTCAGAGTCCAACTCCCCATCTTCGATAAAAGAAGTAGTCTCCCCTGGTGGATGTTGTTTAGATGGTGATTCTATCGTGAGGACTGGTGTCTCCCTGGCTGGGCTAAGCCTGCTTGTTCGAGGTCTATGGCTCCTACTTGTTCCAACCAAGCGTGGTCACATTCCATACGCATGACCCCTCGCTCTATCCTAAAGATATTTCTTTTCTGCGGCTTGGAGTCTGCTCGTATTTGCTCGATTTCTTGTCCTTCAGTGTCGTATTCTATGGTATCTACTTCACCCTCAGTTCCATCACTGAAGGATTGGCAGTCTTTGTATTCATCGTTAGAATCCCCTTCATCAGACTGCTCGTCATCTCCTAGGGCTTGGTACACCTCTTGTCATTGGTCAGGGAGTAGGGCCCAGTTATACATGAGGTTGAAGTCATGCACTCTGGTCCATTGCCACTTGGATTCACCCAAGAGATCCTGTAGTGGTTTCAAGTTTGCAGTTGAATTGCCGGCTAGCTTGTCTATCAAGTATTCTAGCATCTCCTGGAGTTCCCTTTTGTTAGTTGGGACTTGGATGTTGACAGGCTTAGGCTTTCCCCGAAGGGTTCCTGCCATCATGTAGACTGGTATGGAGAGTGTGTTGCTAGGCTTGCCGATCGTTTTCATGGTTTGCTCATATGCCTCATGGTCTGAGAATGGCAAGTCGATTGCAGCAAGAACGTGCATCCAATCCCGCTCATCCTCTGGGCATGGGATATACTTGGTCAAGGGCCCGTAGGATTCCTTGACCTGAGTGTTACCCTTGAGCGTAGCAGAGATGGTGTCTAGGTCAATTGGTGAGGTCTTCCAAGTATCCATCTCTATCCTTATGGCATCCGTTCTATTGCCAAGGAAGATCAAGCCGTTACCCCAATCTTCGATGACTCTAGCATTGCGCATCCAGGGTCGGCCTAATAGGATATCATAGTCCACTCCCTTCATGACTATAACGTCAACAGAGAACTGGACACCTGCAATCTTTACTGGCCAATTCTTAAGTACCCCGAATGGCTTTACTCTCATACCGTTTGCTAGTGTGACATTAAACCTAGCAGTTTCGACAGGCGGGTTCCCCCAAGTCTAAAGCACTGCATGGCTAAGCACACTAACCCCAACTCCCATGTTTACGATTCCCTTTCTTGTTGTGTCGCCTAGGGCTAGGACCAGTAAGACTGCGTGCATCTCAGAACCTTCCCAGAAGGCATTGACATGCAAGGATTTAGGGATGGAGTGCAGCGTCAAACTCGGTATTTGTGTTTCTACGTCATGGTCTTGAGGGTCTGCCGTGACCTACTCTCGTGACTCTTCGACCCACTGCTTAAGATCTTGCCATAGGGTAGGATGCTGCCTAAGCAGATCTCCCAGGCCAAGTGTTATAGGGGTGGTCACTAGCGTGGTCAGGAGATCTTTGGATACTCGTCTCTCCCTTAACCTGGATTGTCCTGGCCAATGGCCGTGACTGATCTGCGGCTCTATAGCATCAAGGCTTGGTCTTAGCGGCACTGCTTGTGGTGCGGTTACTTCTCTCGACTTAGGTTGAGGCGGTGATATTGGCGTGCCTACACTGGAGAGATCATCGATCTCGTCCTCTGTGATGGGCTCAGCGTCCTTGAGATACTCTTGAGCCTCCTTCACCCATTCCTTCACCTTTTCTTTGGCCTCTAACTGCTGCTTCGAATGTGAGTATTCCCCTACCTTAGCACTTCCCTTTTCGGCCATCTTACGGGCTAAATTTTCTGCCTCTGCATCTAAAACCTTCTTTCCAGTAGGCAGAGTCGTAGCACTCTCGGTTTTTAGTGCAACTTTAGCTTCTAATCTCTTCTTTTTCCGCCTGCGGCTTTTCTTCCCTATCGAGGCTGCGTCAAGATTGCTAGGTCTTGGCAGAGAGATGCCGGCCTGCTTCGTTTGGGCTCAGGTCATGACCCGCAATGGGATAGGTGTGGCCTCCCCATTGAGGTTTTAGACACCAAACAGCCCCAATGGGACAGATGGTACATTGGCTGAGCTAGAAGATGGCTTTCGCTTTGGGCAATCTACGAAGAGATGAGTGATTCTGCACTCTGCGCACCTTTGGTCAGCCTTGTCTCTGTTTTGCTGCTCTCTTTCAGGGCAGCATGATGAGACATGACTGGGGTGAAACAGATGACTGGATCTTGCGTCTGCCCTCCTAGGCCTCTACCTCGTCCTCTCCTAACGCCATCACCGGCACGGGTCGATAGTCCATGAGGACAGCGTTGCCCTCATCGTCATGCGAGACATAAGGGTATATGTAAGCTTCTTCCTCACTTGGCTCTTCCATGTAGTAGACTGGAGCATCGCTCGGTGGATCGGTCACATAAGGACCAAGTGGTCTAGGGATGCCCGTAGGATTTATTTCCATCCTAGGAATAGTTGGCTTCATATCGTTAGGCGCGGGAAGGGCCAATGGGGCTCCCCTTCCAAAGAATGACTGCGGCATGTTCACTAGGTAAGGCTGGCCGTAGGGTTGCGAGTACAGAAGTCTTCTTGGTAATCTACAATGCGCGATGCCATGGCCAAACCTACCGCAGTTAGCACAAGGTCTTGACCTAGGGTCTTGACACTCGGCCGGCAAGTGGTTTCCGCCACAATACACGCATTGGACGTGCGGGCGTGTTGGTCATCTCAACATGTCTTGCAACTTGGCTAATTCCATCTTGACATTAGCCAATGTCTCGGTGGCCTTCCACTTATCTTGGGATGATGGGATTGATCGCTCAGTAGAGGCTGACGCTCTCTTTGAACCTCGTGAGTTAGTCTCCTCTATGTTCGAGCTCCTCGAGCTCCACTCTTTCAGCTGATCATCGACTCTGATGGCTTCCTCAAACACTCTAGCTACTGCGTCTCGCTGCAAGCTTGAATTGCCTGCCAAAGCCTTATATAACTCATTGTCTCGAATTCCGCTGATGAATACAGTCGAAACTGCTCTTTCAATCAGTCGCTCACCCAGAGGGATTCTCTTGAACAGACTCCTCACATGGGTTACGTAGTCGCAGATGTCCTCCTTCTCTTTTTGCTTGACGTTCATCAAGCGTACTTGTAGGTTATCGAAGTATTCGGGCTCGGCGAATCTCTTGATGAAGAGACCCTTGAGGCCATTGAAGTTGGCTCGCTCTACAGCATCTAGGCTCATATACCATGTCCTATCCTTGCCGCCTAGGCAAAGCCCGAACGCTTACGAGCGTTGAGTTAGGTCATTGAGGCCGTTGGCTTCGCAAACTTTCTCAAACTGCTCAACAAAGCTATATGAGTCATCATGGGGTTGGTACTTGTCGAGTTACTTGGCAACGATTGGTATTTTGGACTGGCTCTTTGAGCCTTGGTTCGCCCCTAGTCCTGCGAGCAGCGATGTCGCTAGTGCCGCGGCACTTTGTTCTGCAGCCGTGTTATCTAGCAGTCGCTTCATGAGAAGCTCGCTCAACGTCAAGTCCCCCTCTAGGGCTCTCTCGTGATCTGTTCGGTTCCTACCTGCTAAGTTCAACACTCGCTGCACCTCGCGCAACTCCGTACTTTGCCTTTGGCTTCTAGCCTGTCGATCCCTATTGTATTCGGCTATGCCTTGCAATGCTTTGCAGGCTAGCTTTCTCTCCTCTTCTAGATCTACAATGATAGCGTCTACTGTCCTACTGCGGTGCTCATACCGGGTGTGTGCACCGTAACTGCTTACCAGCTACTGAATAGCATCTGGGAAGATGTTCAAATAGAGTTCCTCATTAGACCAGCGGTCTGAGCTTTCCTCTGCCATTGTCGAGTCGTCTTGCTCCACCAAGCTGTCGATCAGGTTCAGTAAACTTGTTAAATCCACGTCGTCGGTGCCCCTTGCTTGGTCCTAATCTGCGCTTTGATGGTTTGTCTATGTCTTGGGTCCTCTCCTATTGGTGGGTTCCTTGAATGGTTTATCTGAGTGAGTTCCTTTAGTTATTGAATACAAACCTCAATTTATGATCACTGAGTGTGTGTATCGTTTCTCATGCACTTGTGCTCAATCAAGCTTTCAGCTTTCTTAGTGTACTTCAAGTGCGAAAATTCAATGTGAGTGCAGCAAGCAATTCCTCAGCATCTTACGCACTCTCGCTTGTTTCGGGCTTGCTAGGCTTGTAGATCAATTTTTTGGCCGTTTTGTCACAGGGTTTAGGGTTTTTCTCGTATGTTGCCTTATTCGTTTTCGATCAATCAAGTTTTACAGCTCAGTGGCTCGCGTATAAGTCCTTGGGTCTCGCAACTGCCCACTTCTAACTGCTAAGTGGCTGCGCGCTATGATTTTTTCCTATTACGTGTGCCAGAATCAAGTTCTGAGTGCCCAAAGGGTTTCGACAATTTGCATTGTTGCGTATTTGCCGGGTCATGTCAAATTTTTGAAAATTTTGATAAAAAGTTGCACTCGGACCAACTGGTTCGAATTGCAGGGTCCGAGTAGGTCACTCGAACGGGTCGAGACACAGGGCCGAGGGCCGAATTCCAGGGTTTAACTCGGACGGTTTTGATTCAGACGGGCCAAATGACAAATTCGGACAAGGTGATTCGAACGGGCCAAATGGCACTGGGTCGAATGTGAAAAGTGGCCGAGGGTCGAATTTGAGACTCGGACGCGGATCGAGGCCAAATATGCCACGTGGCCGAAAGTTTGACTCGGACGGGCCGAATGGGTTGACTCGGACAGTTTGCCTCGGATGGGGTCCGAGGGCCGACTAGGGTTTGGGTCGAGTGGGCCGAGTGACAGGGGTTGAGAGCCAATTCTGGGACTCGGCCCAGAAAAGGCCACTCGGACGGGCCGAGTGCAGCGCGCGTAAACTGCACGAACATAAATTTGATCAATTCACAAGATGTAGGCAAGCACCATGGCCATGCACTTCCAGATCCTATCTAGGGGTGTAGACGGAGAGATTCATATACCTGAACAGGCTGGTAAGCACGTCGATGATGCGATCGAATCGATGCGGGCTCTCTCTCTCTCTCTCTCTCTCTCTCTCTCTCTCTCTCTCTCTCTCTCTCTCTCTCTCTCTCTCTCTCTCTCTCTTTGTGAAATGGCACAAGTGAGCTCTCCCTTGGCCTCCTAGCTCTTATACCCCTTCCCGGGTGTGGTGTTGATGCCCCCAATCACTCACTTGTCGATCTTAGGCATTACTAGCGAGCGTTTCACCAATTTTTGCACGATTTTTGCCGTGTTTTGCCCTGTTTTGAAACAGTAAACCCTATCCTTCTCTTGTTCGATTTCCTAATTCTAACCTACGCTAAATGCAACAAAAATCGAAGGCAAAAAACTGAAATAGATTCTCCATGTTTTCCAATCATCAAACAACCAAAATATCCCAAAATACTTACTTGTTTTGAAGATCAAAAACACCCAACTTCCTACCTATCTCAAGCTCCGTTTCGAGGATGAATCCCCTACTTCGATGCTCGATATGAGGCACGCAAGTGCTCAAGCTTGAATCCGTTGGTCCCAGCAAAGGAACCAAAATGTGGTGGGAGCTCACGCTCAACCGCCAAGACCCACGGACCGCTTATTGCTTCAAGCGTTTCAAGTGAGCTCTAATGGCTATCTCTCACCTAGCCAATGCGCCGCCAATCCTACGAGTGTAGTGAGCTTACCTTGATGCCGATGTGAGTAGCCTTCTCCCTCGCACACCTGGTAGCTCCACGATTCTTGATGCTAGCTCAAGCATCCTCAAGTCTCCTCCATCTATAAGCTCCATCCTCCATAGCTGCGCGCACGAGAGAAGAGAAGAGAAGAGAAGAGAAGAAGAGAAGAGGAGATGGTGAAGAGCTTCACCCTCTTGATCCCTCACTCCCACACACTCACTCCCTCACACTCTTACACTCCCTCTCTCAAGAGCACACACAAGCAAGAAGAAGAGAAGAAGAGAAGAAGAAGAGAGCTCTTATTAGCCACACACCAAAAGAATGAGCTTCCATTCACTTTTTGAACTTTATATACAAACCCAAAAATCCAATGGGCACCCATCCCCTTTTTTACATGACCGGCCATTGTGGCAAGGTCTTTTTTCCATTTCCCTCTTCTAGCCTTACGCCTCTAGCCTATGCCCGTCTAATATTTTACAATTGGCACAGGAGGGAGCCTGGCACTCTTTTACAAGAGTTTTCCAAGTTTTTTGAGGCACCTTTTATTTAAAATTGCACCTTTGGTCTCGGCTTAGCTTTTAGAGGTCGCATGCGTGTCTTTGCTCTTCTTCCATGCTTTTTCCGCTTTTTCCTTTATTTTTCGCCATTTTCTGCCATTTCGACTTGGGGTTAACACCCTTACAGGGGACATCCACAAGCACTCATAGGGAAGTGCAAAATCCTTGCGACAATTGAAATTGAAAGCTTGCCTATCCTATTTCATGTTCCTCCAAATAGTGCTAATCACGGGAAGAAAACTCTCCTTGGAAGACCCTTCAAAAGGGCAACCAAGTGTGAGGCCGACTATGTAGCACAGAGGATTCACCTGACACTACCGGGTGTGAGGATAGTCACAACCTTTAGCAAGGGTAACCTCATCGAACCTCGAGGGAAGGGCAAGGAGGGTGCTGACATAATAGTCAAGCCTGCTAACGAGAGCAAGGACTTGTTGGAAGAGTTGATACAAGCACAGGTCAAACAACGAGAACCAGTAAGTGAGGCCATGCCTGAAACAAGAAGGTCAAGAGACAATGCCAAGGAAAGACTTTGGACTTACAAATATCGTAGAAGGCCCCAAAAGAAGCCCAAGCCTTATAGACAAAGGCATCGATGGAGGGTCAGCACAACACCACGATGGATATCCAAAGCATTGCTACGTGCTCAAGGGTATTACGCAGGTAACCGATGGATTTGGGTGCCAAAATCCCCTGCTAAACCTCCTCTATTGATTGAAGGTCAGTTCGTATCAAGAGCAAAGAAGCATAGGAGGAGATCTAAATGAAAGACCAAGTCTTGAGTCAAAAACATTGGAGTGACCGAGCCCCTCATGGTCGGAGTCAAGAAACCAAACGAGACTAATCGGGAGGTAGGTCCTCAGCCTAGCGTGCTTGACAAGCAGATACCAAATATAATCGTTGAGGATAGACAAAAGCCACTAGTGCCCAAGGAGCCTTTGATTCCCCAAGAGGATAAGGAGCACTAGAGGCACAACGCTACTTGTGAGAAGGCTGATTGCTCAACAAAGAAAATGGCTCAATCGTCTAATAGCCTCAAGCAAATTATTCAGCCAGTGCCATATCCAAAAGAGTCCTAGATCTCCTACATCCTCTTTTCCCAAACGGACACAGGAAGCACAACAGCAGTCATCAAAGGCGGCTGCTCAGCCCCAATCTCTATCTCCATCTTAACTTCCAAATGTCCAAGAGGTGGGACATGACACCATCCGTAGCTGTCGGCCCAAGGATATGCATGTGCAACCTAATGTGACTAGATCAGCTCATGCTCGATCTACAGAGGTGAATGCTCAAAGGGCAACAAAAGACACAACCACTTCCGATCGCCCTAGGGACTTGACATCGCAATCCACCAAGAGTTGCCAGCCCACTGGAGGCAGTTGTACCCTCACAACCTAGTGAGGCTATTCAGCAGGCTACGCGGCTATAGCCCATAAGGACACACTAGAGAAAGAGAATGTTGAGGCCCAACCAAGCATATCTACGATTGACCTAGTCCAGGGTCCTGAGTCGTTGAGAGATACACCTTCATGGACCAAGAAAAAGAGGATGTGGAACCCAAGAACATTGACACCAAGAGTGCTAGAAAGCTGAGAAATAAAGCATCGAGTCCATCCACCAATGACCCCATTGATGCCTCTCCTAATAGCGGTGAAACCTCAGACACATCCATGTGCTCTAAAAAAACAAAGCAGTCATTACCATCAACGATTTCTTGCAACACTCAATCCACTGACAATAGAACTCGCATTGACCAATCAAGAGTGGATTCAACGCTGTCACAACAGGGTGACAAATCTATATCAATCACATCCAAGGAGAACCATGACGCAATAACAAAGCCTTAGGAGAAACATGGAAACCCCAAGAGCATAAGAAATCCTAGCATTGACCAATCTTGCTCGTCTAGGCCTGAGCCCCTAGCTATGTTAAAGCCTAGGCAAACTCCTAGAACCTTGCATGAGATAGCAACTGAGCAAGCCCTCGTTGAACATAGAAGTGTCGCAGAATGCTTAATCGAGTTGGATGCTAAGCTCAAAGTGTTCGCACATGTCTATGTCTTGGCAGACATGGACGCATTCCCTAAAGAGCAGCTTGAAGAATACTTGCCATTTCCCTTATCCTGGGAAGAGCAAGAACATCTTGACGAGCACTATAACAGGCTCCTGCATGAACGCATGTGACTCATCTCTGACGAGGAAGCCGACGAACTACGCTTAACTGTAACATTCAATGATATGCTCTGCCAACCAAATCTCTTAGAGATAGAGCAACTAAAGTGATAATCAGAGGGTCAAAGTCAATTTGAACAATGTTGTGTGAAAACTGCGTTGCAATGGGGTCGAACTAGGAGCCCAAATCATTACAGTCTCAGAGGAGCGATTGGCCAAATGGCGGTCTCAAAGAGACCCAACCTATGTGGCACCAACTTCCTTTCGAGTGCTAACTGTCATTTGGGGGACGGACTTAGCTGAAACTAGCCAAGAAAACTCCCTATCTAATAAGGTTCTCACTGAGGAGGAGTTACATGTTGCGAGTAGACTCAAACAAGGTTCCATGCTACTCAATGTTGCAAAATATCTATCGGTATTGAGTAAGCTGCCACGAGTACTGGATGCGTTCAATAGGCTAAGCTCCTCAGGTCCTCCTCTCACCACACATGTAGAAGTTGTGTCACCATTCTCGCCTCCAGTTGGAGGGTAGGCAACCCTCATTACCACCATAGGAAGCCCTGACCAACATCTCTGATGGTGTAGACATGGTACCGTCCCTTTCTATACACCTTTCCCCTTTCTAGTCTATCCTTCTGAGGGTGAGCCCTGCCCCACTCCATGACAACCAATCCACGCAACTTAGCATGAGCAAAGATCTGCTAATGGCTACAACAAACATTGCATGCTTCACCTCTCCCCTCCTCATCATATGCGCTTGACAATCCACCATATAATCCCTTCCATGCGAATAGTTTTATCCTACCTCAGGGCCTAATCCTTGGTTCGCATTTTGTAGGTCCCCCTACGGTAGCCGACATGGGGCACCCAGTGCAACTGGCTTGCAAGGACGCTATCCGCTGTCGAAGGGAGCATGTAGCACAAGCTCCTCTGCCAGAACGCTACGTACCTACCCTTAAAAGGTATGCAAAGAAACGAGACCCCAAGCAGCACCACCCTAGACGTAGGCCAAAAGATCCCCAAGCCACTGGAATAGAAGCTCAAGGGAGCACATGGGGCATGGCAACACCGATCGTGCGGGCCCCCAACAGATGCTCGGGCACCAGGTGCTCGAAAGAGGAGAGGGCCGCTCGAGACAAGTAGGAATTTGATGCATTGTTCAAAAATATTCTGGAAACAGTTGCAGCCAGGGACTATACCATTCAGGTCTCGGGCGACATCTTCCCTGCCCAACCTCACAGGAGCCCCTCACCAAACAGAGCCTCTGTCGCCTGACCACTCGGACTCACCTCGCCTCGTACAAATAGAGTGGCCCCACGTTATGTAAAAGGCTTATCAAATGCTACATGGCCATGACTTTTTGTCTATAAAGGGTTACGTGCTGACATGTTTCCCAACTGTAAAAACTTTTCATTTCTGTATTTACTATGTTTCATGTCTTTAGTAAAAGAAAAACCTAATCAAGCACAGGTGATAAGTATCTAAGCCAACACCATGGAATTCAGATAAGTGATGTCTCCTTGCATTGCACTGGTTTATTATGGTTGCAGCATGTGCCGTGCATGTACTCTCATGAAGTGACAAGTGGATGCAAGATGATGCAGGTCTTTGTGCAAAAGTGTTCAATACCCAAGACACCACAAGACTGTCAACCCCACAAAGAGTCATGACAAAGCCACGCTGCCAAAAGCAAAAATCACCATGGCCGATCACCCACATTGCATGGCCCAAAGCATAGTCATGGGCTACGCTCTCTTTCTGGGTCAAGCTCTACATTTGGTTCACGACAGTTGTTACCTCAATTATACTGACATCGCGTGTCGCAAAGAGGTTTGCAAAATCTCAAGTGTATCTCCCCATCTCAACAACTGTTTCTCTAACAAGAAGGCTAGGGCACAATCATCACTGTAATATCCATTTACTGAGCCTTTGAAGCTTGACATTTCCCAACCCATTGAAAGGCTGATAGCCTCAATATATTGCAATGGTTGTACTCAGGCAAGTCAAAAAAAAAAAAAAAGAATAGAATAGAAAAGAAAGAACGAAAAGAACAAATAAAAGAAACAAAAAAGAAAATAGAAAAGGAAAAAAGAGAAGAAAAGAAGAAAAAGATACGAAGCACCCACGATCATAGCACAGCACCTAGGGGTCCTCAAATTAGGTACTTCTAGTGACCTTCGTCGCAGCTGGCTCTATCCCTAGTCCCCTAGCCCCTTAGCATCACCCACAATCGTTCAGGGCACATCAAGGGCAGGACGTACCTAGGGAGCTTGCCCTGTAACCTTGACCCATTCGCACGATTCCCTCTTACACTCTACCTTAATACCATTGCAATCAATTGTGGTAAGCACCGCACAAATGGACATGAAAAGTACATCGTCCTCATCAAGCAAGTCCAATAGCTCCTAGCTACCGAAAGTGCGGTGTGCATGTGTTCAATTATGCTATGTCGTGCAGTCACAATGCAAAGGATGTCTCATACACCTTCACGTGTACTTCTTCTCAACATGGACAACTTTGCTTTATCCACACATTGTTACGAGAAACCAGCCCGTGGTCTTCTAACTACATAATATCTAAGTATGCACGAGCACTCACATAATATCTACACCAAAATATATACACAGTTTGGGTCCTCAAGTGCAGGACAATACTCTCAGCTTACTTAGAGTTTGACCTATCTCCCAAACTAATTGAACCATGTCTTGTGCATGATAGAGGACTAGCACTACCCCTAGGGAGAGACCACCTATGAGAGGTTTTCAATTGCAGGTATTGAAGACTCCAACGACAGTGTTGTTTGCTCTTCATTGACACCCAATTCTGAATTCTTATCCTTTATCATCCTGCAAGCCCGATAAGAATTGTCATGTGCAGAATCCTCAACAAACCAACACTTGTGTTAGCCATCAGTGCAATCCCCAACAAAGAACGGCCTTACCACCAACTCTAACAACCCTACCACGAGCCACCTAGGCCACCAACATGCCCCCAACGACCTTCCTCCACACTACCACCAACACTCCTCCACGGCAAACATCGATGCCCCTTCCACCCACGTCTTCAGTGCAGGCCAAAGCCTGCTACCTACGACGGTGAGTGCTATGGGACTAGCACTCGTCTAGGAGGGGGGTAATATTAACTGATAGATGAACAAGGTGGAAAATCTAGAAAAGCTAAAGTAGAAGAAAAAGGCCAAGGCAAAGTGAAATGGACGACAAAGGCACACAAGAAAAAGCGCAAGTCAATACTCTTGTAAAAGAGCACAAGCGCATCGTGATTTAATTTAAGGAGCGTCAGGCTCTCACCCATGCAATTTGTAAATATAGACGGACGGTGGAAAGGAAGCTAAAAAGATAGAAGGACAATGGGAAAAAGGGCCTAGGCCACGGCCGGCCATATAAAAAAGGGGATAAGGGGATGACCGCCCAAAAGGGATTTAGGGTTTTGTATATAAAGTTGAAAAGTGAATGAGAAGCTCATTCTTGTGTGTGGCCAAAAGTGGGTCTCCTCTTCTTCTTTTTCTTCTTCTTCTTGCTTGCTTGAGCTTGTGCTTGAGAGAGGGAGTGTGAGAGTGTGAGGGAGTGAGCGTGTGAGGGTGAGGGACCGGGGAGGAGAAGCTCTCCATCTTCTCCTCTCTTCTTCTCTTCTCTTCTCTTCTCTTGTCTTGCTCACAGCAATGGATCTTGGAGCGTGGAGCTTGAGGATGGAGCTCGCTTGAAGCTTGCACTTGGATCGTGGAGCTGCCGGAGTGCGCGAGAGAGGAGGTAACTTGATCGGCATGGAGGTAAGCTCACTACACCCGTACATATGGATGGCTTGTCGGCTATGTGAGAGGTAGCCATTAGTGCTTGCTTAGAACACTTGAACAATAAGCGGTCCGTGGGTCTTGGCAATTGAGCGAAAACTCCCACAGCTGGATTCTAAGAGTATTAAATGTATATTCCTTGGCTATGGAGATGCAAGAGAGATGGGTTATCATCTATGGGATCCGCAAGCATGGAAATTCATCTGTAGCCATGATGTAGTCTTCCATGAAGACAGGATGCATAGGCAGCTTGAGAAGATAGTGGAGATACGCAGGCTTATATTTTAGGAGAAGCCAAAAGCTCCCATATAGTCAACTAGACATCCTGCAGTAGCAATAGCAAGTACTCATGACCAGGGTGTTGAATAGAATGTTGGGCAAGCAGTAGAGCTTATAGTGTGGCGTTTTATTAGAGATAGATACTCCCCTAATAGATTTCATCCCTTAATGCATTATGTCTTGGTTACAGATGCAGGAGAGCCTTTCACTTATAATGAGGCTATGTGTAGGGGTGACAGTCACTCCTGGGAGAGGGCTATGTAGTCTAAGATAGACTCCTTGCATAAGAATGAGACTTGGGATTTGGTTTCCTTGCCTAGTGGCAAGAAGGCTCTGCCATGCAAATGGGTGTACAAGTTAAAGAGTATCCCTAGACACTCCAAGCCAGCTTATAGGGCAATACTTATTGCTAAGGGTTTTAAACACGAGCATGGAGCTATCTTTGATGAAGTTTTTGCTCATGTGGTTAAGATAACCACCCTTCTCTTGGTTTTGTCCTTAGTCGTGTAGCTTGACTTGGGCTTGTATCAAATGGATGTCAAGTCGGCATTTTAACATAAGGATTTGCATGATGAGATTTACATGGAGCAACCTAAGGGCTTTGCAGAGCCTAGAAGGGAGCACCTAGTGTGCAGGTTGAAGAAAAGTCTTTATGGCTTGAAGCAGGCACCTAGGGAATGGTACCATAAGTTTGATACTTTTATGCAATCACAGGACTACAGTCATATTGCTATGGATCCATGCTTGTACACGAAGAAAGCCCATGATGGATCTTTGCTTATTTTGGTACTCTATGTGGATGACATGCTATTAGTAAGGAAAGCCCATGATGAGCTAGATGCTCTTAAGCCTCAGCTCAAAAAGAGCTTTGAGATGAAGGGTCTGGGACATGCCTCTCACATACTTGGTATGTGCATTAGAAGTGATAGGCATCAGGGACTCCTCTACTTGTCATAGAGAGAGTACATTCATAAAGTCCTTGAGCGCTTCTGCATGCAGGACGTGAGCTCTTTCTACCACCACTAAGGCCGAGCATGTTGCAGCCATTAGGGCTTGCAAGGAGGCCATATGGTTAAGCTGTTTGGTTCATGACCTTGGTATTGATGCTATCCCTACACTGCATTTGGATTCTATGAGTGCTATTCAGTTAGCTAAGAATCCGGCCAAGAATCTGGTCTTCCATGCGAAGACAAAACACATTGAGGTGAGGTATCACTTCATACATGGGGTCATTGAGGACAAGTATGTTGATCTTGTCAAGATCTTGATTGACCAGAATCCTACAGATCTGCTCACCAAAAGCCTCTCTACGTAGCACTTTGCCTTCCTTAGGAGATTGATGGGCATGGGATGAGATGACCTATTTCCTCATCCTATTGTACATGTGTACATGTTGTAGTGTCTTTTCTTTTTCTTTTTCACTCCTCACTAGGGAAAATTCTCCTTTAAGTGGGAGGTTGTTGGGGGTAAAGGTGTCTCTGCCTAGCCGCCTGTGTATTACTACACTAACAGTACTCACACCTACAAACTACAGGTGATGGGCACGCATCACCATCACTTTATTCTTTATTATTTTAGTGACAGATGAATAAAGGTAAGGCTAGTCACACATTGTGACTATTGGAGTTCCCACATTGTGAGTCTCTCTCTCTCTTGCTCTTACTCTCCCGCCATAGCTCTCGCGTGCAAGCTTCAATCCTTCTCACCTTTCAAATTAAGTTTAGTACGTAAGAAAAGGATAACTTTTAAGCTATTAACTCTACAACATTCTAATTTTTCTATTTTATGTTATTGCTTTTTTCCATCTTACGATAAAATGAGGGATAAGTTAGTAATGTTAGAAAAGCCCATAGGATAAGTCTATTACATAGATTACGATTAGTTAGAACGTACTTAAACTTACAAAAAGCATATTAGTATTATCAATTTCTTTTTCAGAAAGAACACGGAAATTGATGAGGGGGATAGATTCTATGCATTGCATCCATTGACAAGTGTGTTAAAAATGTTTTATGGTTATGACTGCTTTTGAATTTGTGAATGATGAATTATGTCTCTTATGATTCTGTGCTTGTAACAGTTGGATGAGTTGTGGATTGTGGTGGTTCAAGAAGTTGGGGTCCCCAACCCAATGCTCCCTAACACTTTGCAAAGTGTGGAATAACTCATCTATGGGTGGGGGTCCATGCTCCCGAGGGAGGTAGGTGTTTTTGGTTTTTGATCACTTGAGCACCTAAGAGAGCAAAGGACCAAGTGATAAGTGCCTCTGCTATGTAAGACAGCTCCTGAGGCTCAAGGAAGCTTAGAGGGGCTCTAAGCCAGTAAATTCCTTGTTGACCGCAGACAAAGCGAGATCACATATAGCCCAATCCTATGAGATTGGAAGGTCATATCCTGAATAGTGTCTTTTTGCGGAAAGACGGTCTTGTACCACTCTGCGGGGAGTGATGGTTCTGCTTGTTATTATGAAATAAAGTATTTGATTTTTGAATTGTCTGTTATGTGCTAAAGATTGAGTTTAATGAACCTAATTTAACTAAGTAATAAAAGGAACCTATTTTTTATATGTCCCAATAGCATGGTAGTATGCTTTGCTAATTAGAAAACTAAAGCAAACCCAATCAAGGAAAGTGGGAGGCTTCGATCCTGTTGACGATCAAACGCCTATGGCTGGGTGGACCTAATAAGTCGCAAGTAACTTTCCAACACTAGATAGAGGTGATTAAATTGTGACCCTCCCAATATCGGTAGGATTAGTTACAAGGTTTAACACCATTTTAGGGGGCCAAGCTGAGATTTTACCTTATGGGTAGGGGGATCGAGTCACACCCTCTCCCATCTCTCACTCTCTTTGAACCAAGTGTGGTGTTAACCTCACTCTTGCCTTTGATTGATTACAAAATGGTCTTTCTTAGGTGGGCGTTAGATTGATGTTGGGGGTGACTTGTCCAGGCTTCCCCTGTGAAGTAAAACTGAGATTCCTATGTTCAACTAAGTCCTAGGTTTCCCATGGGGAGATTGGATGGTGATGTGCATGGATATGAATTTCAGTCGACTACTAAGAGGAGACCTCCAAGTCTGTTGGAGGAGGCACCTCACAATAGCCTTGGAAAAAATCAATTATAAATGTTAAATAAAATATCATCTTGGTGTTTGAGGCAATATACATATCAGCTTTGCATTCCCTTAATTTCGAATGGAGAAGTCAAGTTATGCATATGATGGACCGCAGCTATATGATCCCTCTCCATTGTACCATGAAAGACATTGGGTTTGGGATTTGGGATGGACGATATTGTTACATTGATGCCAAACGTCTCCGTTACATCTGCACTAACCTTAAAAAAGTACAGTGGATAGAGAATTTTAAAGTTGTTAAATCTTTTGTATTTTGTACACCTAGAAGGACCCTACCCAATTCACAAGCTATCAATAGATCTGCTTAGACCACTATATCTATGATGAAGTAACCAAAGTAATCCTAGATAATAGAATAATTGTACAAGGTCACACTGGCTATCATGGCTCCTATATAAAAGGTCTTCCAACCTTCCTCGAGGATATAGGTTCTTGGATACTGATAGAAACCCACCTATCTACTATAAAATTCATATATGAGACTATCATCTATAGAAAATTTGTAATTCCCTATCATTAAAAATGGTAAGGCTTTGGGCTATAAATAAAGGATTCTATTTCATCTTTTATCCATCCATACAAAGGATTTGATTATCTATAATTTTCTATTTGATGTAATAGAAATCAGCTAGCATTACTGTAGCTTGTGAATAATGAAAAAGTTCTTGATTTCTTTTCAAGTTTATGTATTTTCATATGAAACTTATGTTGTCTGTATTGTGAACTTAAAACTGTGGAATCAAGTATAGAAAGCATTAAGAGAGAGACAAAAGTTAGGGCTTGTAAAAGGTACATCTAACCATGTAAGTTTCTTAATTCTAGGGTATCATGGCTATGATGCCTCTGGCCAAAGCACAAGAGAAGAATTCCTTCTCAAGGAAGTCAAGCTATTCAAATTTGATGGCAAAGGAAAGGATGTTGAATCCAAAGTGGAAGTTTGGATTGAGTCCATGGAAGATTATTTTGCTAATGCAGGAACTACTCCTCTTAATTAGGTTATGATAGCTAAGTTAAAGCTGACAAGTGAAGCTTGGATTTGAAGGAGACAATGGTGTAAGGATCAAGGCATTTCTGAAGCAACCATCACCTAAGAGAAGCTAAAGGGGGCTATGTGCAGGTGATACCTCTTGCCAACATACCGCACCTTAAAGATGAATGAATTCTTTAACTTGAAATAGTTAGGGCTAAGCTTAGAAGCCTTCTATTCGAGGTTTATATCTCTTATGAAATATGCCCCACTTATGGACATCTCCCAATAAGTGTTGAAGTTCTGCCATGAACTAAACCCTCCATTAGATATTCACCTTGAAGTAATGCACCCGTCTGATTTACAAGACACATTAATTCAAGCTAAGCCAATTATCTAGGAGCTTCAAACAAAACCCAAGAATGGCAAAAATTTTGGGGATAGAATTCTCCATACAAAGGGTTATGTTGTTATGTCAAAAGGATCCAAGGGCAACACCAAGCTGGTCAAAGAAAGAAGGACAAAATGAATTCAATTGGAAACTTTGTGCCTACAGTTGGCAACAATGAAGCGCCAAGGTGTTTTCATTGCAATGAGCTAGGCCACTTCAAGAGACAATGCCCAAAGCTAGGCCAAACAATTCACCAAGGACAATTTTGTGGCCAGAATTGAGCAACTATGGCCAAGGGAAAAGTTGCTAGAGTAACCATCAAGGGGATGGAAGAAGGCAAAGACCCTAACTTTGGAGGCAGACATGGAAAGAGCAACAATACATGCTACCCTCAATATGAACGGGCCAAATTGCCAATTCTCGGTGATTCAGATACTAGCCACTTACCAAGGTAAAGCCGTCAAGATTTTTATTGACTATGGAAGCACCCAATCTTTTATCTCACCAAAATGTGCAAAAAGATTAAGAATAGACATTGCAAGTCGTTGGTAGAATTAGCAAATGAAAAAGAAGTAATTAGTTGGTGGTAGAATTAGCAAATGGGTTAGAAGTAATTTCTACTTAGTAAACTAGCAAAGTGGAATTTAACTTAGGAGGCAATCTTTCTAATATGGGGTTCAGTATGAACCTAGGAGCTTACGAGTGTTTGCTAGGAATTGACTCGTTGATCCCTAATGATGCTCTTATTCATTGTGGGAGAGGCTAAATGTTGTTAAGGCAGAGGAAGTATATCAATGTTCTTAGTAACAAGCTAGCAGTCAAGGCCCTGATGAGAGAGTGGAACTACATTGGTGCTCTCAATGGTGACAGGCTTGCCCTTAGGGCCTTGATGAGAGAGTAGAACTATATGGTATTTTCTAAACTATCTTGCTCTCAATACCAATCTTGAGCAAAAGGCCAAGTTGTGCATCCAAAGAGTTCTCCAAGATAGAGTTGGAACTATCTTACACTTAAGGCTAAGCTTGAGTGCATAGGCAAGATCTGCAACCAAAGATATCTCCAAGATAGTGTTGGAACTATCTTGCCCTCAGGCCCTTGATGAGAGAGTAAAGTTGTGAGAGAGTAGAATTATATTGATGTTCTCTAAAGCTCTCTTAACCTTGGTGGTAGGATTGAGTGTAAGGGCCAAGCTTTATTCCCAAAGCAATATCCAATGTAGAGTACATTTAGAGTGCTAGGCTTGAGCGAGGGCCATCGTGCATTTAAACAAACCTCTAAGGTAGAACTGGAACTATCTTGCAACTATCTTGGTGTTCACAGTTCCAAGCTTGCACTCAAGGCCCTGATGAGAGAGTGGAACTTTATTGGTGTTCTCAGTGCCAGGCTTGCCCCTAGAGCCCTAACAAGAGAGTAGAACTATATTGGTATTCTCTAAACTATATTTCTCTCAGTGCCAGGCTTGAGCACATGGCCAAGCTATGCATCAAAAGAGGTATCCAACACAAAGTACATTGAACTAGAAAGTATTTCTATACATTTAGAGTACATTGATCTAGAAAGTGTGAGAGAACTCACAGCTACTAAATTTGTATCCTTATATAAGAGATCATAAATCAAGAGTAATAAGAGATCTACTTCAAGGACATCCTAACAAAAGAGTAGAACTAAATTAGTGTTCTTTGAACTATCTTTCCCTCAGCACAGCCTTGAGCACAAGGCTAAGCTTGGCTCCCAAACAAAGTGGGAACCATCTTTAACAAAGACTCTAAACTATCTTCATGTGTGAGTTGAAACTCTCCATGCTTTAGCCCAATCCCTGCACCTAGAGATATCTCCAAATAGAGTTTGAACTATCTTTTGTGCACATCCAAACCATGAATTTTTTACTTCAACATGTCCCATTGGAAGAGGATTGTACACTCTCCATGGTAGGCTTAAGTGCATGGCCAAGCCCTACACTTAGAGAGACCTCCAAGATAGAGTTCAAACTATCTTGTGTGTACATCCTAGCCATGAAATTTTTACTTCAACATGTCCCATTGGAAGAGGATTGTACACTCTCCCTGGTAGGCTCAAGTGCATGGCCAAGCCCTACACACAAGGAACAATCTCCAAGATAGAGTTCAAACTATCTTGTGTATACATCCCAGCCATGAATTTTTTACTTAACATGTCTCATTAGAAGAGGATTGTATCCTAAAAAGACATTGATAATATTATTATGGAAGTCTTCCCGACTACTATCAATTGATACTAAATGATAACTTAGTCCCAAGTAAGATGATTATTGAGATGCTGTAAATGATCAAGGACAACTAACCCCTTGGACTAAAGAAAAATCATAAGGTCAAGCACAAAAAAGGATAAAGTAAGAAACCTTAATTTGAATTGACAAACTTGAGATGAGTGTCCTAACACTCCAAAAGAAGCTAAATAAAGCATGCAAACCAAATGATAGAGACTGAGATGAAAGGGGATTAAACAAAGCTCTGCCCTAAGAGATATGGCTTAAATATGTTGCACATATGACTAATTCCAACCTTATGTTTTATTTGATTTTGTCTTTTTAAAGTTACGATTGTGTCTAGCCCACTACAATGAATTTTGCATCTTTTGATGTAAAGTCTTGGTGCATTGATATATTCAGCATTTCTAGTGAATTTCTCAATAAGTCTTATTTATTTGTCCTAAATCATGAGGACAATGAGCTAAGCTAGGATGATATTAGACAAGTAAAGAAAGTTGTTTCTAGAAGGGTTACTACTCAAGAGGAGTTATCTTGCCTTGATGTTACCATTGGAAAATTCAATTATCAACTCCTCCTTAAAGTATACAATGTGGAAAAAATGTGGTAGGATATTGATGACAATATGTTCACTAGGGGATTGGAACTTGTATGCCAGGGTGAAATCCCAACCAATGATGAGATTGTTATAACATTTGAAGGTATGAAAAGAAAAACCTCATGAAAGACCAAGACAACACCAAAAGGACAATCATCAAAAGCAAGAGAGCTAGCAACACCAAAAAGACAATCATCAAAAGTAGGAGAGCTAGCACATGAAATTTTCTCTTACTGATCCACTAGATCCAACTAAGGACCAAAGCCTTTATTGATACTAGAAGATTATGAGCAATGGGTTGCAAATCTAAAAAAGAAGTCAAGGACCCCATGACTTATTGCCTATGCTCAGTACTTTCCATTTGGCATTGACAACCAAATAATACTCCATTCTAGTAGTAAAATGTAGGGAAGCTCTATCTTGATACATTTGTAGGCCAAAGGAGCAAGTGTATGCAAATTATCTATTAAGCAAGTTTCAATCAGATCCCACTTCAATCTCCTTTTGTAAATATCTAATACCAATATATAAGAATGCTTGTGTGGAAGTCGTTCCTAGACCAAGAGAGTTAGTGAAAGAATAGGAGTTGAACAACTATTTCTAGTACATATTATGAGGCCTAGCCTTGGCAAAAAGTGTGATTAAGCTTTGGGCATTGTCTCTTAAACTGGCTCAGTTCATTGCAATGGTAGCATCTTTGCATGTCATTGTTGCCACCTATTGGTACAAAATTCCCAATTACATTTGTCTTGGCCTTCTTTCTTTGATCAATTTGGTATTGGCCTTGGGCTTTTTTGACAAAGCCATGTGGCCCTCTATTTGGAGGATTATGTCTCTGAGATCTAGCACTTCTAGGCTTTGATTGAACCTCTTGAATAATTGGCATTTCTTGGATTAATGGGTGTTGAAGGTCAGACAAAGCATTGCTTAAAGGTAGGTATCCAATGGAGAATTCAATCCATGGCAAAATTTTGGCACCTTTTGGGAGATGTCCATGGGTGGTGTAATGTGCCCAACTAAGAAACCCTCAACAGCATGATTTAGTGGTGCATCAAGCAACTTTTCCTAAGTGACGACGCCCAATACTCCTTAGAATAACACAGGGTTTGTTGCCCAGGCTCTCTCAAGTCCACTTCACGACACAGAAGGTTCCAACTGTAACCCATAAGAATTAACCTAAAACAAGGTTCCTAATTTGATACTGAGGTCACCTAATAGCTTTTATCTAGTGTCGGTCTTTGAGCCATTGCATTCGCAAGTAAATTCAAACTGAAGAAAATCAATGGCGCACTTAGTTCATAGTGAGTGATAAATGAGGGGGAGCAATACACGTCAACCCCTCTAGCTATAGGCTATAGCCTCGACTCCAATCCCCTAAAATGACATTGATTGGGATCTAAGACGACACACTAAGCAGCCAAGAATTTAGTCTTTTTCTAATTTCAGGACCTCAAAGGAAAACTCTTAGCTCGCTGAGGGTTCCACTCTTCCGTTATCCTCAAAGGTGTATTTTAGTTATTTAATTAACGTAACACATTTATGTTTGACATGTAAATATAGCTTTCTTAATTAGCCATTAAATAGTGGTTCCTTCATGTAACTAACACAAAGGCAATGTCAAACAATCATTTGAAAGCAGTTGCAAAACCATGTATTCATCCTACGCCTTCTCCAAGGCATAATGTCACTTGGCATTTTGTCCCTTAATTTAGGACTCATGTCCAAATCTCATGGCACACAATCTACCAATCCACCCATATCTAGCATCAGGGCCTTCTAGGAAGTCCATTTTGGGCTTGTAGGGGTTAGGCCAATAAACCCAAGGGATTTATGGCTAGAGACCCTTGGCACCCTTGTCAAAACATCTTCCCTATGGATAGACCTCTCACATCTAGGGCCAGTCCCTCCAGCACGATAACCAACCCCTTGGTGAAGGGCTCCCACCACTAACCTTGGGGGAGGTTTATTGCATAACCAGAAATCCACCCATGAGGGCACAATAACTTTAGTGCAAATATAGAACCAAGGCAATTAGTCTATTATTTATAGTAGCTAAGGAAACTTTTCTTTCTCAATAGATCAACCAACAATCACATGAAATAATTTATAAGAGCCAATCAACTTATCTCAGTGCGAGGAAGTCCATCTCCTTCCCTAAACAATTAGCATTTTCTTTAAAAAGAAAAATTCAACAACCCAAAAGAATGGCCTTTGGGTACTTTGCAAAAGAAGATGCAATCCATAACTTAATTTTTCTTAGAGTGCTGTCACAAAATGATACGCGCTATTCTTCCAATACTTAAGTCACATACTAAATAATACGTCTCTAGTATTATCTTTGCAACATAAGGTATTTCCCAAGTTGATTCAACACTTCATGCACAACTCAAGTGTAGCTTTCTTCATTCAAGTCCCTATGGATAACCTTTACTTTCAATGGCTGATTGTTTCTTCGTGTGATAGTCATGGGCAGTCTAATACCATTGTAACTCAAACTAAATATAAGAATCAATAAAATCAAAAGACAACTTTCCTTCCTTTTTCGTTCAATCATGTTTAGGATTGTCAAGAATAGGAATAGGAGCATAATGGGTACTTGGGGTGTAGGTTGGATATTACTTTGTTGGGTGGAGTCACTAAGTTTGAAATATCGTTTGAGATTCTGACCTCGATAGTGCTTATGCAAAACTTTGAGGCATATATGCATGGCTTGCCCTCCCAATCTTCCTTAGGACACCTCCTTTCTTCTCACATTTTCTCTATCTCTCTCTCTCTACTTCTCCTCTTTCTCTCTCTATATATCTCTCTCCTTCTCCATCTCTACCTCTACCTCTCCTCTCTCTCTCTCTCTCTATATATATATATATATATATATATATATATATATATATATATATATATATATATATATATATATATATATATATATATATATATATATATTCATCCCTCTCTCTCTATCTCTCCCTCTATCTTGTTCTCTATCTCTTCTTCTCTTTTCCTCCCCTCTCTCTTTTTCTCTATTCATATCCCTCTCTCTTCTTCTCTCTCTCTATTCATATCCCTCAGTGGCCGCAACATACTCGGCCTCAGTGGTAGACAAAGCCGTACACTTCTGAACCCTGGACATCCAAGAGACAGCACCTCCAGCATAGGTGAATACATAGCCAGAAGTGGACTTCCTACTATCTGCATGTCCTGCATAATCGAAGTCAGTGTACCCCACGATCCCTGTATCCTGGCTGCCATAGCAAATACACATATATGTTGTGCCCTTCAGGTACCTCATGATACCCTTCATGGCATCCCAATGTTTCCTGCCAGGTGTAGCCATATAGCATGCCACAACACCAACTGCAAAGGCAATATCTGGACGAGTGGCTATCATGGCATACATCAAACTGCCCACGGCTGAAGCATAAGGGATCTGAGCCATCTCGGCCCTCTGCTCATCTGTTTGCGGACAATCGGCATGTGATACCTTCACATAAGAAGGCAATGGACAGCCAATAGGCTTTACATCTTGCATGCGGAAGCGCTCAAGGACTTTATGAATGTACTCCCTCTGTGACAAGTAGAGGAGTCCCTGATGCCTATCGCATCTAATGCGCATACTAAGTATGTGAGAGGCATGTACCAAATCCTTCATCTCAAAGCTCTTCTTCAGCTGAGATTTAAGAGCATCTAGCTCATCATGAGCTTTCCCTACTATCAGCATATCATCCACATAGAGTACCAAAATAAGCAATGAACCATCACGGGCTTTCTTCGTGTAAAGACACGGATCCATAGCACTCCTGTTGTTGCCCTGTGATTGTATAAAGGCATCAAACTTATGATACCATTCCCTAGGTGCCTGCTTCAAGCCATAAAGACTTTTCTTCAACTTGCACACTAGGTGCTCCCTGCCAGGTTCTGCAAAGCCCTTAGGCTGCTCCATATAGATCTCATCATGCAAGTCCCCATGTAAGAAAGCCATCTTGACATCCATCTGATATAGATCTAAGTCAAGCTGAGCAACCAAAGCCAAGACCAAGCGCATGGTGGTCATCTTAACCACATGGGAAAAGATCTCATCAAAGTCTACACCATGCTCCTGCTTAAAACCCTTTGCTACCAATCTAGCCTTGTATACCAGCTTGGGGTGTCCAGGGGTACTTTTCAGCTTGTACACCCACTTGCATGGCAAAGCCTTCTTGCCCTTAGGCAAGGCAACCAAATCCCAAGTCTTATTTTTATGCAAGGAGTCAATCTCAGACTGCATAGCCCTCTCCCAGGAGTGATTGTCACCCCTGCGCATAGCCTCATCATAAGTGAAAGGCTCTCCTGCATCTGTAACCAAAACATAATGCATAGAGGGCTGAAATCTATCAGGTGGACGTCTGTCTCTAGCAGACCGTCTCACTGCAGGCTCTGCTGCCTGCCCAGTTACCTGGCCAACACTTTGACCATGAGTATCTGTTGTAGCTGTAGGCTGTCCAACTGGCTATGCAGGAGCTCTAGGCTCCTCGTGAAAGATCACTCTGCGGATCTCAACCACCTTCTTAGGCTGCCTATGCATCTTGTCTTCATGAAAGACTACATCATGGCTGCGTACTATTTTCCGCGCCTGCGGATCCCATAGGCGATAGCCCATCTCTCCTGTACCACCTTAACCAAGAAAGATGCATTTAATGCTCTTTGGATCCAACTTACTCCTCTTGTCCTTGGGCACATGGCAAAATGCCTCACATTCAAAGACACGGAGATGCGCATAAGAGGGTGGCTTACCATCCCAAACTTCCTCTGCAACTTGGAAATTTAATCCACTTGAAGGCGATCGGTTTATGACATGCACTGTTGTACTAACTGCCTCAGCCCAAAAGCTCTGTGATAGGCGTGCATGGCTAAGCATAGAGCGGACATGCTCCTGAATAGTCATGTTCATGCGCTCAGCCAAACCATTCTGGACGAGGGTATAAGGGGCGGTCAACTGACGCTTAATACCCCTATCATCACAAAACTGCTCAAAAGCACGTGAGACATATTCTCCCCCATTGTCAGTCCTAAGGCATTTCAGCCTATACCCAGTCTGGTTCTCAACAAGAGCAAGCAATGCTGAAAGACTGCCAAGACATCGAACTTTTGCTTTATGGGATAAGCCCACACTTTCCTAGAAAAATCATCAATGAAGGTAACAAAGTACTTCGCGCCACCCATAGACATACATGGCATGGGCCCACAAACATCTGAATGCACCAAAGCCAAGGGCTCACTCATGCATGGCCTACCTGATTTCTTATGCGTAGATCTATTCTGCTTACCATAAAGACAATAATCACACGAGTCAAAACGTGCATAGTCCAAAGGCGGAAGATACTGCAAACCAGATAACATTTTCATTCCCTTCAAAGACATATGCCCCAAACGGGCATGCCAAAGTGATACATGTGGGATAGAACCCACTGCCAAAACATGGTCTACAGAAGACCTAGATACAACAAGAGGATAGAGGCTGCCAGCCTTGGCGCCTCTAGCAAGCACAAGTCTACCTCTGGTAATCTTCCAGGCAGAATCCCCAAAACAGACATGAAACCCTGCATCATCCAACTGTCCTGTAGATATAAGACTGTGCGTAAGCGCAGGTACATGACGTACAGCGCTGAGCAAAAAGGAACTGCCAGTGGAAAACTACAACTGAATATCTCCACATCCCACAATATCAAGAGACCTGTCATCTCCAAGTCTGACTGATCCAGATACAGTACGGTAAGAGTGAAACCACTCACGGTAAGGCGTCACATGGAAGGACGCACCTGAATCCAATAACCAGCACTGTGCATACATACTAGGTGTCTCAGTCAAGTGTGAGGCATCAGAAGAACTAGCTGCAAGTATGAACTCATCACCACCATCGGAATCCTCGGTCTGCGTGACATTAATTTCCTCAATCTTGACACTGGACTTCGCAGGTACTATGCTGCGATCAGAGGACTTCTCCTGCACTTTCTCTTTCCCCTTATCCTTGCGCTTCTCATTGCGCAACTCATGACACTGTGCTCTGATATGGCCCTTTTTCCACAATGATGACAAGTGACATTAGCGTTGCGCCCACGTGACTTACTACGTGACTTTCCATGAGATTTAGACCGACCCTTCTGAGAGTCATGGCCACGGCCATTCCCACGTTCATTCCTGTCATTCCTGCCTCTAACTGTCAAAGCATGTGAAACACGAGAGGCATCCAAGTTTTTCCGATTAACCTCTTCCTGCAGAAGAGCACTCTCAACATCATTCAGTTTCAGAGTAGCACTAGAGGCACATAGGGCAGTGCGGAATACATCCCATGACTCATTCAGAGTCCCAAGCAAGAAAAGAGGAGTTACTTCCTCTCCAAAGGCGATATCCTGCGAAGGCAGGTTCTTCAGTATAGCATGGAACTGGCTCAAGTGAGCAGACATACTCGCATTATCCTTCATGCGCAGATCCATAAGCTGCTTCAACCAGTACATCTGACTCACCGGACTTTTCTTATCATAAGGATTATTGATCTTATTCCATAGATCCCATGCACTCTGTGCTTCCTCAAATACATTATAATGTACCTGTTCAGTGAGAGACAATACAATCGTGGACTTGCATAGCTCATCAAGTTCAAGCCAGTCGTCATTGTCCATAGTTTCAGGCTGCTCCCCGCTCAACCGAAGTGGCTTAATCTGAGATTTCTGCACCAAGACTTGCCAAATTTGACTCTTCCAATAAGAGTAGTTGGTACCATCCAACTTTGTGATGTTAAATTATGGCATTATCAGTTGAAGAGGACGCCATAATGAAGGCTGGAAATGCACAGACAGTCTAAAATTGCTTGTTGATTTACTGCAGAAAATGCCCAAAATCCACTAAAATGAGCTCCAAATGGCGAGAAAAGTGTGCCAAAAGATGTTTCCCACTTAGTACTAGGTGCGATACACCAAAGCAGGATATTTCAGCATAAAAAATACTGCTCAGTCCACCAATAAATGCTTGCTGTAATAAATTTCAGAACTGCAATAATGAGAGCAAACTGTCCCAAAACTGGATCTAATGTCAACTAGACAATGCTAGGTCCAAAGCCGGCATAAAGAGGACAAAGAAAAGCCAAATGACAGTGAAAATACATGAGCATAACACCGAGAGATGTCAAATAGCATCTGCCAGTAAGAGGCACACCCCCAGACAATCTAGGCAAAATGTACCTGCAACTACCAAAACCTGACACAAATAGGTATCTGCTCAAAAGAAAGCGGATCCAAAACTGAGACTCAGCTCATAAGCATCCTGTGAACCAAGACATATACTCAATGCAACATCCAATTGTCGGAGTATAATCCCAAAGTCTCAATACATCTATAACTGCTCAATGACATAGACTGCTCCAATACATGTAACTGCTCCAATAGCATGTAATCCCTGCTCAAGATCCAATAAGCATGCAAGATGCTCCCACTGGCACAAAAGGCGTACAAATGAGCTAAGGGCTCAAGAAACCCAAGACAAAGTACCAGTGACAAGTGACCAAGTCAATGCGTCATATGCATCCCAAGAGCATGACATACATGAAGCAACTGATGGAAGCAACCAACGAGCAATACATAATCCCAAAATAAGATCTCTATCAACTCAATGACATCCGATAGCAACCAAGTAAATGATCAAACTAAGTCAAAAATGCTCAAATACATCCAAGACAAAGCTCCCAATGTCGGTAAAGCATAGACGAACCAAGCGGCATATATCACGAAACAAAGCATGTAATGTATGAAGCCTAAGTGTCAAGCATAGACATGAGGCATAAGCGGTCCAAGAGCATGCCAATTCGGTCCAAATGCCATTGAATACCAACCAAGACGGAGCTTATGCATAGCTCAAATACATTCCACAGATTCAAACATGAGCTCAAAGTCGTCCCCAAATGTCAGATACATGATGGCAAATCCCAAAGCATACATCCGGTACCAATAGGTAAGTGACAAAGCATCCAAAGTACCTTCAGCCCACTGTTATTATAGCTAATTTTGATTGTCAAAACTGAGAAATTTCAGCCAATATTTCAGGCCAAAATCATGGCATAATCATGTGCATACATTCCCAAGGCACTAGGCATCATGTAGGCCGCATACCGGCATCAAACAAGGTAGCTGGAGTAGAGTATAAGCATCAAATTCCAATGCCAAGTGTGGCTACCATGTTTCCAGCACTGTATAATAATAAATGACAATCCCAAATCAGAGAATGTCAGCCCCAAAGCTTCAATGCCAAGCACAAGGCCTAAAGAGGCTTTCAAAGTAGATCAAATGCCTTCTAGAAACCATTGTTTAAGTGCTCATTTAGGAGCCAAGGCATATAGGCTGAAAACGTGATGAGTAGGCAGCTAGAAATCTAGTGCAAATTCAGCGCATGCTGTCCTGGGAAGTGGCTGCTCCATGTGGCAATGTTGGTGTGGATGGGAGGCTCAAAGAGGCCCCAAAGAGGGCATACACAAAGCCATGAATGCCCAAAGCAAAGGGCAAGGGAGATATGGAGCTTTGAAGCTTCAAATGATGGCTGCCCCTCTTCTTTCACCTGTTTAAAACTGAGAACTGAAATAAAACCCTTCAAACTCTGATGCAATACCTCAAGGGCAAGGCCCTGAAGAAGCCCAACAATGTCGGGAGGGAGCTCGGGAAGCCGGGGAGTGTCGGAAGCTCGGGAGATCGGCCATGGCTGCCGGGATGGAGACCCAATGCATGAAGGGAGTCGATGCGAAGGTAGAGAAGCATCGAGTCAAGCTCGAGCAAGAGGAAGCCAAGCTCTGATACCAGTTGAAAGGTGAGAAGGATCAAAGCTTGCACGCGAGCTATGGCGGGAGAGCAAGAGCAAGAAAGAGAGAGACAAGAAATGGGAACTCCAACAGTCACAATGTGTGACCGGGCCTTCCTTTATTTACTAGTCACTAAAATGAATGTAAAGAATAAAGTGACGTGACAGGCGCCCGCCACCTATAGTGTGCAGTGGCGGGTACTGTCAGTGTAGTAATACACGGGGCGGCACAGCGGAGGCGCCTTTACCCCAACACTAAGAAGTCTAAGCAATATGATTTAGTAGTCCATTGAGAGAGACATTTCCTAAGCAACATTGCCCAATACACCTTAGAATAACACAAGGTTTGTTGCCTAGGCTCTTTTGAGTCCGCTTCACAACCAAAGGTTATGACTATGACCTATAAAGATCGACTTAAATCTAGATTCCTAAAGTAAGTTAAGGTTACCTATCAATTTATCTAGCATTGTTAGCTTACACACTAGAATACTTTAATTGAAGTCAACTTGTGTCGCACTTGGTTCAAGGAGAGTGAGAAACGAGGGGGCGTATGAAAGGTGAGAAGGATTGAAGCTTGCTTGGAAGAGCTATGGCAAGAGAGCAAGAGCAAGAAAGAGAGAGAGACCAAATGGGAACTCCAACAGTCATAATGTGTGACAGAGCCTTCCTTTATTCAAACTATCACTAAAAGAATAAGGAATAAAGTGATGGTGACGGGCGCCCACCACCTGCACTGTGTAGTGGTGGGTACTGTCAGTGTAGTAATACTCCCACTCAAAGGAGAATTTTCCCCAATGAGGAGTGAAAAGAAAAAGAAAAGACAATACAATGTACACATGTACAACAAGATGAGGAAAAACATCATCTCATCCAACGCCTATCAATCTCCTGAGGAAGGCAAAGTGCTCAATAGTAGTGAGGCTTTTCGTGAGCAGATCTGTAGGATTTTTGTCAGTGGAAATCTTGACAAGGTCAACAGACTTATCCCCCACGACCCCACGTATGAAGTGATACCTCACATCAATGTGTTTCATCTTTACATGGAAGTCCGGATTCTTGTCTAGCCGAATAGCACTCATAGAATCCAAATGTAGCGTAGGTATAGTATCAATCCTAAGGTCATGAACCAAACAGCCCAACCATATGGTCTCCTTGCAAGCCTCAGTAGCTGGAACATACTCGGCCTCAATGGTAGAGAGATCTGTACATTTCTAAACCCTGGACATCCAAGATACAGTACCTTTAGCACATGTGAATACATAGCTAGAAGTGGACTTCCTACTATCTGCATGTCCTGCATGATCGGAGTTTGTATAGCACAACTCTTGTAGCCTAGCTACCATAGCAAATACACATATCTGCTATGCCCTTCATGTATCTCATGATACCCTTCATGGCATCCCAATGTTTATTGCCAGGTGTAGCCATATAGCGTGCAACAACACCAACTGCAAAGGCAATATCTGGATGAGTGGCTATCATGGCATACATCAAACTTTCCACGGCTAATGCATAAGAGATCTTGGCCATCTCGGCCCTCTACTAATCTATTTGCAAACAATCGGCCTATGATACCTTCACATAAGATGGACAACCAATAGGCTTCACGTCCTGCACATGTGAAAACGCTCAGGGATTTTATGAATGTACTCCCTCTATGAGAGGTAGAGCACTCCTTGATGCCTGTTGCGCTTAATTCGCATACCAAGAATGTGAGAGGCCTATCCCAAATCCTTCATCTCAAAGCTCTTCTTCAACTAAGATTTAAGAGCATCTAGCTCATCACGAGCTTTCCATGCTATCAGCATATCATCCACATAAAGTACCAAAATAAGCAATGAGCCATCACTAGATTTCTTTGTGTAAAGACATGGATCCATAGCACTCTTGTTGTAGCCCTGTGACTGCACAAAGGCATCAAACTTATGATACCACTCCCTAGGTGTTTGCTTCAAGCCATAAAGACTTTTCTTCAACTTGCAGACTAGGTGCTCCCTGCCAGGTTATGCAAAGCCCTTAGGCTACTCCATGTATATCTCATCATGCAAATCCCCATGTAAGAATGCAGTCTTAACATCCATCTGATACATGTCCAATTCAAGTTGCGTGACTAAGGCCAAAACCAAGTGTAGGGTGGTCATCTTGACCACAGGAGAAAAGACTTCATCAGAGTCAACTCCATGCTCATGTTTAAAAAACTTAGCAACAAGTCTTGCCTTATAAGCCAACTTGGGGTGGCCAGGGGTACTTTTCAGCTTGTACACCCATTTGCACGGCAAAGCCTTCTTGCCCTGAGGCAAGGCAACCAAATCACAAGTCATATTCTTATGCAAGGAATCTATCTCAAACTGCATACCCCTCTCCCTGGAGTGACTATCAACCTTGCGCATAGCCTCATCATAGGTGAGAGGCTCTCCTGCATCTATAACTAAGACATAATCCATCGAGGGCTCAAATCTATCAAGTGAACGTATATCTCTAGTAGACCGTCTCATGGTAGCCTTTGCTGCTTGTCCCCAACACCCTGGTCATGTGTACGAACTGTTGCTACAAGCTATCCAACTGATTGTGTAGGAGAACGTGGCTCCTCCTGGAATATGACCTTGTGTATCTCTACCACCTTCTCAGGCTGCCTATGAATCTTGTCTTCATGGATGACTACATCATGGCTGCGGACGACTTTATCCCGGAGGCGATACCCCATCTCGCCTACATCTCCATAGCCAAGGAAAATGGAATTCACTCTTAGGATCCAACTTAGTCCGCTTGTCCTTGGGCACATGGCAAAATGCCTCACATCCAAAGACACATAGATACGCATAAGATGGAGGTTCAATCCATACCTCCTCTACAACCTGGAAATCCAAACCATGGAAGGTGATCTATTGATGTCATGCATAGCTATATTGACTGCCTCAACCCAAAAGCTGTGTGGTAGACCTACATGGCTAAGCATCCTGCATACACGCTCCTAGATGGTTCTATTCATCCGCTATGCCAAACCATTATGGGGTGGGGTATAGGGGTGGTCAACTAATGCTTAATACCTTTCTCGTCACATAGCTGCTCAAAGGCACGTGACACATATTCTCCCCCATTGTCAGTCATAAGGCATTTCAGTCTATGCCCAGTCTGATTCTCAACCAATGCAAGCCATCTTTGAAACACAGCCAAGACATATTACGTAAGCTTAATGGGGTAAGCCCAAACTTTACGTGAAAAATCGTCAAATGAACGTCATAAAATACTTTGCACCACCCATAGACTGACAGGGCATGGGCCCACAAGACATCCGAATGTACCAATGCCAGGGGCTCACTCATGCATGTCCTACTAGACTTCTTATGCATATTCCTAGTCTATCTGCCATAAAGACAGTGCCCACATGAATCAAAACATGCATAGTCAAGGAGCGGTAAGTACTGCAAACTAGAAAGCATTTTCATTCCCTTCAAGGACATATAGCCCAAACGGGCATGCCAAAAAGATACATGTGGGATGGAACCAACTAACAAAACATGGTTGATAGAGGATCCATCAACTACAAGAGGGTAGAGGCTACCAGCCTTGGCACCTCTAGCAAGCACAAGTTTGCCACTGGTGATCTTCTAGGCAGAATCCCCAAATGAAACATGAAATCCAACATCATCAAGCTGCCCTATAGACATAAGACTACGTGTAAGTGTAGGTACATGACATACATCCTATAACATAAAAGTAATGCAAGTAGACTGTAGTTGTACATCCCCAATGCCAACAATAGCAAGTGACCTGTCATCACCAAGTCCACTGACTGTCAAAGAATAATCGGCATGAAGCAAGTATAAATCAACAAGTGACAGCTATACAGGCATCGAGCAAACACCCAAGCATGCCAAAAGAATCCGTCAGTAAGCCAGCACACCCCTTGTGTAATAGGGGAAAGTGTATACAACACATGCAAGACCTGACACAAAGAGTTGTATGCTCAAGGACTGCAAAGCCCAAATAAGCCCAAGTGCATCTGTGAGGACCACGGCATATCAACCATGCAACATCCAAGTGAAGATCCCAATCTCAAGTATTGGAATGCTCAAATAGCACAAACCCCCTGCTCAATGTCTATTAAGTGTATCAAGATGCTCCCACAGGTACAAAAGCCGTAAATATCAAGCAAAGAAGCTCAACAAGGGCATATGATAGCACCAGTGCTAGAAGATCCAAGATCAAGCATTTATAAGACCTCGTGAGCATATAGGCCGTGTAGTATCCATTCATAGCATCCGTAGACATCAAGTACAACCAAACTGTAACTCTAGCAAGCCGAGAAATAGTCAAAGTAAGCTTTGGCCAAAGCAAGGCTCAATAGCATCCAACTCCAAACAATGTAACGGGCATGTAGTAGTGGCATAGGCCAAGCATGTCAAGATATGGAGCATCGGAGCTTCAATGCTGCCGCCCCCTTTCTCTTCTCAGATCTGTAGACCTGTAACCAGCATGAAACCCTAAAGCAAACAAAGAAATACCTTTATTGGAATGCCCTGAGGGTGCCCAAAGGGGCCGAGTAGTAGGTGCTCGAGAAGCCAAGGAGTGGTGGGAGCTCAGAGAATCGGCTATGGCTACCGGGAAGGAGACCCAATGAGTGTATGTAATCAATAGTTGAAAGGTGAGAAGGATCGAAGCTTGCTTGGAAGAGCTATGGCGGGAGAGTAAAAGCAAGAAACAGAGAGAGAGAGAGACCAAATTGGAACTCCAACAGTTACAATGTGTGACTGGGCCTTCCTTTATTCAAAATGTCATAGAAAGAATAAAGAATAAAGTGATGGTGATGAGCGCCCCCACATATAGTGTGTAGTGGCGGGTATTATCAATGCAGCAATACACGGGCGGCTAGGCGGAGACGCCTTTACTCCCAACAGAGTATAGGTACATCAACCCCTTTGCCCGTGGGGAATAGTCTCACTTTGGTCCCCTAAAACGACATGAAGTCAAGGTTCTAGCTAATCTTTACTTGCTTAATGTTTACTTATAGTTAACATATTAAATTTTGGAGAAACTTCTAGCTCATCAAGTCATCCTCCCTTAGGATGGATTCATCAGAGATCTCACCCTCCCTCTTTCCTCAATTGGTAAGCTTTAGTTATCTAATTACTTATCCTATTTATATTTGAATATATAATTCTACTCTCTCATTAGGGCCTTGAGGGCAAGATAGTTCCAACACTATCTTGGAGATCTCTTTGGTTGTTGTAGACCTTGGCCATGCACTAAAGTCTCATCCCAAGCGCAAGATAGTTCTAACTCTATCTTAGAGAACCCTTTGGATGCGTGTAGCTTGGTCCTATGCTCAAGCCTAGCATTGAGGGCACGATAGTTTAGAGAATACCAAAATAGTTCTACTCTCTCATCAGGGCCCTGAGGACAAGCTTGGCATTGAGAATACCAATATAGTTCCACACACTCTCTCTCAGGGCCTTGGGTGCAAGCTTTGTTGAGAATTTAGGCAATCACACCTAGTGCAACCTCTTTGTATGGAGCAACTGGGGCAAGGGAGAAGCATGCAATCTAGGAGAAGGGACTGAATCCCATAAGCACAATGGTGAAAAGTGCTACCTACCCAAAAGACTATAAAGTATCGTACTTGGCTATCATTTGAATGCAATGTCATTGTACTTTTTCTCCTTTTAGTCAGTGTCATTGTTTATACACACAAGTTTGTGTTTATGAGTCCAAGCTTCTATCTTGGAACTTGATTCACTTGTGTGACAATCATTATCTCTAAGTCAATGTTATCATGAGTCTTCTCTTTCTCTTCCATCCACCATAGCCAATGCTCTAGAACCATGCATTTCAACATGGTATTAGAGCCATGGTGAGCATGGCTAAGCTCATCATACTCTTGCTTCAGCTCCTCTTCATCTTTGGTTAGCTAATTGTTAGCTCATGAGTTCATTTCTCATTCCAACTCCACTCTTTCCTTCATGGCAACCATAGCAGCCTGCACCTACCCTACTTGGAGCTCTCATATCTCTTCATGCAAGCCAAATCTCACTAAACTTTCTTTTGTGGACCTCATGCTCTACTAAGGGGGCAACTTCCTATCACCTTACACCTCAACATTGAGCACTTTGGAGCTCAGCATTGCAGAAATTAGAGCTCGTTTGGCTGATTTGCGCATGTTTTTCAGTTCATATTGTTATCATGCTGCATGTAAGCCACAATTTTGATGATTAACATAGGGAAACTAAAGATCCATACCTAAGCTCTCTCCCACTAAAACGGTTCCCCAAGTGATCAGGTCTACGAGCTAAAAATATTAAAAAAACCAAGTCCCTATTTGAAACCCTAAAAGGGCAGCGCCATAACCATTTCAATTGAAGCTCAAAATTCTGTCATTTTCTCACTCCTCCAAGCCTATTGGAGTTGCTATCATTCTGATCTAAGTTGCTGGCAAACATTTGGCTATCAAACCAATAAGGAGGGGAAGATTTATGAAGATTAAAAGACTCAAGCAACAATAATCAAGTTCAACTAGTATCTCTTGATACTATTTACTACTTCCATTGCTTGTGTCTCTTGACACATCCAAAGTTAGCTCACTTTTGAGAATTTTGGTGTTGATTGGCTACTATTCTAGTCACTCTAGCATGGGCAAAGACTCTATGGTACGTCACTTCAAAGGAGTTGCGTTTCATACCTAGCAAACATGCATAAAGCTTATCCTGATGAAGAAGGATCTATGGGCCATCACCAATTAATGGACAAGAGAAGCAAACCCGAGATGCAACTCTTGCAGTTGGCTAGCAGAAAAACGATGACAAGGCTCAAGCCATCATAAAACTTGAGCTGGATGACAACTCTATCCACCATGTGGATACTTGTTGACACGCCCCATGACACTTGGAAAATATTGGATACTTTGTTTGGTGCACAGTAAAAGTCTTCAAAGTATGGTTTATTAATTGAAATTTTCAGATTGGACATGAAATCCAAAACATCTCTTGCAACACAGCTGAATTACATGGAAAGTCTCTTAACCCGGCTTGCAGGGATCAACATTAAAATGGATGAAGATGTATGCATTAGTGTTTTGTTAAAAAGTATGTCTCTAGATTATGATAATGTCTCCACTACTTTAATCAACATGCAAAATCCTAAACTTGTTCACATTCACGCCTCCCTATTAGAAGAAGAAAAGAATATAAAAAATAAAGAAGAGCCAAGTACCTCTAAGGATGAACAAGTGTTGTACATCAGTAACAAGTACAAAGCAAAAAGGACCAAAAGACCGGACATACTAAAAAGTTTTGTCATGCTAGAAAGAGGCATCAAAAGGCCTATCTTGCAACTATGAAAGAAGAAGAAGACCATGGACATGAAGAAGTAGAAGAAGAAGAAGACCATCATGAGCAAAAGGACAAGCCTCACTAGTCCTTCTATTCACACTACTTCGATAGACTTTTTTGAAGCCTTGTATAACCTTGCTCTAATACTCCTTTCATAATCTTATAAACTCCTAATGTAACCTGGCACTATAACCTATGTATACATTGTGAAGCCCTTGTTACAGCCTTTGGATGTCCACCATGTTTTTGGTATCCACACTTAGCTTTGTCTCCAATAGCCTCTGGATGATTACCATGTTTGTGGTGTGCCCACACTTTGCAAGTGGCTGCTCACTAAAGCCTCTACACACTTTGTGCATTTTTGGTTGTGATTGATGAGGGGTGTTGAGAATTTAGGCAATCACACCTAGTGTAGTCTCTTTGTATGGAGCAGTTGGTGGGCCAAGGGAAATGTAGGCAATCTAGGAGAAGGGATTGAATCCCATAAGCACAGTGGTGAAAAGTGCTATCCACCCAAAGGACTATAAAGTATTGCCTATCATTTGAATGCAATGTCATTGTACTTTTTGTCCTTTCAGTTCAATGTCATTGTCTATAGACACAAGATTGTGTTTATGAGTCCAAGCTTCCATCTTGGAACCTATTTCACTTGTGTGACAGTCATTATCTCTAAGTCAATGTTATTATGAGTCTTCTCTTTCTCTTCCATCCGCCATAGCCATGCTCTAGATTCATACATTTCAACAAGCTTGGCACTGAGAACCAATATAGCTCCACTCTCTTATCAAGGCTCTAACAACAAGATAGTTCCTAGTCTATCTTGGAGATGTCTTTGGGTCTAGAGCTTGGCATTGTGTTTAAGCATTTCTATTTTGTGCTAAAGCAAACTCAAAAGCCAAAAGCGTGCTATTTTGTAATTTGGGCTATTATTTGAGCTTGAAGATGATTAATACATAAAATACATGCTTTGTGGAGAGCTCACACAGGGCATGGGGGGAGATTGCACCCAATTGGTCTCTTGTTCATGTCGTGCATGCTTTCTACCTTGAGTTTTGTGCAAAAAGTAGAGTTCTTTTGTTCTTGGGGACCTTTCGGCGCTCACTACGCGAGCATACAACATCCGATCTGTGCACCATCAGGAGATATGAGTTTTTGAAAAGATATTGTACTTTCTAGTTTAATGTACTCTAACTATATAGAAGTACTTTCTAGCTCAATGTGCTCTAAATGTACTCTGTGTTGGATATCTCTTTGGTTGCAAGATAGTTCCAACTCTATCTTGGAGAACTCACACTTTCTACTTCAATGTACTCTAACTATATAGAAGTACTTTCTAGTTCAATGTGCTCTAAATGTACTCTTTGTTGGATATTTCTTTGGGAGCAGAGCTAGCCCTACACTCAAGTCTAGCACCGAGGTCAAGATAGATTTAGAGAACACCAATATAAGTGCAAGTTAGTTTCAACTCTATCTTGGTGAACTCACACTTTCTAGTTCAATGCACTCTAACTCTATAGAAGTACTTTCCAATTCAATGCGCTCTAAATGTACTTTTTGTTGGATATCTCTTTGGGAGTAGCACTAAGGTAAAGCCAACTTTAGAGAGCACCAATATAGTTCTACTATCTTATAAGGGCCCTTAGGGCAATATTCAGTCCAACACTGTCTTGGAGATGGGAAGAGCTCCCTGTTCTTCTTCGAAAGGCAAAAACCTGCACATGCAAATCAGATTGATTTCCAAATTTTGAGAAGAAAAACGTAAAGCTAGGCTTAAGAAAGTGGGAGGGAATGACCCACAAGACTCCCCCATTCCTTGCCTGTGTTGTTTAGAACCCTTGAAATTGGAAACCCTCACAATGGGTTTTATGATAGCGTGTTCTAAAGAAATGATGGGTTTAGGGTTTAGTTTTTAGCATTTAGGGTTTGGTTTTGTTAAGGCGTCCATGCTTTTGTTGGGTCAGAATCCTAAAGGGGGGAGAGGGAGGAAAGAGAGAGAGGGGTTTGTTTTTAGCGTTTAGGGTTTGGTTTTGTCAAGGTATATATGCTTTTGTTGACTCAGAAAACCTGAATGTGGGAGGGGGAGGAAAGAGAGAGACAGAGAGAGGCCTTCTTCTGTGATGACAGCAGTTAGCTTCTAATGACGTCTATCCATGGATGTCTGCTGAAAGCTTGTATTCGTACTGTCTGAGAGGAAGCTACTTCATTGCTGTGACGCGGGTCATCTCAGGATTTCCTTCTGAACAGTTCTCGGGGTGGAATTACGCCGTTTGATCTTCTTATTTGATGTTAAGAGGGATTGGATTGAGCGAGTGGTAGGCCGTGGTTGACACTGATCTGTGTTTGTGTGGAGACGGCACTTAATACCTATCCATTGGGCGTGTGTAGCAGTATCTTCGCAGAATGTGGGGTCTTTCCGAAAAAGCTTATCATGGCTCATTGCTATGGTGTCATAGCAACACACTCTTGACCCTGTTTGTCTCACTGAGTTGCAGAGCACTCATTAATGCCGGAAGATTGCATTGATCGGCGCAAATGTGACTCTCTGTATAATGAGGGCTAGGCCTATTGCAATTGCAAAAAGAAAGGACGTGGATACTCGGCATGGACCTTCCTCCGTCAGGAGGCTGCCGTTACCCGCAGGTGCGCGAATTACACTACCCAAGCAGCTAGAAACGATGTGGTAGCTTGGAGGGATACTTGGAACATGGAACAACTGCATCTGATGCAGCTGCTAAATATGCAAGTGTAGTTTGGAGATGGACTTGGCAACCGGAGGGCGTAAGTTGTGAATGCAAGCGCATGTCTTGGGCTTCTTCCTCTTGCATCGCATCATCTGTGCTGATCTATCTTGTGATCCTTCCTGTTGCCTGCGCTCTTCCATACGGAAACTCCTAGAAAATGACTGTCTTTCAGGTCTAAACTCGACTGTAGACCATTTTATCTGTCAAAGTAATGCCATACAATGGACCCCTTCTACATCATGCTACAGAGTTCGACACATCTCTCTTCCTCTAAGGAAGACGTCAGGAGTCAGGAGTGTTTGCTTTAGTATGCCTGCCTTGCATGGCATCTCCTGGCCTCTTCTCAATACGCAAAGATCCGATCTAGCAAGGGAATTTAAAAGGTTTGGAGTTGGCAAGCGCTTTGTCTCGGATTCTTGGGATTCCCACCCCCCATCCAGTCTGTCGTTCATGACTTGCCAGATTGGATCACAAGACTGTAACATCACAAAGATAAATAAGGTGAGATTCTCAGCAAGGGATACTCATGGTTAAGCTTGTGCTGCATGCTTTGGCTTTCATGGCAAAATCGTATTGACATGCCGATGGTCAAAATCCTGTATTTATGCAAGAATCTTTTGGTGCTGCAAACAATGATCACGTGGTTTTCACATTATATAATATGCTGGAATGTTGTGGGACTGCTCTCCATGAGATCTGTTTCTTCAATTCCATGCTGGACATTATGTTTCAAAAGAAACCCAAAAACCAACATAGATAATTACCATTTTAAGTTTTGGCTTCTGCCTTGTTTGTTGTGTAGAAACCATGTAGAGGATATCCATTTGTGCTTCAACGATTCCACAGTAGTAAGTTTTTAATCTTTGACAGCGTGCTCAGCTATCGGACGTCAAGTGTTGCAATCTGCAAAATGCCAGCACAAGGCGCCCCCATGAAGCGCACTTTATGTCTACCTTAGAGGTTTGGCTTATGCATTGTTTGTTATGTAGAACCAAGCTTGCTACCATTACTGCATCTTGAGTATGGGTGCATTCAACAAAGATCCCTATGTTCAACGAGGCATGATCATATGCTACGTTGGTAGACACTTATGAACTTAGGCATGATCATATGCCATGTTGGAAGACACTTAAACATCCACAATATTATAAACATCCACAATATTATAAAAGGGAATGGGACAAATTTGGAACATTCAAGTTGTCGTACAAGCTTGTCATTGAAGAGGCATCATCAGGTATCAATAGATTTGATTGGTAGTTGCGTGCATTGGCCTTAAATTGTGAAGTTTTTAAAAATAGGGCATGTTTTTAACATGAAATAACATCTTAAAGAAGTTGCAGGAAGTGTTGCAAGTGGACTTGCAAAGATAGTTGAACGAAAATCTAGTGGTGTTTGTGTGGAGTTGATAACCTTGATTAGTTGTATACGTGTCTATCCTCACAACAATTTTATAAGATAAATGAATCAATTGAGTCATTAGTATTGTCAGAGATGAAAAACTTGAAAGGATGTGTACAGGACATGATAAGATGTGTATAGTAATTAGAAAGAGGAATTGATTTGAGATATTAGATTTACTTAAATCTCAACAATGGGAGATATTGTTTTTAACCTCAGATTAGCATTTAAGGAAGTTGCAACTGTGTTGCAAGTCTGCTTGAAAAATCACTTGAACTAAAATTTGTTTTGGTGCACATTTGCTTGTGGAGATAGTTGAATGATTCAATTGTGTGGTTTAGTGTTAAGGATGAAAAAGGCTTGATGGGGAGAGATTTCTAGGGGACATTTTAGCACAAAGATCATCTATTTTCATAGAGTATAAAGCAACCAATAAAACATATAATAGTAGATTTAAAGAAATGAAATTTCCATGAGATTGTGACCTTAAATTGAAATGTATTAACAAAATTAATGTGGTTATGGTCTCCAAATGAATGTAGCAAACTCACTAATCTGTATACTTGTTGTAGTCTATTTGTGGAAGGCTTGTCAATGGCTCCATGATCCTTGCAATTGCCATAAGCATGCTCTGCCTCCTTTGCCTCAATTACCACACAAGCCTTGCATAGAAGGGAAAGCAAGAGCTTCTCTAATCGGTCCCTCACTCTACCCCACAATTTTCCCTTGCGGTTAACCACACACACACACACACACACACACACACACAAACATGCAAGCAAGAAGTAAGAAGAGAGCTTACAAGATTATGCACCACAAAAATGAGCTTATCCATCTACTTTTCAATTTTTATACATGGCCTCAAATTTTGGATACCTTTTTTATTTGCTTAGATCGGTCTTCTCTACTAGCATATACCATTTACATTTTTTAATGGTTTATTGACTAGCTTAGCAAAGAGTAATTGATACAATTTGCATGGGGGTGTGCTTGGGTGCTCTTGTGTAAAAATAATTGATCCAACTTGAAGAGCAACTTGACACCACTTGAATAGCAACTCAAAGAGCAGCTTTTTTTTTCCTTTGTAAAGTTTTACTTTTTTTTAACCTTGTTTTGCACATTCCTTGGTTGTGCTTTCATAGATGGGTTTGACATTATCCCTCTCCTAGAGTTGTAGTAGTCCCATGGCACTTTGTACTCTAATGGGATCCATGTATAGTTGATGTTGATTGGAGGTTTAGATGATAAACTACTAATATCCTTGTGCTTTAGATAAGTGCTTTGGTGGGAATGGAGTTAGCTTTAGATTTGTCTTCAGGGAAAGGCTTGGTATCAAGGTAGAAGAGGGAAGGATCAAGATGATGTGGGCCATTGATTTCATTGGTTTGGTCAAGTTGCTCTTCAAGTTGTGTTCTCATTATGTAAGGGTGTGTGCACTACCTAAGGGGATGCCTATCTCTTTGTGTTGTGACTTTTGTACTTGTGTCAATGCAATTGGAAGATGAGTCAAATCCCAAGTAGGCTTGGAGTGTTGCCCCATACTTGAGAAGCTAATTAATGTTAGGAAAAGTGAGATGCAAAACTCAAGGAGACAAATTTATTGAACCTCTTGGGATGTAAGTCCTTGAGGTGCTTTTGAGTTTGTGAAGTGGGAAGGGCTAGAGGTTGTGACACTTAAATGTTGTAATTTTGGATGACCCAAGTTTTTTTTTGCCCTTTTGTAAGCAAGGTGTGACCCTTAGCCTTTTTTTCTTTTGAAAGCAAGGTGTACAAGTAAATGAGGACTATATTGGGGCTTTTATTTTCTATAGGTGTTGGTCAAGGTAGTGGCCGCAACAATCTTTCTAGGTATGCTTTACTTGTATATAGGTCTTCAATGTGGACCTTGTTGCTAGGGGTGTTATGGGTAGAAAAGGATAGCCACAATTGGTGAATTGAATGATTTTCATATCTTCAAGTAGCTCAAAACATGTTGGTAGTAGTGTAGCAAAAATGAGTAATCTCACCATGGCATACTTGTCTATTCTTGCATTCACATCAAAGAACAATGGGTTGAGACTCTCCTCTTTCGCTACCTTCTTTTGGTTGAGCAATTGGAGAAGCAATCTTAAATAATTACACGTTGTAATGAATGTGGAATCTCTATAGAAAGAGAAATCCTCTACGAATCATTTGAAAGAAGGAATGAAGTCTTTCTCTCAAAATTTGAGGTTGTTCGATCTTTTTGCATTGACATTGTAATTAAAGGAAAAACATTCATGCTATGCCTTGCAATGTTGTAGACAACTTTACGTCGCCTAAGATAAGGCATGCAAGTGGGGTTTCCTCCTTTAGATAGTAGAGAGCTATAGAAAGCCACACATGCTTTCATGTTGATATCCAAGCTATTTATTCTTCAAGCAAGTTGAGACTCGTAACCCTTCAGTTTGTGGCACCTCCAACACCTTGTCATGCCAATAACTTGATGATTTTTTGGTCGATCCATTTTTTCCTAAGCCTTAATGACACTTGAATAACCTTATATACAATTGTCAAAAGCAACACTTTTTTTAGTCTACGCAAATAGTTAGAAGCAAATTGAATAGGCAATTCATGAGCCTTTTATTGTTTCCAAGTGATGAGCTCTCTATCCCAACTAATAGATAGATACTCCCCTCTTTGGAAAGGGTGTGTCTGGTTGTGGGTTAGTAGTGGCAGTGAGCTTTCTTCTACATTTTTTCAATTATTATTTTTCTTTTGGTGCACAGATCGGATGATGTATGCGTGTGTAGTGAATGTTGGGAGGTTCCCAAGAATAAAGAACTCTATAAATCTTCATAATTACAACTATAAACCAAAAGGGAATTTACACAATATGAGACCAATATCAATTAAATAGATTGGAACTCGGTCTTAACTTTAATTTAATTTGAGTGCGCACTCTAAACTCGTAAATGTTCATTAATTTAATATGTATTTTATGAAATTACTTGTTATGGATTCATCCACGTATATATTACATTAATATATTTGAAAAAGGACAGGTGTCTTTGTCAGCTTCTCGCACAAGAAATCTACCTTATGTATAAACCTCGGTAAATAAATATAATCACAAAATCTATTGTGGAACATGTCGTTTGGCATCATACCCCAGAGGCAGGATAGCAATTGTCCTTAATTGCTAATAGCTTAATGTGAAGCGAGCAGTGTTTTGAGCGATAAGCACTTAGGTCACATGCATGTATACATTGGGTTTTTTTAACAAGATGATTTTTAAACTTAATCAAATATCTAGAATATCTACGGCCAGTTCTAGTGGTCATAAAGTGAGTGGCTAGAATAATTTCAAGTTTAAGGATTTTAGTTTTTTCTTTTAAGAAAGGAGGATTTTCATAGACAGGGTGAACATGTAGTTAGTCTCTAAAAAGTCGTAATAAACTGATATGAAAAATATTATGGATCTTTTAATGTTGGGATAGTTTTGATTTAAATGCAATAATTGATCTTGTGAATTATTTTGAAAGATCTATAAAACCTAGGTGCTAATTTAACATGGTGTTTCTCAACACTTTTCAATTTTCTCTTTTCAATGCATAGCTAGATATAATCACCAACATTGAAACTCATGGCTTGTTTTTTTTTATTAGCTTGTTTAGTGTATGATTGTTGGGCTTTTGTCATCATGTCTTTAACTTGAGAAAAAATAATAGAATGCGTATTGGCAATGTTATTAGGAGCTTTAATTTTATTCGACAATGATGTAATATGTGCAGATAATCTATGTTCATAAATGATTTCAAAAGGTGCTTTATGAGTGGTTGTGTGGTGTATTATTGTATGCAAATTGAAGTAGATGTAATTATGTGTTTCATGTTTGTGGTTTTGAAATTATGTATGCATGCAAAAGATCTAGAATGGTATATTAGTAGCTTTTGTTTGCTCTTTGGTTTTAAGATGAAATGTATATTAGAAATCAATCTTAGTATTCAAATTAGCAAATAAATTAGTTTAAAAATTATTATAAAATCTAGAATTATGATTAGAAATAATAACCTTTGGCAAGCTATGATTAATGAAAACAATTTTCAAAAACAATTGTGTAGCAGTTAACGTTTTCTTGTATGATAGAGAATATGCTTGTTTACTAAATCGAATTACTATAGTCCAAATCATATTATGATTAGCTTGTGTATTAGACAAACCAATTATGAAATTCATTGAAATATGTTTCCATGGACCTTAAGGAATCAGTAAAGACATTAACAAACCATATTGCTTACCAATGTTTTTAAAGTGAAAATAATACCTCGATAATCTTGATATGAAGGACAATGAATTTCCTGTAACATAATGATCTAAATTGAATAGTAACAATATTTTCTCATAAAACATAAATTCATTAGAATAAGACAAAGAATCAATTGAAATCCAATTATTAACGACTAATTTGTTTCAATCAACTTGAAAACTGGGATCATGGTCATAGGTATTTTTCATAGGAGTAAGGAAATCGAAGGATAGAACAGAAATATCATGGATACTTGGTCTTTTACTCAATGCATCGATAATAACATTTTCTCTTCTTGGTTGATATTGGATAAGTGGATGAAAACTTTGAATGAAAGCAGTCCATTTGATATGGCGCTAAAAAATTTGTGATTGAGTAAGGAGATGTTTGATACTTTGTTGCTCAGTTTTAATCATAAATTCGGATCCCATCAGATAATGTTTCCATTGACGCAAGGCTTGAACTACAATTAATAATTCTTTGTCATAGATGGAATACTTCAATTCGGAAGGTTTAAGTTTGTAACTAGAATAAGCTATGGGATCTGAACCATGCATGATGACAACTTTTATTCATGATCTGTTAGCATCAATGACTACTAGGAAGAATGGTCGACTAAAATTAGGTAATTGCAAGATAGATGCATGTGTTAAAGCATGTTTCAACAAATCAAAAGACTTTTACTAGTTGTTAGATCAACGGTACACCACCTTTCTTTAATGATTTTGTCAAAGGCAATGCAAGTAATGAAAAATTTCTCACGAATTTTCTATAAAAGCTGGCAAGGTCTAAGAAAGAATGTAACTCATGCACATTTTTTGAAATTGGCCAAGTCAAAATTGCCTTTAGGATCAACACGAATATCATTAGAAAAAACAATATGATCTAAGTATTCAATCTGGGTTTGGAAAAATTTACTCTTGTCAGGGTTGGTATAAAATTGATTGCTCGTACATTGGTTAAATCGAAATGTATAAGAAAAAATTCGTAATGACTAAATTGAGTTTTAAATTTTAACTGCAGTATTAAAACTATCAGGTATATCCAAACGTACTTGATATTCAGATTTGAGATTTATCTTGCTATAAACAGTGGCCCCTTGTAGTTTATCCATGAGGTTGTTTATCCTAGGGATCAAATATATATTCTTAACACTGATTTTATTTAGGGCACAATAGTCAATGCACATTCTATTTATAGATATTATTTTTCTTCTTAACTAATATGATATATGCACCAAAAGGAGAACTACTAGGCCTACTGAGTCCTCGGTTCAACAGTTTTTTAACTTATGCTTGGATTTCTTTCTGTTCAATTTGATTGTGTCTATAAGGTGCTTTATATGGTGGTCAAAAACTTGAGATTAAATTTATTTATGGTTTTTAGGACATGTAGGTGGTAAATCAGGTGGTAAATCAATAACAAAATAAAATTTAAATTGTAAAAGAAATTGTGCATGCCTAGGATACATCTGAGTTTCCTTAGCTTCAATTTTATTCACCCATACTAAATATGATTTACTACATTTTCTCAATGCATGTTTAGTCTATATGTGACTTAAGCAGTGGAAAATGATCAAAGGTGTGCAATCCATGTAATGTGATTTGGTTTTCATTAAAATGAATTTTTATGAAATGTGTGAACTAATCTATATTAAGATTATATTTGTGACGCCAAGGCATTCTTAAATAAATATCACTAGTTTGCAAAGGTGTAACCAAGAAATTTGTGCGCTTAATATAATCATCGGTTTTAATCTCTAAATCATGTACTTCTTGTGTACCATTGTATCTAGTGCTTAAGAATGCAGTCTTTATGCAACAATGATTTGGAATAGTAGATAAATTTAAATTTTTTACCAACTGTGCGAAAATAAAATCACGGTGTTTTCATTATCATGCAAAATAATCTTTTCTTGACCATGCACAGAACATTTTGTTGTTAATAACGAATGAGGATTTGACATACTTAGTAAAGTATCTGAAGCATCGCCAATATTATCATCATCTTCAATGAAGTCTAGCATATCTTCATGGTCCTCGTCATCAGTTGCTTCCAAATGATTGATTTGAACAACTTGCTTCTTGGACTGACAATTTGCTGCTAAGTGTCTAGGCTGATGATACTTGCAGCAAACCATAAGCTTTGCTTTGGAGACATTGTTGGTAAGGGTTGGAAGTTTGGGTATATTGGGATTTGGATGGAGGGAAGGCTTAGGGTTTGAATTAGTAGTTGATGGAAAAGTAGGAGGTTGAATCCAAGGTTTACAGAAAGAGGAAGGAGCAAAGTGATTTTGATTGAACATTTGAAAGTTAAAATTGAATTGCTTTGTATCAAAGTTACCATTAATCGAAAATTATTGCAGTCACTTTTCTCATCTACGAATTTTATGCTTTGCATCATGTGCTAAAGAAATCTCATTTTTCAAAGTCTTTGGCTTGAATATATTTACTTCGCATAGAAGTGACCAATCAAACCAGACATGTACTTGCACTTGTGGGTCGCCTTAGAAACATCTTCAAGCATTCGAAGTTGAAGTAAGACACTCTAGAAACGCTCAATTGTATTGCGGGATGGATTCACGATCTCTTTGCTGTAAGAGATCCTACTCTTTGATAGCTTTTTTATGGAATCGAGGCAAAATAAAATTATGCAAAAATTTCTTTTGAAAGGCTTTTCAAGTAGAGGGACAATCAACACTCTTGCGGACAACATTTCACCATAATGATACTTTGTCTGGTAGATGGTTAGTGACACATTTTAGTTTATCTTTTTTAGCATATAACTCTTCATAAAAATAATTATCAAACTGACTAATGAAAGCAATAATAATTTTGCTATCACATTTTTCATTAAAGTGCGAAATTTAAAATTTCTTTTACTTATCTTGGCCTCTTTCCTAAGAGTTTGTGCATCGAGTGTTGCATCAATAGTACGTCGAATGACATCTTCAAGTTGCGCTCCGTTTTGATCGATAATGGATTATTAAAGTGTAGCCAGTTGTGCTTGCAAGTTTTGACGTTCCATTTGCTCTTCTTGAAGTTACATCATAATTAGATTCAATTTCTGTTCCATAGTCGGCTTTGGTAAATTGACTTCGCCTATAAAATCGTCCATGTTATGATATGACATTCTAGATTTGATTGAAGATCCGTCGCGTCTTTTAATCGTGTGTGAATAAGGTCACCACGAACTTGCTTTATTTATTAGTATACTTTTGCTTTTACAATTTTGCTTTTTCTCGGGTACTGCAATTGAAAACGACGGTATTTTTCCAAGCAAAATAGTCTTCCACACGGATTGCGCGTGATAGTGTACTTGCTATAAATCCGTTCAGCCAAGTTGCAGGTGGAAACAAGGGCTTACTAAAGCTTCAAAAGCGGTTTGGGAGTACCGTAGTATGTACACTTGCTATATCAAATAATTGGTGGTTAAGATTTAAGCTTAGTTAAGCTTAATAACTTAAAGCTTTTTAATAAAAGCCTACGTAATTTGTTGATTTAGCGCGCAAGACAGTGGCATGTTTTCACTGGAGTCGCCGCCCGTGAGTATAACTTCCGCCACAAATTGTGAATTTGGGAGAGCTTGTGCTCCCTTTAAGCTTCTCAAGCTTATACACTCAAACTTGATAAAACTCTTGTCTGCTTCTTTGTCAATAAAAACGTCTTGTAAAGGAACTTTATGAGTGGTCCTCCACCTCTTGTGAGAGGTCCTTCGTGATTAGAGGGTATAGCAAGAGGTTCTTCACCGCCAGGAACATGCCTGTGTTGTCAGTTTGTCGCAAGACAACATGTAGAGCGTGTTTGTTTCAGGAGCTTTGTGTTTGCGCGAGATGGCAAGCCATTGGAAGCTCTTGATTGCAGCTTCGCTCTAATACCACTGGTGTACAGATCAGATACTATATGCATGTGTAGCGAATGTTGAAGGTCCTCAAGAACAAAGAACTCTACAAACCTTCATAATTGCAAGAAAAAAGTAAAAGAGAATTTGCATGACATGAGACAAAAAGACCAATTGGGTGCAATCTCCCCCCATGCCTTGTGTGAGCGCTGCTAAGGCATGTATTTATAGATTTATTTATCTTCAAGCTAAAAAATAGTCCACTTTACAAATAGCATGCTTTAGTTTTTTGCGTTTGTGTTTGCCCAAATATAGAGTAAGGTGTTTGAGCAAAAGTCGGGCTATGCCCAAATACAAATATCAAATAATGAAATATTTAACTGAGCACATTTGCGCATACAAGATAATAAATGTTTTGTTAAGAGCTTTAATAAATATGCACGCTTAAATAAATATTGGCGCCACACTTTTAGTGATAAGACGTGCGCCCATAAAAAATAGTAATTTTTTTAGGCATTTGGATTCACGCTATCGCCCGGTGCTACCTAATGCCATTGCCGCCTACTCTATACATCAATTAAAGCATTCACAATTGTTAGAAAATAGTTAAATAAAACCTAACAAAAGTGAATACCTAGCAGTCTTCAGCTAAAAAATAATTAAATAGATTGGAAATCTGTCTCCTAACCTTAATTTAATTCGAGTGCACACTCTAAACTCATAAACATCCACTAATTTAAAATGTATTTTATGGAGTCACCCGCTATGGATTCACCCACATGCACATTAAATTAATTTGACGCGCGAAAAAGGACAGGTGTCCCCGTCAGCTTCTCACACAAGGAATCCACCTTGTGTACTAGCCCCAATAAATAAATATAATCATGGAATCCACCGTGGAATATGCCTCTTAGCATCACTTTTCTATATGGCTTTTGTAATATTTCCTAAAGGGATGAGTACCTTTTTGTTTTTGTGGTGGTTTTTGGTTGTGAGGATGTTGATTGCTCATGTTGTTCTTGTTCCCAATTTGCTTCAAGTGTAAGGGGTGATGATAGCAGTGCTTCCACAATTTGGGTAGGTTCTTTCGTGATGATTATTCCAATCATCTTTAGTTCTTCTATGGAGGAGGGCCCCATTTCCTTAACCTTTTGCATTTATTCTTCCTTTGTTATGCTATACTCTTGCTGGGAAATCATCACCTACAGATTGTACTTGAGTGTTTGCCTAATGAGTTGTAGCTTTTTCTTGAGAATGTCCATCATATTATCCTTGTATGGCTCCCACACCTCAAGCAATGTGTTAATGAAGCCTTGATGTTGAACTTGCATCATTGCTTCTATTGCCTTAGCTCGCTCTATTGCTAGGCTTCTTTCACATTCTACTTGTGCTAAATGGGTGGCCATGTTTTGCAATGCATCCACATTCTTTTCTTCCCATTGACTCACCTTTTTGTTTTCTATCTCTAGCCCTTGGTTTCTCCATTTAGCAAAGATTTTTAGTATGGTTTATTATTCTTGCTAGGTTTAGATGAGGATGTTCCTTTGTTGCAGTTCATAATCTTGGAGTTGGGCATAGTTATGCATAGATTTTTCTATATCATTTTCCAACTCCATTAGCTACTTGGTTCAACCTCCTCTTTGGCTCGCTTTGCCTTCTCCATCTTCCTTATTCATTGTCCCTAGAGCTGCTTCATCTTCTCCAATTTTGCTTCTAACTTAGCTTTGTCTTTTATGGCTTGGGCATACTGGCCTTTGAGTTACACACGATTACCTCTTTCTACTTCACATTGTTCATGTAACTCTTCATATCAATTTTCCTTGTTATTACCTACCTAACCACATCTAGTTCTCTCTTTAGACTGAAAATCTCTTAATTTCTTATTGTCGATATGTGGCACGGGCTCTCTCTTCCTTCTCTAAAGTTGTTAAGACTGACTTTCTCTCCTCACCCAATTGATCCCTTTTCTCTTCTAGCTCTTTTAATAGCTCTTCAAAACTTGTTGGAAATCATAGGTAAAGAAATTGAGGACCCTTCCACTCTTGGCATTTTAGGTGCTTTTTGACTAGACTCCGTATTTGTAACTACTAGGTGTATACAAGTGGTAGTGGCTTCTTCTAATCTCGCATGTGAGAGTGGTGACTTGTATAAAAAGTTGATAGACCATGCTCTCCAACTTGCTTCTTGCTAAATTGTCTGCAGTGGGGGCGAGGATGGGTGATAGAGTGGCTATCGGTTAAGGGGGAGGTGTTTCTAGTGGAGTCTTACCCTTGCACAGGATGATCAGTGGCCTAGTCATAGGTCCTACCATTGGTGCTTGCCTTTGAAGACCCTCCTAGGTTGAGGCCCATTAGAGCTAGCTCTTCTACTCTTGAGGGTTGCTCTACTGATCTAGGGATATCTATTCCTACTCTTGCCTTCTAAGGTGCTCCTCTCCCTCCTATTGTTTTTGCCTTCATTCCTCTTCTTCTGTTTTGGAGGCTTTTTTTTGCTTTTTCGAGTTCTTTCTCCTCTTCAATTATGCCCTTCTCTTGTTTGGTTGACCTTGATGATAAAATTTCCCCCTTCATTCCTTTTAAGTGATATGGATTGTGGTTTCTATTGCTGCTAGGTTTCCTCCTTTACTACGGATATTGGAACCCTTTGCTCCTCAACTTGGCCGGTCATTCTAGTGCCATGGATTGAGCTTGCATATGAGCTATTATGGGCCCTAATTGATTTGATTCTTGCTCTCCAATTGATCTTGTCACAAGGGTTTCAGTTGTGCAGCTCTTTTACTAGGTGATTTCTTGGTTTGGAGCTTTTGTCGTGCAATAGCAAGACTTCTCGCAATCTTGTCTACCTCCTATTGCAATCTCCCGATTTCTTGTTCCTCTTGCTCCGTTGAGGATCCATGCTTCAAATTTTTAGTGCAGGTGGATGAGATCTCTTATATTGCTATGCCTAGAGGTCCTTGTGCCAATGGTTTTGTTCTTAGATGTGATTCCTTGGTCTTTTTGTATAATGGCTATTAGTACCCCACTGAATCCCACCAGAGTGGCTTTGATTGCTACCTTCTTTCTTTTTACCTCTCCACTTGCTACTAACATGAATCCTAATCTCTTGGACTCTTGTGCACCAAAGCTCAATGCCTTTGCCACATCATGGATGGATTTTATGATGTAGGCATTGAGGTTTTTCTTATCCATTGCTTGAACAACCACAAGTTCCAACATTGCGACCTAGATCCTACTTATCAAGGAGTTGTACATGTTTCCAGAGAATAGGGCATGTATCAATTTACCTTGAATTTTAATTGATGGATTTGGGATGTCTTCCATGCTAATGCCATCATTAGTGAAAACCTTCTGCTTGTCCATTCCTAGCCTTATATATACATCTCTCTTTGGTTGCTTCTCTTGCTTAAATGGTAGGCCCAACATTGCACCACCATTGGATTTAGAGGCATCTCCACATGTTCTCGTCCATAGTTGTCACTTAACTGTGATTGATCCACTATGTGTATCAAGACCATAGGTCGTGAGGAACTCTATGCGCTACTCATAATTTATTTTTCCTTCAAAAATTTCCATGCATTCATACAATTCACACTAGTCTACTAATTCCCTAGCATATGAATTTTTGGCTACCACTTCTTTTAGGTTGTGGATCTACTTGTATCCCAAGTGGCGATATCCTTTAACTTACATAACTTGCAGTCTGCCTGCTCTCTTTCAAAAAACGGTGTCTAGGACTTGGTCATCCTTTCACATGCAGCTTTGTCTCCTTAGCTTGCCATATTCAAAGTCTAACATATTGTGGTGAATTTTCAGGGAGTATCGAATTTGTTAAGAACAAAAAATATAGCCACAACTTGCCAAGAAAAGTAAAGCTTCACATCTTACACAAACATGAAGAAATTTTTACATATAAGAAAAGCCAGAAAATGATCAATTTGTAGACTTATGGGGAGAGAGAATGCAAACCCCTCCTCCTAATGGATCGTAATACTTCCAAGATTGTGCAAGGGGGTCATGGCAAGGATTTGATTTTGATATGCTAGCCCATTGTCTTATATGCAAGGAGAGTTTAACTATGTTGGCAACCACCACTCATAGAAGTGCAAATTGTATTCCATGGTAGCATAATGGTCCATATCCTATAGGCAAATATTGATATGAGTAATATATGTCAACACATGAGTGAGGAGGTCCCCTAAACAAATTCGACTAGCAATATGAAGCTCTTTATTGCTAAGGACTCAATCCATGTATGAACACAACATCACATTATGTTCTAACATATGTTTATAGGTTAAAGTAAGTACCCAAAATGATGTGGGGAGGAAACATAAGTAGGAGCATACTCTGACATCTTAATAGCACATTGTTGCACTGCATTGGTCACGATCTAACATCCCATTCTTTCCCATTATGCTTGCAGAGTAAACCAATGCTACAAGAATGAGGAGCCACTGTATGCAAGATGATTGAGGTTGGCTAGTTCATAGGGTGTGGTCTCAACACATCTTCGTTTGAATGAGGTGATTAATCTTTCTGTCAGGGCCTACTCTCATGAAACTTAAGTCGCAATAAGCTCCTCAGTGAGGCAGCCTTAGTGAAGATGAGTTCATATTCTTGCCATGAGCATGGTAGAGACCTCAAATTGTTTGTGGTATTTTCATCAAGGAGGCCTAGCTCAAGTCAAGTCATCCATAGCTGCATGCAAATAGAGTGAAGGTACTACCTAGCCATCGAATACATGTGACTATATCATTGTTATTATCCATAGCCATGCTGGCAGCTAGTTCCAAGAGAGCCTGCCTCTCATAAGTAGGTCTGAGGCTGAGAGGGATAGTTGGCTATTGATGGGCAGATTTGATCAAGCGGTGTCAGTGCTGCTTGACCTTGTCATTGGCATATTCAGGTGCTCTTAGGTTCAGATGGGGGTCTAGCATCCATTGGTTGGATTTGGTCAAGTTATGGATGGGATTGGGTTACAATTCTAGCGGTTTTTGGCATTTCCTTGCAAGTAAGGATGGTTAGTCTATGTGGGTTTATCCACTCAACGGACTATGATTCTTTGCAGGCTGTTTACCTATGTCTAGAGAGTGGGCTCTTTATAAGATTTACTAGTAGTGCCTGTGGTTCTTTTAAGTTGTAGGCTTGTTGAGGAACATGAATAGGTATAGGTGGTCGTAGTGCTTGTGTGCTTGGTTGTAGAGATTTGGTGTCCCAAGATTTTATGTGTGAGGGTATTAGGGTGAGCTTCGACAACCAGATAAGCTTGTTGCCAACATAATAGCCTTTTGCTCTGAGTAAAGCTTAAGGAACCCATCAAGTTGGATTTGGGGTATAATGTTTGTATCACCACTTCACTTGGTTAGGGGGTTGGTCTTCACTAGTGAGACAAGCATGCAAATGAGCATGTTGTCTTTTCCTATTGAGTGTCAATGCCTCCTCTTGATGGTTTGTGTATTGGATGAATATACATGATTGGCTGGTCTATCATGGTTAGCATGAGCTTTGAGCAATTAGTTGAGGAGAGCATCATTACTCTTTTTAAGGGGTGAATTGAGGTGTGTGGGAAGCATCCGGTTTAGGGTGGGCTCTTTATAAGATTTACTAGCGGTGCTTGTGGTTCTTTTATGTTGTAGGCTTGTTGAGGAACATGAATAGGTATAGGTGGTCATAGTGCTTGTGTGCTTGGTTGTAGAGATTTGGTGTCCCAAGATTTTATGTGTGGGGGTAATTAGGGTGAGCTTCGATAACCAGATAAGCTTGTTGCCAACATAGTAGCCTTGTGCTCTGAGCAAAGCTTAAGAGACCCATCAAGTTGGATTTGGGGTATAATGTTTGCATCACCACCACACTTGGTTAGGGGGTTGGTCTTCACTGGTGAGACAAGCATGTAAATGAGCATGTTGTCTTTTCCTATTGAGTGTCAACGCCTCCTCTTGATGGTTTGTGTATTGGATGGATATACATGACTAGCTAGTCTATCATGGTTAGCATGAGCTTTAAGCAATTAGTTGAGGAGAGCATCATTACTCTTTTTAAGGGGTGAATTGAGGTGTGAGGGAAGCATCAGTGGTGCTACCTTCTCCATTGAGGCATTGGTACCCTTGTTGAAAGTTATGATGATACTAACATTGGGTAACTCCAAATGGATATGTTGTAGTTCAAGGTCAAGTATACACTTGATGAGTTGTTTAAATGGGCATCCCAATAGTATCTCATTACCAACTCCTTCAGTGTTAGGCAACATGTAGAAGATGGTGGGTAGACTTTCAATCTCAATGGTCAAGGTGATCTGACATTTCCTTGCATAAGGAGATCCCCCATATGGATTTACTTTTACAGTTGTTGGTGTGAGTGGTGATTTCTTGATTCTTATCTAGTCATTATATGTTAGAATGTTACAATTAACACCTTCATCGATCAAAGTAGTGATGTGGCGAGGTATGCTTATAGTTAGGGTGATGCTTAAGAGGTGCTTAAGTAAGCTGTATGTATGGGGCTTTCATCTTCAAGGTCAAGTTTGGTGATTCTAAATGCATGTATAGAAATGGGTGGTAATGTCATTGGAGCTTCAATGGATGTGCAGGTGGATAATATTTTTTGACTTTGGTTCCATTGAAGAAGCTTATGCCTTCACCATCCAATGATTCAAGCTCAACATTACCAATTCAACTAATTGCACCCACTTGAAGAATCTTATGCCTTCACCATCCAATGTTTCAAGCTCGACATTACTGGTTCAACTAATTGCACCCACTTGAAAATGGCCTAGACCTTGGAATTTTATTTTCTGCTTATGCCCTCTAATGGAGCAGAGCAACACAAGGTCGATCTTCTCAAAATCCCATTTTTTGAGATGTTTGTCAAACCAGGCCTTTCTCCATGATTTTTTGCAGATAAGAGCATGTATCACAAGTAATTGAGTTTTTAATAATCATTCTAATTTTGTTAAGTAGTTGTTTCAAGCATTCCTACCTTCGCACTACTTTTACATTGCCACTCTCAAGCTTTGAATAAAGAATTTGACTAGCATAATTGCAAAGGGAGCTTGGCCAATCACAGTCTTGTAGGCCATGTAATAGGCCCAAAGCACTGCCATCAGCTTGTCTCAATCGCATCGGGAGGTGGAGAGGATTTTGGTCAGGACATTAATCAGGATTTTGTTTGTAGCTTTAGCTTGACCATTTGCTTGTGGGTAATATGGGGAGGATTTTTGGTGTATAGTTATGAATGTGGATGGCACGTGTGCAATCATTTCATTAATGAAGTGCATACCTTGATCACTCATGATCTCAATGGGCCCAACTAAATCGTGAGATCACATGCTTCCATAAGAACTTTGCTATCATTATGGCATCATTTTTTCTCATGGCCCTAGCCTCAACCCACTTGGTTATGTAATCAATAGCAATGATGATATATCTAGCTTGAGTATACTAAGCTATGGGGCTTATAGGTCCTATGAAGTCTATCCCCCAATTTTCAAAGGGTTCTCATGGAATCACTAGTGTTAGCTCCATCTCGTCCTTCTTGATTGGAACTTTCATGCATTGGCATTCATCACACTCCTTGATGAATTTTACATTATCGTAGAAAATAGTAGGCCACCACAGCTGAGTCTGTAATATTTTCTGAGTTGTGAAATCTACTTCAAAGTGACCTCCTACAACTCCCTGGTACACTTCAACCAAAACTTCATGCATCTCATTCTCACAAACACAATGACTTAGGAGGCCATCTTGGCCTAATCGATACAACTATTCGGTGATCAACTGCTAGTAGGGTTTTGTTTTGATTATGAGTCAATGAAGTTGGGCCTTTTCTATTGGTCGATAAGGTATTCTATATTCCAACACCTCAACAATGTCATCAACCAAACGGGGTGTTGTCAAGATTGTGGGAGAGAAGGAAGGAGTCTCGCTTGAAGCTTTCTTGCTTGCACAATGGGGGAAGACACACAAGGGTGGAGGCTGAAAACAGTTTTCCTCTACTTAGTTGTGTAAGCCAAAAGAACTCCAGTACAAAGAAATAGAAGAACCCTATATATGGGTCTCAAAACAAACTCAACTAACTAAGGTGGCATACTAACTGAGCCACGAACTAGAGTAGATAAGGATAGCTATCATGTAGCTATTATTCATGGGCGGTGTACCAACCGCGTCTGCAACTGACAAGTCGGTGACATAAATACACAACGGTCACCCTGGCGTATCACGAGTGGAGCTCGATATCTCAACACTCCCCCTCGAGCTCAATCCCAATTCCTGCACACCAAGCAGGTCTTTGAACTTGTGCAGCTTCTCTGCGCCCAATGCCTTCGTGAATATGTCAGCTACCTGATCCTCTGTGTTGACATAAACTAGATCAATAAGACCTAGTAAAACCCTCTCTCGCACATAGTGATAATGCACCTCAATGTGCTTTGTTCTAGCATGATAGACTGGGTTATTTGCCAAGTGTATACTACTCATGTTGTCACAATAAATGACAACTGGCCCATCTGTAGATTGATGCATATCATAAAGTAGCTTATGCAACCAAGCTACCTCACATGCAGCCATTGCTGCACCCCTGTACTCAGCCTCTGTGCTCGACAAGGCAACTGTAGGCTGTTTCTTGCTGCTCCAAGTGACTGCAGCACTCCCAAAAGAGAACACATATCCACTGGTAGATCGTTTATCAGAAATACTACCAGCCCAATCAGCATCAGTGTATCCATGCAACTGTATCTGAACCCCAGTCTCATAAAATAGTCCATACTGTAATGTGGACTTCACATACCTGAGTATGCGTCTAGCCGCATCCAAATGTGCTTTCCTTGGAGCCTGCATAAACTGACTTACCAATCCAACAGCATAGCTCAAATCTGACCTGGTAATAGTCATATAAATCAAACTTCCTACTATGCGTCTGTACATAGTAGGGTCTTCTAGAAGCTCACCTGCATCTGTGCTCAGCTTCACATTCTGCTCCAAAGGAACTAAGATAGGCTTACAGCCTATCATCCCATATTTGGACAGCATGTCCAATCCATACTGCCTCTGCAAGAGCTGTATCCCACTTGGTGATCTAATCACCTCAATGCCCAAGAAATAACGCAGCTCTCCCAAATTCTTCATCTCAAACTTCTGCTTCAATAGCATTTTCACATGAAGGATATCTTCATCACTGTCACCTGTCATAATCAAATCATCAACATAAATGACAAGTAGCATAATACCTTTCTCTGTTTTTCTCACATAAAGTGAGAAATTTGCCTTGGAAATCTGAAAGCCAATAGTGACAAGATACTGTCCTATCTTGTCAGACCATGCTCTAGGTGCTTGCTTCAAGCCATACAAGGCTTTCTTCAACCTGCAAACAAACTCAGGATGAACAGCATGCACATAACCTGGTGGCTGCTCCATATAGACCTCTTCTTGCAAATCACCATGCAAGAAGGCATTCTTTACATCTATCTGATGTAAAGACCATCCCTTTGATGCAGCCATAGCAATGACTGCTCTTATAGTTGCCATCCTTGCAACCGGACTGAATGTTTCTTCATAGTCAATGCCATATGTTTGTGCATACCCCTTGACTACTAATCTTGCCTTGTATCTGTTCACAGAACCATCTGCATTGTGCTTCCCCTTATAAACCCACTTACAGCCAATTGCATTCCTACCTTTAGGCAAAGGTACTAACTCCCATGTAGCATTTGCTTCCAAGGCATCCATTTCTTCATCCATGGCTCTCTCCCATTTTTCTTTTCCCATGGCTTGCTCAAAAGATGTGGGTTCTGGTTCCTGTATCACTTTGACCATATATGCATAGTGAATGGCTGTAAATCCATCATATTTCAGCCTATCCACAGGATACCTAGCTCTCGTAGACCTGCGCAAAGTAGGTTCACTCCCAGGTGCTCTCAAAACATCCCTGGTCTTCCTTACTCCAGGTGTAACAATAGAAGGAATACCCAACTCATCATCAATGCTCTGTTCTGAGCCACTGGATTCACCATCCACATAAGAGTGACCTGCATTCACATCAAACATGGACTGATCAACCTTCTCTTTTCCTTTTCGTGATACCTGCATACCACTATCTGCATTACTTTGAGAAGATTCTCCTGATCTCAATCTGCCTGTCCATGGTGAAGAATGTGAACCACTACTAGAGGACGCTCCAGGTCCACTAATATTTTGTGACTGCTGCTGTGAATTTTGTGCAGCATTACCATTTTGTGCATCTACATCATCAATCACATTTACTGGTTTATACCAGCTACTCATCTCATCAAAAACAACATCTCTGCTCACTGTAAACTTACGAGTAGAAGGGTTATAGCATCTATACCCTTTTTGCTGCAGAGAGTAACCAATAAAGATGCACTTCTCAGCTTTTGGATCCAACTTGGATCTCAACTCATCTGGCACATGTACATAGGCAATGCAACCAAAAATTTTCAAATGAGAAATATTTGGTTTCCTACCAGTATACCTCTCCTCTGGAGTCATTCCATGTATTGCTGCAGTGGGAGTCCAGTTCATTATGTAGACTGCTGTAGCAACTGCTTCAGCCCAATAAAAATCTGGCAAGTCTTTTTCATTGAGCATGGTACGAGATACCTCTCCAATATGCCTGTTTTTCCTTTCTGCAATTCCATTTTGTTGTGGGGTATAACTGCATGAATATTGCTGCTTTATGCCATGCTCCTGCAAGAACTTTGCAAACTCATTTGAGAGGTACTCTCCCCCTCCATCTGACCTTAGGCATTTTATTTGCAGACTTGTTTCTTTTTCAGCCATAGCTTTAAGGGTTTTGAAATGCCCAAAAACTTCACTTTTCTTTTTCATAAAATACACCCAAACTTTTCTGCTATAGTCATCAATAAAAGTGACAAAGTAATGACAGCCTCCAAGAGATGCAGCTTTAGTAGTCCACACATCAGAGTGGATTAATTCCAATGGCTTCTCACTCTCTTGAAGATGTCTAGGAAATGGTTTCCTTGCCTGTTTTCCAAACTGACAGGCTTCACATACCTTATGCATTTCTGCAAACTTGAATTTTGGCAATCCTGCAACAATATTTTGGGCCTGCATTGATTTAAGTCGCCGTACATTAACATGACCAATGCGTTTATGCCATATATCAATATCTGCAACTACACCGGTCCCATGTGCAAACATTGCTGCACTCAATTCAGACATGTCTGCATCCAACGTAAACATTCTGCCCTTCTTCTTTCCTTTTGCTATCAAGCGACCTTTATTTTTCATATCCTCAACAAAGCATCCATGAGGATTAAATCTGACCTGCAAGCCCTGCTCAACCATTTGACCGACAGAAACCAGATTCTTGGTGATATTCGGGACATGAAATACATCGGACATGTATTTCTTTTTCCCATCCTGCATAGACAAAGGAATTTTTCCAATCTGCACAATAGGATGTGCAGTATCATCACCAATCTCCACAAATCTTGGTTTTTCCATTTTTCTTGCATCCTCCATCCATTCTGCATGACCTGTCATATGGTTTGATGCACCTGAGTCAACATACCATACATCGTTGCTTTCTTCTGCACTTGTCACAGAATTGTTCATGTGCTGCACCATAAACAGATGCTCATTTCTGTCATCACCCTGTCTACTGTTGCAGTTTTCCATTCATGATGTCATTCTGCTTTTTATAGCAGTCTTTAGCCATATGACCCATTTTACCACAATAGTAGCATTCAACATTACTGTTTGCATTTTGGCCTCTTTGTCATCCACCACGACCTCTTTGGCTCCCCCTGCCTCTAGAGTTACCACGTCCTCCTCCATAGGACTGGTTTTCTTGAGTTTGCTGCATATTCTGATTTCTACCACGGCCTCCAAATCGGCCTCCTCTACCTCGGCCTCTACCTCTTCCAGCATTTGAGTAGAAGACAGCTTCTTTTGAAGTTCCTCCTGAAGAAGATGCACCACCATTTCTCTTCTCCTCAGAAATTAGAAGAGCAATCAGCTCCTCAAAGTCAGGAAATCTTTCACGAACTGAAATGGATGTCCGAAACTGTGCATAATCCTTTCCTAGACCATTCAAGGTCACAGAAACTAAATCATCATCTTCCACTGGTGACCCAATGGAAGCAAGTGCATCTGCAATCTTCTTCACCTTCATGTGGTAGTCGTTGATGCTCATATTTTCTCTTTGCACATTGTGCAACTCTTGCTTGAGCTGCATTTTCCTGGCTTGCGTATTTGTGCTATACATTTTTGACAAAGTATCCCATGCCTCCTTTGGCGTACTTGCATCCTGAATATGCACAATCATAGAGTCTGAAATGCTGATAGACATCCAATACATAACTTTCCTGGCTCTCTCATGCTATGCTTTAAATGCCTGCATTTGCTGTTGATTGGGAACATCAGGAAGAACTGGTTCTTCTTCATTTCCTGCAACAAATTCCCAATATCCTTTTCCCATAAGGAAATTCGTCATTCTAAACTTCCATGCTTGGAAGTTGTTCTTGTCAAGCTTTTCAGTGACAATCTATGAAAGAGAATCAGATGCCATTACAGAAGACTGCAAAAAATTCTGTCACTGCAAAAACCACAGCTTCACCCTCACAAGGAAAAATCTGCAAAACTGGCGAAAGTGGTATTTGACCACACAGTCACTTCCTAGTGACGATTTTGCATCAACAGGCAACAGGGATGATTCTGTAACTCCCAACGTCTCTGCGCACAAGCATACAATGCAATTTTTACAGTAACTATTCACCGACCTGTAGAACAGTGGCTGCACAGCATAAAACTGGGCCTTTTCCTGAGTGCGTGCAAAAAACTTCCGCCTCCAAAACAGGCCCTGAAATGGCCTCAAATAAAAAAAACAAGGTCACCATGGGCTAAAGCCCTCTCCCGCAGCATATACTGCCCTCTTGCTTCACCGCGAAGGACGTCTCAACTTGAGACAATGCACTCCTGCACTTTCCGGCTGTGCTACCTGCTGAGATCTGCTCCCAAAACAGAAAATGAAAGCAACACTGCTCCTCTTACCAGAACACCGCGAGCTTGGCTTGCTTTCTTGAGCTCCTTACCACGAACAAGGCTCTGATACCATGTCAAGATTGTGGGAGAGAAGGAAGGAGTCTCGCTTGAAGCTTTCTTGCTTGCACAATGGGGGAAGACACACAAGGGTGGAGGTTGAAAACAGTTTTCCTCTTCTTAGTTGTGTAAGCCAAAAGAACTCCAGTACAAAGAAATAGAAGAACCCTATATATGGGTCTCAAAACAAACTCAACTAACTAAGGTGGCATACTAACTGAGCCACGAACTAGAGTAGATAAGGATAGCTATCATGTAGCTATTATTCATGGGCGGTGTACCAACCGCGTCTGCACAACTGACAAGTCGGTGACATAAATACACAACGGTCACCCTGGCGTATCACGAGTGGAGCTCGATATCTCAACAGGTGTGAGGTTGGCTTTAAAGAGGACTTTTATTTTAGACATTTTGAACAAATGTGCATCCGATAAGTCATCTATGGTGGTGATACCATTTTGTTTTGGCTCTCATTGGGTATTCGGGACAAATGGTCAACAATGTAATGTTGCTTTCCCATTTGCCCAACGACCGATAAGTCAAATTGAAGTAGAAGTAGCAACCATTGGGCTATGCAATTGGTAGCATATGGCTTATTAATAAGATAAGTAGAGCCTAGTGGTCTACAAAAAAGGCGAAGGGCATCGCTAGTAAATAATGTCAAAACTTCTTTATGGCAAACACCAATGCCAACCCTTCTCTTTCTATGGTGGAATAGTTCATCTTGGTGTCCATGAGCTAGCAACTAGCAAAGCTCACTACGTAATCTAGTTTATGTTCTCCAGGTTGTTAAAACATTGCTCCTATCGAAAACTTTGAGTTGTCAATATACACATGGAAGGTTATGTTCCAATAATCTGAGGCTTATGGTTAGAGCCTTTTCAATGTTTCATAGGCATGTTGGCACTCTTCAATCCATTCAAAAACAATCAATAGCTTGTATAGAGGTTGAGTGATCAGTGTTGTGTAGTTTAGTACAAATTGTTGGTAATATCCTGTGTGGCTGGGACTCTCTTGTAGTTTATTGGCAGTGGCAATTCGATAATGACTTTGACTTTCAAGAAGTTTGTTGCAATACCATTCTTTGAGACCACATTCCCTCAGATGTATCCATGTTTCACTCCATATTGGCACTTCAAGGGGTTTAAGGAAAGACTATATTGCCTACACCGTTTGAATACTACTCATAGTTTCTCTCGAGATGGTTTGTCTAGTTGGTGTGTATGTAGGGGTCATCTACAAACACTTCCAACCATTTACAAATCTAGTCTTTAAAAATTGTGTAGATTAGTTGTTCGAAAGTGGCATGTGTATTGGTAAGGCCGAAGGGCATTACAATATATGCAAACACACCCCATTCCATGGCAAAAGCTGTTTTGTGCCTATCATTTGGATGAACTTGCACCTAATTGTATCCTAAACATCCATCAAGGAAGTTGTATGCTTCCTTTCCTACAACTCTTTCCGTCGAGATAAGGCAATGTATAGTAATAGCTTTTGTGGCTTCATTGAGTTTCTTGTAATTAATGCACACCCTAATTTTTCTACTCTTTTTCAACACAATGGCAATGGGCGAAACCAAATCTATGTACTCTATTTCATAGATAAATCCAACATTTAGGAGATTGTTGATTTCCTCTCTAATTACATGCCTTGGGTTCATTGTATATGAGCATTGCTTAACTAGCACTGCACTAGGCACCATAATAATGTTATGGGTTATAATGTTGGGGTTTATCCCCTTAAGCTCCTTGACTGGCCAGGCAAACAAATATTTGAACTCTCATAAGAGATACACAAGATTAGTCTCCTCTTCTTTTAGTGAGGTTTGTCTCAACAATGAAGACATGTCTAGATTTCTCGCTCTTAGTAGCTAACTTGATCTTTGGACCCTTAGTAGGTTTGCTAGCTTGTCTCCTTTTGGCGTTTGGCTTCCAGCAATACTACTATTCAATCTCCTTTTGAATTTAGTGAATCCCTTAGGGAGGTCCTCCAGGTTTTTATATTTTTCAACATTGATGTCTATTGCCTTCCTTCTCCCCTCCTCCTCTAACCTTTTGTACCACAGGTGAACTAGAAGATCCCCCTTGGTGCATTGAGTTTTAAGAAGAGAGGGATTTTTGGATCGCTATTTGAGATGACCTCCAATTTGGAGTTAAAACCATGGCCTTCACTAGATGAGGGTGCTTTCATGGTGGCTGCAACTTAGAAGCGTTTTTGACTTCTTACAATCCTACTGAATTGGCTTGGCTAAGGCCCTTGGCGAAGGCCCATTTGAACATAATCTAATACTTCCAAATATTCTAGTCAAGTTTGGTCACAATCCATCCTTACTACTCCATCAACAAGTAGCATATGCGTTTCCCTAGATTTGGATTTTCTCAATTGTATGCCCATCAATGTCATAGTCTATGGTTTTGAGTTCAATGGTTGAGGCCTATTCTTTCGATTCACAATTTGTGTATGTGCTTTCTATGTCTCCTTCATCAAAGCACTCATCATTTGTAATTACTTCGTCTTTGTTGGGGATAAAGGCACCTCTGCCTAGCCACCCGTGTATTACTACATTGATAGTACCCGCAATTGCACACAACAGTGGTTTATTCTTTATTTTTTTAGTGACAGTTTGAAAAAAGGAAGGCCCGATCACACATTGTGACTGTTGGAGTTCCCATTTTGTGTCTCTTTCTTGCTCTTGCTCTCCACCATAGCTCTTCCAAGCAAGCTTCGATCCTTCTCACCTTTCAACTGGTATTAGAGCATGGTTGCTTGAGCATTCTGACTTGGTTTGTGGCGTCTTCAGCTTTCTATTGAATTCCTACACTCATTGATTGAACATGTGCATTACAATGTTGTTGAGGAAGCACAGAGTGCTTGGCAGATTTGGGATAAGATCAAAAACCTCTATGATAAGAAAATTCCAGCATGTCAGATGTATTGGATGGCTGAAGCAGCTTATGGACCTGCACATGAAGGAGAATGTGACGATGTCTACTCATTTGAGCCAGTTCCATGCTATTCTCAAGAACTTGACTTCGCAAGGCATTACTTTTACTGATGAGGTTACACCATTGTTTTTGCTTGGGAATCTGAGTGAGTCATGGGATGTATTCCATACTGCCTTATGTGCTTGTGCTTCTACTTTGAACTTGCTTCATGTAGAGAGTGCTCTTCTGCACCAGGAAGAGATCAACCATAAGAACTTGGATGCCTCTCGTGTGTCGCATGCTTTGACTATTAGAGGTAGAGATGGTAAAGGAAAGAATGACCATGGGATTGACCGTGGTGAAGATTCACAGAAGTCTCGGTCTAAATCACGTAGTAAGTCACGCTGCAAATCTTCTGGGAGAAATGCTAAGTCATATACACCCACAGTGTCATGAGTTGCGCAATGAGAAGCGCAAAGAGAAGGGGAAAGACAAAGTACATGACAAGTTCTCTGATTGTAGCATTGTGCCTGCGAAATCCAGTGTGAAAATCAAGGAGATAAATGTCATGCAGACTGAGGACTCCAATGGGGAGTATATACTTGCAGCTAGTTCTTGTGATGCTATGCAGTTGATTGAGGTTCACTCTATGTATGCGTAGTGCTAGCTTTTAGATTTTGGTGCATTTCATGTTACACCATGCCGTGAGTGGTTCCACTCCTACCGCACTTTCTCTGGGCTCAGTTCACTTGGGTATTGACATGTCACTTGCTATTGTTGGCATTGGGGATATACGACTGCAGTTCTCTACTGGCAGTACTTTTCTATTACAAGATGTACACCATGTACTTGCGCTTACACGCAATCTTATGTTGGGTTTCATGTCTCTTTTGGGGATTCTACCTAAAAGATTGCATGTGGCAGACGTGTGCTTGCTTGAGGTACCAAGGCCGGCAGCCTCTATCCTCTTGTAGTTAATGGGTCCTTTGTTAACCATGTTTTGTTTGTGGGTTCTATCCCACATGTATCTCTTTGGCATTCCCATTTGGGTCATGTGGCTTTGAAGGGAATAAAATGCTTTTTGGTTTGCAGTACTTACTGTCCCTTAACTATGCATGTTTTGATTCATGTGACCATTGCCTTTATGACATATAGACTAGGAATACACATCAAAATTCTGGTAGGACACGCATGAGTGAGCCCTTGGCATTGGTACATTTGGATGTCTGTGGGTCCATGCCTTGTGAATCTATGGGTGGTGCAAAGTATTTTTTCATGTTTATTGACGATTTTTTGCGTAAATTTTGGGCTTTATCCCATTAAGCTTAAGTCTGATGTCTTGGCTATGTTTCAAAGATGGCTTGCATTGGTTGAGAACCAAACTACTAGGCATAGGCTTAAATGCCTTAGGATTGACAATGGGGGAGAATACGTGTCATGTGCCTTTGAGCAGTTATGTGATGAGAGGGGTATTAAGTGTCGGTCGATCACCCCCTATACCCCACCTCAGAATGGTTTGGCTAAGCGGATGAATAGAACCATCCAAAAGTGTGTACATAGTATGCTTAGCCATGCAAGCCTACCATAGAGCTTTTGGGATGAAGCAATCAATATAGTAATGCATATTATAAATAGATCACCTTCCAACGGTTTGGATTTCCAGGTTGCGGAGGAGGTATGGACTGGGAAACCTCTGTCTTATGGACATCTATGTGTCTTTAGATGTGAGGCATTCTACCACGTGCCCAAGGTCAAGCGTAGTATGCTAGATCCTAAGAGCGTCAAATGCATTTTCCTTGGCTATGGAGATGCAGGTGAGATGGGTTATTGCCTCTGGGATTCGCAGGCGGCATGAAAAGTCATCCGTAGCCATGATGTAGTCTTCCTCCATGAAGACAAGATGCATAGACAACTTGAGAAGGTGGTCAAGATATGTAGGGTTATATTCTAGGAGGAGCCACGTGATCCTACATAGCCACTTGGACATCCTATAGCAACAGTTGGTACACATCGCTAGGATGTTGGATAGGATGTTAGACATGCAGCAGAGCCTATAGTGAGACACTCTACTAGAGATAGACTTTGGCCTGATAGATTTGAGCCCTTGATGCATTATGTCTTGGTTACAAATGCAGAAGAGCCTTTCACCTATGATGAGGCTATGCGTAGGGGTGACAGTCACTCTTGGGAGAGGGCTATGCAGGATGAGATGGACTCCCTACATAAGAATATGACTTGGGATTTTGTTGCATTGCCTAAGGGCAAGAAGTCTTTTCTATGAAAATGGGTGTACAAGCTAGAAAGTACCCTTGGGCACCCCAAGTCAGCTTATCAGGCAAGACTTGTTGCTAAGGTTTCAGACAGGAGCATGGAGTTGACTTTGATGAAGTCTTTTCTCCATGGTCAAGATGACCATCCTATACTTGGTTTTGGCCTTAGTTGTGCAACTTGACTTGGACATGTATTAGATGGATGTCAAGACTGCATTCTTGCATGGGGATTTGCATGATGAGATATACATGGAGTAGCCCAAGTGCTTTGCAGAAGTTGGCAGGGAGCACCTAGTGTGCAAGTTGAAAAATAGCTTATATGGCTTGAAGCATGCATTTAGGGAGTGGTATCATAAGTTTGATGCCTTTATGTAGTCATAGGGCTACAACAGGAGTGCTATGGATCCATTCTTTATGCGAAGAAAGCATGTGATGGCTCATTGCTTATTTTGGTACTTTATGTGGATGACATGCTAATAGTAGGGAAAGCTCATGATGAGATAGATACTCTTAAATCTCAACTAAATAAGAGCTTTGAGATGAAGGATTTGGGATGGGCCTCTCACATTCTTGGTATACACATTAAGCGCGACAGGTATCAAGGACTACTCTACCTCTCACAAAGAGAGTACATTCATAAAGTCCTTGAGTGTTTCCACATGCAGGATGTGAAGCCTATTGGCTGTCCATTATCTTCTTATGTGAAGGTATCATAGGTCAATTGTCCGCAGACAGATGATTAGAGGGCTGAGATGGCCAAGATCCCTTATGCATCAACCATGGGTAGTTTGATGTATGCCATGATAGCCACTTGTCTTGATATTGCTTTTGCAGTTGGTGTTGTGGCACGCTATATGGCTACACCTAGCAAGAAGCATTGGGATGCCATGAAGGGTATCATGAGATACGTGAAGGGCACAATATATATGTGTATTTGCAATGGCAGCTAAGATACATGAGTTGTGGGATACACAAACTTTGATTATGCAGGACATGGAGATGGTAGGAAGTCCACTTCCGACTATGTATTCACCTATATTGGAGGTAGTATCTCTTGGATGTCCAGGGTTTAGAAGTGTATGGCTCTATCTACCATTGAAGCCGACTATGTTGTAGCTATCGAGGCTTGCAAGGAGGCCATATGGTTAGGCCGTTTAGTTCATGACCTTGGGATTGATGCTATTGGAGCCCCAAGAGCAACACTAAGGAAAAGGGAATTCTCTTGCAAGAAAATCTATCTTGTAACATCAACAAGCTTTTTTATTAGGGTTTATATGATCACAATGAAGAAAAGAACACCAGGCACAACAAATCTTCATGCAACATCATGTAGATCTCCCACGGATATGATAGAATCAACCATATTCTTCAACATCTTTACAAAATCCATCAATAGAACAAAGAAAGCAAAGGATACACCATCTTTGAATGGAAATACATCACATAGTATTCATCTTCAAATGTCTTCATAGTCTTCTCTCTCAATCTCTCACATACAATTACACTGTTTTGATAGAATTGACTATCTCTGACTCTCTCTCTCTCTCTCCATCAATAGTACATCATATCCTCTTTACAATCTCTCAATAATAACCCTCAATAATCCTTCTTAGGTCGTGGATGCGCCTCCCAAGAGGTATGTCTGATATGAAGAGGCACCAGAGCCACTACAGTGTCTTCTCGTAGCTCACCACTGTCACTTCACTCCAGTCTTTACTTGAGTCTTCAGCAGCTACTTCTTTGACTTCGTTTAGCTCTTTTGCACTTGTATTCACCTCTTTCCAAGGCTAGAAAACTTTCCCAAGCTACACTCTCATCCAACAGAACACATACAGAAGCATACAGAAGGATACAGAAGGTCTACAGAGGCTCACAGAAGCTCAACAGAGAGTTACAGAAGGTCAACAGAAAGCATCAGAACCACATAACTCATACCAAAACCATTCCAAACCATCAAAAATTACTCAATAAGATTTCAAACAATCTCAAAAGAAGCTCAACAGAAGCTATTAGGACCAAACAGATCATATCATAACATCAACAGAACTTCACATCTCTACTAATAAATATCATGAGCTTAATAAAACCATTCCAACCTATCCAAAACACTCTCAAAACACTTCCAAACCAATCAATCATCTCATAAAATCAACCATTCAGCTCTCAAAAACAACAAAAATCAGCCAAAAAAATAGGTCATTTCAACACTCAACATATCCCCACACTTAATAAGGAAGCGTCCTCGCGACCCAGGAAAAAGGGAAGACAAGTTCATTCAAGAACTCAACTTTGATCTTCAATAAATCTTCAAAAACAGTCCATCCAACCACGACCCCAACTTATAACCTGTATTTGATATAAAGAATACAACGAAAGGAAAACCCTTTATACATTAACACTTCTTATCAAACTGGAAATCACAACAAACTTATAAAGGATATAAGAGGTTTCTTCTTCTTCATCATCAGCATCTTCAACTATCCAACCAGCAACACCATCACCACAATTCTCCAAAAATGTAGCTTGCACGAAAGCAAATCGAATAGGCAACCACCACGATCTTATTACATAAATTAACCCACAACACAAACACTACACACAACACAACCATCTGAATGACTCCTCCAAAAAGAGAGATTTATCATTAAAAATCATCCACCATACATTGCAAAGGTATCAATGAAGATGATCCCTCTTGAAAGATTGGTGATTTCGAAAATGATCCATAGACAAAGATTCATCTACAAATGTCTTGGGAGGATTCTGAAAAAATTGAAGGCAGCGCATCCTTTCCAATAGGACAAGGTATCTGCTAGGCAAACAGAGGGCATGAAAGTACAAGACATCCAGTTGCTGGGAATCAATGCTCACATTGACATTCATGCACAACTTTGGAATAGGCTTTGAATCATTATGAGAATGCCTATGCATATACGCCAAGTACCAAGTAAAATGAGCAATTAAGCGCACAGAAGGATCTACAGATTGAGAATATTGCTGAGCAAAATGCAGATAATTCTGATAAGCCTGACTAGCACTTATCCATTCTCCTGGGATTAATGGCCAATTGATTTGAGGTCCAGTAAGGGAATCATTTGAACTCCAGCCTCGTCTTCGAAGAATCTTCTGATCAAAACTTGGATAGCCACTAACCAATTGAGGAGGATTAGGAATAGAAGTGTTAGGAGACGGAAGAAGGACTAATAAAAGAGGATGAAGCAATGGATAGGCAAAATCATAAAATGAAGAATGGATTAAAGATGGATTGGCTGAAAATTGAGGAGATTCTGTTAAGAAAGGCGTTAAAAGATAAGCAGGAAAAGTTGATAGAATGTCAGGGGATGGGAAAGGACAAGGATCAGGAGGTAGAAAAACTCGATCTTCAATAAAAGAACAATGGGTAAAGATAGGAATTTGAGGAGATCCTTGAGGTTGGAAAAGAAGTGGTAAAATGACATTTGGGTTAGATTGAAAAAGGGAAATATAAGCATCATACCTATGAGCCATTTGTTGATAATGAGTTAGACATGGTAAGGATGGACCTAAAGCTGATCTACGATGATAGGCTTCAAAGAAAGAAGTATCAAATGGGGGTTGGTTGGAGAGATAGGCTAAAAGATCCACCCTCAGTTGGTTAGTGTTCTGGGCATGAGCTGAAGCTTTGACCTGTCGGTGATTCAAAATGACAGCATCAACCATAGTGTGCCATGAAAACTCAAGACACTCAGCCACCTTTGAAGAATATCCCTGGAACATCTCATCAATCCTCAACTCCAAATGTTGGACATAGAAAGAAGCTTGCAATACCACATCTCCGACATACCAAGCCAGATCTTCATCATTTGGAATCAGTAAATCACCCCTCAAATACATGTAAGACAGAAGCATCGTATCTGGAGTGACAGAGTCTTCAAAAACCATCCTCACTACTTCTATCAGCAAATTAGATGACCAGGCCCCACTCCATCCATCCTCTGGAATAGGTAAATCCATCGTGGAAAGCTTTATATAGAAGGCCAACTTCTGTTGTTGATAATGGACAAAAAAGGAATGATCTGGTGGATCATATTCTTGATACTGCTCAAAAGAAGACCATAACAAATCCATGCGAGATTGCAATCTTTCCACCTTGGCATGGAATAAGGGACATAAGGTAGCCTGTCTCTGAAGAGCTGCCAAGTCTGCAGGGGATAAAAGAGAAACTGGTTGCACGGGACTCTGTGTATTAGACCGAGAAAGAGCCAACTGATCTTTGAGTTGCTGGATTTGAGCATTGCTCTGGTCTAAGATAGCTGTGGTGGATTTAAACTTCTCTGCTTGGGCAGCTATCACCTCCTTCATCTCTTGACTCTCCTTCTGTAACTTATCCCTCTCCTCTGTTACAACAACCACTTGAGACCTAGCTTCTGCCAACTCAGCTTTCAACTTAGAGATTTCAGCTTTCTGGGTATCCACGAGCTTAGTCTGATGCTCCATTTGCATACAAAGGTCAGAGAATTTCTCTTGAGCAGAGGCTAACTCAGTATTGGTCTTATTCAAGTCCTCCTTAGACTGCTGAACTTCATCATAAAGTGAAGAATATAATTGCTGGATACAGGCAGTCATCGAAAGTTCAATAGAACTCTGGATATCCTTGCACAGGAACAGAATAACATCTCCTGTTTTACCAGGCGGTGAACAAAAGGAATAGTAAGTTCTAGCATCCCATCTCTATGGGCTCTGAAAAGATTTGGCGTCTGAAGGAATGCAGGCAAGCTGCGGCAAGACTAGGCAGGAATTGTCACTAGAGCTGGAGGAATAGGCATTGACTCAGCCACCCTCTCGAGGCGTTTTCTCTAAATGACCAGGGGAGGAGGAGAACCATCATCCTCAATTATCACATCATCTTCTTCATTATGAGGCGGAGGAGGAACTTCTGAAGGATCAACTGGAGGTAAAGGAACTTCCTTTGCAGGGGCAGCATGTAGCAAGAAGACATAGAGGAAGGACCCAAATGTAACATTAGTCACATTTCCTCGAGTAGCGCGGATAAAATGGTGATCCATCTTGGAGAGGAGGTAGGTACTCCAATCAATAGTTATGCCTTTCAAAATCATGTGTGAAGCTGTAAACAACTCCTTCGAAAGATAATGAGATGGGGATTTTGCAGGCATGAACCTGTCCTGAAGAAATTGGCATAGTTGTTTCCATAGGGGATTGGAAATCATGGAAACACCCACTCCTGACATGGTAATGACCTTCTTTGGATCAAGAACATCTTGAGTCTGCTTCTGCAACAGCTTCAAAATATCATCATTGGTGAACAACTGTCTGGCAGCAGGGACAGACTCCCCACGATATGGTAGACCAAGAGCCTTGCCTAGACTCTTCGGTGTCAGAAGAACAGTAGTGCCACGAACTGGACCAGACCTCTTCCTGTAAGAGGTTAAAATCTCGTCACAAATGGTAGGATCATCTGAAACCAGTGGGAAAGAAAGGCTCACGAACTTGGACAAGCTCGCTTTAGCGACAACGTCCGAATCCAGTAACAAAGAATAATCATGGACAGCCAAAGGAACATACTGAATAGGGGGAGGAGTACAAGAGGGCGCCATTCAAATGGTTACACACACACACACCACAAACACATACAAAAACCAAGGATAAGATATCAACCAAGGTGGTAAAACGTGACTCAACTAACTATCCCCAAGCAAACCACAGCCTAGAAAAAATTCGACATGACCTCTACACATATGCGACCGAAAGCTTCATGCTATGCAATATGGAAACACCCAAATCCCCGTATCACGCAATAAAGAAAAAAAAACTACACACGGTACCCTTAACCGTAACACATGGACAAATCAGACTACAAAAAAAAACGGACATCAAGACTGGACCATAACTTGACCATCAATGTGAACTAAAGACTTGGACGCGCCCATCCCACGAAGCGAGTTCATTAAAAAGGAGAAATAAGTGCAGTGAGGGGGATTTAATTTAATAAACGGTTCATTTTATGAATTATTAAGACTGGACCTTAACAAGAAAACGACGGTTCCTTCTTAAAATTTTAATTACAAATTATTAGGTTGAAGTGGTGCATTAACGCAACCCGGACTTCGATACCCAGACTAGGTCTCTAAATGCAAATTCATTTATTAAAAATTAAGGTGATGTGGAGCGCTTTTTTTTGCCAGCGCGTGCTTTTGTGACAGCTGGTTTAGTTTAATTAAAAATATTAAAGTGCCTCTTAAGCGCACATAGCGCGTGCTAAGTGAACGACGGATTGATTTTAATTAGAAAAAGGTGTGTTTGGCGCGAGCGTGCGTGCCATGGTGGTGTTTAGGATTCATGTTAAAAATTAAGCGTGAATTTTGGGGTAGCGAAAAAAATAAAAAAAGAAAGAAGGAAAAATACCTGAAAGTGGGTGTATGTATATGCAATGAATGCGCATTTCTCAATCCCAAAATGTAGGTCAGCAATCTAAAAAGAACCAAGGTATCTGGATTTTTCTAGAATTTTCAGCTTGTGTTTTGAATTAAAGAGAATTTTTCATGAATTTAGGTATTTAATGAAGTATTTTTACCATAAAATAATAATGGAATAAAATGACACATCATTTTCAGCTTAGGAAATATTCCAAAAATAAGCAAAAAAGTTAATGGAATTTTCAAGGATTTTTCTACAATTAAATTGGAAATTTTACCAAGTTTAATGACTTTTTTCTCATTTTGTGTGTATTTTTAAAAGAATTTTTAATTTTAAAATGTTTTTGAAATTTTTTTTTTGAAATTTTTAATTTAGAAAAATATTAAAATTTATTGCAGAAAGATTGGGAATTTTTTTAAGATTTTTCTGTAATTTATTTGAATTTTAAGTGATTTTTAATGATTTTTGTTTAATTTTTCAATGCATTTTTAGGATTTTCGGGTTTTGGAAATTAAAAATCCGGGAATATACCTAGGAATGGATTGCGTGTCAGCTGCGTGTGAATAGCCGGCTGGTGCACACCACCGCATGGACCAGCTAACGCACGTCCCCGTGCGTGAACAGCCGCTAACGGACTCCGGCACATGAACTACCACGCGCACAACCATGCGTTCGTGTGTCAGGGGGTTGGGAATAGGGGCTGCAATTTCGGGGGGTTTCGGTTGGTTGCTGCTGGTTTCTGCGGGTGGTCGTTGGGGAGGTCACGACGGGGGGGAACGGGGCGTAAGAGGGTGAGAAGGGGGGCTTAAGAAGGGGTTTCTGCGGGGTGGGAGTGTGTCGCGGGGGGGGGGGGGGGGGGGGGAACAGGGGCTTATGGGGGAAAGGTGTATGTGTGGGGGTGGTGGGGTGGGATTGGGGGCTTGGGTGGGGGGATGTTGGGGTTGTGCCTGGGGGGCGGAAGGGGGGCTTAGAGGGGGGTTTGGGTGGGGGGATGGTGGGGTTGTGCCTGAGGGGGGGGGGGGGGGGGGGGGGGGGGGGGCGGCGCTTGGAGGGGGGTGGGAGGGGGGTTGGTGGGGCTGGGGAGGAAACAGGGTGGCGGAAAGGGCGCCGAAGGGCGGCGGGCGGCTTCCACAGGCGGTGCGCTTCCAGAACGGGGCAAGGGCGGCAGGACGTGATGTCGGCGGCAGGGCGCGAGCACAATGGCAGGGCGTGACGTCAGGCGGCAGGGCGAGTGGCTACGAAGAGCGGGCGGCAGGGCGTGCTAGGGCCGGCGGGTAGGGCGGTAGGATGGCGGTAGGGGCGTTGGCCACAGGCGGGAGGAGAAGAGGGAGAGAGGAGAAGAGGAGGAGGAGGGAGAGGGAGGTGGAGATGGAGAGGAGGGAACGCATGGAGGAGAGGGAGATGGAGAGAGGTGGTTGGGGGGGAAGGGGTCGGGGAGAGAGAAAGGTGGGGATGGGGGGGATAGGGTGCCCATGGGGTACCCATGGGGGTGGGGTGGTGCCCAGGGGTTGGGGGTGGGGATAGATGGGTGCCCAGGGGGAAGGGTACCCGCCATAAAAGAAAGGAGTGCCCTCGTCCCGCGCGCGTGCGCAGGGCAGGATAAAAAAATTTACCGTGACGGGATCGGAATAGCGTCAGGATGTCGGTATGGGCACGCGGACGCGACCGGGGCGCGTGGAGACGTGTGAAATCGAAAACGGGCGCGTTCACGCGTGGGACGAGTCGCACGAAACACGTATAAACAAGGAAAAATTAATATCTCCCAATCCGGGCATCGAAACGAAATGTCGTAAAAACAAAAATTGGGCAGGACGGTAGGGGGAAGACAAAGGAAACGTGCAATGGGGGTTCTAGGGGAAAGACAGGGCGTTCACATGCAAAAAACGTAAAAAACGGGTCAAAAAACGCAAACGAAAATTAATATCGAAAGATCCGTGCATCGGAGCGAGGTACAAGAAGAAGGAAAAATGAGCAAAAGCACGCGCCCGACAATCCTATCACATCAAAACATGGATCCGACTGAGATAAGACGCGTTCACATGGGAAAAATCCAAAAAACAGACTCGAAAATGGAATCGAAAATTAATATTGGACTAACCGCTTGCTGGAATGACATGCAGTAAAAACAAAAAATGGCCGCAGGAAGGGGTGGCACAGGGTTGTCATGTTAAAACGCAGTTTCGACGGAAGTAGGAGGGGTTCACATGCTAAAAACACCAAAAATACACCCGAAAATACATGTAAAAATTAATAATTAAAAACTTAGAAGTCGAAAGAGGATGGAGGAAAAAGGAAAAAGGTGGGGGAAGGCGCGGTGGACACGGCTGGCAAATCAAATTGGAATTCTGATGCAAATAGGGCAGGTTCACATGGAAAAATGTCAAAAAGACGCACGAAAAAGTCGCGAGAAACCGCAAAAATTAATATTGGACAAAATGTGCATCGGAATGACACGGAGTAAAAAGGAAAAATGTTAGGGAAAAAGTTGTCATCAGGGTTATGATGTCAGATCATGGTTCCGAAGCAAGAAAAATGCGTTCACATGGAAAACCGGCTAATGTGCGCAAAATGCTTCAAAAATTAATAACTCAAAAACCGTGCATCGGAATAGGGGTGGGTAAAAAGGAAAAATGGTCAATTCAAAGGGATGAACAGGGCTATAAGGTTGGATGTGGATTTTGGTGAACGTAGGGTGCATGTACCTAGTAGGATAACAAAATTAGGGAATGAAGGAAAACTGCAAGGGAACAGCCCCGAGGGTGGGGGAAAAATGAACAGATGGGTGGGAAGGGACCTCATCAGGGTAAAAGCAAGTCATGGCATAGATGCATGAGCAGGTTGGGGAATATACAGAGGGGTATGCAATGTAGACGCGCCGGCACGCGTCCCCACACTTAAGACCTTAACGGATAAGGTTAACCGAGCAATAGGGACCTAGGACCACACAACAGACCATCCACTAATGTCCCCACACTTAAAACATGACCGTCACTGAGAAACAGGGTGTAGGGTTAGAAAAACTTAGCCCATGTTGTCGGGAATCTAGGTTGACTGTCGATGGCACGTCCACTGTCGTTGTCAGCTACAGGAGGTACCAAGGCATCTTCACAGCACACGTCCTTCGTGGCAGGGACCACATGGCAGCACCCAGGGAGGTAGCTAGTTGAAGGAATCGCATCGAGTCGATGTCGCTGACGAAGGAGAGTCACTCAGCTTACAACACTCAGATGGGATGAGAGAACAGTCACTCACCCCATGACTAATATCACTCGATAAATAATGATTGAAACCCATATCTCACACCCGGTTTAGGAATCAACAAGGGGAATGGTGCAGAGGGAGTATGCCAGGGTGCACAGTTGATGGTTCATTAGTGCGTCCAACCCGTTTGGTATAGGTGCAAGGAGGAAGGCAAGGGAGCCTTACAGTGCAGTGTACAGAACAGGGTGACATGTCCTGTGATGACGGTAGAGACCCATCCCGTGGGTGCATAGGGAAACGGGAACATACCTGACTCCAAGTGTCGTAACGTCCCTCAATCTCACCTCTCGGTAATTGATTGAAGAAACTCCAGTCACACTCAACCCACCCTCTGTCTCACGCTCTGTTGATAGATACAAGAGGGCAACCATCCTCACGGTCACTTGTGCAAAGGTTGTATGCCTTGTGCGCATTTGATGGTGCAATTGTGCATCCCGCCCTGTGCCGGCATACGGCGCAAGAAGGAAGGCCAGGGAGCCTTATAGTGTAGTGCATAGAAACAGATCGTGCTTTGTGCATTGAGAGGCCCGTCCCTTGCGTGCAACACTGCATTCACACTTCTCACCTCTCATTTGATTTAAAGGGAAAAGACTGGTCACTCACCCCACCCTCTGTCTCGCTCTCTGTTGATAGTTACAGAGGGCAACCATACTCACTTCCCCATCCGGTTAGGGTGAAAGCTCACGTCACTCAATTGTTTGTCGATGAAGATCACGTCATCAGTTACTGAAGAGGCATACCTAGGTAGGTAGCTATCAAATCTGGTACTTCAATTGGTTGTAGAAAAGATCGTCTGCGAAAGGGGGCAGACCGATTGATGAAGTTGCAGAGACAGTGCACCAAGGGAGGTGGCTTCAAATTTCTCTGGACAATTTTCTGCTGGTGAGTCAGTTATCTTGAACTGCGGGGTGTTACCACCTTTTCCACAGCCAGCTTCCCGCCCAAGGGTGTTGACCACCTTTTCTTGGAGCGAGGCCTGCTATGACAGGAAATTTCTTCCTTTTCTCCCATAACAGATTTGTTTTTCTTGTTTTCTTTTTTCTTGTTTTTTTTTTGTTTTTCTTGTTTTGTTGTTGTTTTTTTTTCCTTTTTTTTCTCCTATTCTCGAGGGTGTCTCCACCTTTTCTCGAAGAATAGGTCGGCATGACAGGGAACGAAGTCCTTTTCTCCCATGACCGATATGTATATATTTTTTCTTCTTCTTTTGTTTTTCGATTTAAGCAAGGGAATGGTAGAGATACCATTTGTCAGAACCCACCTCGCCACTGCCGTTTGTGGAAAATAGAGGATAAGAGATCATGGCTGGAAGGTGGGGCTGAGGGGACAGAGGGTTGTGTCCACCTCATCAGGAGGGGCTGAAGAACAGCTATCAGAAGTAGCATCATAATAAGTACAGTGCCACGCCAACGGGGGAAATGATCAAGTGACAGTGATTGTCAAGATCCCCAAGGAGGGAAGTACTTCTTCAGGTGATATCCATTGATCAGGAAGGGATCATCAGAGGCATCAACGGTCTGCACTTGGACAGAGCCATTAGGGTTGATAGCAAGTACCTTATATGGGCCCATCCACCGCTGTTGAAGCTTGCCAGGAAACTTGCCAAATCGGGAATCATAGGCTAGGACCAAATCACCTTCCTTGAACTCCTTGTGCTTGATGAAGCTGTCATGGTAAGCCTTGCGTCGAGCTTGCGTGGCTTCCATGCACTGTAGAGCCATCCTGCGAGTTTCGTCCAAACATTCCAGGTGCAGGAGACGGCGTTGTAGTGAATCATCGTCCCCCAAACGCTCTTTGATAGCCACTCGCAAAGAGGGCAATTCCAGTTCAACAGGGAAAACAGCTTCTGTACCATACACCAGCTGGAAGGGTGTCTGTCCTGTTGCTACTTTATGGGAGGTTCTGTACTCTATAAGTCGATCATCTCAATCCCGACGATGTGCGGCAATTGTTCTTGTCAGGATTGAGCAGAGGATACGATTGGTGACTTTGACTTGGCTCTGGGGTAGTAAGGAGTGGACTTGCGATGGCGGATCTTATACAACTCTGTCAACTCTTGCATGACTTTATTAATGAAATGAGTGCCTCTGTCACTTACCAGCTCTAAGGGACTGCCAAAACGGGTGATGATATTCTTGTATATGAACAGGGCCACGCTGTTACCATCATCCCTCTTTAGGGCTTTAGCTTCACACTACTTTGTGACATAATCCGTACATACCAGGATGTATCGGTTCTGTTTCCTTCTGGTGGGAGGATCGATTGGGCCTACAAAGTCGATGCGCCACTTCTCAAACGGCTTCAAAGGAAGGATAGGTTGCAGTGGCATGGCACTTGTCTTGGTAGGTTTTCCCATTCTCTGACAGGCATCACATCACTTACAATAATCATAGGCATCCTTATGAATGGTCGGCCACCAGTATCCTACGAGTAGAGCCTTCAGAACAATCCCAATCTCATCTCCTGCAATACATCTTCTGAGCACTTCATCTTTGCCTTTCTTGTACAGTGCACCACCTAACAGGGTGTAGGGGGCTGATTCTAATATAAGCTTCTTCCTGTCCCGACTAGAAATACCAGGAGGGTACTGTTGGGTTGCTAACAGATTGGCAATATCTGCATACCAGGGGGTTACAATTTCAACCAGGAATAGGGAAGCATCAGGGAGGTCTGGATCATCCTGCTCCTCGTCTGCAATCTGTGGGATATGCGACAGATGATTAGCCAGAACATGGGAACGACCAGGCTTAGTAATCACCTCAAAGTCGAACTCCTAGAATAGAAGGAGCCACTCATCATTCATCCTTTCACATCCGCTTTGTTCATCAGGAAGGACAGGGCTTTGTGATCCACATAAAATTTAAAGTGAGTAGACAACAGATAGTGGCGGAACTTCTCTAGGGCAAACATCATTGCCAAGCACTCCAGCTCTGTCACTGTATAGTTCCGTTCCCTATCAGTGACTTTTCGGCTTGCGTAATAGATGGGTTGATCCAGCTTCGAGGAGCCCTTCTGGCAGAGAATCGCGCCTAAGCCTTCAATAGATGCATCAGTGTGTACATGGAACTCCTTCATCTAGTCAGGAGGTTGCAGAATGGGTGCCTCAATCAGACATTGCTTCATAGTGTTGAAGGCTTTGTCACATTCTGCCGTCCAAATAAACTCTGCATCTTTCCTCAAAAGCTTGTGCAAGGAGGTTGTCTTTGTTGCGAAATGAGCTATGAACCTTCTGTAGTAACCCACATGGCCTAGGAATTGTCAAGTTTGTGGGAGAGAAGGAAGGAGTCTCACTTGTAGCTTTCTTGCTTGCACAATGGGGGAATACACACAAAAGGTGGAGGTTGAAAACAATTTTCCTCTTCTTAGTTGTGTAAGCCAAAAAGAACTCTAGTACATAGAAATAGAAGAACCCTATATATGGGTCTCAAACCAAACTCAACTAACTAAGGTGGCATACTAACTGAGCCACAAACTAGAGTAGATAAGGATAGCTGTCATCTAGCTATTATTCATGGGCAGTGTACCAACCGCATCTGCAAGTGACAAGGCGGTGACATAAATGCACAACGGTCACCCTGGCATATCACGTGTGGAGCTCGATATCTCAACACTCCCCCTCGAGCTCAATCCCAATTCCTGCATACCAAACAGGTCTCTGAACTTGTGCAGCTTCTCTGCACCCAATGCCTTCGTAAATATGTCAGCTACCTGATCCTCTGTGCTGACATAAACTAGATTAATAAGACCTACTAAAACCCTCTCCCGCACATAGTGATAATGCACCTCAATGTGCTACATGATAGATTGGGTTATTTGCCAAGTGTATACTACTCATATTGTCACAATAAATGACAACTGGCCCATTTGTAGGCTGATACATATCATAAAGTAGCTTATGCAACCAAGCTACCTCACATGCAGCCATTGCTGTGCCCCTGTACTCAGCCTCCGTGCTCGACAAGGCAACTGTAGGTTGTTTCTTGCTGCTCCAAGTGACTACAGCATTCCCAAAAGAGAACACGTATCCACTGGTAGATCGTCTATCAGAAATAATACCAGCCCAATCAGCATCAGTGTATCCATGCAACTGTATCTGAATCCCAGTCTCATAAACTAGTCCATACTGCAATGTGGACTTCACATACCTGAGTATGCGTTTAGTCGCATCCAAATGCGGTTTCCTTGGAGCCTGCATAAACTGACTTACCAATCCAACAGCGTAGCTCAAATCTGGCCTGGTAATAGTCATATAAATCTCCTACTATGCTTCTGTACATAGTAGGATCTTCCAGAAGCTCACGTGCATTTGTGCTCAGCTTCACATTCTGCTCTAAAGGAACTGAAATAGGCTTACAGCCTATCATCCCATATTTGGACAGCATGTCCAATCCATACTGCCTCTGCAAGAGCCATATCCCACTTGGTGATCTAATAACCTCAATGCCCAAGAAATAACGCAGCTCTCCCAAATCCTTCATCTCAAATTTATGCTTCAATAGCATTTTCACATGAAGGATATCTTCATCACTGTCACCTGTCATAATCAAATCATCAACATAAATGACAAGTAGCATAATACCTTTCTCTATTTTTCTCACATAAAGTGAGAAATCTGCCTTGGAAATCTGAAAGCCAATAGTGACAAGATACTGTCCTATCTTGTCAGACCATGCTCTAGGTGCTTGCTTCAAGCCATACAAGGCTTTCTTCAACCTGCAAACAAACTCAGGATGAACAGCATGCACATAACCTGGTGGCTGCTCCATATAGACCTCTTCTTGCAAATCACCATGCAAGAAGGCATTCTTTACATCTATCTGATGTAAAGACCATCCCTTTGATGCAGCCATAGCAATGACTACTCTTACGGTTGCCATCCTTGCAACCGGACTGAATGTTTCTTCATAATCAATGCCATATGTTTGTGCATATCCCTTGACTACTAATCTTGCCTTGTATCTATTCACAAAACCATCTGCATTGTGCTTCACCTTATAAACCCACTTACAGCCAATTGCATTCTTACCTTTAGGCAAAGGTACTAACTCCCATGTAGCATTTGCTTCCAAGGCATCCATTTCTTCATCCATGGCTTTCTCCCATTTTTCTTTTCCCATGGCTTGCTCAAAAGAAGTGGGTTCTGGTTCCTGTATCACTTTGACCATATATGCATAGTGGATGGCTGTAAATCCATCATATTTTAGCCTATCCACAGGATACCTAGCTCTCGTAGACCTGCGCAAAGTAGGTTCACTCCCAGGTGCTCTCAAAACATCCCTGGTCTTCCTTACTCCAGGTGTAACAATAGAAGGAATACCCAACTCATCATCAATGCTCTGTTCTGAGCCACTGGATTCACCATCCACATAAGAGTGACCTGCATTCACATCAAACATGGGCTGATCAACCTTCTCTTTTCCTTTTCGTGATACCTGCATACCACTATCTGCATTGCTTTGAGAAGATTCTCTTGATCTCAATCTGCATGTCCATGGCGAAGAATGTGAACCACTGCTAGAGGACGCTCCAGGTCCACTAATATCTTATGACTGCTGCTGTGAATTCTATGCAGTATTACCATTTTGTGCATCCACATTATCAATCACATTTATTGGTTTATACCAGCTACTCATCTCATAAAAAACAACATCTCTGCTCACTGTAAACTTACGAGTAGAAGGGTTATAGTATCTATACCCTTTCTGCTGCAGAGAGTAACCAATAAAGATGCACTTCTCAGCTTTTGGATCCAGCTTGGATCTCAACTCATCTGGCACATGAACATAGGCAATGCAACCAAAAATTTTCAAATGAGAAATATCTGGTTTCCTACCAGTATACCTCTCCTCTAGAGCCTGCTCAACCATTTGACCAACAGAAACCAGGTTCTTGGTGATATTCGGAACATGAAATACATCCGACAAGTATTTCTTTTTCCCATCCTGCATAGACAAAGGAATATTTCCAATCTGCACAATAGGATGTGCAATATTATCACCAGTCTCCACAAATCCTGGTTTTTCCATTTTCCTTGCATCCTGCATCCATTCTGCATGACCTGTCATGTGGTTTGATGCACCTGAGTCAACATACCACACATCGTTACTTTCTTCTGCACTTGTCACAGAATTGGTCATGTGTTGCACCATAAACAAATGCTCATTTCTGTCATCACCCTGTCTACTAGAAGATGCATAATTCCCTTGTTGCAGTTTTCCATTCATGATGTCATTCTGCTTTTTATAGCAGTCTTTAGCCATATGACCCATTTTACCATAGTAGTAGCATTCAACATTGCTGTTTGCATTTTGGCCTCTTTGCCATCCACCACGACCTCTTTGGCTCCCCCTGCCTCTAGAGTTACCACGTCCTCCTCCATAGGACTGGTTTTCTTGAGTTTACTGCATATTCTGATTTCTACCACAGCCTCCAGATCGGCCTCCTCTACCTCTGCCTCTACCTCTTCCAGCATTTGAGTAGAAGACAGCTTCTTTTGAAGTTCCTCCTGAAGAAGATGCACCACCATTTCTCTGCTCCTCAGAAATTAGAAGAGCAATCAACTCCTCAAAATCAGGAAATCTTTCACGGACGGAAATGGATGTTCGGAACTGTGCACAATCATTTCCTAGACCATTCAAGGTCACAGAAACTAAATCATCATCTTCCACTAGCGACCCAATGGAAGCAAGTGCATCTGCAATTTTCTTCACCTTCATGTGGTAGTCATTGATGCTCATATTTTGTCTTTGCACATTATGCAACTCTTGCTTGAGCTGCATTTTCTTGGCTTGCATATTTATGCTATACATTTTTGACAAAGTATCCCATGCCTCCTTTGGCATACTTGCATCTTGAATATGTACAATCATAGAGTCTGAAATGCTGATAGACAGCCAGTACATAACTTTCTTGGCTCTCTCATGCCATGCTTTAAATGCCTGCATTTGTTGTTGATTGGGAACATCAGGAAGAACTGGTTCTTCTTCATTGCCTGCAACAAATTTCCAATATCCTTTTCCCATAAGAAAATTCGTCATTCTAAACTTCCATGCTTGGAAGTTGTTCTTTTCAAGCTTTTCAGTGACAATCTGTGAAAGAGAATCAGACATCATTACAGAACACTGCAAAAAATTCTGTCACTGCAAAGAACATAGCTCCAGCCTCACAAGGGCAAATCTGCAAAACTGACGAAAGTGGTATTTGACCACACAGTCACTTCCTAGTGACGATTTTGCATCAACAGGCAGCAAGGATGATTCTGTAACTCCCAATGTCTCTGCGCACATGCATACGATGCAATTTCTATAGTAACTTTTCACCGACCTGTAGAACAGTGGTCGCACAGCATAAAATTGGGCCTTTTCCTGAGTGCGTACAGAAAACTTCCGCCTCCAAAACAGGCCCCAAAATGGCCTCAAATAAAAAAAACAGAGCTCTCGACTGTGCTACCTGCAGAGACTTGCTCCCAAAACAGAAAAATGAAAGGAACACTGGTCCTCTTACCAGAACACCGCGAGCTTGGCTTGCTTTCTTGAGCTCCTTACCACGAACAAGGCTCTGATACCATGTCAAGATTGTGGGAGAGAAGGAAGGAGTCTCACTTGTAGCTTTCTTGCTTGCACAATGGGGGAATACACACAAAAGGTGGAGGCTGAAAACAGTTTTCCTCTTCTTAGTTGTGTAAGCCAAAAAGAACTCAAGTACATAGAAATAGAAGAACCCTATATATGGATCTCAAACCAAACTCAACTAACTAAGGTGGCATACTAACTGAGCCACGAACTAGAGTAGATAAGGATAGCTATCATCTAGCTATTATTCATGGGCGGTGTACCAACCGCATCTACAACTGATAAGCCGGTGACATAAATGCACAACGGTCACCCTGGCATATCACGTGTGGAGCTCGATATCTGAACAGGAATCCCCTCAACTATTTGAGGTTAGTGGGTGCTGTCAGAGCTGCAATCTTTTCGATCTTTGTAGGGTCTGTTGATATCCCTTGTGTAGAGACAATGTGCCCCAACAGAACTCCAGAAGAGACCCCAAAGATGCATTTGTCGGGGTTGAGGGAAATCCCATACTCCCGACATCGGTCAAAACATTATTCCAGGTGTCCCCAGTGTTCACGGATCAAACTATAGACACAGAAGTCATCCAAATATACCTCAATAAAGTCGTGCAAATGATTTTGGAATGCGGCCATCATGACTCGTTGAAAAGTAACAGGGACATTGCAGAGTCCAAACGGCATCATGCGGTAAGCGTAGATCCCCCATTCTGTGGTAAAGGTTGTTTTGGATTGGTCTTCTTCTGCTATCTGGACTTGGTTATATTTGTTGAATCCATCCAAGAGGGAATACAGCTCATGGCCTGCCACTGTGTCCAACAGTTAGTCTGTAAAAGGGATAGGGAAGTGATCCTTCTTCGTCTTGGAATTCAACTTGCGGAAATCCACACATATACGAAGCTTGCCATTCTTCTTGGGTATAACCATGATGGGTGAGACCCATTCACTATTTGCCACTCGATAGATGAACTCGGCTTCCAGAAGCTTCAGCAGCTCTGCTTTCACCAATGTGGAATAATTCGAGTTCATTCGCCTCTGTCGTTGCCGTACTGGCTTGGCATCAGGCTCGAAATCAATATGATGCTGACATATTGTGGGATCAATCCCCTTTAGGTCTTTGTAGGACCATGCAAACACGTCCAAATTCTCTTTCAACAAGTTGTACAAAGTTGACAACTCCTCTTCTGGTACGCTGCTACCCACCTTCAAATGGCGTTCAGTGCCATCTGCATCCACAAAAGTTAACTGCCTTTCACCTTCTACTTCACGGATGAAGGTCCCACGGACTGCTTCTGGGTATAGATCCAACTCCTTCAAGGGGGTGGTGTCCTCTTCCGATGTCCCACTAGAACCAACTTCTTCTTTTGGTGGAGACTTAGGGTGCTCCTTGAGATGTTGAAATGGGATTAGAGCCGTTTCGGGTTTGGTTTCACGATTAGTTACCTCTTGGCTTGAAGACTCATCTTCTGATGACACGTTTAGGAATGTCACATAACAGGGACCCTCTAATGCCTGTTGGAATCGTGAGACTGGTGCTTGTTGGCACGGTGCATCATCATCATCTTTCTTTGGCAAGGATGGTATGAGAAGATCCATTTACCAGACCAAATGGTACCATCGCCATTCTGTCCCACAGCATGAGCTCGTCTGCTTCTGATGCTTATGGAACTTCTTCTTCATATGTATCCTCTTCAGGTGGGATAAACTCTTCCGTCTTGCTTTCATAACCTTCTTCTTCAATATCATCTCCATCCTCTTCTGTCTCTGTCTCTGTCTCTGTAGGAGCTCTGTAAGAGAAGAATAGGTTCTCTGTTTCATCTCCTACCTCTATTTGTGGCTCTGCTATGGCCATGTAACAGGGAGAGCAGTACATCCATGCTTCTATCTCACTGTCAGAAAATCGTTCCTGGTTCAAGCAGGAAGTATTGATAATGGCTTTGCATCGTTTGGGAGTCGTCTTACATTATCCACTGTTAAGGAACGTGCCACTATTTTCTTGGGAAGGATCTATTTGACAGCATCTTCATCTGCTGATGTTCCATCTATAGCCTCATTAGGAGAGTCAGAAGATAATTCCAAGGAGGTGGATCCATGTCCTTTTTGAGAACCATATAGCTTCAGCACCACTTTGTTGGGTCCTCTACCCAAGGTCAAGGTTCCTTTGAACCAATCCGTCCTTGCTCTGGCTTCAAAAAGCCATGGTCTGCCCAGTAATAGAGGGTAGGATGTACCATAAGAGTTTAGCTTCACCACCAGATAGGTTAACCAATAATCTTTTCCAGCCACTGTAGTCTTCACATATGGTAGAATGCCCAAAGGCTTGATTCTACTCTGATCCGCCAGTCTGATGAGCCATTGGGTTGGTTGCACACCTTGTCAAGAATCGCGTGGTGGAGGGGGTTGCTCAAGATGCTGCGCCGAACACACACAGAATGCACAAGGAGAAGCTCACTCAAGAGACAAGAAGAGAGATGGAGGCCAAAACGTTTTCTTGCTGATTTCTTCTTCTTCTTCCACACTCTTTACAATGTACACAAAGTATAGATAAGATACAACATAAAAGGAAAGTGGCCTACTAAGTCAAAACAATGCATCACCGACTACACTAGTCGACTGGCGCTATAACTATGCTAGCTGTAAATAGGTGTAACAACCTGAATATAATAAGTAATGAGTCAGTGGCCATGTGAGAGTCATAATGACCACCGACGTGCTAAGTGTAGACGTGTGGACCCATCTAACCAGGCGGTCCATCATCAATGTCCGCATGTGTTGAGCTTGTCATCTCAACACTCCCCCTCAAGCTCAACTGCAACTTTGCAACTCCAAGTAAGCTTCGAAACTTTTGAAGCTTCTCTGTACCCAAGGCCTTCGTGAAGATGTCAGCTATCTGATCCTGTGTGTTGACATACACCAAGTCAATCTCACCTGCTAGTACCTTCTCTCTCACAAAGTGGTAGTGTACCTCAATATGTTTTGTCCTGGCATGGAACACAGGGTTCCTAGCCAACTGTATACTGCTCATGTTGTCACAATAAATGACAACTGGACCTTCCACCTGGACATCCAAATCAGCCAATAGCTTTTGCAGCCATACTACCTCACATGCTGCAACAGCAGCACCTCTATACTCAGCCTCTGTACTCGACAAAGCAACTATAGATTGCTTTTTGCTGCTCCATGCAACTGCTGCACTACCAAGAGAGAACATGTATCCGCTGGTAGATCTTCTATCAGACATATTACCAGCCCAATTTGCATCTGTGTATCCAAACACCTGTACATCTGTACCTGCCTCATAGAAAAGTCCATAATGTAATGTGGACTTCACATATCTCAATATGCGTCTGACTGCATCCAAATGTGGCTTTCTAGGTATTTGCATAAACTGACTCACAAGACCAACAGCATAGCTCAAGTTTGACCTTGTAATGGTCATGTAGATCAAACTCTCCACTATCCTCCTGAACATAGTAGGGTCTTCTATCTCATCCCCAACATCAGCACTCAGCTTTACATTCTGCTCCAACGGGACTGAAAGTGGTTTGCATGCAGTCATACCATACTTGGACAACATATCCAAGCCATACTGTCTTTGGAATAGCCATATACCATCATCACATCTGATCACCTCAATGCCAAGGAAGTACCTTAGCTCACCTAAATCCTTCATCTCAAACTTCATCTTCAAACATCCCTTGACTTCAGCAATCCTACTATCACTATCACCTGTAATAATCAAGTCATCCACATAGATGACTATGATGACCAAACCTGCATCTCCCTTTCTCACATAAAGTGAGTGATCAGCATCAGAAACATAAAATCCAATATTGACAAGATACTCTCTGATCTTGTCAGACCATGCTCTAGGTGCTTGCTTGAGCCCATAGAGTGCCTTCTTCAACCTGCACACATACGTGGGATGCTCTAAATCTTCATAACCTGCTGGCTGATCCATATACACTTCTTCTTGCAAATCACCATGCAAGAAGGCATTCTTTACATCCATTTGCTGCAACCTCCAACCTTTGGCTGCTGCCAAAGCAATCACACATCTGATAGTTGCCATCCTAGCAACTGGACTGAAGGTTTCATCATAATCTATGCCATATGTTTGGGCATAGCCTTTTGCAACCAGCCTAGCTTTGTACCTGCTAATAGAACCATCTGCATTGTGCTTAATCTTATAAACCCACTTACATCCAATAGCTTTCTTTCCCTTCGGCAATGATACTAGATCCCAAGTCTTATTGGCCTCTAATGCAGCCATCTCCTCATCCATTGCTGCATCCCAATGAGCATGACCAACAGCCTCCTCAAAACATGTGGGCTCAACATCCTCAACTAGTTTCAGCATATAAGCATAATGGTGAGCTGCATAACCCTCAAAACCAAATCTTTTAACAGGGTATCTCACCCTGCTAGACTTGCGTACCACTGGATCACTCAATGGAGTCTTTGCATTAACACGTGCTCTTTGCACACCTGGAGTCCTCACTGAAGGAATCCCAAGCTCATCATCCAAGCTCTCTGAGCCACTGGAGTCTCCATCAATAACTGCATCAATGCCTTCTGACACTTTATTCTTTCCTTTGTCTTTACCTGTAGTGCTACTAGATGCACTCGAAGATGTAGAGGTACTCCTTAGTCTCCCAGACCAAGGACTACCAGATGATGTCTCTGGTCCACTAAGAGTCCGTGATTCTTGCCTTTCAGCCTGCACATGAGTGTCATGATCATCATCAACATCCAATGCATCACCACTAGATGCATACCAACTGCTCATTTCATCAAAGATGACATCCCTGCTCACTCTGAACTTACATGTGACAGGGTTGTAACAACGATATCCTTTCTGCTCTAAAGAGTATCCAATAAAGATACACTTTTCAGCCTTTGGATCCAGTTTCTTCCACAACTCATCTGGCACATGAACATACGCAATGCAACCAAATACTTTCAAGTGTGAAACATCAGGCTTCTTACCTGTAAAACATTCTTCGGGGGTCATACCATGAACTGCAGCTGTGGGAGTTCTGTTCATAATATAAACAGCAGTATGAACAGCCTCAGACAAAAAATGCTTAGGCATATTCTTTTCAGCCATCAAGGCGCGTGCAACTTCTGCAATATGCCTGTTTTTCCTTTCTGCAACCCCATTTTGCTGTGGAGTATACCTGCATGTGAACTGTCTCTTTATCCCATGAGACCTCAGAAAATCACGGAACTCATTTGAGAGGTACTCTCCCCCTCCATCTGACCTCAGGCACTTTACTTTCAAGCCTGTTTCTCTTTCAACTGCAGCCTTGAAAGTTCTAAAGTGCTCAAAAGCTTCACTCTTTTCCTTCATAAAATATACCCACAGCTTTCTAGAACAATCATCAATGAATGTGACAAAGTATGAACTGCCTCCAAGAGATACATTTTGTGTAGGCCCCCAAATGTCTGTATGCACAACATCAAGGATATTTTTGCTTACATCTCTGTCATGTGAAAAGGGTTGTCTTGCCTGCTTACCAAACTGACATGCTTCACATACCTTCTGAAATTCTGCAACTTTAAAAGTAGGCAAACCTGTAACCAACCCTTTGGACTGCATTAATTTCAGCCTTTGTACATTTGCATGTCCAATGCGTTTGTGCCAAATTTCAATGTCTGCAACAATACCTTTTCCTTTGGCATACATAGCAGCATTCATAGAAGGAATTCCAGCATCTAGAGTGAACATACGTCCAACTCTACTTCCCTTTGCTACCAACCTGCACTTATCATTGAAGTCTTCTACAAAGCAGCCCTTTGCATTAAATCTGACTTGCAGCCCTTGCTCTACCATTTGACCGACTGACACCAAGTTCTTTGTAATAGATGGCACATGCAATACATCTGAAAGACTCTTTGTCTTACCATCATGCAAGGACAAGGGAACTTTTCCAATGTGTGAAATTGGGTGGCATGAGTCATCACCCGTCTGCACATAACTTGCATTCTGCAAATCCTGCATCTCCCCAAACCATTCTGCATGGCTGGTCATATGATTGGATGCACCTGAATCAACATACCAAACATCTTCATGTGTTCTCTTTCCTGTAACAGCATTCAGCATATGCTGCATAACGAACAAACGTTCATTTTTATCTTCATTCTGTCGTGAAGACGATGCATAGTTTCCTTGCTGCAACTTACCACTGCGGATATCATCTCTCTTAGCATAACATTGGGCTGCAATATGACCTATTTTGCCACAGTAGTGGCACACAATACCAGAGTTGTTAGAACCTCTGTTCTGCCATCCACCTCTTCCTCTAAAGCTCCCCCTGCCTCTAAAGTTACCACGACCTCCTGAAACCTGCATATCGCCAAATTGCTGATTCAATCTGTTTTGCTGGTTGTCACTACCACGTCCTGTACCACGGCCTCTTGAAGAGAACCTGCCACGTCCCCTTCCTGAACTGGAGTAGAAAGCTTGGACCTGTTCACCACTTCTTTCAGATGTCTCACTCTGCATGTCGATCTCTTCAGTGATCATAAGGGAGACCAACTCATCGAAATCTGGAAATGGCTTTCTGACATATACAGAAGTTACAAAAGACTTCCAAGCCGTTTGTAATTCCTGCATCTCTCCAAACCATTCAACATGATTGGTCATGAATCGACATACCATACATCATCATTTGTCTCCTTTCCTGTAACCGCATTCATCATAAGTTGCATAACAAACAGACGCTCATTTTTGTCTTCATTTTGTCATGAAGACGATGCATAGTTTCCTTGCTGCAATTTACCACTGTGAATATCAGCATTCTTTGCATAGCAATGGGCTACAATATGGCTTGTTTTGCTACAATAATGGCAAACAATAGTAGAATTTCCAGAACCTCTATTCTGCCATCCATCTCTTCCTCTAGAGCTCCCCTTGCCTCTAAAGTTTCCTCTGCCTCTAGAAACCTGCATTTCACCAAATTATTGATTGAACCTGTTTTGCTGGTTATCGCCAGCACGTCCCACCACGGCCTCTCAAAGAGGATCTACCACGTCCCCTTCTTGAACTGGAGTAAAATGCTTGGACCTGTTCACCATTTCTTTCAGACGAATCACCCTGCATATTGATCTCTTCAGTAATCATGAGAGAGATCAGCTCATCAAAATCTGGAAATGGCTTCTGTACATATACTGAAGTAACAAATGATTTCCATGCCTTCTCATTTTGTTAAGGCCACTCAGAGTGGATGAAACCAAATCATCATCATCCGGCATTGCATCAATCGCTGCTAAAGCATCTGCAATGCTCCTCACCTTCAACACATACTCATTGATAGACATTTTCCCTTTCTTGAAGGCATTCAACTCTTGCTTGAGTTGAATCTTTTGTGCCTTTGTATTTATTGAAAACATGCTTGTGGTTTAGGGTTAATGCTTTAGGATCTTGGCTAAGGCTTTAGTATTTGGATTCCGGTTTCTTATGTTAAGGTTTTTTATGTCAAGGTTTATTACGAATGCAACGAATATCCTCACATCCTTACGCAACGAGCACGTGGTTAATGCTTTAGGATATTATGATATGGTTTAGGGTTAATGCTTTGGGATTAATGGTTTAGGGTTAATGCATTAGGATCTTAGTTTAGGCTTTAGTATTTGGATTTCACGAGGTCTTATGTTAAGGTTTTTTATGTCAAAGTTTCTTATGTTAATGAATAGAACGAATGCAACGAAAGCAACGAACATCCTCACATCCTTACGCAATGAGCACATGGTTAAAGGTAATGCTCTTATGCTATGGTTTAGGGTTAATGCTTTGGGATTAGTGCTTTAGGGTAATGGTTTAGGCTTTAATGTTAAGGTTTTTTATGTCATGGTTTATTATGTCAATGAATAGAATGAATGCAACGAAAGCAACAAACATCTTCACATCCTCACGCAACGAGCATATGGTTAATGCTTTAGGATCTTATGATATGGTTTAGGGTTAATGCTTTGGGGTTAATGGTTTGGGGTAATGGTTTAGGCTTTAGTGTTTGGATTCCAAATTCTTATGTTAAGGTTTTTCATGTCAAGGTTTCTCATATTTAGAATACTTATACAATGAATAGAACAGATGCAAGAATGAGACACCAAAATCAACAATGGGACGCCAATGGGATTCCACTAAAATGGACAATCATGTGTACAATACAAACATCCTGAACCTAGATGCCAAAACTTTTGTGATCGTGGACCTATCGGGGAATGAGAGAGAAAATTGTCACTCCTCATTCTCACTGGTGTAGGTACAATAAAAAATACTACAAGTGCCAATGTAGGACTCACCATACAATCGCATCACCCTGCCGATCAAGATAGACCCCATTGGACGAGGAGCATACCGCAAGGATAGAGGGAGCAGTGCATGGTAAGTATGGCATGAATACACTGCCAGAGGGTCCACCAAAAATGTTTTGGTGCAGCAATGAGGACAATATATGCGAGGTTTTGGGCTAAACCTCACACGGCCCCTCCCTTGTTGATGCGTGTGCCTTAACACACCTGTGATAGATGGACACTTGGGTTGCGATGAGGACTCCCCCCCCCCTCCCCCCCCCCCCCCTCATTTGGACGAGGACGATGATCCTTGCCATGCACTAGGCGTGTCTGTATGACATTTTCCTGGATTCGATAGATCCCACCCTTCCTAGGCATGTCAATCTCCTGTGGAGAGAACATGTGAACAAGAGACTCTTTAGTATTTTCCAATTGGTGCATACAAGCATCCATCTGTGCCGGTGTGTAGGATGGAATCCTATCCTCGATCCTCTGAAGGAGCCCTCTAAAGTCTGCGATGGAGGACACGAGATCCCCTTCCTGCACACCACCATCGGAACCTGGTCTCTCAAATCCTGGGATTTCATCGCCACCTGGTCTTTGCTTCATGTCATCAAAGGCATGCGCACTATCGATGATGGGGAGAACCTCGTAAAGGTGAGGAAAATGGCTCTTCAAGATGAGGAAAATGGCTCTTCAAGATGAGTCTCAAACCATGAAGATGTTTACAGTCAGTCGACCAATCAGGGCAATCACATTAGTTTGATTGTACACTTATATGATACCATTTTGCATGTTGGGTTGTGCTCGCCATTTTAAACAGTGCGATCCCCTCGTTAATGACTTGAAGAGAGGAGGGATCTTGCTCACACCGCTGAAGAATCTTCTCCTCTGCTGCCAATCTAGCCGTATGACTCTTGCTTGACCCATAGACTTTGAAGTGCTTAGAATCGGCTGGCATAATAGACATGTGTAAGACAACAATGCGTTTCAAGGAAAGGTGAAACGCGGAAATAGAATGGAAATTGACCACATTACCTATCTCTTGCTTTTGCTTGAAAAACTCCAACGCCAATCCATCCATTCTAGACCCCGATGACGAGTCACCAACAAGGGCATGCAGCAAATCCAAAATGGACCTATTGATCCTAGCATCAAGTAGAGTGTACTTGATATATTGCCAAAGTCTCTCAATGAGGTTGGTTGTGTCGACATTGCCATGTGGAAACATGCGACCAAACTTGGGCCATCTTGCACGCCAAATACAATCTTTCCCACACCATCCATTGGTAACGTATTGGACCACATTTGGATGAGCGGAATAATGATGAAGCATTTGCTCAAATGTATCATCAAACTACGACTCTGTAGTAGGGCAATGCATAAGATTGGACAAAGAGACATACACATGATTATGCTTATCTGTAGGGACCTTGATTCATGCAAGAACATGTGAAGTACTCACTGTCAAGCTCACGAAATTCACAAAAAGATAATGCTTAAAAGTAAAACGATTATGAAAAGGTGTACTTGTGGCAAGAGATTTTCAACCCATGCTTTCTTTGTGTGGAACTAGCATAGAATAATATGGCATGCATGTTGACGTTTGTTGCCACTAAGGTAGTCAATGGTCCAACAATTAGGGTCTTCCATAACAACCTTCGAGAGTGCCTCCAGCTCTGGCTGGGACTTATCAATCACCAGGGGAGCAGGGCGAATATCTCCCATCCTAGAGAGGACTAGTCTTATGGTGATTTGCAAAGCCATAATCTCTTGGTTTGACCCATTGTCACTAGTGCATAGCATAAACCAAATAGGGATACCCACTCCATGCTTGTTTGGTAAAACTGCCGCATAAAGCGGAAGACCAAACACATTGGTCTTGAATGTGCTATCGATTGCCCGAGCATTGTTCTTTGAGAACCTCTTACTCATTTGCAACATCCATTCGTCCTGGACTATCGGTACGAATGGTTTGACCTTGTCCTCTTTTGCATGAGGATTATATGGTTGATAATAGAGTACCTAAAGGACCATGTAGATGACACTATCAAATAGATGTACTAATTTTCACAGAGTATAAACATTAATGAGAATATGACAAATGCCTTATTTTAATCTTGTAGACGGAGAGCCTCCAAATACATTGCCGTCCAATCATGCTTCGAAAGTTTGCCTGCAGGACACGCAGAACATTGACGCTCAAAAGCAACCTAATATCATAGAGCAATGGCTTAGAAGGTAACATACCTTCAGTTCGCATTTGGTATGATAGTGTATGCACCTCCCTTGGTATCATGAAGAACCTATAAATGACACCATCCAGCGGAGATGCATTTTTCAAATGAAACCGCTCCTTGGTTAGGCCCATCTTGGCGACATGGTGACATGTCCCAACGTCAAATAGGTCATCCTTGCAGCAATCAATCACAGCTGGATGCATTGGCAAGTGATACAAGTCAGCACGAGATCTAGGTACATGACCCTCGTGTGGTCCATGGACCTGTATAGTGACATCATGGAGATCGTCTTTGTACTCGATCTGCACCTTGAAAGGGCAACCACATTTCTTCGAGATTCGCAACCTACTGATTTTTCGAGTTGCTCTACCACTGTGATGACGTGCATATTCCACTATTGTCTTCCCTAAACCATGCTTTTTGGTCAAGCGGACCTTGCCCAATCTAACTTTGTGTTCAAGCATGATTTCTTGAAGCCTCCGCTCGATAAGAGATCTATCTGCAGTAAGCTCCAAGATGGGTGCTCTTCTTTCCAGAACCTTTCCATGAAATAGAAATGGGCCGTCATAACCATGGGGCCTTGTGGACACCTTGCAAGTACACCCACCGATGAGATCTCTCACATATGCAAGAGGAATGCCATGCCTTCTCAAGTCAGCACACCATGTGGATTTGATGGAATCAATTGTGACATTGATACCCTCGTGAGCACTTGTAATCTTGTTTATGTGATTTTCAAGGAATATGCTCTCCCACTCCTCTATACATGCAATGTGCAACGATGGCTCTGATTTCAAGGCCAATATAATGTGTCCATCGCCATTTCTACCAATGCAAAGACCTTCTTTGATCCTTCTCCACTTCTTCAAGTCGAGCAACTCCTTCCTATGGAGTTGCTTGAGCACCTCCAATGTGATGGCCTTCTGCCCGCTCAAATCACTGACCATCAAGCCGTAAGTCTCTCTATTGAAAGAGAAGTACTTCGATGAGGTATAGGTAGCTGGGCTTGGTGCATTGATAGTGCTTTCTTGTGGTGCCGAATCATTGTCTCCATTAAAGAAATCAAGTATCTCAATCTCATCGCTTGATGATCCATCTGATGTTTCTTCCTCGGTGTCAAGATCATCGATCTCAATGTCACTTTCCATAATCCATGTGTGTTGACTACATATGTACGTACGACTAAAACATCATGCCAATGTCACAATGCGTCCAATGCAAACATGAGAGAAAGAGATGTGCATCTTATTGTGGAAGCCATGAGCAACAAATGGCAAACGACCTCAAACCTTTGTTCAGATGATGTTGTGAGCTCGTATTTGGTAGCAATATGGGCCTCAGACCTTTGTTCAAAATATCTCACGAATGCACCTTGCGCCCTGTGTGCAAGAGTTTCCTATAGGCTATACCGAGAGTTTCCTACGGGTTATACCAAGAGTTTTCGGCTTTTGGTTCCAGGTTGGCTTAGTTTACTTCGAAGGCGGGGTTTACCACAATGATTGGGTTGACTTTTGATCTACGATTCAAAAACTCGTATTAGAGTTAGTTTGCTTCGGGACCCTACAAGCGGCTTCGTTGAATGCCCAATTAAAGGTGGGCCCCACAGGATCTATCGTCTCCTTGCATTGGTAGCCCACGCAATCAATTCCACCGGGTTGGTTGCGTTTACAAGATTGGATGGGTTTACTTTTGGTCGTCGCAGCAAACTGCGTGGAAATTCGAGACACCATTCCTTGGTCAACCTCCACTTTTTCAATTAGTTGGGATTACTATTGGTAGGGAAGTTTTTTATGTCGTTTGGGTTTACTTTGTTAAAAAATAGAGGTTAAGATGCACTCCTTTTTTCAGCCTCAACCACAGCCGTCGATCCCAACTCCCCGGTTCTTAAAGACCCCGTGGGAGATAGTATCGAGGGGGGGTTGCCATTAGGTGTGGAACGAGCCGGGTCAAGTAAAAAGGAATTAGTTGAGAACCCATCTTCCGGCACAGGCGATAAAGGCCGCCAGGAGGCTCACTAAAAGAACTGAGAGTTTTGGCCTATCACCTCAGTGGCCAAATGTGCTCTTGGTGTGGCTCTGTTTAACCTGAAGTATGCGTCATTTGATGAAGCAGCAGGCCGAAGTCGTCATCATGCACGAGTCTCTGTGTGTGTCGAGGCCTGGTTTGTCTCTTCTTTCCGTAATGTTGTATGCACTGCAGAGCTTTGCTACATCGGAATCATACGCAGGCCTGGTGCCACTGACAGGGTGGTCAAGGACTCCACGGAGAATCTTATCTTACAGTTGTCTATTTCCTGGCTGAAAGAACCGGGGAGTTTCTCGCTTCTCACTATGGGAACTTGATCAACAAGGATACGGAGGGCTGACGCCTTTGTTCATCACGGAATCGGATCGAGATTACGGTGTCCTTCCGAATGATCAATATTTTTCTGAAGAATCAAAGCTTCGAGATTGTGGTGTTTTTTCTGAACAATCAGGGCTTCGGCCTTTGATGATAAAAGGTAACCATGCTTGTTGCTTTGATCACGAAACATGACCATTACTTAGAATCATAGGGAGCTGCTGGTATGACTGATTGCTTTGAACATGTGGACTCTTTTGAGTTTGATGATCATGAGAAGGCTAATCGCGTGATTGACTGCATGCTGTTAAAACTGGTACCTATATCGGTACCCATTGTGCTGTCACTTTTGCAAGCATGTACCAGAAGGAAGGATCTTGCAACTGGAAGGCGACTGCATGCCCTCTCTATCAACACCGAACTCAGTAGTTTGGCCATCTTAAGAGATGAATTTGTCCGCATGTTCGCATCTTGTGGCTGCTTGCTTGAAGCAAACCTTGTCTTTTGCAAATCATTCAAACCAAGTGCATGGACATGGCAAGCAATCATCATTGCTCATGTTTCACTTGGAGAAAATGAAAGAGCTCTCAAGTTGTACGAAGAAATGCAAGTTGAGGTTTCAAGTCCAGGCAAGTATGTGTACTCATCTATGTTGAAAGCATGTAGCAGCACAGGTGCATTGCGACAAGGCAAACAAATACACCATAATTTAATCAAGAGTGAGTTGCATTCAGACACTGTGGTTGGAAACAGCCTTATTGATATGTATGCCAAGTGTGGTAGCCTAAGTGAAGCTTTTAAAGTCTTTAATGATTTTCCTCAGCGGAATGTGGTGACTTTCAATGCTATGATGTGTGGATATGCTGAGCATTATCATGATCTTCATGCTGTTGAACTTTATGATGAAATGCAACAGGAGGGTACTTGCCCTGACTGTGTTACATATTCATGCCTTTTGAAAGCTTGTGGCAATGCAAAGGCCTTGCTTCGTGGCAAGCAATTACATGGCCAGGTTATTGCAGGTGGTATAGACTTGGACATTGTTGTGGGGAGCAGCTTGATTGATATGTATTCAAAATGTAGTAACCTTGCTTTAGCTCATGAAGCATTTAACAGTTTGCCTCATCGAAGCATTGTGTCATGGAACAGTTTGATCACAGGATATGCAGAACATGGTTATGGTTATATTGCAATGGAACTTTTTGAAAAAATGCAGAAGGATGAAGTAGCACCAAATAAAGTTACCTTTTTATGTTTGCTGAAAGCATGCAAGAATGAACACTGCATTGAGCGGGGTGCATATGTACATCAGCACATTGTCCATAATGGGCTTCAACTAGACCCCACTCTGGGAAATGCCCTGGTTGACATGTATTGTAAATGTGGAAATTTTGAATTGGCACACAAAGTCTTCTGTCAGCTGCCGAATAAATGTGTTGTTTCTTGGAGTTCATTGATTTCAGGTTATTTAGAGCATGGGCAGCATCATTCTGCTCTTGCTTGTTTTGATGAAATGCAACAAGCAGGTATACATCTGGACAGAGTCACAATTATATGTGCACTGAAAGCTTGCAGCAACCTTGAAGTAGTTGAAAAAGGGAAACTGGTACATGAACAGGTCATTGGGCTTGGATTGGACTTTGAGCTTACTGTTGGAAACACTCTTCTTGACATGTATGCGAAATGTGGGTGCCTAAGCGAGGCAAAAAAAGTTTTTGATATGCTGAAAATTCATGATGTTGTTTCATGTAATGCCATGATTGCTGCATATACCCAGTTTGGGCATGGTCTTCATGCTCTTGAAATTCTGAATGTAATGGGTCAAGATGGCATACAACCAGACAAAGTAACATTTTTGTGCACATGTCAAGCTTGCGGCAGCATAGGGGCCATAGGACAGGGAAAGTTGTTACATGTACAGATTGTAAAAAATGGTGTCGATACTGATGTTGTCGTTGGTACCACTCTTATTGACATGTATGCTAAATGTGGTAGCTTGGATGATGCCTACACTGTGTTCTACAAGCTGCCAGGTCGTAATTTGGTATGTTGGAGTGCCATGTTTACAGCCTTTGCTGAACATGGTAGTTATTTTCTGTTGTTACAGTGCTTAAATGAGATGCAGCTGCATGGTCTAAATCCAGATGGCAAGATTTATACTATTCTGCTTATGGCATGCAGCCATGCAGGTAAAGTAGAGGAAGGCTATTACTTTTTCAGAGTGATGTCTGGACAGCATGTAATCGCACCAACATTGGAGCATTTTAGCTGTCTGGTTGATCTTTTGAGCCGTTGTGGACATTTAGAGGATGCTCAAAAGCTTCTACAAACAATGCCAGTTTCACCAGACTTGAGTGAATGGATGTGTTTGCTTACTGGATGCAACACCTTTGGAGATATCCACACAGGAATTGATTGTTTTGATCGAGTTAATGCACCTGATTTATTTCATGCTAGTGGGTAAGTGCTCACATGAAATTCTCGCTAGGATGGAGAACTTGCTTGCCCTTTTAAGCCATGATGGGCCACCCACAAACCAGGTATGTCTATTCTAGGTGGTTAGAGGTTACATGTTTATTAGTTAAGTGGAAATGTCAACTGGAACAGGAGTGTAGCCTGCAAAACAGATTCACAGTATGCGGAAGACTCACAATCCTATTGGCCAAACTCAACAGAAGATGAGAACCCCTACAGGCGGAAGAGATTCTCAAATCTCGATTGCAGCAAGTTAATGGAGATATGTAAAGTATCAGCTCCGAGAGCCCAAGCATGAACAGACACTCTCTACTTCAGTTCCTTGAAGCTACCCTACTGTCCAATTCAGGACAGCTCTTCTACGCTGCATGCTCGTCCTCGATCAGTCTTTTGCTGCGATTTGCCATGAATGCTCTGGATCAATGATCTCTCATAAGCTGGAGTTTTCTGGCTAGACTTCTTTTGACTGTCCCATGCAATAGGCATGAACAAAAGAAGAAGATTGCATCTGCTGATCACAATAATCTGCTCCACGATGATGATGCTTTTAGTCACCAGCAGTCCTGGCCTTATCTAGCTTCAAAAAATGTGTAGCTGTTTGGTTATTTATTCGCAATTAGGTCTGATACTTTGTGTTCATCATCACAAGAGTTCATGAAAAACATTCTTGGTAACTTCTAACTCAAATTTTTGCAGAGATTTTTGAATCAAATTACATGTATTTGCCATTTTTATAACTAAAAGTTTTGAAGAGTTTGAGATTTCAAACCTTCTTTCAACTTTGAAAGTTTTTTTTTGAATTTTGCAATTCACTTTACATTAAACCTTGGTTTTTTGTGAACATTGGTAATCACTTTTCCTCAACACCATCTCCATGGGGTCTTAAAGACCTTGGAGAGTTAGGATTGATGACCCAAATTGCACCTGATACACAAAAGTGATCATGATCATTACTTTTAAAAAAGGTAAACCCAACCAAAAGTGTAGACCCAACTTGTCGGAAAGTGATTACCGGAAAATCATTAGAGAATGATGTGCCAAAAAATAGTTTTTGTGAAATAACTTAAAACTTGACATCTCTAACTTGTGTGTAGTGTATAGAGTAATGGTGGAAAGCTTGTCTTGAATCATAGAGGTTATGGGTTCAAACCCTTTAAACTTTTTTCTCTTCAAACTTTTCTCTTTGTTGTTTTCTTAGGTTTATTATTTCTCCTTATAAATTTTGTTAACAAGAAATAAGCTACTATATTGACAAATGTTAATTTTTTGGAAGATGTTTAAGCTTCAAAAGCTTGGAAAGGGGATTTGAGACAAAAAGGTAAAAGTTGTAAAAGATAAAGTTTAAAGATTAAAAATTTTAAGGAGAAATAAAAACTCAAGAAAACAGGGTGAAGTTTTTTAAGGGTTTGAACCCATGATATTTCAAATAGGAGGCAAGCTTTTTACCATTATTTTATATACTATATACAAATTAGAAATGATGAGATTTAAGTTGTTTTATAGCAGTTATGCTTTGGCATGCTATTTCTTGGTAATCACTTTTTGGTAGGTTGGATTTACATGTAGGGTTGGGTTTACTTTTTTAAAATGTAATGATCACAATTGTTTGTGTTAGATGTGCAATTTGGGCAATTGATCCCAATTCTTTGAGGTCTTTTAAGACCTTGTGGGAGGTAGTATTAGGGGTTGCTTGTGATGGAAAGACAATTTGACTTTATTAAGTGTCACATTCTTAAAAAGCCTTTGAAGTTTGTGCCTCTTGAAATATGTTTGATCTAGTCATCACAGCAAGCCATGATCTATTGTGCATGACTTGGTACACCATGATTTGCTATTGCCATGACTTGCCTTGCCATCCATGTGGCTCTCTTGCCATGTCATCTACCTATTCTTGTCACATTGCTTGTCCAATATATAAGTTTGTGTACATGGATCTTCCACTTAGAGGGAAGCTTTGATTGATAATTCATACCACTTGTTTCTTAATAATGTGAAGAAGGTCCCTTCTTCTAAGGTGCTACCTTAGTTGAAAACTCCCTAAATTGCTTCAAACGATGCTTTTGGATCATGAGATAATACCATTGATCCGTTCGGAAGATCAACTCATCTCGATGTTTATTCGTCTCTTTTCTCTATTATTTCCCTCATTGGATATTATTCCAAACTTGCTTCAACAATTGAGACATATCTACAATCAAATTTTTGGTAAAGGCTTCAAAGTATAGTTGAAGGTATTTCTAACCAATTTTCCACAAACACTCTCAAATGGTGTTTGCTTGATAGAGGTGTGGATCATATCATTGATTGCATGCTCAACCAATGTTAGATACATTTTCCATGCATCTGGATGATCTTGACAGTTGCAACAAAGCATGGTAATCATGGTAATGTTAGAATTTTTTGTTAGCATATTAGCTTATGGGTAAGAAGCACTATAAAACACTTTTGGCTAAGGCCTTGGAACAAAGCCTTACAAAACCCACTAGTGATCTTTGAATCATGATCAAGCACAATCCTCTTCCGCAAGCCATGCTTTTGAAAGATTTCTTTAATAAAAAGCCATGGAAACTTTGTTGCATCCACATTAGATTTGCATGGAATTAAACTTGCTTGCCAAACCTATGGATCACTATAAAGATGGTATCTTTTTGGAACCACTTGCTTTTGAAAAGGTCGGTAACTAAATCTATCAAAATCTCCTTTCTCAGTAAATCTAGAATAGACAATGGCTGTAGCTTTCGTGCCACCTTATGGACCTGTGTAAAACATCAACTTCCTATCATTCTCTACTAGTTCTTTAGGAAGTTCCAAGATAAAACTCATAGCCATGCTTTCACACAATCTATCCTTAATAAGAAAAGGGTGTAACAAACTTGCTACCTTTTGACATATCATGAAAATCCCTTACATAAGAATCCAATGTACCTCAAAGATGGCCAAATAAAGCCTTAAATGCTTTCATTATAGCACATGTACGTCGATATCCTACATCTTTAGGCCTCAACTACTTCTTGTAACACCAAAGATGATCGTGCATAGTAAGAAATTCATCCTTAAAAGTATATTGCACAAGTTGCTAACCTTTAAACATATGCTCAAAGATACTTGCATAGTGTGCTCTCTTATGTTATGACTTACGCATCTTGCACCAAACAAAACAGCTTATTATTCTTGCATGCATCACATTGAATAACAAAAGCATTTCTCTCACCTTATTACATGCTCAAATTTCCTTAGTGGCCCAGTGCTCTACACGGTCTCATGTTAGCATTTGCAATACTTGCAAAACTGTTAGTAAGACTAACCCTAGTTACTTATACACCTTGCATACTTGCAACTTTCCATACATTCCACTAAAAAATTTTCACTACAAGTTCCCATATCTTCCATTTTGTGCATTGGGTTGAATGACTCCAAACACATTTCCTTGCATCCCTTACATCCCAATCTAAATACTAACATTGTGATTCCCAAATAGGCCTTAGCTAGTCGAAACTTGGTCATCCTTAGCTTGAAACGTTGAACCACTTCCAAACTAGCCTACATGCTTAAATGATGACATAAAAGTTTATTGTCCTTGAAATTAATTGCAAGAAAGTATTGCCTTATTCAACTAATTTAGGACCTTTCCCAAGAGTGAAATCTTACAAAAGAGCACCTTGCATAGGAGGTATAATTGAAGGTTATCTTAGTCAATATATGTATATGTTTTTCTTCTTGGACATCCAAGAACCTTAGGCCACCATAGTGAGAGAATACCCAATACCAAATTAGCCATGTGACTTGTGTCAAAACTCATCCCCACAATCAATAGATTGATATAGGCAACAACTCACCAACATATGCAAAAGCCCCAACACAAGTCCATGATTGCAACATGCAAAGTCATGAGCACATGGGTCAACTTAAGCTAAAACCCTATGCAATAACAATCCATGCCATATTTCCATCACTCTAATATGTGATTCTTCCCTAAGTGTATTTGTGATTGCACATAATTTCCAAAAATACACAAGATGGAAACCTTCTCTAGTGCATCGAAAAAGAATGACAAATAATCAAGCAAAGACACCTCTTATGACAATACTATGCACCCTTCATTGTGCATTTCCAAAGAATCAATCATCTTGCACAATTTGACATCAATGTTACACGATTGTGACTAAAATATATTGCTTGTTCTTGTACAAACTATTTAAATCTCAACAACCAACCAATAGTACAGTAGCAATGTTAGAAAAAAAAAAGTCATAGATCTACATACCATATACAAATTCTTTCATAGACACTATGCTCGACTACATGTGTTAATCACCCTCTTTTCACACGATTTATGCTCATGACCATCCCAAAGGGACCATGATTCTTTATAAGACATATACTTATGGCTATCCAAGGACTTGAGGGGTTTAGTATATGTAAACCCTCTATATCACGTGCATTCAAAGCCTATTTAAAAATACCCTTATTTGTGAATTTCTCAAAAATAAAACACGCCCTTTTTATTCAATTTGTAAATGACCCCTTTATATATGGCACCCTTCTTATGTAAAAAATGTGTAAAAATAGTAATTAAAAAATCCATTGTTGTCGGAGGGGTTTTAGTCGAAAGGTCATATCCACCAGGAATCAGAGAGAGAAGGGAGTAGAGAATAGGAGATAGAAGAGAAGAAAAAGAATAGACAAGATGTATACAAGATAAAGACAAAGAACAATGAATCAAAGCACTATGTATGGGTAGAACCTGAGAAGATAAATAAATTCCTTATTTGGCACTACTTAGAAGCAATCTCTAAGCATTAGATCTTCTAAAGCTCCCTTGTAGACCAAAAACATGCATCAAACACTAGCTTCTTCTCTGTTGCTTAGATCACAAATCTAATGGTTCCCTTGGCTCCGAAAGGGGGATAAAACTGCAAGACACTTGACCAAGATTCTTCCAGATCACTCCTTCTTCTCCCAGTTTGGAGTGTTATTTTCTGCCTATAAACTACGATTGCGCATCGCGCGATTTCACCAATCCTTCTTTTTTGCATGAAATCTCCAAAACTGGTTGAAAAAGCAACTTGTTTTTTGCATGCTGCCCTATTCTACAAGTTTTCATACCTTTTTAGGATATTTACAAGAATTAATATCCAAAATATAAAAAATAGTCTAAAATAGTCAAAAATCCTAATATTTTTGAACCATCCATACTATAGACACTATCATTAATGACTAATATGGCACTGACTCTCTAGATCAATAAGAAAGCCGGATGACAATGCACTCTAGAGTTTTTCACACTATGTCCGTGTAGCGGTACGACATTCACCCCCTTTGAATATGCACATCCTTTAGTATGTGCCAAAGTCCAAGTTGTCAACAAATTTTGAGTCCTCCTCATCCTCTACAACTATATCCTTTGCTTCTTCATCTTCCATATCTTCCTAGCTAGCCCCTGTATCATGGCCACTATTTTCTTCAAATTCTAGCAACTCATAGGCAGTAGATTCCTGCCTCTTGAATAATTTGATTCTTTTCCCTACTATCGAAAGTTTTATGGATGTCCCATCTAGCTTATCTAATGCATAACTAGCATTATCAAACACCTGTCTTACAACATAGGGTCCAAACCATCTTTTGGAGACTTTATGCATGGTACTATGCTAGTTGTCTAAAACTGCTATCATAAACTAGTACAACCCAATCCCCATATCTTGTATGGTTCTTGGCCTTAATCTATGTCTTTTGTCAAACCGTTTCTTGTTTTGTATCCTTGCTGCCCTTAACTTTGCAACTGCTACCTCTATGTCTTCTGACTTTCTTTCCGATTATCTAATACGTAAGGCCAACAACTCCTCTTGATTCAACTCCTCTTCCCAAGATAGCACACTCCATGTGACTGTCATCTCTTTTATCGGCATGATAGGTTTTTGACCATACATCAATTCAGTAGGCATATATCATGTAACAGCAATATGAGTTGTTCTGTCAACCCACAAAGCATAAGGGAGCAATTGTGGCCACTCTTTTACCTTCTCTCCATATGATTTTGCCAATGCCTTCACAATAGGTGGATGGCCTCTTTTACTTTTTTCATTTCCTTTGGGGTTATAGGCTGAAGTTAAAGCAAGCTTTATCCCTAGCCATGCAAAGAAATCATGGGCTTCATTTGCATCCAATTCAACTCTATCTACTGTAATTTTTCCCACACAGCCATACCAACAAAAGATATATTCTAAGAGAAAAGTACACACTACAATTGTTGTCTTAATACATAGAGCTCTCCCTTCCCTTGATTAGTCAAGTGTTCATGGGCAAGTACAAGATATCTCATTTGCCAAAGGCATGTAGACACTATGACTAAATCCACCACCCACTTAAAATGAAGAGACAAGGGATATGTGGGTTGCAATCCATCCCGATGTCTCACAAATGAATACATTTGACATGTTGTGCATGTTTCCACAAAGTGAGCAACATCCTTATACATACCCTATCACCAATATCTTTCTTTGATCTTTGCAAAAGTACCCCAGACTCCTCTATGGCCAGCCCGTAAGCTTTCATGAAATTCTTGCATAACGTTTACTTGTGAAGCTCTATCACCCAAAACTCACAATGGCATACCCTGTTTCTCTTTAGCATGTTTTCACAAATATCCATCTTTTAAGAAAGTCACATAGGCTTTATTCTTGATCTTCTTAAACTCCTCATGCATCTACTCATCTCTCTTTGTTAGTGTACTGAGGTATTGACCAATTCTCAGCCATTCTCCTACATATTTGTCTTCCAAAAACACTTCTACACTAGATACAAAATATCTAAAGTGTCTTCTCTTTGCTGTCCAAGCTTCTATTCGTGCTATAGCAACTCCTTGCATTGCTAAATTCACTCTTACAACATCATTTTCAGCTGCAAGAAAGTTATCTTCTTCCTCCTCATCTATCATCCCATCTTCATTCTCATAGCATGCCTGAGATAACATGTCTGCCACCACTGGGTTATCTCTTCCTGCAATATGCTGAAATTCAAGGTTTAAAGATTTGATGTATGCAATCCACCGGAGCATAGCAATGTTCAGGGTAGCACAACTAGTAATCATACCCAATACCGGCAAACAATCAGTCTCAACAATGACTACATGAGCACCCATAAAATACTCCTTATCACATTTAAGGGCTGTCACAATTCCCCATAATTCTCTTTTTACCTATGGATACCTTCTCTATCGTTCAGGCAATGCTTTAGCAAATTGCATATCTTTGCCCTTCCTCATCATCTTTCCCAATTGCCTATCCAATCTCGATTGGGCTCGTATCAACAATAATAATGATAGGCTTTCCATGTGAATAATTAGCCTTTCTCAATGTAGGAGCAGATTTCAAGAGCTGCTTAAATTTATTCATTGCTTTCTGATGCTTCCTTTCCCAATGAAATCTCTGACCTTTCCTCAAGAGCTGATATAGAGCATCAGCTACATGTGCAAAGTGAGGGATCCATATAAAATAGAACACACATGCACCCAAGAATCTACGCACCTCTGATACATTCGTGCATACATCTTGCATTCTATCAATCCCATCTGTTTTTGCTGGTGATGGTCTTCACCCGTAGGGCCCACACATATGACCAACAATTAAAAAATCTTCAACTCCAAAGATTGACTTTTGACTAGAAAGAGTTAAATGCACCTCTTCTAGACGAGTCAAAATCCTTTCACAATCCACAATATGGTTTGCAACAAATTGTTTGCACTCATGAGTATCCATCTCTTCATTCTTTTCATCCACTGCACACCCTTTGATTGGAACATCATCCAAGAAGGGCATTGTCAATTGTGGTATAAAATCCATGAGTACCCTATTCATAGAATTTGCCATGTGTGCCACTGAGTTCGTTGCATCCTGCAGGAGAATGCACATCTGTACTAACCCCAAGGGAGTCTTCATGGTTGTGATATCCCTGCTCTCAAATGCAAGCTAAAACCGATCATACCCTGAGTAAAGATCACCCAAAGAATAGATCTCTGTGCCTGCAAAAGCCTCTGTAAATTCATCAACCACATGACCTGTACCCACATTTCTTATGGTCACTTTATTGACCAGCTATATATCTTGAATAAATCTCAAAGCCACATTCTTTTTGGGCACAGTAAACCAACGATTTGAGTACGGGGCTGAAGAGGGATCCGAGGTCTTTGTGTGAATCTTTTCATTTAGCAAATCCATTAGCTTTGGCAAGTAAGCTTTAGGCACTGGAATAGGCCTCAAGTTCCATGGTACATGTGGCACAGTAAATATTACCATAGGAGAGACAACATTCGAATCCACACAACCTATTTCAGTTGGCTAAAATGCAAATGCTTTTCCATACCTAGCCAAAATCTGCATAAAACAGTCTCTTTCAGTAGGCAAAAGAAACCCTTTTGCACCCACTTTCAATTCTTGTAATGTTTCAGCTGTGTAAACTAATGACCTACATCTTTATGATCCCGTAAGGTTGCTTGCCTCGACACTTTTTCATACAGACCCTAACTTTCTGGTGGAAGTGGAAAAGCAACTAGTTTCACCTTTTTGTCAACCATCTTATACTTTTTCTCCACACAAGTACTTCAGCTCATTGTAATCCTTCCGGCTAAGCAAACAATGCTACAACATCATACATGTCCAAAGAACATACTAACAATACTCTATTTTCAGCCTCATTTTTTGCATGTATAGTTGCTGAAATTTCAACCATAGTGTCAATAATATTCAGCCCATAAAAAATGCCTGAAGTACCTTCCTTTTTAGTTAACAATACTAGTGCTCTTAGTTCCTTAGTAGCCCATTTCATAGATATGCGTTCAGCCTTGCACATATCTTCCATAGGCTTAAACCAACATGAACTGTTTGCTCCAAACTGAGAATAACCAATAGTAAATACATGCCTCATTCCATCAAGGGTCGAGTACATCCTCTGAACAACACTACTGTAGCCCTGCATTACAGCAGTGCTTAATGAAAATCCAAGTCTTTGAATTCCCTTGCATTTGGAGGCAAAGGAGACTCTTGAAGCATATCCTAATTTCTAGGATGATTAACACAAACAGTAAAAAATTGGATTGCTTTCCTCCCACCCTTGCTTGTAACTTTGCAGCAGCAGAACCATCATCAAGCACCTTTTTTTTTCGTACGCACTCCTGTAATATAGGGCTGTCCCAAAATCATTGCATGTGAGGAATTATATTGAAATAAGAAGTGTTGCTCTTCTTGTACATCACCAATCATCACTTTTACATTGGGACATGTAGCATAGAGCTCCCTCGAAGAATTATTTGGAGCCCTCATACACCAACCATGATCAGTGTCTACCATAGGCCATGCACCATTCTCATACAATCCACACTCAATGACATTAATCTCGAACCCGTAGTCAAGCAAAGCAACACAATGAGTTTTACGCTTTGCTATTTTCACTACCGTTTCAGTGGTAGCCCTAGCCCAGTGATTTCTTGTGTAATGACTTCGAGGAATAAATCTTGGAGTCTCTTCACCATCTTACTGCATCTGCCTTACTCCACCATGCATATTGCTACAAGACAATGCATTTTTAGCCACTTTCTTCTCTTTTTCAGATGCCGTCTAGTAACATCCTGCATAGATAAATCAATACTTACATCATGCTCATATTCAACCCGAATACCCAACAAACCAGTTTCCTCTTCAAATTGCAACAATGCACTAGTGGTATCACCAAGAAACTGACGTTTTTTCTTAATTATGTCAAGCACCTCTCCTAAGGTGAATTCCACCAGATTGTTTAAGATCCGTTCTTCAAGAACCTTCTTAAGATCCGTGGCTATCTCAATATCAGACTCTATAGCTTATATCCTAGTTGCTTGCCTTTCTTTTTGCCCTCTTGTTTGCTATCTTATTTTTGCTGCTGGCCAACCTTTTCCATAACATGCTCGGGAGGTAGCTGATTTGTAGCTTTAGGTTGATCCACAGTTCTTCTTGTCACTCTCTTAGATGTCCCTGCATTATCTTTGTCTCTCTTTCATTTCTCTTCCACAAGTACACATCAATTTTTTACACCTTTGCTAAATATGCATACACTAAATATGCATCTAATAGTGATTTCGAGCTAGTTATGTCATGAATGTCTTGCCCTGCATGAGACATTTCACTATCATTAACTTTCCTCTTTTTAGCTGCACGCAAAGCATGTGTCCATATTGCACAACCTTCGGACCAACCATCACTTGGTTAGGCATTCTATCCAACTATAGACCAAAAGTAGAAGCATATACAGCCGCATAAGCATTTCGAACAACCAAGTCTTCCAACAACTTTTGCATACCTCCCTTTCCAAAATTCAGAGCAAGAGGCAATCCCGTTTCTTATGCATGGATCTTGCCATCTTTCCAAAAGATGAGCTATCGTGCCGAGGCCTCCTGATAAGCAGTACAATCCTTCCTTTCATGTTACAAACTATCACACCATATACATCTTTTCCTTGGTTTAGGGGCTGCTGCCCCCCCCCCCCCCCCTTCCTCTTGTCTTTTCTCATCCAATTTTGTGACCTTCAACTAAAGATCCCGCATGCCTTTGACCAATTCATCTAATACATATTCTCTAACAGTGAGAATAGCAGGTGCAGTCATAGGGTTAGCCACAAAAGTGGGTGGCTTACTAGATATACCAATTGTTTTGCTCGTAATAGTGGGCAAAATACTAGATACATGAAATCTCTCTCTTCTTCTATGCTTTTTCTAGTGCAGTAACAGTTTCCTTAACATGCCTCCACTATGTTTTAAGCCCTGTCTTTGTAGTTTGATCCTCTTACAAATCATCAAGCTTCTCTTGAAGCTCAAGATCTACTGCTTGTAGAAACAATCCAATATTTTGACTTGCAAGAGCTTGCTATTCTGCAAGATCTAACTGCTCAAACCGACTTTCAAATTCTCTTAATAAATCTGTGACCACCACAAGACCCTTATTGGGTTGTAGAATCCACTCTTGGAAAGTCTTGCGGGTAATCAAATTGGTGTCTTCAACGTAAAATTCTTTCCTGAGTGTCTTCTTGAAAGCTACCCAGATCCTGCATGATAATTCAATAACTTGGGCTTTCAGTTCATGTACAGTGACCCGAACAAAGTACTAGCTCCATGCAAGTTGAGCCACCCCAAAGAATTCCATCTTTTGAGCATAGGTATGCAAATATGCAGATACATTCTTGCTATTAAACAACTTCATCTCACGCTCTATTGCTTGCAAAGCATTCATCACAATAGTTTCTATTTGAGCATAAGCTTGCATCACCTGTTGTTGTTGTTGTACCTACATAAGCATATTCATATTATGCACTAACTACTGCAAAACATCACTAGACATTGTGCTTGAAGGTTCTCCATCTTGTCTTTCCTTTTGATGACCTTTTACATTAGGTTCACCAATGTCGGAGGGGTTTTAGTCGAAAGGTCGTATCCATCAGGGATTAGAGAGAGAAGGAAGTAGAGAATAGGAGATAGAAGAGAAGAAAAAGAATAGACAATATGTATACAAGATAAAGACAAAGAAGAATTAATCGGAGTGTTGTTTTCTGCCTGTAAACTGCAATTGCACGTCGCACAATTTCACCAATCCTTCTTTTTTGCATGAAATCTCCAAAATTGGTTGAAAAAGTAACTTGGTTTTTGTATGTCACCCTATTCTAGAAATTTCCATATCTTTTTAGAATATTTATAAAAAATAATATAAAAATATCAAAAATAAGCTAAAATTGTCCAAAAATATAGTATTTTTGAACCATCTATACTATAGGCATTGACACTAATAAGTAATATGGCATTAACTCTCTAGATTAATAAGAAAGCTAGATGACAATGCACTCTAGAGTTTTTCACATTGTGTCCGTGTAGCGGCACGACAATGTGATATGCTTACATATTTGTAAGTGGCCCCCTCGAGTCCAAGAAATATGTTCTACTTTATGTTATGAAGAAGTATGTGTGCATGGTGTACTGTGCACATACATGTGTCTATGCATATCTATGTGTGTCTATGTGTATGAAGAAGTATATGTGCATGGTCTAGTATACATGCACATGTGTCTATGCATATCTATGTGTGCATTTGTGTATTATGTGGGTGTGTGGCTAGTGTGTGTGGATACTGTGTGTGCATATCTAATGTGCATGTAGTGTGTAAGGTGTATGGTAGTATGTATATGGTGTGAGAGTATTTGTGAGTGTGTGTAGTATGTAAGGTGTGTGGGTGCATGTTATGTAAGATGGGATGTGTGATATGTATACATGTGTGTGTCTATGTTATATGTATGTAGAGGTGGTGCATGTAGCAAGGTGTGGAATCTCACGCTCAACCGGCAAGACCCATGGACTACTTATTGTTTCAAGTGTTCAAGCCAAGTGCAATGGCTACCTCTTACATAGTCGTGCGCACCCTCACACCTACAAGTGTAGTGAGCTTACCTTCATGCCCAATTGAGTTTCCTTCTCCCATTAGCTCTCTAGTAGCTCCACGGTTTGAGGTGCAAGCTCAATCAAGCTCAATCCTCAAGCTCCAAGAGACTCCAAGCTCCATTTTTACATGACCATCCATTTTAGCCTAGGTCCTCTTTCTCTATTCCCTTCCTATTTACATTGTTCATTCATCCATGCCCATCTACATTTACAAATTGCACAGGCAAGAGCCTAGCCCTCTTTTACAAAACTTTATATTTAAAATGTGCATTTCCCTTTTTTGTAGTCACCTTCGACTTTTAAAGTTGCTCTAGCGCTTTTGGCCTTTTTTCTCCTATTTTTCCAATGGCCTGCATTTTTTCGCTTGGCCCTGTGTCTTTTGATTTTCTTTCACTATCTTTTTTGCTTTCATTGCAATAGGATTAACATTACCCCCTCCTAGTTGAGTGTCAGTTTCATGGCACTTGTTGGTGAGGACTCAAGTGGTTGAAGGTTTGCCATTTGGGTTGATGATGGGGCTTTGGGGAGATTGGCCATGGAGAAGAAGCATAACAAAATGGATGTGAGGTTGTGGAGACTGAGGAGATTGAGTGGGTGACGGGGGGCCTTCGAGGTTGGTGGTTAGTTGTGGGTTATCGAATGTACTTGAAAAGGAAAAGGAAGTGTGCTACCTAGGGGTGTGCCTACCTCACCATGTAGTGTATGGCGTCTATGCCAATGGAACTTGAAATTGGGTCTCAAGTAAAAGCCTATGGTGTTGTCCCACACTTGAGGATCTAGATCTTGCAAGGGGAGGTGTTGTGGGTGTGACTTAAGAAGACATGTCTAGTATAAACTCCCTAGGCATGTTCTGCCCTTGATGTGCCCTAAGTGAAGTGGGGGAAGGGGCTAGGGATATAATTGTCCCTAGGTGCAATGTCTATGGTGGCACTCTGATGGTAATGAGAATTCCATTTCTTCCTTTTCTTGTGCTTCGTCTTTGTCTTTTCTTTGCTTTGCTTTGCTTTCTTTCTTTCTTTTTAAATTTTTAATATTACATACATTAGGAGGGAGCACACTAGAGGTCATCCCAATGCTCTTCAGAAGCTACCCTAAGAGACTTGGTAAGGAGGAAGAATCTACTCTGCAAGTAGCCTTTAAAGTTAATACATACGTTTAGGGGTGTCGTTGAGACAGGAAGGGGTGACTGTACTTGGTGAAGTGTCTATTTTTCATATCTTCAAGGGGACTGCTATACAAAAGGAAGGTAGGAGTGTGGCCCTCATCATGAGGCAGGCCATCGCACAACTATGAATTCATGCATTGAGATTAAAAAAGAGTGCCAACAGCCGTCGGGCCTCTTCCACTACGGGCTTTTGCTTGAGAAAAATCATGAATACCCTAAAATAATTATAGATAGTGATGAATGTGGGGTCAGGGTAGGATGAAAACTTGTCAAGGAAGTGCATGATGGATGGATAGATGTCTTTCTTAGTGAAGATTAAGCACTCCTCTCAACTCCTTGCATTCACATTCTAGATCTTGGGAAAATCATACCTGCCATGCACATCTAGGTTATAGTCTACTCCTATTCTCTACTGATATCACATGTAGGTGGAATCATTGTACTCCTCCGATATAATGTTACAGAAGGCCATACAAGCGTCAAGGTTGGAGTCCCAAACACATTGCCACCATTTAGGTTGGGCTTCATATCCATTGAATGTCTTTGGGATCTCCTAAACCTTGCCTTGCAAGTAGTCCATAGGCTCTTTCTATCACCTTGTAGGGTATTTTTCTCTTTCACATGTCCATTAGTTTCCTAGTCATTGTGCAAGCCTAATCACCTGCTCTACCACTCTTAAATACATGACCCTATCTAAGGAGCGAGGATAGTGGAAGGAGAACTCAAAAAAGGTTTGCATTTGTTCTCCCACTACTCCTAGATAGCTAATTCCTGGGCCCAGTTTACAAGATAGCATTCTTCTCTTTGCCAGATCTAGACTTTAGGAACTTTTTGTGGTTGGGCTCTCAGCCTCCTCTGTGCTTGCTCCACCATCTCTCTTCTCTTCCTTTTGCTTCCATCACCCTTTCTGGAACTGTGCTTCCCTCGAGATCTTCAGGTGGCATCTCCTACTATGGTGGGCTAGGTTCACGTGCTTACTCTTCCTTATCTTGGCCTTGCTCAAAGTTTGGCCCCTCTTCCTACACTGGCTCTCTTGGCTTTTCAGTAGGGCACTACATCTATTGTTCCTACTCTCTAAACCCTAACTCCTCCAGCTCCTTTGTCAAGGGCCACCCCTGCCTCAAGTATTGTCATTGTTGCTCTACGCTTAGGTTAGTGCTGGCTGTGGGTCCTTGCCTTCAGCCTAGGTCACGTTCAGCACAGTATTAAGAAAGGCTTGCTGCTAGACTTCTATACCTACCTCCACTACTTCCACCCTCGCTAGTGCCATGATTTGTTCACTTTCTACCAAGGCAAGGCATTCGAAAAGGTCCTTGATCCTTCGAGTACTCTTTTCTTTCCAAGCCATAGCCTTCTCCTCCATCTTATCTATGCCCTAAGTTTGGTATTGAAATAGCATCATTACCATCTATTCTTGCTCCTTATATAGGTCTTGAGTATACCTCTGCTAGCCTTTTAGCTGACACCTCATCTTTTTGTGCCCTGGCATCGTGTAGTTCTTTGAGAAATCATTCCTTTTGCTATTTCTCCTTATGGAACTCTAGATAGGCCTAAGTCTTCACTCTTTCTAGCTGCTCAGTGAGCTCATCTCCAATTTTCTTCAATTTCTTAAGGTACTCCTCCATGTTCTTATTTTGTTGTAAGAGAACAGAGCAATCCATCTCCAACCATATCTCCTCCCCTACCTTCGAATCATAGGGTTCTTTTGGTCTCTCTTCTTCCTTCTTTGCCTCCACTTCCTTCTTTGCTTCAAACTCCTTCTTCGGGTCATTTATTTGTATCTGTTGGGTAGCTATTTGTCGCATCTTTTCAAGCTGATAAGTTGATTTTGCATCTCTTTCTACCTCTAGCTCTACCAACCCTACCTTCTCTCTTCCTTCTATAGAAAATGTTGGATCTAGAGCATGGCTATGGAGGTTGAAAGAGGAAGAGTGAGCTCATGAGGTAACAGACATCAAGGCCAAATGTCACACAAGTGAATTAGGTTCCAAGATGGAAGCTTGGACTCATAAACACAATCTTGCGTAGTGTACTGACAATGACACATACACTTTGTTGGAAGTACAAAATTACTATGACATTGCATTCAAAAAGAGAGAAAGTACAATGCTTTATAGGAATAGACTAGGCTTCACTTTCCACCACTGTGCATATGGTATCTGCATCTTGAACCCACACTGCTCCATATAAAGAGTCTAAGCTGAGTCTGATTGCCAATATCTCAACACCTTCACCTTTTCTAGTTTGGGCTAGCAGCTCTTTTATGTATTCATCATAATTCATTGGCACTGGCATAGCTGAGAGTATGGATGTCGTTGGAGGTTCCTATTCTAGGCTTCTTTGGATCTTTTCTTGACTTTGCATCTCCAACAAAAACGGGCCTCTTCATCCCTAGCACTCGAGCTCCTCCACTTAGCACTGGACAAAATGGTGTGGTGACTAGGTGCTACATGCAAGCCATCACATTGCTTTGGTTCATTGTGGCTTCTGTAGTTTGCTATCTGGTGGTAGGTGTGGCAACCATGATAGGCAGTGGTGGGTATAATGGAGCCTTCCCCTTGCTTGACTGTCAGTCCTTTGAGCTGCTTCTGCTGCTACGGCATTGGTGCCTACTGCATCTTCTAGGCTCATACTTGCCAACTCTTCTAATCAAGAGGTTTGCTCAATTAACAATCTAAGGGCGAGAGCCATCTACTCATCATCTTCTCTTTTTAGCCTTCCCTCCTACTCTTTTTGCTTCCTCCTTTGTTCTTCTTTAGCCCTTTTAGACTCTTCTTTAGCCTTTCACAAGTGTTCATCCTCTCTCTTACTTCTTCTTTCGTTCCTATTCTAGCTTCCTTGATTCTTTCTACATGGCTTCTAAGTCTTTGTCCCCTTCTGTTGTAGTTCCCTTCTTTTTGCTTGGAATTCTCAACATAATCTTTTCCTTTTCTCCCTGACTCGATGGAACAGAGCCCTCCTCACCTCTCTCACTAATAGTTCTTTTTGCTTGAACCCTCTTGTTGTTGCTAAGCTTGTAGGTGAGCTTCCTTCGTCTTTACAGCTCACTCTGCTTCTTCCTTTTGTACTCTTGCAATTTCTTCATCCCCCAAGTCTTTGGTAGAGAATGAAATTGAGGTGCTCACCTTAATTGTTGAATGCACTAGCGACCCATGGACTGGTGAGCGCTTAGGTGTTTCTTCCACCACTTCTTCCCTCTCTACATCTCCCACAACTTCTTGGATTATGGTGGTTAGCACACCCCTGAACCCTATGTTGGCTACTCTGGCTGATGGTTTCTTTCTTGATGTCTCTACTATGGAAGTTGAAGACTCACCACCTACTGCTCTAGGGCCCATGGCTAGCACTTTTGCTAAAGACTCGATGGTCTTACACGTGTAGTCATTCCAGTTGATTTCATCCAATGATCTAGTTGCAAGGCTCTCGATTAGAGGTACTCTGATCCTACTCATCAAAGCATTGTAGCTCTAGCTGGAGAACAATATGTGGACCGTTTTTCCATACAGTTTGATGTTAAGGTTAGGGATGTCGACTAAACTGATCCCATCATTTGTGTACACATGGCCCCTATCCATCCCCAACATGCTGTAGACATCTCTCTTTGGCTGCTTCTTAGGCTTATTAACAAGTCCCAAAGCCCTTTCCACCAATTCAAGACTCAGATCAACTACTACTCTTCGGGTCTCCTCTCCTTGTCATCTCATCATCACAATGCCACGGTCCCTGTTGGTGTCAAAGGATTTCAAGAACTCCATGCACTTGTTGTAATCGATGCCTTGGCCGAACTTCTCCAAATACTTGCTAAGGTTGCACTGGTTAATGATCTGTTTCACAGCCTACTCCTCTATCACCATGTCTTCTAGGTTCTAAATGCTTATGTATTTGAGCCATATTTGGCATGCTCCTCTTCTAAGAATGGAAGCTTTCTACCTTTTTCGTGGTGCCCTGCCATCTCAAGTTCTTGTCATGATCCAATAACTCACTATTGTCTCACTTGAAACGAACTTTTGCAAAAAGATAAGAGGATTATAAATGTATATTATGGAACAATGAATGTTCAAGAATGAAAATTTTTGCTTCAAGCAGTCCACACATTCCAACAAGAATTTCATGAAAGATTTCCTCAAGTAGAAGCTTACTTTAATTGTCCTTTATTACTTTTGAAATCTAGTTTGAGGTTCAAATCATGTTTTCTTGTCCACCTTACCCCCTCCCCCCCAAGAATGATGAAGATCCTTCCTAGGATTGGAGGATGAAGGGTTAAGGGCATTAAGCGTTTGGCTACCGGGCTTTATTTCTTTATGATCCAATCATAGAACTGTGGGTTATACGCTAAGTGGGCATGATGGTCCATGTCATACGATCTAATGCCTACATGTGTAATGTAGGTCATGACATCAGTTAGGAAGTCACTAGAGTTCATCTTGCTAGCGATGCGCAGTTCTTCCTCAATCAAGATTCGGTCCAAATAGGGGTGGACCATAACATGATCTTCTAACAATTGATTGTGCAAGTGATGACCAAGACCCTAAACAAGGTAGGAGCCACATAGGTTGGCTTGTCTAGGAGACCTAAATTCAATTATTCATGGCTTTTAGAAAACATGGTGAAGGTGGCCTCACGTAGGTGAGCAGGTCATCCCCCATATTCGTGGCTAGGTCTGAGACTGAAGTAAGGATAGATCTCCATTCATAGGAGGGTCTTAGACCTACAAAAGGTTGGGTAGACTAGATAACATAAACAACTAATGTCTACTTCATGGACTAGTGAGTAGGGTGTATGTCGGCCACTTGTGCAATGGGTTGGTCTTGCAACTTAATTGATGCATTGCTTTTTGCTTGTGGAACAATTGGGACACTAAAAGTGTCAAGTTGAGTCGATTTTGATGTAGAGGGTTGTGATTTTGGTCGATAGACGTGTTGTGGTCCTATGGGTTTGGTATCTTTTGGGTCAATTGGTTTCTCATTCCTAGCTAGCTTATTATCTTGTGGAGATGGGTTGGAAGGCGGTGTTTGAGGGACATGCATGCCACTCATGGCCTTGGGCAACCAAATACTTTTTTTGCCTTCACTATAGCCTTGAGCATGCAATAGGGCTTTGGGGACCCATCGTGGCTTTGGCTGTTTATCTGTTTCTATAACGCCAAATTTGTCTTCTAGGCCTAGGGCATGAGGTTCTCGGATTATGAGTTCGTGCAAGTTGGCTCCTAGACAATGGCGATTGTCGTTTGGGTACCCATTTGAGCTATTTCTTAGTGGTCTTAAGTGTGTCTACTGGGGGTTGTGGCTGATTTGCTTTGGTGGGGTGGGACAAGTCATGATCCCCTTCCTTAGGCTTGGCACTAGGTTCCTCTACCAATGTCACTGCGTGCTTAATGGAGCCATGTTTCCCTTGCTAAAAGCCGTCAATTTTCAAAAATTGCCAACAACAAGCTGAATACGTTGTGAGTTGTAATCGATAGCATGCTTGTTTTTTGAATGCGTGTCTTAGTAGTGTTTCCTTATCGGCAACCTTAGTGTTAGGCAACACATGGAAGATCATTAGTAGGCTTTCAGTCTCGATAGAGACTACTACCTTGCACCTTCCCAATAGAGTAAGACTGCCCCCCAAAAGGGCTGAGTTTAGCCTTAGTAGGCTACAATTGGGGCTGATCAATGAGGGTCCAATGATCATGTGTAAGAATATTAAAGTCATCTCCCTTGTCAATGAGTGCATCAAAGGCATGTGTCTTCTGGGCACTGGCTGATAGGTGCAAGTAGGCAGGTGCTACTGCTTCCTTATCCTCGTCCTCTATCTCAGTGATGGTGGCGACTCTTACGTTCATTGGTGGTTCCAACAGCATTGGAGGCTCGTACAGTGGATGCATTAGAGGGTAGTACTTTTAGAGGCAAATGCCATTAAAAAATCATATGCCCTCTCCCTCTAGAGTCTCGAGCTCTACATTGTCAGTTCAACTAATGTTGTGGACCTTGAAAGGTCCTAATCCTTTGAACTTTATCTTCTATTTATGGCCCTTTACAGAGTACATCAACACTAGGCCACCCTTCTCAAAACTGTGTTGTTTGATATGTTTGTCAAACTAGCTCTTGCGTCTTGCCTTCTCGTAGATCAGTGTATGGGTCGCTAGGAGTCAGGTCTTAAATAGGCATTCTAACTCTACCAAGAATTCCGTCCATGATTCCTTTCCATCCCATCTCTCTTGGATTACCACTCTCAACCTTGGAATGAAGAACTCCACAAGCAAGATTGCTTCAGTCCCATAGGTCAATGTCAAGCTCCATGTTGACCCCAAAGCATCAATACATCATGTAAAGCTTCCAAGACATAACTCGATTGCAATAGGTATAAGAAACCTCTAACAAAACCACTTCACACCCTGAAGTTTCTAGCATGCATTCATTGCATAAAACAGAGTATTTTTCAGCTCAAGATTAGCCCAAAATTATGGCAAATCAGTAGGCATACATTCCCCAAACATCTGACATCAACCATAGGCATTCGGGCATCAAATAGCCAATGCTATCCAAGCATAAACATAAAGTGCTGATGTAACACTATTTGTGGTTGCTTGTTGATTGTGGAAAATAGTCCTAGACTAAGGTCAATCAGTCCACAAATCAATGCCAATGATAAACCACCAATGCCAAGCATCAAGGGGGTGTTCCCAAAAGTGCCAAATGAAGTGTTTTCAAGCTACCAATGAGTACCAAGGGAGGGCTGAAGTAAAAAAATGAAATTTTGTAGGTCCTTAAGCTAGCACAAAAAAGGCTAATGTTGATGGGTATGTTGGTGATCCACGTGGCATTAATGGGGTAGAAGGGGGGCTAAAGAAGGCCTACACAAAGCCTTGTCAAGCCTAATCAGACATGAGCCAATATATGAAATGGGGGAGCTCCAATAGTTGCCTACCCCTTCCTATTGTACCCTGCAAATTGAAATAAATACTCAAAATAATGCTTTAATACCTCTGAAGGAATGCTCTGAGGGTGCCCAAATGGGCCGGATAGGTGCTTAGGAAGCGTAGGAGTGATTGGAGCTCAAAGGAGTCGGATATGGCTGTCGGGAGAATGCACCAATGGTATAGGGATTCAATGAATGTTGAAGGAGTCATGGACCAAGCTCGAATGCTCAAGTAGCCATGCTCTGATACCAGTTGAAAGGTGAGAAGGATCGAAGCTTGCAAGGGAGAGTAAGAGCAAGAGAGAGAGAGAGACTCACAATGTGGGAACTCCAATAGTCACAATGTGTGACCAACCTTCCCTTTATTCATATGTCTCACTAAAAGAATAAAGAATAAAGTGATGGTGACGGGCGCCTACCGCCTATAATTTGCAGGTATGGGTACTGTCGGTGTAGTAATACACGGGTGGCTAGGGGGAGGCGCCTTTACCCCCAACATGATTATGTCTTTTCAGCCATCTATTGTGATTAGGGGTGTGACTGCATCCTCGGTTTGCTGTGGAACAACCGATCCTTCAAGTTGAATGGATTCAAGGGTGCCCCTTCCGCTTGTGCTTCAACAACATGTTGAGTTCCCTCAGTAGCAACTACTTCCTCACGTTGGGGAGTTCTCTGAGCATGACCTCCCTCAGCATCTCAATGTCTTTTGGGAGCTATGGAATAAGCTTGATGGATTTGAGCAACACTTCCGTGTAGGTGTGGAGAGAGAGAGAGAGAGAGAGGCTGATTGTAGCAGCAAAGCTTCATCGCATCAACAGTAGAGAGACTTCTACATGGGTTGTTTTTCTAACATGACACCCTATCCCTATTTATATAGTAATCGAGGGGGGAGAGGGGTAAAGAGAGAATGCTTGCTTTTAGTGTTTTTGCAGACATCATCAATAATGTCAGAGAGGGGTTCCCGGATGTATTTTTGAGCTTGAGCTTTGCCTTGATTTGCATTTTGGATCTCCGTTTGGATGTATTTTGGCATGTATTGGTCTACTCTTGACCACCTTTGGCGTGCTTAATGCTTATGTCACCTACACATGCTAGTTACATTGTTTGGACTTGAATGCTACTGGAGTTTTGTTTGGCCTTAACTTTGGATACTCTCTGGAGCTTATTTTTTGATCTTGCTTTGGCTCGTCAAAGATTGATTGGGATTGTCTTCATGACATTGGATGCTATCATTGGATCCTTAACTGCTCATATGCTTCAGATGTCTTCTTGATGTATGACCTTGGATACTCCATCACTGGTGCTCTTACATGCTTGATTGTTATGGCTTTTGTGCCATTGGGAGAGTTTAGGTACATTGTCATTTGATAGACATTGAGCACAAGGGTTATGTACTTGAGCTTTTGGATCTTTGAGACCGGGATCTCCTCGTGGATGGTGTATGGTTAATATACTTTGGTCCTTGTAGATGTACTTTGGATGATTTGGCTTTGTATTCATTGAGCAGACTCCTACTTGTGTCGGGTCTTGGCAGTGGTATGTACATTTTGCCCTATTGATTGGGGGGTGTACTGACTTTACCGACGGACTTTGTCTGACATGCTTGGATGTTGGCTCACGTAATTTTGACTGCTACATGCCTGTTGATACCCGCTTGATGTTGGTTTTGTATTGATAGTCAGTGGTTGACTTGGCCTACTATCAGCTCTTATTGTACACTGCTGCAAATTATTACAGCAAGCATATATCTCCGGACTGTGATGTATTTTTCATGCTAAATCATTCTGATTTGATGTACTTTTGATTGGTACTTGGTGGGCATCATCATTAAATACTCGTTTCTCACTATTTTGCCTTGGTTTTGTGGTTTTTTGGTCATTTTTTATAGTTTATAGCAAGCAATTTTGAACTGTCTGCAGCACTATTTCTGCTTGCAGTATGGCATCTTCACCACTGATAGTGCTATCTTCAACATCACTAAGCTTGATGGTACCAATTATGCCTATTGAAAGATCCAAGTTTGGCAGGTATTGGTGTAGAAATCATAGATAAAGCCACTAAGGTTTGAGTGGAGAGCAACCTGAAACTATGACTAATGATGAATGGATAGAGATTAATGAGTTATGCAAGTCCACCCTCATCTTATCTCTCACTGAACTGGCGCATTACAATGTGGTTGAGGAAGCACAGAGTGCTTGGCAACTTTGGGATAAGATCAAGAACCTCTATGACAAGCAAAGTCCTGCAAGTCAAATGTATTGGCTGAAACAGCTTATGGATCTCCGCATGAAAGAGAATGTAACCATGTCAGCTCATTTGAGCCAATTTCTTGCTATTCTTAAGAACTTGGTTTTGCAGGGCATTGATTTCAAAGAGGATGTCACTGAGTTGTTATTTCTTGGAACTCTTAATGAGTCTTGGGATGTATTTTGCACTGCCTTATGTGCTTCTGCCACTATTATGAAGCTATCTGATGTTAAGAACTCTCTTTTGCACAAGAAGAGATAAACCGTAAGAATTTGGATGCCTCTCGTGTATCTCATGCTTTGACAGTTAGAGACCAACATGATGGAAATGCAAAGAATGACCTTGGTAATGGTCGTGGATGGAATTCACAGAAATCTCTCAATCTAAGTCGTGTGGCAAGTCACATAATAAGTCTCATGGGAGAAATGCAAATCTGACTTGTCATCATTGTGGGAAGAAATGCCACATAAGGCCACAATGTCATGAATTGCGCAATGAAAGGTGCAAAGACAAGGGGAAAGAGTATATGTAAGAAAATTCTTCTGATCGCAGCATAGTACTTGCTAAGTCAAGTGTTAAAATTGAAGAGATCAATGTTATGCAGCCCGAGGATAGTGATCGGGATTATATCCTTGCATCAGCTTCATCTAGTGCTTCGCAGATGACAGAGATACACTCTATGTATGCATAGTGTTGGCTCTTGGACTCAAGTGCGTCCTTTCATGTGACACCTTGTTGAGAGTGGTTCCAGTCATATCATTCTGTTTCAGGTTCTGTGCACTTGGGTGATGACAGGTCTCTTGAGATTGTCGGCATTGGTGATGTTAGGCTACAGTTTCCTTCTGGCATCAGTTTTATTATGCATGACGTACGTCATGTACTTGCATTGACATGCAGTCTCATGTCCATTGGACAACTTGATTGTGGGAGCTTTTGCTCAACTGCCAAGTCCCATGGACCGCTTATTGCTTCAAGCATTTCAAGCGAGCTCTAATGGCTATCTCTCACCTAGCCAACGCACCGTCGATCCTATGAGTGTAGTGAGCTTACCTTGATGCCGATATGAGTTGCCTCCTCTCTCGCACACCCCGATAGCTCCACGATCCTAGATGCGAGCTCAAGCATCCTCAAGCCTCCTCCATCTCCAAACTCCATCCTCCATAGCCGCACGCGCGAGAAGAGAAGAGAAGAGAAGAGAAGGAGAGAGAAGAAAGTGGAGAGCTTCACCCTCTTGATCCCTCACTCTCACACACTCACTCCCTCACACTCTCACACTCCCTCTCTCAAGAGCATACACAGGTAAGAAGATGAGGAGAAGAGAAGAAGAAGAGAGCTCTTGTTGGCCACACACCAAAGAATGAGCTCTCATTCACTTTTTGAACTTTATATATACAAACCCTAACATCCCATAGGCACGCATCCCTTTTTTACATGACCGGCCCTTGTGGCAAGGTCTTTTTTCCATTTCCGGCGCTCTTTTACAAGAGTTTTCCAAGTTTTTTGAGGCGCCCTTCATTTAAAATTGTGCTTTTTTCCCGGCTTAACTTTGGAGGTCGCCTGCATGTCTTTGCTCTTTTTCCATGTTTTTTCTGCTTTTTCCTTCCTTTTTCCGCCATCTCGACTTGGGGTTAACATTACCCCCCTCCTAGACGGGTGCCAGTCCCATGGCACTTCTGTGATGTTGTAGGTTGCAGGCAATTGGCCAAGTGGTGCAATGGTGAGGGCCACTTGGAGACTTAGGTGCTTGTGAAAGCTATGAAATTTTTTTGTCAGAGGAGCCAAATGGGTATTGCGTGGTTGACGGGGCCTCCGAATTCGGTGGTTTGTTGCTTTTTGTGATGTTTGAAAGAAGAAGATGCGGTGTTTTTCCTAAGGGGAGTGCTTACCTCATTGTGTTAGTACATTGTGCTCGTGCTAGTGGAATGGGGAGGTGGGTCTAGCCTGGGTGATGTCCCACACTTGAGGACCCATTTGTGCCAAGGGAGGTGCGGTGCAAGTGGCTTAGGGTGACAGGTCTAACCATAGGCGAGTGTTACCTCCCTAGGCATGTCCTGCCCTTGATGTGCCCTAAGCATGAAGTGGGGGAGCAAAAGGGCTAGGGGGTTGGCAGTGGAGCCGGCCAATCGAAGCCATCGGGCACGCCTAGCTTGAGAACCCCTAGGTGCAGTGATCGTGCTTTATGTGGTGGTAAGTGCTTTTGCAAGTGGACTATGTTGTCCAGTCAGTGGAGAGTGTTTTTCGTGATGTTCTTTTCTCTACTTTTACTTCTCTTTACTTTTCACCTTTTAAAAAAAAGTTATAGTAGTGAAATGACAGCCAGGGCCTAATTCTCTTCATCTGAATGAGGAGGGAAAGGGGGCCAGATGGATTTGCTAAAAAATTGGTAGCTTTGCATGTATCCTTTCAGATTCATGCGGACGTGGAGAGAGGTGGTGGAGAGGAAATGGTGATTGCACCTAGTAAATTGGCTATCATTCATGTTTTCTAGGAGGGCTAGGCAAAAGGAGGGGAGTAGGCTAGCTCTCATAATTAGGCGTGCCATAATACAATTATCAATAGCATTGGGGTCAAAAAAGAGGGGGAGCAAGCCATTCTCTTATGGTGTCGGATCTTGCTTGAGTAATAGCTTAAGAAGCCTAAGGTAATTACATGCAGTTAGAAAGGTGGAATTTGGACAGGATGAGAAATCTGCGAGAAAGCACGTCATGGAGCCACTTAGGCTTCCTAAATAAAAAAGGAGGGCATGCTCAAAGGAGGTGGCGTTGGAGTTGTAGATGATGGGGAATTCATACCGCCCGTGGAGGGTAGCAACACAATCCATGCTTACCCTACAAGGATACGCCATGAATGTGGGGTCATTCCTCTCGTAGGGTAGGGTGTTGCAAAATGCCATCCAGGAGAGCATGTTAATATCGCATACTCGCCTTCTCCAGAGAGGTTGGCAGTTGTAGCCCCTTATAGTGTGTGGTACCTCGAACACCTTAACTTGCCAAAACTCTGATTCCTCCATGCCCCACAAAGTGGGGGTCTTTGCCCTGTCTTCCAGCCATTTTTTGCCGAGCCGGCTGCCAGCTGCGATCACCTCCTCCATTACCTTAATTGGTAGGACCCTTTCCAAGCTGTTAGGTATGAGGAAACTAAAAGTAAAAGGGTCCTTTTCGTTTTCCTGTTGTTCCCAAATTACCAGCTCCGCATGGAATTGCGTTGGGAGGTCATCGGGGCATGGTGGGAGGGATGTGGATGGCCACATGACTAGTTTGGCTTGCAACTGCTTTCTGGTTTCTTCCACTAATTTTCTCCGTCGCTCCTTGAGCGTGGTTTGTCTGTCCGAGGGTGGGTCGAGTTGTTGCTGTTCTTGATCGTGCGGCGAGGAGGGTTGTGGGATTATTTCTTCGTTGGTTCTTCTTATGACAAATTCAATGTCAGTGTCCTCCCCCTGCCAGTTGTCTAGCTCTCCTTCCTCAAAGCTGAGTGCATCCACCTCCTGGGGGGTTAGACCAGCCAATAGCAGGTACTTTCGTTGTTCTTCTAAGCCCAGCCTAACCTCTATAAGTTGGGGTGGCATCTGTAGCCCCGCATGCAGGGCTCTGCGTGCGATGCTCAGTTTCTTCTACACCACCTCCAACGACTCCTTTCCCTCCGGTCCGGTTGTGTCCAGTAATGTGTTGAGGAAGGCCTGTTGGCTGGGCAGTGAAGGCTATCTGGGCAGCGTCCACTTTGCTTTCTGCCAAGATTTTTTCTTTTTCCACCAAAGCGAGGCACCACGCTAGTGCCTTCACCCATTTCTCATTCTGCTTGGCTTATTCCTCAGCCCTTCTGTTCATTCCTTCCATGCTCTCTCCTTACCTTAGAACCAAGGTTGTGAGCCTTTGTTCTTGGTCTTCCCGTTCTCTGACGAGTGTTTCCTGTTCTTCTTTTTTGGAGTTCAGCTAATCGGTCAGGGACTCGATCTCGTTCTACTTCTGCTCCGTGTTCTATTTTCTTTCCTTGTCCCTGGCATTGAGCTTTGCCATAAGCGCTTCGACTCTGGCGGTTTTTGCAATGAGCTCCTCATATTGCATGATCAGGAGCTTGTGTTCTCTCTGCATTTTCACAAGTTCCTATGTTTCATTGTCTAGTAGCTGCCTCTAGTGCTCTTTCCTGTCGTCCCTAGCCTTCACTTCTTGCTTGAGATCCAAGATCTCCCTTTGCTGCATGGCTATCATTCTAGTTTTATCGAGTTGGAAGGCAACTACTGACTCCTTTTCAGCTGCCAACTCAGCCACAGCTATCTTTCGTTCCTCCTTAGCTTTCTCCAATTGGGAGAGTAGCTCGGCGACGTACTCATCGTAGTTAGCTGATGGTGTCATCGTTGTGTGGGTTGGTGATGCCAAGGCTTCCACCTTCTGCCGTTTAGGGTCTTGCCTTGATTCTGCATCAGTGGCTAGCCTCTTTTGCCCTGTGGCCATAGTTTCGGTGCTTTGTCCCTGGCCCATTTCCTTGTTGATGAAGTACTGCATCCATGCCACGAAATTTGAAACATCAGCACTGGTCGGGATGCTGGGGGTGATGGTGATTGGTTCAGTGGGAGACACCATGAGGGGAGGAATCGGGTGAATTGGGGCTTTGCCCTTGCCCTCAATGACAGCGGGCGGCACGATTTCTAGTGCCTGTGTGCTAGAACCTGGCTCTCCTTCTCTTTGCGGGCTCAGATTTCCCAATTCATCTGCCTTGCTTTGTTGTTCGATAGACCGGCGTGTAGTCTCAGCTAGGTCTTCTTCCTCCTTTCTTCTTAGCTCATCGTCTTCCTCCACAGCTTTTCTTTGCCTTTCCGCTACTGCTTTTCGGCGTTCTTCCTCCTTTTTGTCTTTTTCTTCCTTTTCCTTCTTTTTTCTCTCCTCAGCTTCCTGTTTTGACGCCTTCTTTGCCTTCTGTAGTTCCTCACTTTCCTTTTCTTCTTCCTGTTTCTTCTTCTTCTCCCTCTCCTTGGCCTCCTTAAAGGATTCTTTTTTGGCCCTTTCCAAGTCCTCTTTTTCCTTCTTGCGGCCTTCATCATCCTTCTTCTTCCTTGGGGCTGTTTTCTTCTTGGGTTTCTTGGTTGTCCTCTTGCTTTTCTATTCTTCCCCTTCTTCTTCGGTCTCAGTCCTGTCACTGGACCTCTCCTGCTATTGATGAGGGGGTGACCTGTCAGGCGCTTCCCCTTCCCCCTCTTCTGCATCCTGCGTCTCTTTCATGGCCTCCTGGATGAGCGCTGTTAAGATGCTTCCATAGGCGATGAATGAGGCCTTGGAGGAGGCCTTCTTTCTTTCTGTGGCCTTAGATGCTGGAGACTCTCCTCCTGCGGGCATGCTTCCTAAAGCCAGTGCTTTAGCCGCCTAGTCGATGGTTTTTGCCACATAGTCGTTCCAATTGACTTCATGCAGGGTATGAGCCACCACATTCTCCAGTACCAGCACATTGATTCGGTGCATCAATGTGTTGTAGCACTGACTGGAAAAGAGCGCGTGTATCAGTTTTGCCTGCAATCTGAATGTGACGAAGTATGAACTACCTCCAAGAGATACATTTTGTGTAGGCCCCCAAATGTCTGTATGCACAACATCAAGGATATTTCTGCTTACATCTCTGTCATGTGAAAAGGGTTGTCTTGCCTGCTTACCAAACTGACATGCTTCACATACCTTCTGAATTTCTGCAACTTTAAATGTAGGCAAACCTGTAACCAACCCTTTGGACTGCATTAATTTCAGCCTTTGTACATTTGCATATCCAATGCGTTTGTGCCAAATTTCAATGTCTGCAACAACACCTTTTCCTTTGGCATACATAGTAGCATTCATAGTAGGAATTCCAGCATCTAGAGTGAACATACGTCCAACTCTACTTCCCTTTGCTACCAACCTGCACTTGTCATTGAAGTCTTCTACAAAGCAGCCCTTTGCATTAAATCTGACTTGTAGCCCTTGCTCTACCATTTGACTGACTGACACCAAGTTCTTTGTAATAGATGGCACATGTAATACATCTGAAAGACTCTTTGTCTTACCATCATGCAAGGACAAGGGAACGTTTCCAATGTGTGAAATTGGGTGGCATGAGTCATCACCCGTCTGCACATAACCTGTATTCTGCAAATCCTCCATCTCTCCAAACCATTCTGCATGGCTGGTCATATGATTGGATGCACCTGAATCAACATACCAAACATCTTCATGTGTTCCCTTTCCTGTAACAGCATTCAGCATATGCTGCATAACGAACAAACGTTCATTTTTTTCTTCATTCTGTCGTGAAGACGATGCATAGTTTCCTTGCTGCAACTTACCACTGTGGATATCATCTCTCTTAGCATAACATTGGGCTGCAATATGACCTGTTTTGCCACAGTAGTGGCACACAATACCAGAGTTGTTAGAACCTTTGTTCTGCCATCCACCTCTTCCTCTAAAGCTCCCCCTGCCTCTAAAGTTACCACGACCTCCTGAAACCTGCATATCGCCAAATTGTTGATTCAATCTGTTTTGCTAGTTGTCACTACCACGCCCTATACCACGGCCTCTTGAAGAGAACCTGCCACGTCACCTTCCAGAACTGGAGTAGAAAGCTTGGACCTGTTCACCACTTCTTTCAGATGTCTCACTCTGCATGTTGATCTCTTCAGTGATCATAAGGGAGACCAATTCATCGAAATCTGGAAATGGCTTTCTAACATATACAGAAGTTACAAAAGACTTCCAAGCCTTTTCATTGTTAAGTCCACCCAAGGTAGACGACACCAAATCATCATCATCGGGCATTGCATCAATCGCTGCCAATGCATTTGCAATGCTTCTTACCTTCAGTGCATACTCATTGATAGACATCTTCCCTTTCTTTAATGTATTCAACTCTTGCTTGAGTTGAATCTTTCGTGCCTTTGTATTTACAGAAAACATACTTTCAAGTATGGTCCAAGCTGCATATGAATTCTCTGCATTTCTAATGTGTCCCAGCATATTATTGTCAATTACTGCAGACAACCAATACATGACCTTTTTATCCTTTGCATTCCATTCTTTCCGTGCCTTTGTCTCTTCTGTAGTTGGAGGATCACTCATCTCCGGCTCCTTTTCTTCACCTAAAACAAACTCGTAGAGGCCTTTTCCAATAAGGAAGTTCGTGACATGGAACTTCCATGAAGGGTAGTTGTTCTTGTCGAGCTTCTCAATGATGGGGCTTCCACTGTTCTCTACCATTATCACAAAATTAATACCAACAGCAAGCAAATCTTCTGCAACGCTGGACCTGTAGTGCACAGCAATACACCAGACAGCCTTTTTCACTGTCTGCTCAACAGTACATACAATCTGCAACCTCTTTGCAGATAAACCTTGTGTTTACTCACTGGTAAACACCTTTGAACTTACAGATCTGAAATCTGTAACCTGCGCACCCACTTTCGATCAATACAGTCGAAGTCACAGCGTACCTTGAAACTGTTGTCCGCAACCTTGCGGCTCTAAAACGGGCCCTGAAACGGCCTCAGATGCCCAAAATAACTGCGGGAAAGCCCTAAAGGGCCTATCTACACAATGCACAGCGCTCTTCGCGCACACCAAATCTTACTGTAATCTGAGATTTTTGCTCTGCCCTGCTTGTGGTGCCTCCACAGGCACTATCCAAGAGAAAGAGTTGAATGATGGGAGAGCGTCTTACCCGTGGCTTGCTTGCTCGAACCTTGCTTCTTCTCCTTTGCTTCAACCTTCAAAATCAGCCTCTCTCAATGGCGTGGCTCTGATACCATGTCAAGAATCGCGTGGTGGAGGGGGTTGCTCAAGATGCTGCGCCGAACACACACAGAATGCACAAGGAGAAGCTCACTCAAGAGACAAGAAGAGAGATGGAGGCCAAAACGTTTTCTTGATGATTTCTTCTTTTTCTTCCACACACTTTACAATGTACACAAAGTATAGATAAGATACAACATAAAAGGAAAGTAGCCTACTAAGTCAAACAATGCATAACCGACTACACTAGTCGACTGGCGCTATAACTATGCCAGTTGTAAATAGGTGTAACGACCTGAATATAATAAGTAATGAGTCAGTGGCCATGTGAGATGCATAATGACCACCGACGTGCTAAGTGTAGATGTGTGGACCCATCTAACCAGGCGGTCCATCATCAATGTCCGCATGTGTTGAGCTTGTCATCTCAACAGAGCCTTCACGAGACTTGGTTGAGCATGTAGAGGGAGACGACCTGCTGTTGTAAACTGTCATGCTGATGGCGTGTTTGTGCCTGCTGTAAATGAAGGCTGTCATGCTACTACTGAAGACATAAATCACTACTTGAGTGATCGAGAGCTTGTATGCTTGCTTGGGAAGACATATTAATGATTTGACATGTCAATACTTGGTCTAGAGTTGATAAATGAGCTGGAATGCTGAAGTACAGATCTGAAATTGAAGATAGGTTGCTGTAAAGTGAAACAGGGCAGCATACACTGATCACTCTTTGAAGCATTGAAGCCATTTGATGAGCATTTTGAGCTCTACTGATGTGAGGGTTCATTCAGGAAGCATATGTACTAATTTTGATGCATTTGGGTTGTAGTTTACTGATAAAATATTCAGATCTAAAATTTTATGACATGCTGAAGACTGTCATAAAACTGTCAATAATATATACTCATTGGTCTTGAAGAAGTACATGCCTTTTGTTACCTACAGGGAGTTGTATGGTACGGGATATGATTGTTGAATGATATGAGCATTGAGATGAGCATTGAAGGCTCTTAAAAAACTAAAATCTGAATCAGAGAACAAATGCTTTGACAATGTATTGGCTGGTCATAAACAGTCCATGTACTTTTTGACATTACTTCTTGAAGATAGAGAGTCTGCGAATTCCCGTATGGTTATGTATTGATCCCTACACATAGTGGCATATGTATGAAGTGGCTTGAGGATCTCTTGCACTGAAATACATCTTGGTTTGATAGTTTATTAGCTATATATAATCTGTGAGCAGATTTATGTCACTTGTACTTGCTAGATATGCATTGTTTTGTGCCCGTATGACTATGTCTAGTTGGCTACATATACGAGCAAATGTCTGGGAAAGTTTGGAGCATGTATGACATGTTTTAAAGTGGTTTTTGACAGTAAATTCATTGCTGGTGTTTACTGAAAATTTACAGGTTTTAGACTGCGTATTCGCTTTACTGCAATAAGCTTGCATGACACAGAGTTACAATACCTGCAAAGTCTATGTACTGATTGATGTACCTACAGGTTATACCACATGGTTGTGGATGTTTTTGAGGTTGTAAAGGGCTGAAATACCCTGGTTTTTTGCACAGAATAGTTGCAGAAAACTGTCATAAACAGTCAAGGACTGAGGTTGGTTAGAGTGACTTGTTGGCTTGCAGGAAGTCAAGCAGTGACTAAATAGTGTCTGGTACAACATGGCAAATGCAGAAAGGACTGACAAATAACCCAGATAGTGGGGGAAAAGCTTGATAGTAACAATTATGCCATATGGAAGTTCCGCATGGAGAACTTCTTAATAGGGAAAGGCTATTGGGAGTTGGTGACTGGAGCAGAAGCTGAATCTGAGCTCCCAGAGCGACCTACGACTAATCAGAGATGATTACACCGAGCTTGGACAGAAAGAGCTCGTAGAGTCTTGCACTGCTCTCTTTATGTATCTTAGATGCCATGGTAATGCAGATAATGAACTGCAGCTCTCCTAAGGATGCATGGGACATTTTGATCAAGTATTATGGCACAACCACAAGTGCCAGGAAGATATAGTTGAAGCAAAAGTTCAACAACATGGAGAGGAAGAGCAGATCTATACAGGATTATGTCATGGAGGTTAAGACCATTGTAGATCAGTTGGCATCTATTGGTTCACAAGTTGAAGATGAAGACATGGTTGCTATGACCTTGAATGGCTTGGGGCTTGAGTATAAGTCTTTTGACACTTCTGTGTCTGTGTGGGCTGAAATGCCTGATTTCAATGAGCTGGTTGGATTTCCTATCCATGAAGAGGTTAAGCTTGGTTTGGCTACGGGATCTAGCAGATCTAAAAACAAGGATGCAGTTGTCTATTCCAATCAACGTGGTCGTGGAAACCGTGGTAGAGGCTATGGATTTGGTAGAGGAGGCCAGCAAAATGCATCCTATGGCAATAACAATCAACAGATATTGAATGCAAGAGGTGGTGGAAACTTTAGAGGCAGGGGGAGATCTAGCCCTAGAGGTAGAGGCTCCTGGCGCAACAGCAGCATCCATCTGACAATCTGAACAAGGATAAGGATTGTCATTACTGCGGAAAGTATGGGCATATTGCCAAGGACTGCTGGAAGAAGCAGAGCAATGAGAAAGGCAAACAACATGGGCATTTTGCTACATCTAGTCAGGCATATGATACTTCAAGAGATAGATCGTTTGCCATGTAGTATGTAAAAGACAGAGTTGCTGAAAAATCCACTGATCATGCAGTTTGGTATATTGATTCAGGGGCATCGAACCACATGACTCCTCATGGTGATTGGTTCACTGATATGGTGGCTGAAAAAAATGGCTATGTCTGTACAGGTGATGACACGCAGCATAGCATTGAGCATAAAGGCAAAGTTCCTCTTGTGGTTCATGATGGCAAAAAGAAAAATTTGCATGATGTATTGCATGTTCCTTCGATTACGAAGAACCTACTGTCTGTTGGTCAGATGACAGAGCAGAACTTGCAGGTTAGATTCAACAAGCATGGTTGCTTTATTGAAGATTTTGGTAATGGATGCAAGTTAATAGCTCATGGTCACAGGAATGGCAGAATGTTTACTCTTGATGCTACCTTGCCAGAGCTGAATTCAACCATGTTTGCCCATGGTTTTGGCACTATAAGAGACTTGGAAATTTGGCACAAGAGAGTGGGGCATGTCAATTTGCAAAGGCTGTAAATTATGCAGAAAAAATAGCTTGTTAGAGGTTTACCCAAGTTCCAATATTCAGATATTGGTCATGTATGTGATGCCTACCAGTTTGGTAAGTAGTCAAGGTTGCCATTTGTTAGGCATGTAAGGCAGAGTACACGTCCGTTGCAGTTAGTGCACTCTGATGTTTGGGGGCCAGCCCATAATGCATCCATGGGAGGCTCGAAGTATTATGTTACATTCATTGTGATTACAATTGCTATACTTGGGTTTACATTCTGAAGACAAAGGATGAGGTCTTTGCTATTTTTTAGCAGTTTAAAAATCAGGTTGAAAAGGAATTTGACTGTTATATCTCTTGCTTGAGGTCAGATAGCGGTGGGGAGTATGTATCAAATGAGTTTGACAACTTTCAAAGTCCAAGGGAAATGCAAAAGGGGAAATGCGCATTTTAAAATAAAAAGGTGTACCCTGAAATCTTGTAAAAGAGCACCGGGCTCTCACCCGTGCAATTTGTAAATGTAGACAGGCGGTGGAAAGGAAGCTAGGAAGATAGAAGGACAATGAGAAAAGGGGCCTAGGCTAATGGCCGGCCATGAAAAAAAGGGGGATGACCGCCCATGAAAATTAGGGAATGTATATAAAGTGGAAAAGTGAATGAGAAGCTCATTCTTTGGTGTGTGGCAAAAGGAGTCTTCTTCTTCCTCTCTTCTTCTCTCCTTCTTGCTTGTGTGTGCTCTTGAGAGAGGGAGTGTGAGAGTGTGAGGGAGTGAGTGTGTGTGAGAGTGAGGGATCAAGAGGGTGAAGCTCTTTACCATCTCCTCTCCTCTTCTTCTCTTCTCTTCTCTTGTGCGCGCGGCTATGGAGGATGGAGCTTGGAGATGGAGGAGGCTTGAGGATGCTTGAGCTAGCATCTAGGATCATGGAGCTACCCAAGTGCAAGAGGGAGGAGGGTACTCGATCAAGCATCAAGGTAAGCTCACTACACTCGTAGGATCGACGGCGCGTCGGCTAGGTGAGAGAGAGCCATTAGAGCTCGCTTGAAACGCTTGAAAGAATAAGCGGTCCGAGGGTCTTGGCGGTTGAGCGAAAGCTCCCACGTTTTGGTTCCGTTGCCGTGACCAACGGATTCAAGCTTGAGCACTTGCGCGCCTCATATCGAGCATCGAAGTAGGGTATTCATCCCCGAAACGGAGCTTAAGATAGGTAGGAAGTTGGGTGTTTTCAATCTTCAGAACAGGTAAGTATTTTGGGATATTCTGGTTGTTTGATGATTGGAAAACATGGAGAAACTAGTTTAGTGTTTTGCTTTCGATTTATGTTGTGTTTAGGGTAGATTAACAGTAGGAAATCACACACAAAGAGGCAGAGGGTTATTGCTGTGAAACAGGGAGAAAATCGGAGAAAACAGGGGAAAAAATGGAGGAGATGCGAATGTAACTGCGTAGGAAATGCTAGGAGAGTGATCTGTAGTGTTCAGGGAAGGACCAGCAGGGTATAAATTCTGGAAGGGCAAGAGAACCCCCATTTGCAACCAATAGAGAGTGAGAGAGAGTGAGCTTGGCGACCGTCCGATCGACCAAGGCACGGAGAACATTGCATTCGGCGATCCCCAGGTACACCGATCTCCCTCTCATCACTCCAACTCCATCGCTGGTGAATTTCGTGGTCAATAGTAATAGACATTTGGAGATTTGGGCGAATCCGGTGCGCAAGCTCATCGGGCCAGCGAACTCGGACGTCCGACCCAGTGTCCAATTCCCAGAATCGGACGCCTGGACAATCGTCCGATCAGACCAACCCATCTGACTCGAACGCTTTGACTCGGACCCACCCTGTCCGATCGGACGAATTAAGACACGTCACCAATCGGACCACCTGCCCGGTCCGATTCCCAGAATCGGACCCGCCCATAATCGGACCACTAGGATCGGACACTCGGACCAGTCTTCCCGATTCTAGAAATCAAACCACCCTGTCCGATCGAACCATTCGGACGAATCGGACCACCCAAAATCGGACCAGCCCAGAATCGGACCCCCCCTTGTCCGATTCATTGAACACTTGCCTGTCCAATTTTTGAGAATCGGACACTCGGACTTTGAGACTACCACTTAGCCCTGATACACTTGGTCCGATTCCCAGAATCGGACCACTGGTAAATCGGACCACTGGTAAATCGAATGCTGGTAAATCAGACGTTTGATTCCCAGAGTCAAACCAAAACAAAAACCTGACCCATCCAGGGACATACTGGGGCACTCCCCAGCGACCCACCCCCGTGTGAACAACAGGAAGCAGCACAAGTCCCTAGAACCCATTAGAACGACCAGGACTGGAGTAGCAAAGCCTATCAGGCCCGAAACGAGCGAGAATGAGTGAGACGCCGGGGAATTGCTCGCAGCACTCATGTTGAATTTCCGCACTTGAAGTACACTTAGGAAAGCTGAAAGCCTGATTGAGCACAAGTGCACGAGGAACAACACACTCACGAGTGACCATAAGTTGAGCACTACATTCAAAAATTAAAGGAACTCACTCAGATAAATCGCTCAAAAAACCCACCAATAGGAGAAGACCCAAGGTATAGGCAAACGCGCGAAGCGCAGGGTAGAATCGAGCAAGGAGCGTCAACAACAAGGATCTGTCTCACGACCGGTTAACCTGGTCGAGAGCGTAGCGAGGCGCAAGAATTCAACCATGACAGAGGGAGGCTCAAACCATCGGTTTACTGAGGAGCTCGATGTGAGTGCATTCCCAGATGCTATACAGCAGATGGTGAGCAGTTACGATGCGTATGCCCGGTACGAGCACTGTGGCAGGACGACAGATGCAGTCATTGCGGACCTAGAGGAGGAGAGAAGGCTAGCCCGCAAGGCATTGCAGGGCATAGCCGAGTATAATAGGGATCAACAAGCCAGGAGCCTAAGGCAAAGCATAGAGCTGCATGAGGTGCAGCAAGTGCTGAACTTGGCTGGCCGAAATCGGACAGACCAGAAAAGAGCACTAGAGGAAGACCTGACGCTGAGCGAGCTCCTCATGAAACGGCTGCTCGATAACACGTAGAGCAGAGTGCCACTGCGCTAGCAACATTGCTGCTTGTAGGGTTGGGGGCAAACCAGGGCTCAAAGAGCCAAGCCAAAATACCTATTGTCTCCAAGCAACTCGACAAGTACCAACCACCTGACGACCCGTATAGCTTCGTCGAGCAGTTTAAGCAAGTTTGCGAAGCCAATGGCCTCAACGACCAGGCTCAACGTTCGCAAGCATTCGGACTTTGCTTAAGCGATAAGGGTATGACGTGGTATACAAGCCTGGACACCATAGAACGAGCCAACTTCAATAACCTCAAGGACCTTTTTGTCAAGAGGTTTGCCGAACCCGGATACTCTAACAACCTGCTAGTACGCCTGATGAACGTCAAGCAGAAGGAGAAGGAGGGCATCCGCGACTATGTGACCCATGTGAGAAGTCTCCTTAAAAGAATTCCCTTAGGCGAGAGACCGACTGACAGGGCAGTATCGACTGTATTCATCAGCAGAATTCGAGATGAGGAATTGTACAAGGCACTGGCAGGCAACTCAAGCTTGCAGCGAGATGTGGTGGCTAGGGTTTTTGAGGAAGCCATCAGAGTCGATGACCAGCTGAAAGAGTAGAGCTCCAGGAGCTCAAACCTAGAGGAAACCAACCCATGGAGTTTAGAGCGAACGTCAACCTCTAGTGAGCGATCAAACCCATCATCCCAAGATAAGGGAAAGACCACCGAGACGGACCAAGGCTTGGCCGAGGTCAAGATGGAATTGGCCAAAATACAAGACATGTTGAGGCGATCAACGCGTCTGCACGTCCAGTGCGTGTACTGTGGAGGAAACCACCTGCCAGCAGAGTGTCAAGACCCTAGGTCAAGACCCTGCGCTAACTGCGGTAGGTTCGGCCACGATGCCGCACACTGCAGACTACCACGAAGACTACCATACGCGCAACCCTACGGCCAGCCTTATCCGGCTAACAGGCCGCAGCCATTCTTCGGACGGGGAGCCCCGCTAGCCCTACCTGCGCCTAACGATATGAAACCAGCTGTCCCTAGGCTGGACATAAATCCTACCGGCATTTCTAGACCGCCTGGTTCCTATGTGACCCACCCACCGAGCGACGCTCCCGTACACTACGTGGAGGAGCCCAGTGACGAAGAGACCTACATATACCCTTACATCACACATGACAACGAGGGCAACGCGGTCCTCATGGATTATCGACTCGTGCCGGTGATGGCATTAGGACGAGGACGGGGTAGAGGCCTAGGAGGGCAGCCACAAGATCCGGTCACTTGTTGGACTTGTGGACATCCCAGTCATGTCTCATCGCGCTGCCCCAAAAGAGAGCAACAAAACAGGGACAAAGCTGACCAAAGGTGCGCAGAGTGTGGAATCACCCATCTTTTCATAGACTACCCAAAATGGAAGTCGCCCTCCGGTTTAGCTAATTTGCCATCCATCCCATTGGGGCTGTTTGGTGTTGAAAACCCCGATGGAGAGGCCACACCTATTCCCTTGCGAGTTATGACCCGAGCACAAACGAAGTAGGCTGGCATCTCTCTGCCAGGACCTAGCAATCTTGACGCGACCTCAGTAGGAAGGAAAAGCCGTAGGCGGAAAAAGAAGAGATCGGAGGCTAAGGTTGCACTAAAAACCGACAGTATTACGACCTTACCTCATGGGAAGAAAGTCTCAGACGCAGAGGCAGAGACTTCAGTCCCTAAAACAGCCCAAAAGGGAAGCGCTAAGATAGGGGAATACCCACACCCCAAGCGACAATTAGAGGCCATGGAAAAGGTGAGGAATGGGTGAGGGAGGCTCAACAGCACCTCAAAGATGTTGAACCCATCACGGAGGATGAGATCGATGATCTCTCCAGCATAAGCACGCCAATGTCACCGCCTCAACCTAAGTCAGCCGAGGCTACTATGCCACAAGCAGTGCCATTGAGGCCAAGCCTAGACTCAACAGAGCCACAGATCAGCCGCGGCCATTGGCCCGGACAGTCTAGGCTAAAGGAAGGACGAGTGTTTAGCAATCTCCTAACCACACTAGTGACCACCCCTGTAACGTTTGGCCTGGGAGATCTACTTAAGCAGCACCTTGCCCTATGGCAAGACCTCAAGCAGTGGGTCGAGGGATCGCAAGAGCAGGCCACGGCAGATCCTCAAGACCAGGATGCGGAAACACAATTGCCAAGTTTGACGCTACACTCCGGGCCTAAATCCTTGCACGTCAACGCCTTCTGGGAGGGCTCGAAGATGCACGCAGTCCTGCTGGTCCTAGCCCTGGGGGACGCAACGAGGAAGGGAATTGTAGACACAGGAGCTGGGGTTAGTGTCCTTAGCCACGCAGTGCTGCAGACGTGGGGAAACCCGCCTGTCGAAGCTGCTAGGTTTAATGTCACGCTAGCAAATGGTATGCGAGTGAAGCCATTCGGGGTCTTGAAGAATTGGCCAGTAAAGATTGCAGGAGTCCAGTTCTCTATCGACTTTATAGTCATGAAGGGAGTGGACTATGATATCCTATTGGGTCGACCCTGGATGCGCAATGCTAGAGTCATCGAAGATTGGGGTAACAGCCTGATCTTCCTTGGCAACCGAACTGACGCCGTGAGAATAGAGATGGACACTTGGAAGACCTCGCCAGTCAACCTAGACGCCATCTCTACTATGCTCAAAGGGAACACTCAGGTCAAGGAACCCTATGGGTCCTTAACTAAGTATATCCCATACCCAGAGGACGAGCGGGATTGGATGCACATTCTCGCTACACTTGACCTGCCGTTCTCAGACCATGAGGCGTACGAGCAGGCTATCAAAACATTTGGCAAGCCAAATGAAACACTCTCTACACCTGTCTACATGATGGCAGCAAGCCTCCATGAAGGGCCTAAGCCTGTCATCTTTCAAGTACCTTCCAACAAGAGGGAACTCCAAGGAATACTGGAGCACTTAACGGACCGACTGGCAGGCAACGCAGCCGCCAACCTCAAGCCACTCCAGGACCTCTTGGAAGAGTCCGAGTGGAAGTGGACCGGGGTACACGAACTGAACCTCAGGTATAACTGGGCTTTGGTTCCCGACCAACAAGACGAGGCAGAGCAAGCCTTGGGAGACGATGAGCAATCGAGCAATAAAGATTCCTGTGATGAATACGAAGATTGACAATCCTTCGATGATGAAAGTGAGGGTGAGGTGGATACCATAGAATACGACATCGAAGGGCGAGAAATTGAGCAGATATGGGTAGATGCTAAGCCGCAGAAGAGACAGGCCCTTAGAGTGGACCAAGGAGTTATGTGTACGAAATGTGATCATGCTTGGTTGGAACGGATAGGAGCAGTAGACCTTGAGCAAGCCGGCCTAGCCCAACCAAGAACGGCAGCACTGCTTAGAACCGAATCGCCATCTGAACTACGGCCACCAGGGGAGACCACCTCCTCTAGTGAGAATGGGGGATTTAACTCTGAATCGGAAGTTACTTCGGATAGTGACCCAGAAATCCCTAGGCCACCCATGACCAGACGCACCAAGGGGGACTTACATGTCCACCTGAGGCGCAGACGGTTGCGGTAGGATGAGGCAAAGCGTCCCAAGGATGCACGATCAAAGGAACAAAGGAAGCCGCAAGACCTCCCTAAACGCTTCTCTAAATTCAAAAAAGGGGACAGGGTAGTGGTTATGCTAAGTGCCAAGCGCCAAGGGCAAACTAGCAAACCAATCGAAGGGCCAGCCAAGGTCAAGGAGATGAACCTAGCCCTGGAAGGGGAAGTGCCCCGACCAGTGTTCATTGCCGAGGACTTGACTACTGAAGAAGAGTCCAGTCTTGTCACTCTTTTGCGGGAGTACATAGACGTATTTACTTGGTCCTTAGATGAGCTACGAGGGGTAGATCCGAGTGTTGTGACTCACAACATACCCATGACGTCGGATGCAACGCCGGTCAAGTAGCGACCGTACCCCATGAATCCAAAGCACACTCATGCTGTCAAGGAGGAAATCGACAAGCTGATGAGAGCTGGATTCATTTACGAAATTGAGCACACAGACTAGGTGTCACCCATAGTCATTGTAATGAAGAAAAACGGCAAGATTCGAGTGTGCGTCAATTACAAGAAGGTGAACGTTGCTACAACGAGAGACAACTACCCCTTGCCGTACACCGAGCACATGCTTGAGAGAGTGGCAGGTAAGGAAGCCTATAGTTTCTTGGATGGCTTCTCGGGGTACAATCAAGTGCAAGTGCATCCTGCAGATAGGCACAAGACCGCCTTCGCCACTGAGTGGGGCATCTTTGTGTACGTAGTCATGCCCTTCGGGTTAACCAATGCCCCCCGCCACCTTTCAATGCCTCATGTGCACCATATTCAAGGACATGCTTCGCAAGGAGTTAGAGGTCTTTGTCGATGACCTGTGTGTCCATTCGACCTGGATTGAACATCTAGACAAACTCCGTGCGGTCTTTGAATGGTGTCGCTTATACCGTCTCTCCCTGAACCCCTTGAAATGTCAGTTTTGGGTGAAGCACGGATGCATCTTAGGACACGTGGTGTCAAAGAACGGCATTGCCACGGACTTCTCGAAGGTCAAAGTTATCGTTGACCTTCCACCCCCAAGTAATTACAGGGGAGTTCAATGCTTCTTAGGTCACACAGGATACTATCGGCGGTTTGTACTGAACTACGCGTTGATCGCTAGGCCATTGTACAAGCTGCTAATTGTCTTTGAGTGGACCGAAGCATGCCAACGGGCGTACGAAGAATTGAAAAAGGCTCTAACAACGGCACTTATTCTACGAGCCCCAGACTGGACCATCACTTTCCACGTACACATTGACGCCTCTAAGTTTGCCGTGGGGGTAGTGTTGTGCCAACCTGGTGAGCATAACCTAGATTACCCAGTAAGTTTTGCTAGCAGGCAACTCACTGAGATGGAGATGAATTATTCGACAACGGAAAGGGAGGGATTAGCCATGGTGTTCGCCGTGAAGAAGTTCCGGCATTACCTGCTGGCCACCCCCTTCACCTTCTTCGTAGACCATCAAGCCCTACTCTATTTAGTGAACAAACCTTATGCTACATGACGTATAGCTCGATGGCTTCTCCTGCTCCTAGAGTTCGATTTCTCCGTGGTGGTGCGGAAGGGAAAACAACATTACATGGCTAATCATTTGTCCCATATACCCACAGGAGAAGCCGCTAGACAAGGCATCATGGACGAGTTATCGGACAACCACTTATTCCATCTGTCCAGCAAAGGAGACCTATTTCGGGCCGATCTGACACCATACTGGGCAGACGACATAGTCCAAGTGCTCGAGCATGGGCTGCTCGAACGACCAATAGAACGGGCACGGCTTAGGCGCTTGATCCTGAAAATCCAGCCCTACCAGCTGATTGCAGGCCAACTCTATAGGCTGGGGCAAGACGGATTGCTACGTAGGTGCGTATGTGAGCATGAGATGCACGATGTGCTCTCAGAGGCGCACAACGGTATTGTAGGAGGACACTTTAGCGGAGACACGATAGCACGGAAGGTACTGCAGTCCCAGCTATGGTGGCCCACACTTTTCCGCAATGCTATACAATTCATCAAGCATTGTGACGAGTGCCAACGGACAAAAGTCCCGATTCGTAAGGATCAGATGGAGTTAACCCCTGTTATTGCTTGCCAACCTTTCGAAAAATGGGGGATTGGCTTCATAGGACCCATCAGCCCCGCGGCGCAATACTCACAAGCCAAGTACATCGTGGTGGCCATGGATTACCTCACCAAATGGGCAGAGGCGAGAGCCACACGGAGAAACGATGCTAGGACGACTGCCAAGTTCTTATGGGAGCAAGTAATCTCGCGCTTTGGTTGCCCCATCGAACTGGTTAGCGACCAAGGAATGCACTTCATCAATGAAGTGATAGCCCATCTCCTATCCGCCTTTCTCATCATCCATCGCAAATCCTCACCATACTACCCTCAGGCTAATGGCCAGGCAGAATCAACCAACAAAATTCTCATCAATGTCCTGACTAAAGTGGTCTCAGCCTCACAAAGCGACTGGGATAACAAGTTGATGGCAGCCTTGTGGGCCTACCGAACAACTTATAAAACGGCCGTCGGTCAAACACCCTTTAGGCTTACCTATGGGACTGAAGCCATTCTCCCATTAGAATTCTTCATCCCTAGCCTGAGGATAGCGCTCCAAGAACGGTGGGAAGGGAAGGAAGCATGGACGCAACACTTGGTTGAGCTGGAACGCTCGTCTTCTAGCCACCCACGCACTTATCTACGAGAAAGCCCGACGCAAAAGCTGGTTTGACAAACATGTCAAGCAACGGGAGTTTGAGCAAGGTGACCTAGTGCTCCTCTACTCAGTTAAAGGACATAAGCAAAAGATGAAATTCAGAGGTCTCGAACCCTTCAAGGTCTGGGCAATCAGCCGAACTGGTAATGTTGAGCTTGAGACACTGGATGGTGAAGGAATGGGCTTCTTCAATGGCAGCCGTGTCAAGAAGTACTACCCGCCCACTCATCCTTTGCATGAGCCACCAATGGTGGAACCACCCGTCAAAATATGAGTAGCCACAATTACGGAAATCTATGAGAATGAGGAGGAGCCTGTAGAACCCGCCTACCTCCGTGTCACGGTCACTGCCAAGCAAATGTGCTCCTTCAACGCCCTGATTGATGAGGGGGCGGATTTCAATGTTTTAACGCACAAGCATTGGATCCAGCTCAGCAAGCCAATACTTCATCCCACAACAGCCAAATTAAGCCCATACGGGGCTCAATCCTACCCGCTTCTCGGCACATGCCGAGTCGCTGTTTCTATCGAGTCTGAAACTATCCCCATGCTGTTTTACGTGCTGCCAAGTACCATGGATGCAAGCACAGAGTCATTGCTCGAGCGAACCTTTAAAAAGCAGACTCACTGCAATGTTGATTATGAGTCACAGCGCATCCACTTAACGATCGGCAATGTGCGTATTGTCATGACTTTCAGCAAGGGCCTCGTAACCCTATCACCGCTCACAGGGCCACCGATAGAAACAGCCATAGGTAGGACTAAGGAGGGGGTCATGCATATCTGCCGCACCCAGATTCCCATAAACCGCAGGCCGCAGCACCCAAAGCAAAACCCCAACAACCTCACTTGCAATGGGTACCTAAACAGCCTCGAGAACCGCCTAGAACTAGACGCGCATGTCTGCATAAGACCTACAAATCTAAATCTAGGAAACCAAGACGCCATCACCGCAAGTGCCGCGTGATTAAACAAATATGGGTCCCTAAAATCCTCCTGCATGCACAAGGCTACTATGAGGGGAATGCCTCGCTGTGGATCCCCAAAATCCCAACTGCCAAAAGCACTAGTCCTACGTCGACCTCAAGTATGATCAGTCCTTGTCCCCCGACGCCTGAAGACCATGAATCGCAATGCTCACCCCACTCATCCGACCCCTCTACGCGTCAAACTAAGAGAGTCGCACACACCTATTGGCCCAAACAACGGCCATCACCACAGGTGGCATCATCCAACCAAGTTAACCTGCAGCTCTGCAGCCTAGCTGACTGCAGCAGCATAACTGATGAGATCAAACCCGACCCATCCATCTTGCCAACAGCCAACTTGTCGACTCAAACGGACCCCCAGCCTCAACTCTGTACTGTCAGAACCTCCAGTTCCAGCAAACCTCAACCGCCCGTCGGCCTTAAGCCCTCTTATGAATGAAAGTCATTTCTAACACTAGCCGCTGACCTTGCAGAGGACACTGGAGATGATGTGGTAAACTGCATCAAACAGCTCGATGCCACCTTTGTTGCACTGGCCCTCAGCTATGACCGCCTGGACTTGGGTCTATTAGCAGAACCCTTTGCAACAGATGTGCGCAATATGCCTTGCTCTTGGGAGACTTTTGAATTCGCCTTTGCATAGGCTTCTTGCTCTTTGGAGCAAGCCATTAAGCAATGCCTCATCACTTCATTTGACCCACGGACATCTGCCATCACTGACCAAGAGAGCGCAAGGTTATCCCACCTGGCGGATACGGGATCACCCTTCTTGAAGCAGTGGTATACTCTTAGGTTGCAATGGGAAGTCGACGGATGTCGCATAATGACCAACGCCGAACAACGCCGAGCCATCAAAACGGCCGAGTATGATCCCACCTACGTCGGGCCTACCTCGTATAGAGTGTTAACCACTTTTCGGGGTCGGCCCATGGACGATCATATCTCAGGGCACCCCTATCTCGACCGCCTCTTAACAGAGGAAGAGCTCCACATCGCAAGTCGGGTCGACTCCGATGATTTGCTCACAGATGTCCTCACGTACATCACACATGTAGGCATTCGACCCTATGACCTGGACTGCGCTACACAACTGGAATATAACCCCAACTTCTACGTTTGGCTCCTACACAAATAAACATGAACGCCTTGGCCCCACAACCTCCAATCCTGGGACGGATTCTTCTTTTCCAAAAGGGGGAAGGGGCAGTAAGGGGATAAACAAAATAAAATCTAAAAAGTAAACCAAGTGTGAAACGCTCAAAATTGAAATGCAATATAAAAGGAGGTGATAGAAGTCTGAAAGGAAAAGTTAAGGCTATGGGCAATAAAATCTGCTATGCTTTTGGTCGTCCAGCAAATTAGTTGCCAAAAAATACTAAAGAGGGAAATGGCTAAATTGCAGGTGGCGACCATGGCAAGCCAGGACAAAGCAGGCAAGCTCCCCTTCTCGGAGGAAGAACAAGTAAAGTACGGCCTCACGGTGGAAACAAGAGCTTTCAACCAGTTAAAGTTCCGCCACGTAGTCAACCTGGAAGACATAGTCATCGAAGAACCGGCGGTACGTCAAATTATAGAGCAGTGCCACATACAGAAGTACCTGGATGCAGTGGGCCGGAGGATAAACTACACCCTGTGCACGGATTTCTTGCGTACCTTCAACAGAAACAGGGGCACCGTCACGGTACGTGACAAGGAAGCTACTAGACAGGTGCAGATCGAGAGCTAACCCCTGAGCTGGTGGAAAGGGCACTAGGGCTGCCAAATAAGGTGGAAAGGAAGCCAAAAAGAGACGTCTATGCCATGTTGGGGATGGATAAAGTGAAGGTTCACACCAATGACGGAATTAGCCTGGCGGACATCCCCAACCAAGAAATTCAGCTGCAGGCAAAGATGGTGCACACCCTGTCCTCAGCCTCACGCAGAAGAGTAGCAGAGGTCGTCTAATGAAATGGAAATGGACACCGATGAGGAGGGAGAACCCCAGGCTACACCACAAAGGAAGGCGAAACAACGAACTAAGGCCCTACATGGAAAAAGAGAGGAGGAGTGAAAGAAGAAAGAGAAGGAAGATCTAGAACAGGCCCAAAGGGAGTCGGTAAGGGATGAGGAGGAAAGAAAAAAGAAGGCCGAGGAGGAGCTGAGAAGGAAGGAAGAGGAAAAATTGGAGCTAGCAACCCGTCACTCCATCGAGGAACAGTAAAGAAGAGACGAGGAAGGAGCAGAGGGTCCACACCAACCTGAGGCACCCGGTCCCAGTACTGGTGTGTCGAAAATTGCGCCCCCGCCCCCTACATAAGGAAAAGGAAAGGACCTAATCAGGCCAGCTTCCCCTCTCCTCATACCACCCATGCAAGCCACCCCTATCATGATGACACCCCTTGCCACCGCCACCCGGAGGCACACCCCAAAAGTTGACGAGAGCAATGTGGTCACCTAGCTGCAGTTTCTGGTGGAAAGGGAGCTGGCAAGGGAAGCGGCCATGGCCACCCCAGCTTCAGGAGCCAAAAGGGCAGCCACGGCCGAACTGGAGCCAAGGTCGGAACTGAAAAGGCAAAAATTAGAAGAGGTCGCCACCACTACGACTATGCCCCACCCCCCACCTCCAGCAGGCCAATACGACGAGTATGTGAAGGAGCTGCTCGCGCAGTTGCAAAGGGCCAGACAGGAAAGGAGGATAGCCATGGAGGAGCTGGCAGCGGAACGAGAATTACAAGCCGCCCTCCAGCTGGAAAGAATGAAGCAGATAACAGAATATCAAAGGGAAATCGATGTGCTCAGGGAGGAAGCCAGCACTAAGGAGGCGGAAGAACTAAAAGCCCTAAAGGAACGTGACGCTGCCTGGGAGGGAAGAAGAAAAATCTTGATGGAGCGTCTCAACGGGGAGAGGGAAACGAATGCTCACCTTCGGCGCAAAAATGATCAGTTATCTGTAGTCAACCTAGAAGCGCAAAGCCAGCTTGACAAAATCAGACATGAGGCTGTAGAGCTGGACCAATTAAGGGCAGAAGAGGTGCAAAGGATGCAGGTGAAGCTGGACCAGCTCAATGCGCAAATCGCAGAGGAACGCCAGGAGCAGTCCCACCTACACCGTGAGCTCGAGGCCCAGCAGCAACAACTCATGGCAATGACCTCCATCAGGGGGAGAGCCTGGAAGATATGGAAAGAAGGGCAAAAGAATGGTCCGATCATAATGAGCATAGAGTATGGCACTTAGCACGCCGGCTAGCCAAGGCCGAAGGAGACAGGGTGCTGGCTGAGAATCAGGCAGAAGCGGCCCAGCTCTCCATGATAGCCCAGCAGCACACCTTTCTTAATACGCTGCTCCACGCCACCAGACCAGAAGGAGATGAAGCCAATGATCGGCTGCAAAGGAAACTAACCGTTGCGCGCAGAGCTCTCACAGCAAGCCTGCACGTGCCGCTACAGCTAGGAGGCCCGCCGCAGAGCCTAGAAGAGCAGAGAAGATATCTTGCACAAGTAGGCATGACGGCGCAGGAGGTAGATGACCTCGGTTTCATAGAGGAAAAAACATAAGAAGACGAGCAAGCAGAAGGGGGTGAACCGGAGCTCGATCTGGGACCGCAGGAGGAGGAATACGTCCCACCACCCCCTCAACCACAACAAGCCGAAGTGCAGCCCCCTGATACATCTGCCGAGAGAAGAGCGGCCCAAACCAACTGTAGGAAAGAGATGGTGGAGAAGGCAAGAAGAAAGGTGAATGCCAGACCTGTCCCAAGACAGCCTGCCCCTCTCCTACTGCGCATCCAAGATTCCCCTGCTGAATTTCGTGCCGAATTGATTATCTGGGAACATCAGGAGTATAACCGCGACCCCTTTGACTTGCGCTTTGAGTTTCCCACTGCCTTGAATAGGGTACTGCCCATTCAACTGGTGGAGGATGTCATTGCCATGGGGGCAAGGCTCAAAGCCAAATGGTTAGCGGAGCGTGAGGCTCACCCAACTGCTTGGGGGGCCGAGGACCGCAAGTTTTGGCAGGATAAAGTCCTCCAGGTGCCTAGATCAGTGGAAGGCTATAATTGCCAACCCATCTAGAGGAGACGCATTTTTGACGTCAACCTGGAAGCGTGGATGGCATTTTGCAACACCCTCCCTTCATAGAGAAACGACCCCACTTTTATGCCGTATCCTCGAAGGGTAGGGGTAGATTTCAATCCATCCATCCACGGCAGGTTCAATTTCCCCATAATCTATAATACCAATAGCACCTCCCATAGAAACACCCTTCTTTTCACCCTCCCCGACTTGTATAGCTCTATAGATAAATTTCTTAGCGAGTTCACCTCTTGCCCCGACCCCGCATTCATCACCACTTGTAATTATCTTAGGTTAATTAGGATCCTAGTCTACCAAGAGCCCGCACCCCAAGAATGCCACCTCCCACCCTTCTATTTTGACCCCAACGCCATAGACAGCAACACCATGACTCGCCTCATGATGCATGCTTCTCTTTTGCCATCTTTCTGTGGTGCACTACTCGAAGATATGAACAATAGCAAATTCACCCAGTGCAACCACCCCTTCCTTTCTACCACCACCCTCAAAACCCGCCTCCACATTAAAGGCTACTTGTTGAGTCAAAAATTCCTTAATAAGGCCCCCTGCCCTCCACCAACCCCTACCCATTATTCAGATGATGAGAAGTAAACTCTTGTCATACCCTTGTACCGCTTGCCTCCATGTATACGCCTCCTCATGCTATTATATATATATTTTTTTAAAAAAAATAGAAAGACGCACCACAATCACCGCACCTAGGACCCTCCCTAGCCCCCCCCCCACTTCACACTTAGGGCACATCAAGGGCAGGACGTTCAGACCTATCACCCTAAGACTTGCACTGCACCACCAACAACGCACGAACTGGGTCCTCAAGTGTGGGACATTACCAAGGGCTTGCCCAAGGTTAGACCCATCTCCCAGTTCCACTGGCACGGGCACCCTGCACTACACAGTGAGACAGACATACCCCCTAGGAAGTGCACCACTTTCCTTGCATGCTATGTTCATGTTTCAAGAACGGGATGTTGGGTGGAAGGGGATCATCTACTACATCCTCCAATGACAAGGAATTTTTTCTAGGAGTCGGACATGACCCCATTCCAGCAACTTCAGGAGCTTCGCTGCAAACGTTTCAATGGCTCAACGAGTTTCATGTTGCCAGTCATCCACCTACTGATTGGCTACCATGACTGAACCAAATCAAGCAGAAGGAAAACCCCGGGATGGGCTGCCATTGGCATAGATCTTGGAACCTCACCGTCCGATGATCCATGCCCACCGCCTCAAGATCTATGGATCACTTATTAGCACCACAAGCCTGTGGACTTCCAACTCAAATTTGAAGATCCTCTACTCCCCGACAAGGGCTTTTAGCCCAGGCCACGGCTTTTCAAGGCAAACAGTGTTCGGAGGGTTTCTCCAGAATAAATCCCTCCAATACCATCCTCCTAAGGGATTGCTTATTGTTTCAAGCATTTTGGATACTCAAAAGACGACCGGCTCCATAAGGGTGTCAGAACAGTGAGAAAGATGTCGCCAATCGTCAGGAAACCTAAAGCACGCCGAAATCTCTCCTGGTCATCATCATCAAACTCCATCACTTCTCATTCGCAAGCCTCAGTGTCATCTACCCACCAGTTACACCTAGCAATAGCATCATCTATTCCACTACTTCCCACCACAGTGCCATGGGACTGGCACTTGTCTAGGAGGGGGGTAATGTTAACCCCAAGACGAAGAAAGCAAAAGAAAAAAGCAAAAGAAAGTGAAAAAGACGCAGGGCAAAGGCGGAAAAAAGGTAGCCCGATTGAAGAAAGAAGAGGAAAAAAGGCCAAAAGCGCAAGGGCAACCTTAAAAGTCCAAGGGAAATGCAAAAGGGGAAAGGCGCATTTTAAAATAAAAAGGCGTACCCTGAAATCTTGTAAAAGAGCACCGAGCTCTCACCCGTGCAATTTGTAAATGTAGACAGGCGGTGGAAAGGAAGCTAGGAAGATAGAAGGACAATGAGAAAAGGGGCCTAGGCTAATGGCCGGCCATGAAAAAAAGGGGGATGACCGCCCATGGAAATTAGGGCATGTATATAAAGTTGAAAAGTGAATGAGAAGCTCATTCTTTGGTGTGTGGCAAAAGGAGTCTTCTTCTTCCTCTCTTCTTCTCTCCTTCTTGCTTGTGTGTGCTCATGAGAGAGGAAGTGTGAGAGTGTGTGTGAGAGTGAGGGATCAAGAGGGTGAAGCTCTTCACCATCTCCTCTCCTCTTCTTCTCTTCTCTTCTCTTCCCTTCTCTTGCACGCGCGGCTATGGAGGATGGAGCTTGGAGATGGAGGAGGCTTGAGGATGCTTGAGCTAGCATCTAGGATCGTGGAGCTACCGGAGTGCAAGAGGGAGGAGGGTACTCGATCAAGCATCAAGGTAAGCTCACTACACTCGTAGGATCGACGGCGCGTCGGCTAGGTGAGAGATAGCCATTAGAGCTCGCTTGAAACGCTTGAAAGAATAAGCGGTCCGAGGGTCTTGGCGGTTGAGCGAAAGCTCCCATAGAGTAGTTGCAGATATTGAAATATGGCATAAACGTATTGGACATGCAAATGTGCAAAGGCTGAAATTAATGTAGTCCAGAGGATTGGTTACAGGGCTGCCTTCTTTTAGAGGTGCAGAATTACATAAAGTCTGTGAAGCATGCCAGTTTGGTAAGCAAGTGAGACAACCCTTCTCGCATGATAGAGAAGTGAGCAAAAATATACTTGATGTGGTACATACAGATGTTTTGGGGCCTACACAGAATGTATCTCTTGGTGGCAGCAATTACTTTGTCACATTTATTGATGACTGTTCAAGAAAGCTATGGGTATACTTCATGAAGGAAAAAAGTGATATGTTTGAGTGCTTCAAATCTTTTAAGGCAGCTGTTGAAACAGAAACATGCTTAAAAAAGAAGTGCTTGAGATCAGATGGAGGTGGAGAGTACCTCTCTAATGAGTTCAGTGGCTTCTTGAGGACTCATGGGATAAAGAGGCAATTTACTTGCAGGTATACCCCACAGCAAAATGGTGTTGCAGAAAGAAAAAACATCCATATTGCAAAAGTTGCAAGGGCATTAATGGCTGAAAAGAATATGCCCAAACATTTTTAGTCTGAGGCTGTCCATACTGCTGTCTACATTATGAACAGAACTCCCACAGCTGCAGTTCATGGGATGACTCCTGAAGAATGCTTTACTGACAAGAAGCCTGATGTATCGCACTTGAAAGTATTTGGCTGTGTTGCATACGTTCATGTGCTAGATGAGCTACAAAAGAAGCTTGATCCAAAGGCAAAAAAATGTGTTTTTATTGGATACTCTTTAGAGCAGAAAGGGTATCACTGTTATAACCTTGTCATAGGTGAGCTCAGAGTGAGCAGGGATATTATCTTTGATGAGATGGGAAGTTGGTATACACCTGCTGGTGATGTTTTCGATGATGATAATGATCAGGACAGCTATGTGGAGAAAGATAAACAGGAATCAGGGAGTCTTAGTGGACCATAAACATCATCTGGTACTACACCTACAGTGAGCCCTTGGCCTGGGAGACTAAGAAGTAGCCCCACACCTTTAGGTGGATCTATAAGCATTGCAGGGAAGGACAAAGAAAAGAAGAAAGTGTTGGATGGTAATGATACATCTACCAATCATTTGGGATTTGATGGAGATTCTAGTGGTTCAGAGAGTTTGGATGATGAGCTTGGCATTCCTTTAGTCAGGACGCCAGGTGTACAGAGAGCTCATAGTAATGTAAAGGCTCCATTGAGTGATCCGATGGTACATAGATCTAGCAAGGTCAGATACCCTGTTAAAAGATTTGGTTTTTAAGGTTATGCAGCTCACCATTATGCTTATATGGTCAAAGTAGTTGAGGATGTTGAGCCCACTTTTTTTTAGGATGATGTTGGTCATGCTCATTGGGATGCAGCAATGGATGAGGAGATGGCTGCATTAGAAGCCAATAAGACTTGGGATTTGGTTCCCTTACCTAAGGGTAAGAAAGCTATTGACTGTAAGTGGGTTTAAAAAGTCAAGCATAATGTAGATGGTTCAGTTAGCAAGTATAAGGCTAGGCTGGTCGCAAAAGGCTATGCTCAAACATATGGCATATATTATGAAGAGATATTTAGTCCAGTTGCTAAGATGGCAACTGTTAGGTGTGTGATTGCCTTGGCAACAACCAAAGGTTGCAGTTTGCAGCAAATGGATGTTAAGAATGCCTTCTTGCATGGTGAATTGCAAGAAGAAGTGTATATGGAGCAGCCAGCAGGTTATGAGCAGTTAGAGTATCCCACATATGTGTGCAGGCTAAAGAAGGTGCTCTATGGGCTAAAGCAAGCACCTAAAGCATGGTTTGACAAGATTGGAGAGTATCTTGTCAATATTGGATTTTGTATTTTTGATGCTGATCACTCACTTTATGTGAGAAAGGGAGATGCAGGTTTGGTCATCATAGTCATCTATGTGGATGACTTGATTATTACAGGTGACTTGATTGTGGAAGAAGTTTGAGATGAAAGATTTGGGTGAGCTGAGATACTTTCTTGGTATTGAAGTGATCAGATGTGATGATGGTATATGGCTATCCCAAAGGCAGTATGGCTTGGATATGTTATTCAAGTATGGTATGACAGCATGTAAGCCTCTTTCAGTACCATTGGAGCAAAATGTGAAGTTGAGTACTGATGTTGGAGATGAGATAGAAGACCCTACTATGTTCAGGAGGATAGTAGGGAGTTTGATTTACGTGACTATCACAAGGCCAGACTTGAGCTATGCTGTTGGCCTTGTCAGTTAGTTTATGCATATGCCTAGAAAGCCTCATTTGGATGCAGTTAGACAATATTGAGGTATGTGAAGTGGACTTTACATTATGGACTTTTTTGTGAGGCAAGTAAGGACGTACAGGTCTTTGGATACACAGATGCAGATTCGGTTGGTAGCATGTCAGACAGAAGATCTACAAGTGGATTCATATTTTCTCTTGGTAGTGCAGCAGTTACATGGAGCATAAAAAAGCAACCTATAGTTGTTTTATCAAGTACAGAGGCTGAATATAGAGGTGCTGCTATGGCAGCATGTGAGGTGGTATGGCTGCAAAAGTTATTAGGTGATTTGGACTGCAGGGAGATGGTCCATTTGTCATTCATTGTGACAACATGAGCAGCATACAACTAGCTAAGAATCCAGTGTTCCATGCTAGGACAAAACACATTGAGGTGCACTACCACTTTGTGAGAGAGAAGGTACTTGCACGAGAGATTGACTTGGTATATGTTAGCAAACATGATCAAATAGCTGACATTTTCACAAAGGTATTGGGTGTAGAGAAGCTTCAAATGTTCTAAAGCTTACTTGGAGTTGCAGAGATAGAGTTGAGCTTGAGGGGGAGTGTTGAGATGGCAAGCTCAACACACGCGGACATTGATGATGGAACGCTTGGCTAGATGGGTCTGCACGTCTACACTTAGCACGTTGGTGGTCATTATGATACTCACATGGCCACTGACTTATCACTTATTATATTTAGTTTGTTACACCTACCTATAGCTGGCAAAGACATAGCGCCAGTCAATTAGTGTAGTCGGTTATGCACTGTTTGACTTAGTAGGCTACTTTCTTTTATGTTGTATCATATCTATACTTTGGGTACATTGTATAGTGTATGGAAGAAGAAGAAGAAACCAGCAAGAAAATGTTTTGGCCTCCATCTCTCTTCTTGTGTTCTTGAGTGAGCTTCCTTTTGTGTATACAGTGTGTGTTTGGTGCAGCAGCTCAAGCAAATCCCCCCACCACACGATTCTTGACACTTTGGTCCACTTTCACTTGTGTTCACCCAAGAGGTCTCTGAGGAGCAAGAGATTAGTGGAAGGATTACCCTCCAATCTTCCTGTCAAATACTCTGGGATCTCTTGGAGTTCTAGCTTATTATTTGGGACATGGAAAGTGACATGTTTGGGCCGATTACATGCACTCCTTGCTATCATGCAGCATGGTACTGAGTGTTCCTCATCTGCATACACATGACTTGTCCGGATTGCTTATACTCCTCCTCATCATCTGAGGATGGGAAATTGATGGTTGTAAGGACATGCATCCAATCTCGCTCATCCTCAGGGCAGGGGATATACTTGGCCAGAGGCCCATACGATGTGGTTGGTTGCATGTCACCCCTCAATGTGGCTAAGATGGCATCTAGATCAACAGGTGTTGTCTTCCAGGTATCCATCTCCACCCTACTGCTTCCTTCTGATTCCCTAAGAAGATCAGACTATTGCCCCAGTCCTCAATGACTCATACATTCCTCATCCAGGGTCGGCCTAGTAGGATGTCGTAGTCCACTCCCTTCATAACAATGAAGTGTACAGAGAACTGGACACCTGCAATCTTCACTGGCCAATTCTTTAAAACTCCAAACAGTCTTACCTTCATTCCATTTGCTAGTGTGACATTGAACCTAGTAGTCTCAATGGGAGGGTTTCCCCAGGCCTGCAAGACTGTGTGGCTCAAGACATTAACCCCTGCGCCCGTGTCTACGATTCCTTTCTGTGTCATATCTCCTAGGGGCAAGATAGGTAGCACAGCGTGCATCTCGATGCCCTCCCAAAAAGCATTTACATGCAAAGATTTAGGCACTGAGTGCAGCATCAAGCTCGGTATCTGTGTGACTGCGTCATGCTCATATAGGTCAGTAGCAATTTGCTTAGTTGGTTTCTCCACCCAGTGCTTCAGTTCCAGCCAAAGCATCGAATGTTGCCTAAGCAGGTCTCCTAGGCTCAGGGTTACTCCGGTGGTTACTTATGTGGTGAGGAGGTTACTCGTCATTTGTCTCTCCTCCATTCTCATACCTTTAGGCCATTGGCCTTGGGTGTTTTGCTAGCCTGTGGCTCCTAAGCTTCTCCTAGGTGGTGCTTCCCGTGGCATAGGTGCATCTCTTGACCTTGGTTGAGAGGGTGAGACTGGGGTGCTCACACTAGAGAAGTCCTCAATTCCGTCTTCTACGATGGCCTCAGCATCCTTTAGGTTCTCTTGGGCTTCCTTTACCCACTCCTTGACCTTTTCAATCGCTTCTAATTGGCGCTTCGGATGGGGGTACTCCCCCTACCTTCGCACTCCCTTTCTCTATTGTTTTCAGAGTGGTGGTTTCAGCCTCAGCATTGGTTACCTTCCTGCCACTCACTAGCATCGTCTCTCCGTCAGTTTTGAGAGTGGTCTTAGCGTCGATTTTCTTCTTTCTCCACCTACGACTCTTCTTCCCTATTGAGGCAGCGTCTAGGTTGCTAGGCCCAGGCAGTGATATGCCGGCCTGTCGCATTTGTGCACATGTCATGGCATACATCGGGATGGGTGTATCCTTGCTATCGAATGTCTCAACGCCAAATAACCCCAAAGGTACTGATGGTACATTGCCTGAGCTCGAGAATGGCTTTTGTCTAGGGCATTCCTTGAAGAGATGGGTGATGCCGCACTCGGCACACCTAAGATCAGCTCTCTCCCTATTAGCCTGCTCTTTTTCTAGGCATCGTGTCGATATGTGACCAGGGTGACCACAAATCCAGCACGTGACTAGGTCTTGGGTTGGCCCTGAAAAACCTCTGCCTCTTGCCCTTCCTAACGCTATCACCAGCACTGGTCGATAGTCCATGAGGACCGGAGATTACCCTCTTTATCATACGAGATGTAAGAGTTCACATATGACTCCTCGTCATTGGGCTCTTCCACGTAGTGGATGGGAGTGTCACTCATTGGATGTGTCACGAAGGATCCAAGTGGACTGGGTATGCCTATGGGATTGATCTCTAATCTAGGAACGGTCAGTTTTGCATCATTAGGTGCTGGAAGGGCCAATGGGGTATCTATTCTTGTAGTATGGTGAGTTGTCATGTTGTGTGTAGGGAAACCTTCTTGGCAATCGACAATGCATTGTGTCGTGGTCAAACCTTCCACAATTTGCATAAGGCCTGGATCTTGGATCTTGGTACTCGGCAGGGATGTGATTGCCTCCACAATGCACACACTGGACATGCGGTCTAGTGGGTCTCTTTACCAACTCCTGCAACTGTGCTAGCTCCATCCTAACTTCAGCTAGCTCTTGGTCTTCTAACGTGATCTTGCCCTTATCCTGCATGTCAGGGGCTGATCTCTCGCTATAGGTTGTGGCTTTCTCTATGGCTCTTTGGCTAGAGCCATCTTGATTCGAGCTTCTAGCGCTTCTCTCCCTAAGATGGTCATCTGCCATTATTGCCTCATCAAAAACCCTAGCGAGCACATCTCTCTGCAAGCTCGAGTTGTTTGCCAATGCCTTGTAAAGTTCCTCATTGCGGATTCCGTTTATAAAAACAGTAGAGACCACTCTCTTGTTTGGTCATTCGTTGGTAGGGATTCTCTAAAACAGGCTACGTATATGAGTGATGTAGTCTCTAATGTCCTCTTTGTCCTTCTAACTGACATTCATCAGTCGGACTATGAGGTTGTCTGAATCTTATATTTTCAAAAATCTCTTGATGAAGAGATCCTTCAGGCGATTGAAGTCTGTTCGCTCTACTACATCTAGTTTGGTGTACCATGTCCTTCCCTTATCACCCGACCAAAGCCCAAACGCATGCGAGTGTTGGGCGAGGTCCGTGAGACCGTTGGCTTCGCAAACCTGCTCGAACTGCTCCATGAAGCTATAGGGGTCATTGCTAGGCTAGTACTTGTCCAGCTGCTTGGCCATTGCATGGATCTTGTTGTGGCTCCTCGCCCCTTGCGTGACTCCTAAGCTTGTGAGCAAAGAGGTGGCTAGCGTAGTTGCACTCTGTTCTGCAGGCTGTGTTGTCTATGAGCCACTTGGTGACAAGCTCGCTCAACATCAGATTTGCCTCTAGCTCCCTCTCCCTCTCTGTATTTGGCCCTGTCGTGGCCTTACCAACTAAGGCTAGAATGCATCGTGTCTCGTGCACCTCTAAGTCTTGCCGCAATTTCCTCATCCTTTCCTCGCGGTTATATGTCGTGATGCTTTGCAGCGCTTTCCTAGCTGCCTTGCTCTCTTCCTCAAGACTCGTAACTACTTCCTCGATCGGTCTGCTGTGGATCACGGTCCTTGTTAGTCGGTCGTATTGGTCGACCATACGCTGCAATTTGATTGGGAACTTGCCCAAGTCCAGCTGGTCATCCTCTCGGTCCATCTCTGCTCCTGACATTTTTGCAGCCTCTCGCTCCACTAGGTTGTCGATCAGTCCAATCGGCTTGGGTAGTGACTTGCCCTCAATCATCTCGTCTTCGAACTCTTCAGGGTCTTCAGGGTCCTATTAATGGGGCTCTATGGCACCCAGCTACGTCTCAGGGTCTGCTACTACTGGTGGGTTCTTTGAATTATTATGATTCTATGTGAGTTTCTTGTTATTGAAAGCAACTGTTGATTCTATTCACACTTGTACTTAGTGTTTTCCAATGCACAATGCCAAATCAGGCTTTCTCCCTTTTAGTGCACTTTAAATGATGAAATCAGTGTGGGGTGCCAATGCCAAATCAGGCTTTCTCCCTTTCTCCTACTGGTGGGTTCTTTGAATTATTATGATTCTATGTGAGTTTCTTGTTATTGAAAGCAGTTGTTGATTCTATTCACACTTGTACTTAGTGTTTTCCAATGCACAATGCCAAATCAGGCTTTCTCCCTTTTAGTGCACTTTAAGTGATGAAATCAGCGTGGGATGCCAATGCAAAATGAACAATGCAGTTTCCGCTTTTCCCCTTTTGTTCGTAGCCTAATATGGCTCTAAGCACATTTCCTGGCTATCCTCTCATATTGTCTAGGGTCTATGCTGCACACTCTACACTCCATCAAGGCCGGATTGAAATCTGAGGGTCAGTTTCAGCTCTAAGTCTCGTCTGTTCTATGGCCTACTACTGGAGGTTGACTCTAGGCTGCCCAGGTGCAGTTTCTCCAATTTCTAGCTTCTGAGAACTAGGTTAGGTACTCAGGGATGTGTTCGGAGTGGCATTGGCCTGAGGAGGTGACTCACTTACTAGTTTAAAATGTTTTGCCCTGGTGGTCTGATTCCCAAAATCGGACCAGTTCGATTCTGGGTGGTCCAACTATCCAAGTCAAACTGTTTGATCGAACTGAGTGGTCCGATCCTAGTCTTGGTCTGACTGGACTGGAGTTGATCCGATCCTATCACATAGTTGGTCCAATCAAACCGCATGGTCCGAGTCTAAGGTGATGTGTCCGATCAAACAAGTGGTTCGATCAAACCACAGGTGGTCCGACTGACAGATGATTCGACTCTGAGAGTCGGACAGTCCGAGTGTCCGATTCTGGGACTCGAACACCTGCAGCCTTATTCAATTGCATTTTCCGTGATGCAGTTGCGAGGGTGCGAATGGTGACAGCAAAACGACCGAATTGAATCCCTTCTGTACCTACACTCATAGTCTCTCTCTCAAGCTCTCTCTCTCTCTATGTCTGACTGCAAAATGAGGCTTCCCCTAACCTTTTGAGCCTCTTATTGCCCTGCTCAAGTCTCTTTCAACCTTATGGTTGTCCCTCTTGCACCCATGTACTCAAGATTTAGATTTTATGCCCCTTTCTCCTATTTTTCAACCTGTTTTCAGCAGCAGAAAACCCTTCTCTTTTCCTTATTTCCTTGGTCCTAATCCTATCCTGGCGCAACAAAAATAAAAAACAGTGGCTCAAGTTGATTTACCTACTTGCCTACTCAACAACAAACCAAAATACTTACTTGTTCGAAAGATCAAACCACCTAAATCTCCTATCTATCTCAAGCACCTGTTCGGGCTGAAAACCCTACCTCTATGCTCGATTCGAAGCACGTGGCGCTCACGGCTCGATTCCATCGGTCCTGGCAATGGAACCAAAATGAAGGAAGCTACAAGCTCAACCCCCGAGACCTACGAACCGCTTATTGGTCAAGCATTTCAAGCCAAGCGGCCATGGCTACCTCTCACATAGCCAACGTGCCCTCCCTACCTATGGGATGTAGTGAGCTTACCTTGATGCCCGATCGAGTACCCTCCTCTCTCATGCATGCTGGTAGCTCCACGATCCTTGAGGCAAGCTCAAGAAACCTCAATCCCTCTCCAACAAGCTCCATCCTCCATAGCCGCACGAGACAAGAGAAGAGTAGAGAAGAGAAGAAAATGAAGAGAGGAGATGGGGAGCTTCTTCTCCTCGATCCCTCACTCTCACACACTCACTCCCTCTCTCGAGCACAAGCGAGAAGGCAAGAAGAAGAGAAGAAGAAGAAGAAGCTTTTTGCCACACACAAGAATGAGCTTCTTATTCACTTTTCAAGTTTATATACATGCCCTACTTCCCACTAGTAGTTATCCTCAATTTTTACATGGCCGGCCATGGCCTAGGCCCTTTTTCTCCATTATTTCACTTCTTAGCTAGTCCTACCGCCCTTCTAAGTTCACAATTTGCACAGGAGGGAGACTAGCGCTCTTTTAAAAGGATTTGAGAGTGCCTTTGCATTTAAATGTGTACTTTCTTGCTTTTAACTCCTCTAGACTTCGGCGGCTGCACCTTGGACTTTTGGCGATTATTTCCTTGCTTTTGGATTTTTTTTGGACTCATTATTCTTCTCGGTGCCTTTTCCATGCCTGCCCTACGCCTTTTCCTGCTTCTCAGATTTTTCTATTTTTCTGCTTTTTCCTGTTGCTAGTGTTGCAGTAAACATTGGCATGTGCATTAGTTGGATGTGAATACTACTTTTTTCAATTGTGATCTTCATGAGGAGGTTTATGTGACACAACCTCCTAGCTTTGTTTTGAAAGGATCATAGACAAAGTGTGTCAATGCATAAGGTTTGAAATGGGCACCTAGTGTCAAGAATCGTGTGGTGGGGGGATGTGCTTGAGCTACTGTGCCAAACACACACTGTATACACAAGAGGAAGCTCGCTCAAGAACACAAGAAGAGAGATGGAGGCCAAAATGTTTTCTTGCTGGTTTTTTCTTCTTCTACCACACACTATACAGTGTACACAAAGTATAGATAAGATACAACATAAAGGAAAGTGGCCTACTAAGTCAAAGAGTGCATAACCGACTACACTAATCGACTGGTGCTATGTCTTTGCCAGCTGTAGGTAGGTGTAACAAACTAAATATAATAAGTGATAAGTCAGTGGCCATGTGAGTATCATAATGACCACCAACGTGCTAAGTGTAGACATGCAAACCCATCTAGCCAGATGGTCCATCATCAATGACTGCATGTGTTGAGCTTGCCATCTCACAGCAAATCTCACACCAATCTGAGATTTTTGCTCGACCCTGCTTCCAGTGCCTCCACATGCACTATCCAAGAGAGAGAGTGGAAGAATGGGAGAGCTTCTTACCCGTTGCTTGCTTACTTGAACCTTGCTTCTTCTCCTTCACTTCAGCCTTCGAAATCAGCCTCTCTCAATGGCGCGGCTCCAATACCATATCAAGAATCGCATGATGGGGGGATGTGCTTGAGCTGCTGCGCCAAACACCATTGTATACACAAGAGGAAGCTCACTCAAGAACACAAGAAGAGAGATGGAGGCCAAAACGTTTTATTGTTGGTTTTTTCTTCTTCTACCACACACTATACAATGTACGCAAAGTATAGATAAGATATAACATAAAGGAAAGTGGCTTACTAATTCAAAAAGTGCATAACCAACTACACTAATCAACTGGCACTATGTCTTTACCAGCTGTAGGTAGGTGTAACAAACTAAATATAACAAGTGATAAGTCAATGGCCATGTGAGTATCATAATGACCACCAACGTGCTAAGTGTAGACGTGCGCACCCATCTAGCCAGGTGGTCCATCATCAATGTCTGCACATATTGAGCTTGCTATCTCAACACCTAGGGTATTATATAAAAATATATGTGCATACTTTATTAGCTCTTGGCTTCAGTAATTCACACACTAAAAGCATGCTTTATGTTCACAAAGATGGGGATGGTCTCTTGATTCTCATTCTTTATGTGGATGATATGCTTTTGATTGGACCTTATGAGACATAGATTGTAGCCTTAAAGGCTAAATTCTAGCATGCTTTTGATGTCATAGATCTTGGTCACTTGCATTACTATCTTAGCATAGATTGTATCCTTAAAGGATGAATTGTAGCATGCTTTTGATGTCGTAGGTCTTGGTCACTTGCATTACTATCTTACCATACAATTCATTGCAATTGAGGGGGGTATTGTTTTTCGATAGTCTAATTACATTGGGCAAGATGCAAGATTGCAAGCCTATCTCTACTCCAGTTGAGATAAGTCACAAGTTTATGCCTGAAGATGCAAGCAATCCATTTTATGCTTCTCTTAATGAGCAGGTTATTAGTTGTCTATTATATTTTGTGTAATACATGGCCGAATATTTTATTTGGGGTCTCTTAGTTGGCATGCTTTATGCATATCCTCAGTACTAGAAATTGGCAAATAATCAAACATGTCTTTCTCTATCTTAAAGGCACATAGACATTGATCCTCTTCTATCCTAAAGGCACTTCTCATTGCTTGCATGCATTCACATCTAGTGAGTAGCTTGGATGTTTTCTCCAGTAGTAGTGATAATTATTTTGTGCTTGATGGTGATTCATGTATCTCTTTGTTGAGTAAGAGGAAATCTATAGTAGTCACATCTAGTTGTGAAGCTGAATATAGAGAAGCATTTATAGCTACATTAGAATGTGTATGTGACTCAAACACATTTTGGTTAATCTTAGTGTGGGACAACAGTCCCCCACTCATATTTATAATGATAGTTAGAGTGCCATGGCATTTGTGAGAGAAATTCTCATTTCATGCTCGCACTTAGCACATTGAGGTGCATTATCATTATGTCATAGAAAGGCTCCATACAGTGGAGATTGACTTGGTTTATGTCCCTACATAGGACAACTTGGCATATATGTCTACAAAAACTCTATGTAAAGAGAAGTTTGAAGCCTCTCACAAGGCTTTCAGCTTACAACCATTTGGGGATTGATCTACTAATTCAATGTATATATTCACATCATTCTCTTGAGGGGGATTTGTTATACTTATTGTGTTTCTCTATAGTTCTGGTGCAAATACTCTCTTTATCCACATGCACTTTTTACCTTTTGTTTGGAAAGGGTTTTTCCCCCCTGTAAACACCCAACAATGGGTATGGCACTTTAGTATCTCAAGGATTGGACTGTCATTATCATTCTCATATAGTGGATGTCATCTTCCAACAACTCTCTTCTCTCTTGTTGTTCACTTATTCAATGTGAGTGTGTGTGAGTATGTGCATACTACTAAATCCTAACTTGACATTTACCACCTTGAAGTTATTGCATGTGCAGCCTATAGATGTCCCACTAAGGCTTTGTAGTCTATCACTCCACATGAGGCTGAAGCCATCCAGAACTCATTTGCATGTTTTTGGTTGCTTGGCTTATTCTTTGATACCAATCCAACATTGCAAAAAGTTGAATGACAAGGTTATAAAATGCATGTTTGTTGGGTGTAGTAGTGAAAGTAAAGATTATAAGTTATACCATCCACAAAGTAAGCATATCTTGATCAACCATGATATTGTCTTTGTGAAGATGTTGTTCATCCTTTAATTTCATACATAAAAGATATAGATATATGTTCACAGGTTATCTATGACACTTTGTTTGCTCTTTTTAGTGGGGTGTAGCCACATATAGTGTAGTCTACATAGGTCTCTCATGAGAACATAGATTTGCCTATTTTTTATGTAGATGTAAATGATGCACTTCTAGATGAGAGAATAGTGATTGAGTAGTTTAAGACTATGAAAAAATCATTGGTGCAAACATTGTGTGACAATAAGATGGATGCACCATTGGCCTACTCGTTTGAGCTCTCACAAATTGAATGGTTGCTATGCAATATGAGTATGATGCTATTGTAAAAAATGGTACTTGGTTCTTATGTGATTCATCTCCTATCAAGGCCATTTGTACCAAATGGTGGTGTTTTGATGGTTGCAAATCTATACTTATGGCAAAGGGTTATGCTCAAAAAAAGGGCATTGCTTTTTATGAGATCTTTTCTCCCACTTCCCATATGACAACTATTCGTAGCATTTGTGCATCAGTACTTCCTAATGGTTAGAATATGCATCAATTAGACATCAAAACTACATTTGTGGATTGTGATTTACATAGGTAGGTGTGTGTTTTTTAGTCTTGTGGTTTTGTGTAGAAAGTGTAAGAAAACAAAGGGCACAGATTTAAAAAGGCTTTATATGTTTTGAAGCAAGCACCTCGGGCTTCGTATGAGAAGATACCTACATGCTTGACTGCATGTGATTTTTAGTTTACTATTGAGAGCATTCTATGTTTTAGGCATGAGGATGATGTGCCTTTGATCATTGTGGTTTATGTTGATGATATATTGCTCACTTGTCCCTGTAAGACACATATTGCTAATTATAAAGTTGAATTGATCAATTTAGCTTCTAACATGTTCGATTTTAGACTACTACATCATTATTTGGGCATTAAATTTAAGAAATGTGGCGGAGGTATTGCTATGTGACAAGCAAAGTATGTTAAGGTTTTCTTGTAAAGATTTGGTCTATTGGAAGACTGCAAGCCTATTGATATTCCTGTGGAGATAGGTTTGAAGTTGAGTGTTCATGATGAGGGAGACTCCTTTCATGCCTTTCTCTATCACAACAAAATGTTGGATGCTTGATTTATGTATTATGACAAAGAAGCAACCCAATATTGGCCACTTCTAGTTGCAAAGTTGAGTAGAGAGCATCTTTCATGGCTACGATTGAGTGTGTTTGGCTCAGATACCTCTTGGATGATTTGGGAACTGGAGAATCATCTACCACTACCATCTTCACTAAGAGTCATAGCACATTGGTCATTACCTTCGGGAAAGACTCTCTAAACATGGCTTGTTTGCCAATATAAGACAACCTTGCACATTTTTTCACAAATACTTTGCCTCTAAGAATTTTGAAGCTTTCAAAAAAGCTTTGAGCTTATTCCCCTTTGTGGATTGATCTGGTTCATCAAGCATGGCACTTCCCTATACACGAGGGCTAGCTCTTGTTCACTACATCACTTCTAGCCGTGATTTAATATCATATTTTGGTAGTGATGTATATGAACAAATTTAGGACTTTTGGGGCACCTTTTCCCTCTTTAGGGGGTTTTTTCCCCCATCTTTGTATATATGCCTATTCACTTTTAGAGCATACTTAGATTTGTAAAACTTCTCTATTGGTACTTCTCAATGCACTTTGATTTGTACTCTCTCAAGCCCATTTTCTCCAAGCTCTGTACTTGTTGCAATCATGTAGACCTAAATCCAAGACAATGAAGATGTTAGTTCTCTCATTTGGGAAAGAGTAGCAGAATACAAACCACACTTGTTCATTTTCCTCTAGGACAATGCAAGACCATTGCATCCTACACACCTCTTCTTATTGAGGAAAACCTTTGATCACCTTGGAACTTACATGACTCTTTAAAAGAAGTGGTATCTTGTTGCTTCAACCACTTTTTTTATATATTTGTGGTTATATTGATAAGAGTCTAAATAGTTTGAATAGGTAGACTTGCCTAAACCTTGACTCTTAGTAGCAAACATTAAAATCCAACATTATGGCAATGTCTACTTCTTCTTTGGGCAGTTGCAAGTATCTTTATTTCCTCACATGGCTATAGAGATCATTCCTTTCCATGGGTGAATCCAATTCCCATGGATTAGGGTAATTGGCTTGTATAGCCATCATCTCTAGTTGACTATAAGGTTAGAGTGGTACCTTCTTTCGATTCAAGGGGTTGATACTTGGTGTGGACTATGTTTAAGAAGGTGCAAATTGTTCAAAACCCCATTTCCTTGGGTTCATGATGCTATATTTAGCATGTCAAAGGTGCTCCACCAACCCTTCTTTGGCCTACTTATACATGGGTCTCTTGATCTTCCAAAGTTGGCCTACATGCAATTATAGTTTGTCCAAGTTGCACCTTCAACTCTTCTACATATCAACAAATGACATGGTGTGACATGATTGTATTTAGATAAATCTCTTATGGTAAGGGAGATAATGTGCTTACATACAATAGAATGCGGTCCTTATAGTGGCCCCCTCTCTATAATGCACTTACTCTAGGTCCATGGTCATATTCCTAATGAATTCCTCCTTTGCATCATATGATTTTATTGCTTCTTCCTGTACAATTTTGGCTACTCTGAACAATGCAAAATCTATGGTGCTCTATAACCTTGTGAAGGCCACTCTCAACCACTCCTATGTCTGGTAGCTTTCCTATGGTTCATTTGTTAGAGTAGTCATCTTTTTTCTCTCTTGATCTAGTTGGATGGTGATCTATGTTATGGAAGCTCTAGCTTCTTTTGGCTTTTTTTGCATTTCTTCTAATTCCATCACCTTATGTTTCACTTCTTATATCTCCTTATCTATTTTTTCTAGCTAGGTTCTCATCTTTAGGAGTTTTTGTATTCTTGTATATACTTGTGGTGGTCTTCTCTCTCAATCTTCAAGTGCACTAGCATTGTCTTGCATGAGCTCCTTGCATAGGTTTTTGAGGGTAGTGACACTTCATAAGGTGTCAATTGTCTAGGTTCCCAAGAGTCATTGGTTGATTCAAAGTACCATCTTGTATGAGAGATGTGACCATGGCTTCTTCTATTGTCTCTCTTTGCTATAGCTAAATCATCACACTTTGGATTCCTTCTATTATTGCCAAATGTTCTTGAAGCTCATTCTAGACAACTAATGGGGATGGTTCTTCTACTATCTTCTCCTTCGTTTTGCTAGAGCCTTCATCTTGTTTGGCTTTAGGCCAATTCTATTTGACTAATTGTACCAATAACACCTATTTTCTTGTATCTTCTTTAAAGAAGATTTGCATGGTTGCAAGGGTGTCTTTGCATTCTTTAGTAATAGTGGCATCTATAGATTGAAACTCCTTCTTGGATTCCTTATTGCAGTTCTAAATTTATGCTCTTTAGCTACATTTCTAGTGGTATTATTCTTCTCCTAGTCCCAATAGTTTTTGGGTATACTATAGTTTTGGTTGTGTGGATAATTTTCAAGTACATAGGTTACAAATTTCAAATCTATAAGGTTTCAAGTGTTTGCTAGGTTGCAAACACAAAAGGCATTTGCATAAAGATTGTAGATTGTGGTCATTGTTGTGTAGTCAATGGAAAAGTGTACGTGTTTAGTTGTGGTGCACCTTATATCAACTTGCTTATAGATTGTAGTTTTTTACAAGTTGTTTGTTTTGTCAAAATGTTTGACAACCTCAACCAGATTGTTAGTGAGAATCTTGATAAGAACAATTATTCTACATGGAAGTTCAGGATGAACATTTCTTGAAGGGCAAATGTGTTTAGAATTACATTGAAAGAGACATGGCAATAGCACCTAAAGTTCCTATACGAAATGCTACTACAGATAAGGTAAAGGCTAAGAAAGATTGGGAGTAGACACAGAGTAAAGCCATGTATTGGCTATATGTTAGTATCATAGATAGCATGATGGGCTATTTGCAGGATTCCAAAATCCCTACTATTGCATGGAGGAATCTCACAAGGGTATTCAAAGTAAACACAAAGCTCAGAAAGCTATAGATCAAAACCAAGTGAAAAGAGTTGCTTGAAGAGGCTTGAAATGCTAATAAAGGTAAGAAACCCAAGAGGGTACTACTTGATATATTGGCCCAAGGTCAATGGTGTGAAGGCCACCACAAAATGTTGGTTCACTTGTATGGAAACTTGCGAATCAAGGAGGCTCTAGACACCCCACACTGGACAAAAATGGGAAAACCTTCATGGCCTAACATCTGCGAATATTAGAAGACCCTATTCTAGATAAAGGATGGATTAGGGATTGTGTCCATTGGAATTGATGGGGTTATCCAGATGTTTCGATATGGATCTTGGTTAAGAAATCGAATGCTAGTGCGGCATTGCACCTTAGAGAAGATGTAGGATGAACACATTGTTTTGTAATTACTTTCAAAAGATTATTTGATATTGTCTTTGTGTTTGTGATAATAAATTATGTGAATGAATGGCTGTTTAATTGCTAATTAAGCAATTTGTCTTTCCATGTTAAAGATAAATATGATAGGCTAATTAAGTAACTAAAGCACACCATCTAGGAAAGCGAGAGGGCAGAACCCTAATGGGTGGTTTCGGTGAGTCGATAGTTTTTATTCATGGCCCTAGAATTAGGATAATCTAAGAAAGAGCTGAATGGCAGCCCTCATTTCTTATTGTCTTTGAACTAAGTGCAACATGGATCCGCTTCAGTTCAATCCAATTTTGCACAAGCAGCTACTCAATAATCGATGCTAGATAAATCATAAGTGACCGTAGTATTATTTAGGATTCTTAAATTCGGGTCATTCCTCATGGATACAGAGTAGAGCTTCCCTTGCAAGGTAGAGTCAACAATGTGTATGATATTCTAATGGAGTTTCAGATGGTGTCGCTTAGAAGTACCTCTTGATGGACCACCAAAATTTGTGTCATTGAAGGCTCTTCAATTGGGCACGTCACAGTGACAAAGGAAAATCAAGCATTCCTATTTCTTTACCTTCTTTACTTGGGTTTTTAAAGGAATCTAAAGTTACTAGATTACATGATGATGATAGTTCACATGATTTTATTTCGAGAAAATCACAACTAGAAACAAAACCTTAACTATATAAAACTAAAAATGCATTTCAAGGCATTAAATACAATGGAGTAAGGGAAATAAAAGGTTTAGAAATCACCACATGTACATATAAAGAAAAGTGGTACTTCCTATTTGCACCTCTACAATCATTAGACATTATCTTGGGTATGATTTTTTTGACATCAAAACTATCATGATATTGACTAACACACGCACTTATCATGAATCAATACCTTATTCCTTAGGTAGATGACCTATTAGGCAAAGTCAAGGGAACCAAAATCTTTAACGAGATCAATCTCAAGTCTAGATACCATCAAATTAGAATCATGAACTTAGAATGGGTGATGTTGATGTATTCAACACTACATTTAGGACACAATACAAACAATATGAATTTATCATTATGCCTTTTAGTCTTGTGAATACGCAATCACCCTTATACATTTAATTAACAAAATTCTTTCATATTATTGGAGTTTTATTTTGCATTATTTTCTTATATTTTTTTATAAAGAAAGATATAAAAAGCATATTTGTATTGTGGTTGCTTTATTCCATAAAAATCACTTGTATGCTGACTATGACAAGAGTTTATATTTTCAATATCAAATCAACCTACTTGAGGCATATACTATTAGCCAAAGGGATCATAGTTTACCCAAAGAACATTCAAACTATTAGAGAATGGCCTATTTCCAAGAGAGTAATAATGACTCAATAATGAGATTTGATATTTCCTTGGCCTAACTAATTTAGTCACAATGTTTGTTAGAAACTTTTCCCTCATGGCCTTCTAACCTATGCTTTATAAAGATAGTAGTTACTCAAGAACAAGAATTACACAAAATACAACAAGAAAGCTATAACCAGGGTGGCCATAACTAGAATTCTCATTATCATGAAGAAGCATTACAATGGAAAAAATGGAGAAAGGCAACAAGATACCCACCTATTGCCATGGTGGAGTAAGATATGCACCATCTCGCTATGGTGGGAGGTTTAAACTTGCAATCCTCTCAAGAGTGAAAATCAATTAATGAACAAAATATGTGCCCATGTTACATTTTCATCCTTTTAAACTCTCCCTAACTCTATGCTTTTTTATAGGCTCTAGTCCTACAATTGCCAAACTTTTCCCAACCCTTTTTCCTAATAGTCATTAGACCACTGGGTTTGATATAGGTGTCATCTTAATGAAAAATAACTATCCCATCACTTATGAAAGTAGAAAGCTTAAATCCTTAAAACAATATTATAGCACCTATGATAGAAAACTTTTGGTTGTAGTTCATGCATTAGACATTTGGAAATATTATCTTGTGGATTTGGAAGTCCTCATTAAAATCAATCAACAAGCTATTAAACATTTATTGATCCTATCCCTCATTTTTGGCCATCACATTAGATGTGCATCCTTCATTCAAAGCTTCCAACCATGGATCAATATCAACTTGGTCATGCAAATGTACTTAGTCATAGACTGTTTAAAAATTGAGGTTTTAAGGCAGGTTTTTCTTAGCTTTTCACCCCAAAAGAAATAGCTAGACTAAACTAGCCAATAGCACTATCCTTGACCTTCTTAGATCATATGCCATAACCAACCAAATAATTGGGATTAACATTTACTTATCCTATAATTTTCCTACAATAACACTCCACATTCAATTACTAACATAGCACCATTTAAAATAGCCTATCAAAGAAATTACCTATCATTACAGCTATAATAGCTACTAATGTACAAGCAGCTGCCGGTGTTTTAGATAGTAAATGTACTTAATATCATAGTAGGTACTTAGTTTATGATAAGCCTACTCTACTGAAGAACCACATTGGATTCAAAAATCATTGCTAGCATGACTTATATCTAAACTCTATATACCACTCACATTCTCTTTAAGTCTAAATGGGCATAGATTCATTTCATAAGGCAAGGTTCAAAGATAATCCATAGTTGCATTATTGTCATAAGGCATGTAGAGATTCACCACATGAGATAATACATAGGTGCTCTATATGACCTCGTTGATTAATTATCATGAAATAAGATGCTATTTATTTGTTTACTATGTGATTTTCAATTGTCTACTTGTTGTATAATAAGTGACTTGTTATGCCTAGTGCATGCGTGTGATACTAATTGAATATAAATCACAAGGAATTAATGTGTTTTGTGTTTTTTGTGAGTAGACTATTAGATGGAGTAATGAAAATGTGAATATTTTATATTTTTCATTGAAGCATATTTTAGTATAATACTATTAATATTTTGGGTATTTCTATTATACAAAAGTATATTGTTGTTACCTTTGTATTAAGGCCTAAGGGAAAGATAAATATTTTTGTAACATTAGATTTATTAGATAGGTGTTAGAAAATAATTTACCAAAGGCATATCATTCATGCAAGAAGAGAGAGAGAGAGAGAGAGAGAGAGAGAGAGAGAGAGAGAGAGAGAGAGAGAGAGAGAGAGAGAGAGAGAGAGAGAGAGAGACCAAAAGGATGCTTTTCATGATCTTTTAAGCCCAAAAGGTAAGAAATACAACTCCATACATACATGCTTGAGGGAGGTGCTCACTCATGAGTGGGGGGCATTATACCCATTGTCTCATTGTGTGAGAGGAGTTTTTAAAAAGAAAAATTAGAATATCTTGTGGGATGCATGAATAGTTTTTGAATATTTGAAGCCAAAAAATGAAGACTCAAGATGTAAACCGAACCCAATTTGCTAAGAGCCCAAGGCACAATTCATGGTTCATTTCAAAGGCAAAGGCAAGACGGAGTGCAAAATCAATCTTACACGAAGTGTAGTAATGGCCAAACTTGTGTTTCACATTGAAACAATGTATTTGGAGCAAGAATGCATATAAAAAACCTTTTATTCATGAGGAGAATGGTTGTAGGACAGTCAAATGTCTACAAAATATCCAAATTTTAAAGGGGTATACCCAAATTTGAGGAGGCACGTGGTTGGAGAATTGAAGGGGCACCTTTCACAAATTGTGAGAGAGAAAATGAGGAAAGAAATCATGAAAAGTTGGTACTAATTTGTGGATCACAATTTGTACCATGGTTGCTTGATCTCTCATCATTTTGGGCATAAAACATGAGAAATGGATCCCTCTTGTCATCCTCCAGAAGGTTGCACCACTTTTATGTCAGAAGGGAGATAAATAAGAAACAAAGATTTCAATATTTCTCTCTCCTCCATAGCCACTAAAATCAATTCACATGAGAGAAGGAATGAACAAGATATAAGTGAGAGGGCCATGACTATGCATGAACAAAGGATGATGGAGTGTTTATGAGACCAAAGGGCTTGTGTCAATGTCCAAATAGAGCATTAAAGATAGCCCAATGGTTCGTGGGGTTCTCACATCTCCCACAACATGCATAATAGTGAATGTTATATGTAAGCGAACATCTATGCTACATAGTTTATGAAAGTGAGAATTTATGATGGATTTGGTCTATGATCTTGATTGGCTACTGTATTTTCCTAATTTTTTCTCATAAAAATAGCAAAATTTTCTAAATTTTATCATAAATAAAATATATTTAAATTTTGAAAAATAGTACAATGAATCTAATATCGTTCTTCATCAAAAAATTAATCATTTGATCAAAATACATAAATAAAATCATGAATAAATGTGTTTGATGTGGGTTTGTAGCACAAGGATAACCTCAATACACCCATAAGTGTGACATTTCTTGTAGCAATGATACACAACATTAAAAGCATGATGAAATGGGATGTTTTTATCTTTCTTAATGATCATCCAAGCATTACTAGGTGTGATCTTATGATTATATATGCATATACATATATACATACATATATAGTTATGGTAGTATGAGACTAGTGGGCTTAGTATCATGGCATGGCAACACCACATTATGACATGATTTTGCAATTATGGATAGCTATGTTTTATGAAAAACATGTTAGGCACATACATGCTATTTTTTAGAGGTTATTTAAGCATAGTCTATCCGTATATAAATTAAAGCATTAGTCTTGCATATAGTGACATATTGCAATTATTTTCCTCTTGATCGAGAGTATGTAAGGAGATCCAAGTCATAGATAGGTTCATAGATGTTACTTAGGTCAAGTGGGAAAAAGAGAAGCAAGTGGCACATTGCAAACAAAAGACGAGACTTGGTAAGAACCAACCTAATCGGACAAAATGCCCAAAACAGAGGTCATGACATTTAGTTAGGGAGAATCCTACATTTATGTCACGAGGAGTGTTTACACCCTTTCTATTTAGGATGTTCTTTACTTGGAGTTTGAGATAAGGAAGTTAAGGATTGGACTATAAGACATGACATTTTAGTGTAGTGTGAGATTCCAATTTCTCATTACCTTTGGCCATGGGCGATTGGGTTGTGAGGCCCAAAAGTGGGCTTGAGTGTGAGAGAGCTACTAACATGCCCATCTTAGGTCTGATTAAGTGGTGCATTCATAGAAATTCCACTCAATTTTCCATTTTGGCCTAGAATTAATTATCTTATATGTATGCCTCTTCACTTAAAAGTATAGAATCTGAGATTTTTGCTCGACCATGCTTCCGGTCCCTCCACAAGCACTATCCAAGAGAGAGAGTGGAAGAATGGGAGAGCTTCTTACCCGTTGCTTGCTTGCTCGAACCTTGCTTCTTTTCCTTCACTTCAGCCTTTGAAATCAGCCTCTCTTAGTGGCATGGCTCTAATACCATGTCAAGAATCACGTGGTGGGGGGACTTGCTTGAGCTGCGGCGCCAAACACACACTGTATACACAAGAGGAAGCTCACTCAAGAATATAAGAAGAGAGATGGAGGCCAAAACGTTTTCTTGTTGGTTTCTTCTTTTTCTTCCACACACTATACAATGTACACAAAGTATAGATAAGATACAACATAAAGAAAAGTGTCCTACTAAGTCAAACAGTGCATAACGGACTATACTAATTGACTGGCGCTATGTCTTTGCTAGCTACAGGTAGGTGTAACAAACTAAATATAATAAGTGATAAGTCAGTGGCCATGTGAGTATCATAATGACCACCAACATGCTAAGTGTAGATGTGTGGACCCATCTAGCCAAGTGTCCATCATCAATGTCCGCACGTGTTGAGCTTGCCATCTCAACACTATTGCCACCTGAAAGGAAGAGCTACTAAAGAATGTAAGCAAGAAGGAGGGGCTACCACAAGAGAAGGATCTAAGGACTGCGAGAAATAGTGGGAGAGGTAGTGGCACATTAAAGAATTGGTTGTAACAATAAGTTGTCATGCCAAGGATTGGTTGCTTCAATTTGTTCTTTTGGTTTGTTGTCCTTGTTCACTTTAGAATATTGTAGATTTTGTGTTTTTGTGTAACCAAAACTTGTTAGTTCATTAGCCCCAACCTATCAACCCAACTCATCAAACTAAAACTCATTGACCTAAACTTGTTGAACTAAACGTGTTAACCTAAAACTTGTCAACCCCAAACTCTTCAATATTAACTTATCAACCTCACCCTGTCAAACCAAAACTCATAAAACTAAACCTATTGATCTAATTCATCAACACCATCCTCAACCCATTGACCTCAACTTGTCAACCCAACTCATAAACTTGGCAATCCCACCTATCAACCTCAACATGTCAACCTAAACCCATCAACCTCGACTTGCCAACCCAAAACTTGTCAAACTAAACTCATCAACATCAATTCCAACTTGTCAACCAAAATCTCAAACTTGAATTGTCAAACCAAACTTGTTTATCACAAGCTTATTAATCAAAACCCAAACATATCGATTGAAACTTGTCAACCTCACCCTATCAAACTAAAACTCATCAAACCAAACTTATTAAACTAAAACCTCTATCGATCCAAAATTGTCAACCTAAAACCCGTCAACCTAAACTCATCAAACCAAACTCACCAAACCCAATTTTTCAAACTAAACTTATCAATCTCAACTTCTTAATGTAAACCAAACCTCTTAATCAAAAACTCATCAACTTAAACTCATCGATCTTACTAGTCAATCCCAAATCATCAACCGAAACTTGTCAACATCAACCTATTAATTCTAGCTTGTTGATCCCAGAACTTATCAAAGTGAACCCATCCACTTCAACTTGTCATCCTAACCTACCAAACTTAACTTGTCAATCTCAACTCATCAAACTAAAACTTATCAATCAAAATAAAAAACAAAAATACCATCAACTTAGACCTCTCGCCAACCTAAACCTATCAATCAAAACTTGTTGATCCCAACATCTCAACCTAAACCCATCCAAGTAAACCTATCAATCTAAACCTCTCAACCTAAACCTCTCAATCTAAACCCATCAATCAAAACTTGTCAATCCCAACTTGCAAACCTAGCTCATCAATGTCATACTCAACCCATCAACTTCAATTTTTTAATCTTGACCTATCAATCCCAACTCATCAATGCAAAAACCGTCAAGATAAACTTGTCAACCTAAACTCATTAATCCAAAACTTGTCAATATAAAGTTATCACCTCTCAACCTAAACCTCTCAATCTAAACCCATCAATCAAAACTTGTCAATCCCAACTTGCAAACCTAGCTCATCAATGTCATACTCAACCCATCAACTTCAATTTTTTAATATTGACCTATCAATCCCAACTCATCAATGCAAAAACCGTCAAGATAAACTTGTCAACCTAAACTCATTAATCCAAAACTTGTCAATATAAAGTTATCAACTTGATTGAGAAACTTTTCAACTTGGTGACATTTGAACCTATCAACACAAAACTAATTGATCTGTCAACACACTGATTGAACTCATCAATGCATCATGACATGAAACTTGAGCTCATCAAGGGAACCGTGGCAATCATTGACATAAACAAACTGTCAACTCATCAACTTGTCAACTTGTTAGCATGTCAAACTACCAACAAACCTATCAATAAGAAATTACCAACTTGAGACCCAAACATCTCAACTTGAAACTTGTTAGTTGCCAAGCTTGCCTTGTCAATTGCTAGTTCTCACATGTACCAACATGTTGCCACATGAAACCTATTAACATAGAAACTTGAGAACACAACTTGGTTAACATGTCGACCCCAAAGTTAACTTGTTAAAAATCATCAAACTATTGACTCTTTAACGATTGTTCCACTTCTCAATGCATAGCTAGTGAAGACTCACTTAGATGAGAAATTGTTTTGTTGTTGATATGGATTGTTCTTGAAGGGTTTTGCATAGGGCAAGTGCTTAGGGGCATGAGAATAAGTTGTATAATATATTATGCAATCATAATTCATACAAACTCATGGAGTTTTGGAACACTTAGATGGGAGGTGGTTGCTCCCACAATGCATGCATTAAATATGTTGCCAATAATAGTAGTGAATGTTTTACGTCATTTGTTAGTCTTGCTAGTTCAATCTAGTATTTTTTAAATGCAGTGAGGTGGTCCTATACTACATTTAGTACAATGTTGTCCCTTGATTATGAAACATCATTTCTAGATCTATCCTTTTTATCTCGATTTCTCTCTCTATGAAAATCATTGACACACATGGCCTTGTCCAAGACAATGTTCAAGTCAAATCTATCCAAGATCAAATTACTAGTCATGGCCTTATAGATTTGTTCTTCTCTAATTCCCTTGATAAATGCCTTCAAGATGGCCTTGGGATTCGGCCTCTTAGCAAGAGGGATTCACTAGCACAAGCTCACACCTTGGAGACATATTCACACATATTCTCTCCCTCTTGTTGCTATAGGTTCATGAGCAGCACAATGAGGTTGTCCCCATAAGTTCAGCTTTTGTGAACAACCTGTGAACAACATGATGACATGTCCTTAATGTTGGAAAAGCGTACCTTCTCATTTACATCCATGCCTGTGAACCATGTTATTCCCTTGTCGCTTAAGCAAACTCTAAAGGTCTAGGCCTTTTTATCATTAGTGACAATGACATTATACACCTTGCACATGTGTTTTGCAAAGCTATATGGGTCATCCCTTCTTTTGTACTTGTATATCTACTTGGTGAATAATGGAATTTTTGACTAGTTCCTAGAACCTGGCACAACTTTGAGCCCTGCCAACAATGAGTTTGGCATATGTGTCCCAATACAAAGGGCACATGAATTATCTTACAACATCAATTGAACTAGGTCAATCACATTAAGTCGGTAGAGGATCTAGCAATGTTCTTGTTTTGTAATAGCCTTCTTATATTCTCCAACTCTCATTGCATGCTTTCTTTCCCACACTAAGTAGTTAAGGTCATATCCAATAATTTATCCAAAGCATCTTTGCTTTGTTTAGCAAAGGTTTTATATTGGTCTTTTGAACCTATCGATAACACTTTGCTAATGTCCTTATTGGCAATAGCTCAAAAGTTTTGTAGTATTACCTTTAACACTTTAGGTGCATCTCTCAACAATGCTTCCTTCTCCACCATGTTGTTTTCTAATGAGGCTATTTGCTTACGTTCCTAACGATGTGTTTCTCGAGCCTAAGATTATGTTTATGTTGATTAGTTGTTGTTCCCCTTGAAATTCCTAAGTCTAGCCTTTTGATTTTTGTTTTGTTGAGGGTTTTTCAAATTTCATTGCCCAAGTTGTAGGATTTTATTTGTTTCAATTGACAATTTGACCCTAAATGTTTCCTATGCTCAAACATGATTTCACACTTTTCCAAGCAATGTGAATGGTGGAATTCAAGTGTTCTCAATAATATGCTTGTGCTCAAGTTGTATGCTTTCTCTTTGGTTTAAAAGCAATAATCAACTTCACGATTCGTTTTCAACTCGTACATACCATGCTTTCCAACAAAAGTTCCTCGCAACTTTTAGCAATATTTCACAAGCAAGGTTAATGATTAGCTTGCATTAGGTTGCCAATGAATTCAAAGAGGAGAAGGTTGAAAGAAGCTTGCAAAAGTTAAGAATCAATGTTGACAAATAGAAAAAGTTGCACAATGTCTCGAAGAGGTTCACTTGGTTGAAAAAGGATAACCATGTAATTATTCTATTGGGAGCAAAATAATTTGAAAAGTCTAGCAAACCAATCGAAAGACCCAGACAAGTCAAGGAAGTAAACCTTGCTGGGAAAGGAGAGCCTCCTAAACATACATATATTTCTAAGATGATCTTGTGGAAAAAGACAGAAAAACTTACCACACTTCTTAAATGAAAGGGATGGAGTTCAAGGAGGATCATAGATAAGGAAAGCCATAAGATTTATAGAATGAGAAAAATGGACACACACTTTGCATCGATCTTGCCTCTTAATAAAAAGGCATATGAGTACATTGGATACGTATTATTGAGTCCTCTGTGAATTCCCACCTCAAATCCTTAACCATTCAACTCAACATCCTTATCTACCCCCTCTCTAAAGTCTAATCCATATTACATTTGCATACAATAAAGGCACCACACATATGGATATGTGTATAAATATTAACACCCCCCTTGGTTCCCTCCTACCAAGTGGTCAGGTGAATTACTAGAATAGTTGTTTCAGTCTACATTCTATGTTGATGTGTCCTTTCCTTCCATAGTGGTATCATTATCTTTCTTTGTAAATAATACATTGTCCTTGCTTGTCGATGATTCAACTTGACCTTTGAGCTCATTTTCTTTCAAAATGAAGCGCAGATATGCACCCTTCAGGGTTAAGTGATTGCTAGGTAAGAAGTGAATCTTTCAAATATACATATTCATTTGGTAGATTTACAAGTAGCATTGCAATGGCATCCTTTTCAGGGATTGTGACTTTGATTCCTTCAAGTTAGTTGATTAAGATTCTTAATTTTGATACATATTCTACAAGTGAATCCTTGTATTCATTATGCAAACTATAGAAATCCATTTTTAAGTACATCTCCTTATTCAAGTCCTCCCACACTTCCTTTACTATTTCTTTGATATTAATGTGATGGATATAAGGCCTGGAGCAAGATGTAAACCAATTAAAGTTCTCTCCAGTTAATTGTGATGGTGGGTCATATTGGATTACGGTCCATAGTTTTTAATGCATGAGTAGAAATTGCATCTAAGTCACCCAAGTGTGATCTCCTTTGTGAAGGTTTAGGTGCCCATGATAACAGCATGAAAGAACATTTGGTATGTTCTTTTCCCGAACCCATTCCTTTTTATTGTAAACAAAGAATGAAAACAAAAAACAGAGATTTTATCGACAATGTTGGTCAAATAATTCAAACTATTGAATAGACTATTAAGGAAGTTTGTCATCACCAAAAAATGAGCCAACTCAATCAAAAAATTTCTCTTCATCTTCTTCTTCCTCTAAGGATGAGGATTATTCCTCAGAAAATGAAAGTCACTATTCTTCTAATAGTGATAGTGATACCTCTTGGTACACAACTAACACTACCGAAACTGAGACAACATCAAATGCCTCAGCCACTACAGACACTGCTGAAGATACAGATGACTCGGACCTTGAGAATTATATAGTTCATTTTGATACTTTTGAGTCAGTCAATGCACATGCAGTACATTCTTCAAGATGCAAAGAGAAATTGTTTCTTGGAACCCCTTCTACATTACAAGGAGTATCTTCTAGAAGTCACAAGGGCAAACAAAAACAATCTACATCAGATTCTGATACTAATAACACAACTACAAGTTCTTCTGAAAAGAGAAAGATAGACAAGGTACGTCAAGAATTCTTTACTAATCCATATGACTTACCTAAACCAGGTACTCTCAGTTCAGAAACTAAAGGCCAGGCTAATATGTTCGTTCCCTATACTCTTGACCAAATGCATCACCCTCGTACTATAACACAATTGTTACACTCTTTGGATACTACCACCTGTAGTAGTCAACAAGCAAGCACAGATATGCTACAAGCATTCATTCATATGCAACAGGAGTTATACTCTCTCTGTAAGGTGTATAAAAGACTCCTCAAAGGACAAAAAGAATTGGCAAATGGTACAACTGATATTTTATAGGAACTTCAAAGCTCTATTCCAAAAAGTTCTAGAAGGTGTGTTAATCAAATCAAAACTACAATCCTCAAATACATAAGGTAAATGCCTTGACCACTGGTGGTCCTATTCCTATGATATGTGTACAACTTAGAAATCAGCCCTAATTCTCATTGTATGCAAATGCTCTTCTAGACACTGGATCTAGTTTGACTATAGCCCCCTTTGAGCTATTTCCTTCAAATTGTATAAAAGCATCTACTCCTATTATTGTAAAACTCTCTAACAACAAAAAGGTCACACTTATCCATGTGACTCAAGCTTTTCTTTAGCTTGGACACATAAAAGTGCCCATTGAGATACAACTGATGAAACAGATGCACTATGATCTACTGATTGGAACAGATATTCTACAACATTTGGTCCCATACACTTTTTGGGCGGATCGCTTTACAATCTCTTACTTGGGAAAAAAGGCAGACATGCCCTTCTTACCCAAAATAGGCCGAAGCATTTATTCAATCTCAGAATTACCTACTCAACAAAAATCTCTTGCTAGAGAAAATTGGATAAATGGAGAGATGCAAACACATGCCCCAGACATTCAAAAGATTACAGCCCATCTAAAATCTTTTATGCATGAAGATCTGCTCATGTATAAGGAAAAAAGAATCTCATATCCTATCTCTCTTCCTCTACATCTCAATGCCATACCTACAAAAGTTGTTCATTCAAGTATGAAGGATGAAGATTTATCCTTGTGCAAAGAAGAGATCAACACTCTTCTTCACAAAGGGTTAATTGAACCTACTGCTTCCCCTTGGGCATGCTAAGTGTTTAATGTGAATAAGCCCTCTGAACAAAAATGGGGAAAAAAGAGATTGGTGATCAACTACAAACCTCTAAACAAATACCTAATAGGCCATGGTCACCCTATTCCACTAAAAGATTTGTTGATCAAAAAGCTTTAAAAAGTCAATATATTCATCAAAGTTGACCTTTGTGGGAGCTTTCGCTCAACCGCCAAGACCCACGGACCGCTTATTGTTTCAAGTGTTCCAAGCCGAGCACTAATGGCTACCTCTCACATAGCCGACGTGCCATCCATATCTACGGGTGTAGTGAGCTTACCTCCGTGCCGTTCGAGTTACCTCCTCTCCCGTGCACTCCGATGGCTCCACGATCCAAGTGCAAGCTTCAAGCAAGCTCCATCCTCAAGCTCCACGCCCCAAGCTCCATCGCCGCGAGCAAGACAAGAGAAGAGAAGAGAAGAGAAGAAGAGAGGAGAAGATGGAGAGCTTCTCCTCCTCGGTCCCTCACCCTCACACACTCACTCCCTCACACTCTTACACTCCCTCTCTCAAGCACAAGCTCAAGCAAGCAAGAACAAGAAGAAGAAGAAGAAGAGGAGAGCTACTTTTTGCCACACACAAGAATGAGCTTCTCATTCACTTTTCAACTTTATATACAAAACCCTAAATCCCTTTTGGGTGGTCATTCCCTTTTCCCCTTTTTACATGGTCGGCCGTAGCCCATGCCCTTTTTCCCATTATCCTTCTATCTTCCTAGCTTCCTTTCCACCGCCCATCTACATTTACAAATTGCACGGGTGAGAGCCCGACGCTCTTTTACAAGATTTCAAGGTGCGCCTTTCCCCTTTTGCCTTTGCCTTGGACTTTTAAGGTTGCCCTTGCGCTTTTGGCCTTTTCTCCTTTTCTTTCTTTAGTCGGGCTACCTTTTTTCCGCCTTTGCCCTGCGTCTTTTCTACTTCCTTTTGCTTTCTTCGTGTTGGGGTTAACATTACCCCCCTCCTAGACGAATGCCAATCCCATGACACTCACCGTCGTAGGTAGCAGGCTGTAGCATGCACGGAAGACGTGGGTGACAAGGATGCCTGTGGTTTCCGTGGAGGAGTGTTGGTGGTGGTGTGGCAGAAGGTCCTGGGGGCCTGTTGGTGGCCAAGGTGGCTGGTGGAAGGTTGTTGGAGTTGGTGGTAGGGCTATGCTGTGTTGGGGATTGCATTGATGGCCAGCACGTGTTGGTTTGTTGGGGATTCTGCGGATGACGATTCCTTGCGAGCTTGTCGGATGGTAAGGGACAAGCATTCAAAGTTGAGTGTTGATAAGAACCGATTGGAATTTCGTTGGAGGCTTCAATACCTGCAATTTGAAAACCTCTCGTGTGATCTCTCCCTAAGGGGTAGTGCTAGTCTTCTTATCGTGCACAAGACATATTTGATTAGTTTGGGAGACAGGTCAAACTCTAAGCAAGCTGAGAGTATTGTCCTGCACTTGAGGACCCAAACTGTGCGTATACTTTGGTGCAGATATTATGTAAGTGCTCGTGCATACTTAGATATTACGTAGTTAGAAGACCGTGGGCTAGTTTCTCATAACAATGTGTGGATGAAGCAAAGTTGTCCATGTTGAGAAGAAGTACACGTGAAGGTATATGAGACATCCTTTGCATTGTGACTACACGATGGAGCATAATTGAATACAGGGACACCACACTTTCAGTAGCTGGAAACTATTGGACTTGCTTGATGAGTACGGTGTACTTTTCATGGCCAATCGTGCGGTGCTTATCGCCACTGATTGCAATGGTACTAAGGCAGAGTGCAAAAGAAAATTGTGCAGGTGGGTCAAGGTGATAGGTCTAACCCTAGGCGAGACAAGCTCCCCAGGTATGTCCTACCCTTGATGTGCCCTGAACAATTGTGGGTGATTGTAAGGGGCTAGGGGACTAGGGATGAAGCCGGTCGACCAAGATCACCAGACGTACCTAATTTGAGGACCCCTAGGTGTTGTGATGTGCTCGTGGGTGCTTCTTATTTTTCCATTCATTTCTTTTTCTTTTCTTTTCTTCTTTTCTTTTCTCTTTTTTTTTTGGATTTGCCTGAGTACAACCATTACAATATGTTGAGGCTATCAGCCTTTCAATGGGTTGGAAAATGTCAAGCTTTGAAGGCTCAGAAAATGGATAGTACAATGATGATTGTGCCCTAGCCTCATTGTTAGAGAAGCAGTTGGCGAAAGGGGGAGATACACTGGAGATATTGCAACCCTCCTTGTGGCACATGCGATGTGGGTACAATTGAGGTAACGACTGCCGTGAGCCAACCATAGAGCTTGACCCAGAAAGGGGCGTGGCCCAGGAATGTGTTTTGGGCCATGCAATGTGGGCGGTTGGCAAGGGTGATTTATGATTTCGGCAGGGTGTCTTTGCCGCGGCTCCTTGGGGGGTCGATGGTCTTGCGGTGATCGAGCATTGAACACTTTCACCCAAAGATCTGTCCCATCTTGTATCCACTTGTCGCTTCATGAGAGTACAAGCATGGCATATGCCGCAACTATAATAAGCCAGTGCAATGCAAGGAGACATCACTGATCTGAATTCTATGGTGTTGACTTAGACATTTATCACCTATGCTTGCTTAGCTTTTTCTTTTGCTAAAGGCGTAAAATATATTAAACGCAGATATGAAAAGTTCATACAAGTCAGGAACATGTCAACACTTAACAAGTCGGGAACACTTAACCATTTTAAAAACAAAAAGTTGTGGCCAGTTATCATTTGATAAGCCCTTTATGCATCATGGGCTACTCGATTTGTACGAGGCGGGGCGAGTCTGGGTGGCCGGGTGATTGGGGCTCTGCTGGTGTGGGGCTCCCGTGGGGGTGAGCAGGGAACATGTCGGCCGGGACATGAATGGTGTAATCCCGGCCCGCTACCGTCTCCAAAATATCTTTAAATAATTCATTAAATTCTTCTCTTTCCCGAGCTGCCCTTTCTGCCTTTGAGCATCTGGGCCCCGAGCGGGAGCTGGGAGTGCACACCACTAGTGCTGCCACCTATTGCGTGTTTCGAGTCTTGACTTTTTTGACTCGAGGATTCTTCGGCCTTTGCCCTGGGCAATGTCGCTTAGGGCCTCGCTTCTTGGCATACCTCTTGATGGTGGGCACATAACGCTCCGGTGGAGGGGCCCATGCCACATGCTCCCGCCTTTTGCGAAGAGCGTCTTTGCATGCTAGATCTCCATGATTCTCCATGCGTTCCGCCACAAAAGGAAACCTGCAAGACGCAATCCAAGGGATAGACCTTGATACAGGATACAACTGTTTGTGTGGAAGGGATTTTAGTGTGGTTTATCAAGCGCATATGACAAGAAGGGGAGGGGTGAGGCATGCGGTGTTTGTTGTAGAGGAATGGCCCCCATGCTGATGTTCGCATGGCCTCCAGTCATTAGCGGATATTAGTTTATGCTAAGTCACGTGGACTGGTTGTCGTGGAGTGGGACAGGGCACATCCTCGAAAGAATAGACCAAAAAGGGAAGCATGTGTATTGGAAAGGACTACACCCTGCCTACACCATCAGAGTTGTTGGTCAAGGCTTCCCATGGCGGCAATGTGGATTGCATGCTCTCACCTGGAGGTGGGGCTGGTCGCACACTTTTAAATGCGTGATGAGAGGAGGACTTGAGGAGCTTAGTTTATCTGACCCCACTCTTCTCCCTGCGCCTGACTATCATTGCTTGTGTGTGTTGACGTCGTTTATACACGGTGACACAAAAAGCAGTGTTTATTTATATACACATTTATGAATCCATGTCACTTCACGAGGATAAGAACCAAGTGTAGAACTCGGGGTTGTACCGGAGCGTGGCACACGCATCTAGTATTTGTGGCAGCTGACTTAATACTGATAGATATTTTGCCACGTCGAGTAGCATGGAACCTTGACCGAGTCTACTGGCAATATGTAACTCCTCCTCAGTGAGAACCTTATCAATCAAAGGGCCCTGTAGCCTAGTCCAAGTTAAGTCCGTACCCCGAATGTCAGTGAGCACTCGAAGGGAAGTTGGTGCCACGTAGGTTGGGTTTCTTTGAGACCGCCATTTAGCCAATCGCTCTTCTAAGACGTCATGATCTGAGCCCCTAGTTCGGCCATTACAATGCGGCTTTCGCACCAGCGCTGCTCAAATTGACTCTGGCCTGCTGACAGTTGCTTTAGTAGCTCTATGTCTACGAGATTCGGTCGGCAGAGCACTTCATTGAACGTGACGGTTAAGCGCAGTTCGTCAGCCTCCTCGTCAGGGATGAGTCGCATATGTTCATGCAGGAGCCTGTCGTAGTGCCCGTTAAGATGTTATTGTTCTTCCCATGATAGAGGAAAGGTCAAGTAATCTCCCAGCTACTCCTTGGGGATCGTGCCCATGTCCGCAAGGACGTAGACACGCGTGACCACTTTGAGCTTAGCCTCCAACTCAGTTAAGCATTCTGCGACATTTCTATGTTCAATGAGGGCTTGCTCGGTTGCTATCTCATGCAAAGTTCTAAGAGTTTCATTAGGCTTTAGCATGGCTGGGGGCTCAGGCCTAAATGAGCAAGATTGGTCAATGCTAGAATTTCTTATGCTCTTGGGGTTCTCACGTTTCTCTTGAGGTTTTGCTACTATTTTGTCATGGTTCTTCTCGGATGTGACTGATATAGATTTGTCACCCTATTGTGACGACATTGTATCCACTCTTGATTGATCAATGTGAGTTCTATTGTCAGTGGATAGAGTGTTGCAAGCAACTATTGATGGCAACTGTTGCTCGGGTTTTTCAGAGCACACAGATGTGTCTAAGGGTTCACCGCTATTAGGAGAGGCATTAATGTGTTCATTGGTGGATGGACTTGATGCTTTATTCATTAGCTCTCCGGTGCCCTTCGTCTCAATGTTCTTGGGGTCCACAACCACCTGCAACTGTTGTTGTTTTCGCTGCTTTCTCCTCTTTTTATTGGTCAACGCAGGTGCATCTAACATCTCAGGACCCTGGGCTATATCGACCGTTGATGTGCTCGGTCGGGCCTCAGCATTTCCCTTCTCTAGTGTGTCTTTATGGGACATAGCCGTGGTTTGCTAAATAGCCTTGCCCGGTTGTGAGGGCACAACTGCCGCTCTTTTCAGAGAGTCTAGCTTTTCAATCAACTCCCTCGCGTTTAAATCCTCCGTCCTAGGCTTTAGGCACTTTGAAAGTGCTGGAGTTGTCGAGGGATTTGGTTGCGACACCTCCTCCACACTTTTCAACCAACTCCCTCGCGTTTAAATCCTCCGTCCTAGGCTTTAGGCACTTTGAAAGTGCTGGAGTTGTCGAGGGATTTGGTTGCGACACCTCCTCCACAGGTAAACTACTAAGGACATGTTCCACAAGGGGCATTGTCACAGCCAAGGGCTATGACTGCTGTGATCCTTGATTGGAAGTAGTAGCAGCTAGATTAGTGGGCTGGCTACCCTTGGTGGATTGCGGTGTCAAATCCCTAGGGCGAACGGAAGTGGCCGTGTTTTTTGTTGCCCTTTGAGCACTCATCTGTGTAGATCGAGCATGAGTTGATCTAATCACATTAGGTTGCTCATGCATATCCTTGGGTCGAGAGCTACAGATGGAGCCCTATCCCACCTCTTGGACATTTTGAAGCTTAGATGGAGATAGAGATTGGAATTGAGCAGTTTCCCTTGACAACCGCTGTTGTGCTTCCTGTGTCCATTTGGAAAAAGAGGATGTAGGAGATCTAGGACTCTTAGGTGGACTTGGCACTCGCTGAATGATTTGCTCGAGGCTATTAGACGATTGTGCCATTTGCTTTGTTGAGTGATCAGCCTTGCCTTGAGCAATGTTGTGCCTATGATGCTTGTTCTCCCCTTGGAAAATCAAAGGCTCCTCGGGCACTAACGATCTTTGTGCCTGCTCAATGGCTACGTAAGACATCTGTCTATTGAGCATGCTAGGCTGGGGCTCTTCCCTTCAAACAATCATGTCTGGTTTCTTGCCTTGAGACCTAGAGTTTCTCTTAGATTTCCTCCTGTGCCATGCTTTTGATGCACTCTAGCCTTCAGCTGATAGAGGCGGTTTAGCAGGGGTTTTGGTACCCAAATCCATTGGTTGCCTGCATAATACCCTTGAGCACGAAGCCATGCTTTGGATATCCATCGCGGCATTGTGCTAGCTCTCCATTGATGCCTTCGCCTATAAGGCTTGGGCTTCTTTCGTGGTCTTCTACGGTATTTGTGAGTCCAAACCTTGTCCTTGGCCTTGTCTCTTGACCTTCTTGTTTCCAGCATGGCCTCACTCACTGGTTCTCGTTGTTCGACCTGTGCTTGTATCAACTCTTCCAACAAGTCCTTGCCCTCGTTTGTAGGCTTTACTGTTATGTCATCACCTTCCTTGCCTTTCCCTTGAGGTTCGATGAGGTCACCCTTGCTAAAGGTGGTGACTATCCTCACACCCGGTAGTGTCACGTGTATCCTTTGTGCTACATAGTCAGCCTCACATTTGGTCGCCCTTTTGAAGGGTCTTCCTAGGAGGGTTTCTTTCCTGCAGCTAGCACTTTTTGGAGGAACATGAAATAGGATAGGCAAGCTTTCCGTTTCAATTGCCGCAAGGATTTTGCCCTTCCCTATGAGTGCTTGTGGGTGTCCCCCATAAGGGCTAAGAGTTGCACTAGTCGGTGTGAGCTCTGGTTGGCCTAGTAGGGTCCATGATTCATAGGTCAAGATGTTAAAATCTGCTCCTTCATCAATTAGAGCATCGATAGTATGCTCTCTTTTCGCGGTGAGTTTGACCCTAAGATAAGCAGGTGGTACTATGTCTTCATCTTCCGGGTCTTGGCTTGTAAATTTAAGCCTTCTGACAGATGCCCTTGAGTTCTCAACTGCACGACCAGATGTGGATTCCCCACTGACATCTTGGATCGTCAGTGCAGTGCTATTCAAGGTACATCTCTCGTCAAGAGTTTCATGTCTAGTCATTTTTGCATTTGTAGCTTACTGAAGTTGCATTTTGCTCTGACTAGACACGATTTGAACACAATGTCTTTGTGTTCTCGTGGTGTGGCCTTTTTGCCCTTGATAGCTAGATTGGCCCATTGATGTTCTAGGGTCTCTGTTTCTCTCTATTCGGGTATGGGCTTTTGGTTGCTCTATTGCAAGTGAGACTACTCGTCTATCCTTGGGATAGGATATTTATTATTGATGGTTATATGGTTCATGCCTCTATAATCAATGCAAAGGCGAAGTGTACTATCCTTGTTCTTTTGGAACAAGACTGGAGCTACCCAAGGAGAATTGTTGGGGCATATGTACCCTTGGTCCAATAGTTGTTTGACTTGTTCTTTTAACTCAATAGCTTCAAGAATGGACATCTTGTAGGGCCTTTTTGCAACTGGTACATCATCTGGCATCAACTTAATCTCATGGTCATGCAGTGGTAATTCTGTCAATTCTTTCGAGAATACATCTGCGTACTCTTTTAACCATGATGGTTCTTTGTTGAAGTCCTCTACCTGAGTCCGCCTTGTTTAGCTTGATCACATAGACGGGTAATCCTTTTCTTATTCCTTGAGCTATTCTATTACCTTAGCTAGTTGGATCTTTGGTTTACCTACTTCTCCTTGAGTTGTAACTAGCTCACCTTTAGGATTCCGAAAGGAGACTTGGCCCTTCCCACAATGGATGTGAGCATCATTGGGGGCTAGCTAGTTCATCCCGAGTAGGTACTCATGGACTCCTAGATTCATTACCCTGAACTTAACATATGCGGGCTTCTTTCTCAGTGGAAATTCCACCTTAGTAGTTTGTCTAGTGCAAGTAATTTCTCACCCATTCGCTAGTTTGACAAGCAAAGTACGTGCATCTATAATGGCTATCCCTAACCTTCTTGCACAAGAGCTGGTGAAATGAAAGAATGAGTACTACCACAGTTAATCTAGGTTTTGAATTTCTTACCTTGGTAATCCAATGGAGTTTGGATCACTGAAAATTGGCCATTCGTACCCTTTTTATGGAGAGCGCCATGAACGGATGCCCTCTCAATCTTAGCTTCCATGGACGGGCCTTCTTCTTTGTTGATTCCCTTAATAAGGATATTGGAAGTTTTTTCCCTTCCTATTGCTGCACAACTGCGGCCACGGGTATCCCCAGCTTTGCCATTGAATTTTCCTTTGACGACAATCTTCACCAAGTTTGGGACATTCTCTTTTGGAGTGCCCAGGTTTCTTGCAGTAAAAACATCCCAAACTTTGGTCATTTCTGTGAGTGGGGACAAAGTCACTGATTGCATTTGCCCTCGGCTTCTTCCTTGGGCCTTGACTCTATCCTTGTGCCCTTTTAAATTGAGCTTTCAACATCCCTGGATTCTCATCTTTGTGAGACCAGGGTCTATTATTCCTGGACTTCAACTAGACTTCTTGGGGCAACGGGTCCCGCGATTATCAATGCATCTTGTAAATCCCAAGGACGCATTGATTCCAATCGAGTGTTACAAGGCCATGTGAAGTCAGAAAATGGCAATGCCGGTATTGTGGTCATAGACGGTTGTAGTCTTTTATTGGTACACTTTCCACTCGCAAATCGAGTCTAAGGTCTAAGAATCTTCTTAGCTTCATAAGAACCTCCTCTTAGGAGGAGATCAAGATGAAATTAATTTTTATGGAAAATTGTTTTTGTATTATCCCTTCTTTCCCCCAGAAAAAGGTTGTGCTGGAGGGAAGGGAGTGAAGCGGGGATGACTCTGCCCGCTTACTAGAGGTCATGGGGGGAGAAAGGCCATGCATTAGGCTGCGTGGGGTCCGAGGGGGGCAGTCCCCCCCGGCCTGCAAGGCCGTTATGGTAAAAGCCATACACAATTTGGAGGACCGTTTATAGCCAAATTTTGAACTACTTGCTCTAAGTTTCAGCCTAGTGATGGATCTGTGATGTGCCTTTAGCTCTACGTGGTCCTGGGTCAACTTTGGGGTTTAGATGCATCAGACTTTGTGTTCAAGATACCTATCTGATTTTGACAGTTTTTTGTCCAATTCTCAGATGTCCAATTTTCAGGAGTCCGATTATCAGAATCGGACGTCCAATTTTGGGTTGGTCCAATCGGCCTAGTGGTCTGATTTTGGTCACATCCAATTCTGGGAGTCGGATCAAAAAGTGGTCTGATTTTCAAAGTGGTCCGATTCTGGGAATCGGATCGGACAGGGTGGTCCGATTCTGGCAGGTCCGATTCTGAGCTGGTCCGATTCTGGGACTCGAATGGCCTGGTCCGATTCTGAGTGGCCCGATTATGGATTGGTCCGAGTGGTCCGAGTGTCCGAGTCGGATAGGTTGGTCCAAGCGTCCAATTCTCAAAATCGGACGGGTTGGTCCGAGTGGTCCAAGTGTCCGAGTGTCCGAGTCGGATGGGTTGGTCCGAATCTGAGTGGTCCGAGTGCCATGTGGCACGTCCGATCGGGCTAGTCCGATTCTGAGAATCGGACCAGACTGGTCCGACTCACTCTCAATCGGACGGTCCGATTCTGGGAGTCGGACGGTCTGACTCCAGAACTCGGGTGGTCCGATTCTAGGAATCGGACCATTGCGAGTTTGTCCAACTGCATCGGTGGCGGGCGCGATTCCCGCGCGCTGACCCCTCCTTACTGTCTGTTGCACACAATCACCACGGACTTCCTAGATCTGATTAGAGAACTTATTGGGAAACACCAGACTCACCTGGAGCAGCACGAATCGCTGTCGCCTAGAAACCAGGGTAGCACTTCCTCGTCCTGTGAACCAGAAGCTCTCTCTCTCACACAAGGCCAACCAAGGAAATGAGGTCTGTCCTGGCCTCCCAGGCCTCTTAAGGTTCTTTCCCAGCACTGCAGAACCTTACAACTGGTTCCCTGTCCATGTCTCACCCAGAAACTTGATCCCCTGTTTCCCTGTTTTAGCCTGTTATACAGCAACAGAGAACCCTATTGTTTGCTTGTTTTTTTCTTTGTTTTTTTTTTCTATCCTAAAAGCATCCAAATCACAAAATAAATACCTATACCACTCCATTTCACAACATAAATCTCAAGAAAGCAAAAAACCTACTTGCCAAGGAGATCGGATACCCTCTTCAACCCCCTCGCTTCCTACCTATCTACCTCAAGCACCGGTTCGGGGAAAACCCTACTCCAATGCTCGATTCGAAGCGCGCAAGCACTCAAGGCTTGAATCCGTTGGTCCCGGGCGGAACGAAAATGTGGGAGCTTTCGCTCAACCGCCAAGACCCACGGACCGCTTATTGTTTCAAGTGTTCCAAGCCGAGCACTAATGGCTACCTCTCACATAGCCGACGCGCCATCCATATCTACGGGTGTAGTGAGCTTACCTCCGTGCCGTTCGAGTTACCTCATCTCCCGCGCACTCCGGTGGCTCCACGATCTAAGTGCAAGCTTCAAGCAAGCTCCATCCTCAAGCTCCATGCCCCAAGCTCCATCGCCGTGAGCAAGACAAGAGAAGAGAAGAGAAGAGAAGAAGAGAGGAGAAGATTGAGAGCTTCTCATCCTCGGTCCCTCACCCTCACACACTCACTCCCTCACACTCTCACACTCCCTCTCTCAAGCACAAGCTCAAGCAAGCAAGAACAAGAAGAACAAGAAGAAGAGGAGAGCTACTTTTTGCCACACACAAGAATAAGCTTCTCATTCACTTTTCAACTTTATATACAAAACCCTAAATCCCTTTTAGGCAGTCATTCCCTTTTCCCCTTTTTACATGGCCGGCCGTAGCCCATGCCCTTTTTCCCATTGTCCTTCTATCTTCCTAGCTTCCTTTCCACTGCCCATCTACATTTACAAATTGCACAGGTGAGAGCCCGGCGCTCTTTTACAAGATTTCAGGATGCGCCTTTTTATTTTAAAATACGTCTTTCCCCTTTTGCCTTTGCCTTGGACTTTTAAGGTTGCCCTTGCGCTTTTGGCCTTTTCTCCTTTTCTTTCTTCAGTCGAGCTACCTTTTTTCCGCCTTTGCCCTGCGTCTTTTCTAGTTCCTTTTGCTTTCTTCGTGTTGGGGTTAACAACCTTAAATCAGGCTTTTAGCAACTTCCTCTTAAGACTGAAGACCGTTATAAAATCGGTTTTTGTGTTCCTCGAGGCCATTACCAGTGGATAGTCTTAGCTTTTGGCATCAAAACTGTTTCGACACAATTTCCAAGGGTGGACTAACTTTGTGTTTTCCAAATTACCCTTTTGTTTGGTATACATAGATGACATCCTAGTTTTTTCAGAAACTATTAAAGAACATATTAGTCATCTTCATCAATTTGCTAGAGAAGTGGAAGACACTAGAATGGTACTTTCACCAACCAAATCAATACTATTCTAGTCTTCTGTTGAATTTCTAGGATTAGAAATTCACCAAGGTACCATCAAGCTACAAGATCATGTTTTGACAAAGATCTTGGCTATGCCAGAAGTATTTTCAAATGTCAAACATCTACAACAATTTCTTGGTTGTTTAAATTGGGTAAATTCATCTACACCCAATATGGCTTTATATTCCAAAGATCTGTATCCTCTTCTCGGAAAAGGTCATTTCAAATGCAATCCTTACATACACTGGCTATCCAAAATATCAAGGCACTAATCCAAAGGCTTTCTCCCCTTCGCCTACCTACTAGTCTACCTCTGCTCCTTTACATGGATGCTTGTGATTCCAGGTGAGGTGGTTTCCCCTGCGACTAAGATTCAACTACATCACCACCAACTTTACATCCTTGTAGATATGCATCAAGAATCTTTAATAGCACATACAAAACTATCCATCATATTAGCGGGAGATTCTAGCAATGATTAAAGCCATATAAGCGTTCCATATTTTTGTCAAGTTTGTGCCTTTCACCATCCGAACCGAACATGTACCTAGCTATCTCTCAAAAAAGTCACCTAATGAAATTGGCAATAAACGCCTACTAAGGTTGTCCCTCTTTTTTGATGCCCTTGATGTCACTTTCCAACATATCCCGGGTATCCAAAATACTATAGCTAACCTTTTGTCACGTCAACCGCCTTGACACTTTTTAAGTCATTGTACAATATTCTCCCAAACACTATCTCATGATTTTATTCCAAGCGCACAAGCAAATGCTCGCTACCTCAGCATCCACTAAAAAGATGCTACTTTATCTTCTTCACGAATGCCTCCACTATCAAAGCCTATAAATAACCTCCCTTGTGATTCATTAAGCAAGATCAATATAGAGCTATCTAGAGCAATTCAAAGGAACAAAGCATTGTCCATCTAGTCTCAATTCTCTTGCCCTCCTCAGCTGTGTACCAAGAGGTATCACTATCACTATCAAAAGAATAGTGACTTTCAATTTCTGAGGAATAATCCTCATCCTCAGAGGAAGAAGAAGATGAAGAGGAAACATCACTGAGATAATGCAAGTTTGCTTTGGCAGAATTGGTCTGTTTAGTATTTTTCTTTAGACACTTATTGGCTAGGTGTGAAGAGCTTCCACAAATGTAACATTTAAGCTCTTTTTTGGATTCTTGTCCATTCTTCTAAGAAGAATTTCTTCTAAGAAGAATGTCTAAAGTGTCTTCGTGACTTACCATATCCATGTATGTGAGGATGTCGATGTGATTTTTTGGACTGGTAATTTTGATCTTGTCTGTTGAAGTAGAATTTGTGGTCCTTCTAATGGCAAGAAAAATGATGTCACCGATGTGAACCATTATCACTAGAGGTACCACAAGAACATTGTTTGCATCCAAAGTCAACATCATACTTGGTAGTAGATTTGCATACTAACTATGGAAATTTCTAATTGAGTTAGCTCATTTTTTGGTGATGATAGACTTCCTTAATAGTCTGAATTATCTTAGAAACATTGTTTATAAAATCTTTTGTATGAGGGAGAAGCAAAATACGAGCTCCAACCTTTTTGGAGTCATTTGGTAGAAAATGTAGCCCGGTTTGGTGTAGAAGATGTTGCAACTAGTGAAGAAGTTGTAGGTAGTTGTATAGTTGTAGAAGTACTAGTAGAAGAGCTTGTTGCTAGGGCTTTAACCAATTGTTGACATAATACAACAATATGATCACAAAGTTATCGTAAAGTATCAACCTTCTCAATTAAGCCTGTGAGGTCTAAATGAGTCCAATTTGCAGCTTGTAATTGTTGATAAACATGGATCTTGAACACAGTTTAGCTATGGAGGCTTGAACTCATAAGTAAGAGACATTAATACTGATGACTAGACACAGACTTTCACTCAAGTGAATTAGGTTCCAAGATAGATTAGCTTGGACTCATAAACACAATCTTGAGTGGATAGAGTTACAGAATCTAAGTACAAAGTACAATAGCATTTTATTAAAAAGTGAACCAAGTACATGCTTTTATAGCTTTCCAGCTTCTCCACTATCCTCACTGCGCATATGGGATTCAGGACATCTCTTCTTGGAGCATACATCATTTGTTATTTCTCAACACCCCCCCCAATGTTGAGTCCCTACACTTGCTGGCTTTTGCCCCACCTACATGATAACATGGCCCGGGAGACTAGCTCATAGGCATCCTAGTCAAGATAAAGCTTGAGACTTTACATCTTTGGCAAGGGTTTTTAAAAACCAAATCCACTATGGGAACAAATTCCTTAAAACAATTTGTCAGAGTTATTGATGGTAGGGGAAGCATCTTCTTCTTCTTCTTCATTCATGAATTGACTTTGGTGGTTGTCATTCTACATCTGTTGTGCTCTTTTCTTATGAAAACATTCGCTGGCAATATGGCCAATCTTACCACAATAATGACATGTCATCTGAATTTTGTTATCAATGTTGAATCCTTAACCTCTTCCTTTGGATCCAACAGCTCCTTTGGTGTATAAGAGATTTTCCCTAGATGGGATACCATCTTTTGCATTTTTGTTTTTCTGTTTGTTCTCTTCATCAAGAAGAGAGTGCTCAATATCTTTAAGTGAGAGACTGGGAAATTTACTTAGTGTTGAAACAAGGTTCTCATATGGTTCGTGATTAACACTGGCAAGTAGCATTGCTATTGCCTCATCCTCATCAATATTCTTTTGAACTTATTGATGTGTACAATCATAGATGAATTGTCTTTTACATCCAACTTATAAAACTGCATAAGTAATTTTACATTCGAGTTCTTTGCTTGTGTACCAAAGATCTTGTCAAGTTCTTTCCATGGCTTCTTTGCATCCCTGATGCCAAAGATGTGGTGTAATACATCATCTCATAGACCCTAGGCAATAATACCTAGAGCTTTGTTGTTCATCTTCTTCCATGCCTTGGTATTCTGTAGTATCTTCCTCTTTAGCATTGTCATCTACATCATCTTCCTCAAAGAGATCCCAGAGGTCTTTCCTCATGAGATGGTACATGGTTTTCTCCTTCTAGGCATGAAAGCCTTCACCATTAAACTTTGTTATCTGCTCCAATTCAGTCATCTTAGAAGGAGGTCTTACAGCGAGGACACTCGGGTAGTGTCTGTTCTTTTATAGTGAGATTGAGACTTACAAGGAATTGGAAAAATTTCAAATCATTACAAACTAAGAGTAGGCTTTGAAGCAGTTGAAATGAGATCATAAGATGATTTACTCTTGATTAAGTTAAAAAACCTTAAGTTCCAAGAAGCACTTGTTGAGTATCAATATATACTAGATCTTGATATTGGGCTTGATTTTGCTAGGTAATTTTTAAGCTTCCTTGGGCACTTCTAGACTTCAAAGGTAATGCTAGAGTGATCAAAATCACCATTGATGATGGCAATGAAAAACAAACAAGGTTGCCAAGCTTTTCAAGTTTATGGCTATGGCTTCCTCTAGGGTTTCTGAACTCCGACTGTTCTTTCAGCTCGTGCAGCTCAACAAGTTGACCATTGCACAAGATATTGCATGGGGAGTAGGCTTGCATAGTGAGCTTCAAAAGCCCTATGCTCATAGGGTAGATCACAGACTGTGTGATTGGTGACAACAGTATGATCGAGATCTGGTGCAAACAGGATAGTGAGGTCAAATTCTCATAATGCCGAGCTCCACAATGAGCAATGCCACACTTTGATGTGACACGAAGCTGCGCTAGGAGTAGAGGAAGAGTTTCCCAGGAGACACCTTGAGCTGAAATCACCTATATGATGAGATTTAAGTGCTCAATTGAAGGTAGGTGCAATTTGGTTATGGTGGCCAAGAAGAGGTGTGTGAGAATAAAGTAAAAGATGAACTCAAACACTTGTCCTGAGCTAGAGCTATGAGTTGGAGAAGTAGGGAGAAGAGCTAAACTAAGCTCACCATGGCTCTGATACCATGTTGACAAACATGGATCTTGAACACAGTTTAGCTATGGAGGCTTGAACTCGTAAGCAAGAGACATGAATACTGATGAACTAGACACAGACTTTCACTCAAGTGAATTGGGTTCCAAGATAGATTAGCTTGGACTCATAAACACAATCTTGAGTGGATAGAGTTACAGACTCTAAGTACAAAGTACAATAGCATTTTATTAAAAAAGTGAACCAAGTAGATGCTTTTATAGCTTTTCAGCTTCTCCACTATCCTCACTGTGCATATGGGATTCAGGACATCTCTTCTTGGAGCATACATCATTTCTTATTTCTCAACAATAATTCTATTGTCCAAGAAGAAGCATCTTGGGGTCTTAGATAGGGGGCAGCCTAATATTGATGATGCTCATACTCAAATTCTTGGATGACATTAATAATTGTAGAAGAAGAAGCATGTTCTATGAGCTTTTTGCAGTGTTGAAAAAGTCCATGTACAATCTAATCATGCTGACAAGGATGTGTATGGAATTTTAAAACATTGGCTCTCTATGAAGGACAAACCTTTAGTTGAGGTTGTGGAGGTATCTTGGTCATCACTGTATTTTCTGGAACTGGAAGTTCATGAACATTATGATGTGGCAGATGAAGAGTTTTGCCTTTTATATTTTGCACTTTGATAATCCTGGGAGGCAGGAGTTCTTTTTTCTTCAAGGAAGAAATATCCAATTGCCATTGATGAGGCAGATCAATTAACACAATCAGGAAGAAAGCATTGTGTGATTTCATCTGACTTCATGATGATTGTTTGACCTTTATCTTTTGAGTAATTAACTCCTTCAACCACTCTAGGAATAGCAAGAGACATACACCTAAACACCATTCTATATTGGATAGCTAGATGGGCAGATGAGGCTTTCATTTGCAAACCCATTGTTCTAATATGTAACATTAGAAGTTTAGCTAAATAGGGATCATCCATAGCTATTACATATTGGGGCAGAGTTCAAAGAAGATAGATCCATTGGACAAGGGAGATACTGCAGCTCCAACTATCATATCTTGTAAGGAAAGATGTCTAGTATCAAGAATAGCCACCATACATGAAACATTAAGACCTCGACGGAAAAGTGGGATTATGCCAATTGCAATATATCCTAAATGTAAGTAAGGATAATCTTTCTTGTGTTGATGTTTTTGGATTTTGGCTAATACTAAGTCTAGTAAATTAACATGTTGATCTTCGGCTAATGTGTCACCAATAGTTAATATTCCTTGGTCTTCTATATACACGGTAGAAGCCTTAAACCTCAATAACTATTTCTCATCATAGTTATGTGCAGCACTTAGCTTAGGAAGTATCCACTTGGAACTTGGATGTGCTTCGTCCACAATGATCGTAAAATTTCCCAAAGACTTGTAATGCTCAGAAAGAGTCTTGAATGCAAAACTGAACATATTGTCAACAGATTGAGAAGAAGCGATGAGGATTTACAGGAATTTGAGGATTAAGTGCTCGAACATGGCACAATCGCCTAACGGCCTAACACCGAGCAAGACCTCACATGTCACTCTGACTACCTTACTTCTCTCAAGATGGTTTATGTTAATGGCTCTAATCAATGCACCTATCCTACGAGCCCTTGACTAGAAGGTAACATTCCATGTGTGCATTGATGCATCCAAATTCACTATTCGAGCAGTGATTTGCTAGCTAGGAGAACACAACATGGACTTTCCATGAGCTTTGCTAGTCGGTAGCTCACAAAAACTAAAAGGAATTATTTCACCATAGAACATGAGGGACTTGGCATGATCCTTGCTATTACCTCCTTGCCACCCTTTTTACCTTCTTTGTAGACCATCAAGCCTTGTTGTATTTTTAAATAATTCATGCACATAGGATGCGCTGCAAGATGATGGTTATTGTGTTGTTACTAGAATTTGACTTCGATGTTGTTATGAGGACAAGCAAGCAACATTATATTGCAGAGCATATATTTATAGTGACAAGTGGAAAAAGGCAATTGGAATTGATAATGATCTTCCTAATTCCCTGTTATAAGGTCCGAGATACACGCTCAACTTTCTTATATACTTAAAATATATATAGTGAATATTATGTTAGTGCAGAGAGAGAATATATGAGAGAAAAGAAAATTGTAGAGAGAGAGAGAGATTGACAACACACTAGGGACTGGAAGATGGGCCAGTCCCCCCCCCCCCCTTGTGGAGTTATATTATTGACAAGGAGCAAGCTTCTCTGTTACACATAAACCAGTTCTTATTTGTAGATCTTGGAAACAAGATCACAATTTCTTGCACGGTATACAATTGGCTAACACGTGCACAACTTGGAAGTTGGCACCTTTCGATCCTTCTTTTGAGTCTCCTTCTCTCCTACACAATATGTGTAGGGCTCTCCTCTTGGCGCTTGATCTCAACAGAGCTTCCACAACACTTGCACCTTATCTTCTTCTCTGGGAACTTGATTTTAGTAGAGCTTCCGTAGCACTTGCACCTTCTCTTCTCCTCTTGGAACTTGATTTCAGCAGAGCTCCACAGCACTTGCACCTTCTCTTCTCCTCTTGGAACTTGATTTCACTAGAGCTTCCGTAGCACTTGATTTTAGCAGAGCTTTTGCAACACTTGCACCTTCTCTTCTCCTCTTGGATGCATGCAAAGTAATGCTTCCTTCACCTCTCTCACACCCAAGGAGAGCCTCCTCTTTTATAGGCTTTGAAGAGCTTCTTTTCTTGGAGAGAGACTTGAGTTGATCTTCATGCAAGATGTGGTTGTTCCAGGACCTACTCTATAGCACCAATTTCGAGATATCTCTCTGTGTATTGCTTAGATGAAAAAACGTCCAACATGAAAGTTGTAGATCTCGTTATTTTCGATAACCCAAATGGCCCATTTTTAGAGATCGTCTTTCTATCACAAGATATTTTAAAAATGGGTTCACCATGTCTTTTTTAAAAAGAACAACTTCTCAAACTGTACTCTTAACTTGTGGTCCGTGCAACCATCTTAAGGAGAGTTCATTAAATTGCCTTGGGCCTCAACCTTAAGATTAACTTCTACACAAAAGCTTGTGTCATTTTAGACCTTAGAAAGAGAAAATCACTTCTCTCCCCACAAGTAAATGAAAGAAAAGACCTTAAACCTTGACTTGTAAGGGAGAGGATGACCCTAAATGAATGCAATGCTCATTACACACAAGTAAATGTTCACAAGCATCCCTGGATGCACACATAAATACATATACACAATGCTAATGCACTTCCTCTTCTTAGAACTTAATCCATCTTCATTTATGTGTAACTCCTTGGTTCTTGTGTACACTCTTACACTTGGCAAACACTTCTTTTCCCCCTTCATAACTTGTACTGCATGTACCAAATATCCGCGTCATAGTGCTCTGATCACCCCATTAAGTGATGCACTAGGAATACTGGTCTCTAAATGGTCTCATGGCCATGCTAGATCATCATCAACACTTAAAGAAAAGTGAGTCATTAATTTATTGACATAATTTTTTTTTAAATAGAGAATGTGTAATAAGCAATCAATTTAGTGACATTCCCAATTGTCTATTTTGCAGCAAGAGGCTCAAGATTTTCAGGCAAACCCAATGGCCTATTGGAAAAATGATATTGTTGATATATTAACAAAGGAACTACCTAAACAACCTATAGAAAAGGCTAAACTTGCACATTTACTCATAAATACGAAGCCTTATCAACAACGAATCGCATGATAGTTGTGTAGGCTAGGGCAAGTTGGATTGTTAAGAAGATGTGTATGTGAGCATGAAATTGAAAATGTGTTGCAACAAGCACATGCCAAAATATACTTAGAGGATACTTCAATGCCACAACCACGATGTGAAAGATTTTTCAATCCCAACTATGGTGCCCAACATTATTCAAGGTTGTAGGACGATTTGGGAAATATTGTGACAAATGTCATAGAATAAAAGTTTCCATAAAGAAATACAAAATGGAGATTGTGCTAGTACTTGCCTACTGTCAACCCTTTGAGAAATGGGAAATTGACTTCGTGGGACCTATCAACCTTCCTGCACAATATTCGCAAGCAAAATATGTCATAGTCACCACCACTAACTATATGAAAAAATGGGCCAAGGCACATGCCATAAGGAAAAAAAGAACAGTAGTTAAATTCATGTGAGAGTTGTTGATATTGAGGTTTGGATACCTAATAGAAATTTTGATTGATTGAGGAACACATTTTATAAAGAAAGTAGTGCAACAACTTCTCTCTACGTTCTTGATCATCCATAGAAAGTTAGCAACCTATTATCCACAAGCAAACAAATAGGCCAAATCAACAAACAAACAACCACATGACAAACCCTCTTTCTTTAGTAAAAAGTTTCTTCGTGAACTTACAATGAGAAATTTTAATGGCCATGACTTTGAGTGTGCTTAAATATATGTGAAGACTCTCACAAATAGTATTCAAGCAAATCATGAAAAAATAATGTTAAATTGGGATAGCTAAACAAGGTTTTCCCTATCTTGGGCACTATTAAAGCACACAAAAATGAATATTTTTGGCCAAATAATGATGTATTCTCTCTTTATATAGACTATGCAATCATTTTGTGTGGGTTTCTATGATGTTGCATAGTTTTTGAATTGTTGATTGGTAGGAGCAACTCATCTTAGGGCAATGAAAGCTCCTTTCTTTTCTATTCTATGGGCATCACCAACTGGGTCCTTGCTTTGACATGATCTTGGGAGAGAATTCCACATAATATTGGCATATTATAAACACATATTGAACCTCCACACAAAAATTATTGGCTCTAACAATGGGCAATGTTCCTAATGCACCTATTAAAGGCATTTTAATTCCTTCCAATGTAGTATACTAGGACTCTTCATGGTCTCCAACTGGTAGGTCCATTGCTTGCCTCAACAGAGGTAGCAGTCCATGTGCTCCATCAAGTGAGAGACACCTTGATTTCAAGAAACTTGCTCTTACCAAGGCTATCAAAGAGTCTCTTTCTTTGACAAGAGAATCAAAGATTTTGAGATAAAACATTCAAGAATATCAACTCACCATTTAGGATTAACCAAATGTGGAGGCAAGGAAGCTTTGAAGTGCTATCTAGGGAACACGGGCAGGCCATTGGATATTTGTTAAGCTGGAGTAGCTCATGGACAACAATTCGTTGTCAAGGTAATTATCAAATTGGAATAACATGTTTGGCCCATTAATATTAAGCATTTGTCAAAATTCCAAAAACCGTTTTTTTTTTTAAATCATCCTTAGCTTCTATCATATCAACTATTCTACAAGCAAATATGATTGAGGCCTTTGGCTAGAAGCATCTTTAAAGGTCTATTTTGCATAATATGTAAATTTGTGGTTCCAACATGACTCAAGTTTTGAAATTATAAAGCACTAGATTACCTATGCTAGTTTTGCAAACAATGTTTGTACCTTGTAAAAGTGTATCTTGGTTTATATACCCTAGATTTAATGGATGGAAGGAAGCATCGACCAAAAACCACGTCATTAAAGATATGGTGAGGAATTGGCTACCCTGCCAAGAAGAAAAAAACTTATAACATTTCTTAGGAGAAAGTCTATCCACAATAAACCTTTAATATAGGTAAGAGAAATATAAAGTCATTGATTTGTGCATTACCAACTTTGAATAGCCATGCTATTGAAGAATAATATTCTGCATGATCAGTCAAAGAGAATCCTTTTTATGGTAGAATTGCATTCATCCATAGAAACACATTGTCTTTTGATATTGCTTAATACAATCCTATTTAAACCATGAGAAGAAAAAGTGGAAGTACTATGGCTCCCAATGTTTCTAGGCAATAGTGCATTTGGGGATGCCTACTATGCCTAGTGGCTATACTAGAACCCTAATTAGGAGGAGTGCTATTGGTATCCTATTGTATAGTACCTTGATTGAAACATATTTCGATCAATATTACCCCATAGTCTCTTTTGCTATGCCAATGAGATTATTAGCATTCTTAAATACCATCGAGTCTTTGGCTACAATTAGGAACAACTCTTGGCAATAAGAAAAAAAATGAGAAAATTTTTAGCAACTTCATGTACCTCATTAGATAGCCATTTCACAAATAAAAGCATCAAACCCCACAAGGATTTTGCTATAAAAACTAAATCGATATTATTCACAATATATCATAAAGAATGATCATATATGTTGGGGTAAAGGCCAATGTAGCTAATCACCCATCTTACTCACTAACCCTAACTATGCATGTACATATTCATTCTTTATTGTTGGAGTGATATAAGAGAATAAGGTGTTTTTCCTAAGAGAGCTATTGGAGGCACCACAAACATATCATCATCATCATCATCATCATCTTCTTCTTCTTCTTCTTCTTCTTCTTCTTCTTCTTCTTCTTCCTCCTCCTCCTCCTCCTCCTCCTCCTCCTCCTCCTCCTCGTGTGTGTGTGTGTGTGTGTGTGTGTGTGTGTGTGTGTGTGTGTGTGTGTGTGTGTGTGTGTGTGTGTGTGTGTGTGTGTGTGTGTGTGTGTGTGTGTGTGTGTGTGTGTGTGTGTGTGTGTGTGTGTGTGTGTGTGTGTGTGTGTGTGTGTGTGTGCAATCTTTATTCTCCTTGCAACTCCAACAACTAGTATTAAAGTGAGAGGGAGTCTCCATCAAGCATTGCCAACAGGAACCTTCATGGTCTCTAGTTTGGATGAGATTCAACACACTCGAAGAGATTGATTGAACTAGTAAGAGATCAGTCTGCTTGATTTTTTATTTGAGACTATTTTGGGCTCTATTTTTGACTTGTAAGTGCTACACATGTTATTTTATCTTTTTCTATAATTTTGTACAAGTTCCAAAACTGCAAAACATGTCAAGGATTATAGTGTCCACTATAGAGATGTTGCATATAAGTTATTGTGTATTAGTAACCAATGTGACAAACTGCTAGAAACAATCTACAATGGATAGGAAACAATATAACATCACGAAGTTTAATGTTACTAATTTAGTTTGTGGAAGGAGCAGATCTAAGTGTCCTTATTTAGAAGAAGTAGTTAAGGCTCATAAGAGGCATAGATGGAAAACCAATATACATGTTTGAAGATAATTGGTCAATGCTTTGATGCATTGACCAAATCCATCATTAGGCTACACTTAGCCTACATCATGGGATACTTTTAGCACAACTATTAGTAATTTAGCTCCAAATGGTGAAAGGTGAGAAGGATCGAAGCTTGCACGCGAGCTATGGCGGGAGAGCAAGAGCAAGAAAGAGAGAGACAAGAAATGGAAACTCCAACAGTCACAATGTGTGACCGGGCCTTCCTTTATTTACTAGTCACTAAAAAATGAATGTAAAGAATAAAGTGACGTGACGGGCGCCCGCCACCTACAGTGTGCAGTGGCGGGTACTGTCACTGTAGTAATACACGGGGCGGCACGGCGGAGGCGCCTTTACCCCAACAACCTCCCACTTAAAGGCGAATCTGCCCCAGTGAGAGAGAAAAGAAAAGAAAAAGACAGTACAACTGTACATAGGTACAAGGGATTCTTACCAGGTGTAGCCATATAGCGTGCCACAACACCAACTGCAAAGGCAATATCTGGATGAGTGGCTATCATGGCATACATCAAACCGCCCACGGCTGAAGCATAAGGGATCTGGGCCATCTCGGCCCTCTGCTCATCTGTCTGCGGACAATCGGCCTGTGATACCTTCACATAAGAAGGCAATGGACAGCCAATAGGCTTTACGTCCTGCATGCGGAAGCGCTCAAGGACTTTATGAATATACTCCCTCTGTGACAAGTAGAGGAGTCCCTGATGCCTGTCGCGTCTAATGCGCATATCAAGTATGTGAGAGGCCTGTCCCAAATCCTTCATCTCAAAGCTCTTCTTCAGCTGAGATTTAAGAGCATCTAGCTCATCATGAGCTTTCCCTGCTATCAGCATATCATCCACATAGAGTACCAAAATAAGCAATGAACCATCACGGGCTTTCTTCGTGTAAAGACACAGATCCATAGCACTCCTGCTGTAGCCCTGTGATGACTGCATAAAGGCATCAAACTTATGATACCATTCCCTAGGTGCCTGCTTCAAGCCATAAAGACTTTTCTTCAACTTGCACACTAGGTGCTCCCTGCCAGGTTCTGCAAAGCCCTTAGGCTGCTCCATATAGATCTCATCATGCAAGTCCCCATGTAAGAAAGCCGTCTTGACATCCATCTGATATAGATCTAAGTCAAGCTAAGCAACCAAAGCCAAGACCAAGCGCAGGGTGGTCATCTTAACCACAGGAGAAAAGACCTCATCAAAGTCTACACCATGCTCCTGCTTAAAACCCTTTGCTACCAATCTAGCCTTGTATGCCGGCCTGGGGTGTCCAGGGGTACTTTTCAGCTTGTACACCCACTTGCATGGCAAAGCCTTCTTGCCCTTAGGCAAGGCAACCAAATCCCAAGTCTCATTCTTATGCAAGGAGTCGATCTAGACTGCATAGCCCTCTCCCAGGAGTGACTGTCACCCCTGCGCATAGCCTCATTATAAGTGAAAGGCTCTCCTGCATATGTAACCAAAATATAATGCATAGAGGGCTAAAATCTATCAGGTGGACGTCTGTCTCTAGTAGACCGTCTCACTGCAGGCTCTGCTGCCTGCCCAGCTGCCTGTCCAACACCCTGACCATGAGCATCTTCTGCAGCTGTAGGCTGTCCAACTGGCTATGCAGGAGCTCGAGGCTCCTCCTGAAAGATCACTCTGTGGATCTCAACCACTTTCTCAGGTTGCTTGTGCATCTTGTCTTCATGGAAGACTACATCATGGCTGCCTACTATTTTCTGCGCCTGCGGATCCCATAGGCGATAGCCCATCTCTCCTGAATCACCATAACCAAGAAAGATGCATTTAATGCTCTTTGGATCCAACTTACTCCTCTTGTCCTTGGGCACATGGTAGAATGCCTCACATCCAAAGGCACGAAGATGCGCATAAGAGGGTGGCTTACCAGCCCAAACTTCCTCTACAACCTGGAAATCCAATCCACTAGAAGGCGATCTGTTTATGACATGCACTGCCGTACTAACTGCCTCAGCCCAAAAGCTCTGTGGTAGGCCTACATGGCTAAGCATAGAGCGGACACGCTCCTGAATATTCCTATTCATGCGCTCAGCCAAACCACTCTGGGCGGGGGTGTAAGTAGCGGTCAGCTGACGCTTAATACCCCTGTCATCACAAAACTGCTCAAAAGCACGTGAGACATATTCTCCCCCATTGTCAGTCCTAAGGCATTTCAGCCTATACCCAATCTGGTTCTCAACAAGAGCAAGCCAATGCTGAAAGACTTCTAAGACATCGGACTTTTGCTTTATGGGATAAGCCCACACTTTCCTAGAAAAATCATCAATGAAGGTAACAAAGTACTTCGCGCCACCCATAGACATACACGGCATGGGCCCACAAATATCTGAATGCACCAAAGCCAAGGGCTCACTCATGCATGGCCTACCTGATTTCTTATGCGTAGACCTATTCTACTTACCATAAAGACAATGATCACACGAGTCAAAACGTGCATAGTCCAAAGGCGGAAGATACTGCAAACAAGATAACATTTTCATTCCCTTCAAAGACATATGCCCCAAACGGGCATGCCAAAGTGATACATGTGGGATAGAACCCACTGCCAAAACATGGTCTACAGAAGACCCAGATACAACAAGAGGATAGAGGCTGCCAGTCTTGGCGCCTCTAGCAAGCACAAGTCTGCCTCTGGTAATCTTCCAGGCAAAATCCCCAAAACAGACATGAAACCCTGCATCATCCAACTGTCCTGCAGACATAAGACTGCGCGTAAGTGCAGGTATATGACGTACATCCCTGAGCAAAAAGGAACTGCCAGTGGAAAACTGTAACTGAATATCTCCACAGTCCACAATATCAAGAGACCTGTCATCTCCAAGTCTGACTGATCCTGATACAGTACGGTAAGAGTGAAACCACTCACGGTAAGTTGTCACATGGAAGGACGCACCTGAATCCAATAACCAACACTGTGCATACATACTAGGTGTCTCAGTCAAGTGTGAGGCATCAGAAGAACTAGCTACAAGTATGAACTCATCGCTACCATCGGAATCCTCGGTCTGCGTGAGATTAATTTCTTCAATCTTGACGTCGGACTTCGCAGATACTATGCTGCGATCAGAGGACTTCTCCTGCACTTTCTCTTTCCCCTTATCCTTGCACTTCTCATTGCGCAACTCATGACACTGTGGTCTGATATGGCCCTTTTTTCCACAATGATGACAAGTGATATTAGCGTTGCGCCCACGGGACTTACTACGCGACTTTCCACGAGATTTAGATCGACCCTTCTGAGAGTCATGACCACGGCCATTCCCACGTTCATTCCTATCATTCCTGACTCTAACTGTCAAAGCATGTGAAACACGAGAGGCATCCAAGTTTTTGCGATTAACCTCTTCCTGCAGAAGAGCACTCTCAACATCATTCAGTTTCAGAGTAGCACTAGAGGCACATAGTGCAGTGCAGAATACATCCCATGACTCATTCAGAGTCCCAAGCAAGAAAAGAGGAGTTACTTCCTCTCCAAAGGTGATATCCTGCGAAGTCAGGTTCTTCAGTATAGCATGGAACTGGCTCAAGTGAGCAGACATAGTCGCATTATCCTTCATGCGCAGATCCATAAGCTGCTTCAACCAGTACATCTGACTCGTCGGACTTTTCTTATCATAAAGATTCTTGATCTTATTCCATAGCTCCCATGCACTCTATGCTTCCTCAAATATATTATAATGTACCTGTTCAGTGAGAGACAATACAATCGTGGACTTGCATAGCTCATCAAGTTCAAGCCAGTCATAATTGTCCATAGTTTCAGGCTACTCCCCACTCAACCGAAGTGGCTTAATCTGAGATTTCTGCACCAAGACCTGCCAAATTTGACTCTTCCAATAAGAGTAGTTGGTACCATCCAACTTTATGATGTTAAATATGGCATTATCAGTCGAAGAGGATGCCATAATGCAGGCTGGAAATGTACAGACAATGTAAAACTGCTGGTTGTTTTACTGCTGCAGAAAATGCCCAAAATCCACTGAAATGAGCTCCAAATGGCGAGAAAAGTGTGCCAAAAGATGCTGCCCACTTAGTACTAGGTGCGGTACACCAAATCAGGATATTTTAGCATTAAAAATACTGCTCAGTCCACCAATAAATGGTTGCTGTAATAAATTTCAGAATTGCAATAATGAGAGCAAACTGTCCCAAAACTGGATCTAATGTCAACTAAACAATGCTAGGTCCAAAGCCGGCATAAAGAGGACAAAGCAAAGCCAAATGACAGTGTAAATACATGAGCATAACACCGAGAGATGTCAAATAGCATCTGCCAGTAAGAGGCACACCCCAGACAATCTAGGCAAAATGTAGAACCAACTGCCAAAACCTAACACAAATAGGTGTCTACTCAAAAGAAAGCGGATCCAAAATTGAGACTCAGCTTATAAGCATCCTATGAACCAAGACATATACTCAATGCAACATCCAATTGTCGGAGTATAATCCCAAAGTCTCAATACATCTATAACTGCTCAATGACATAGACTGCTCTAATAGCATGTAATCCCTGCTCAAGGTCAAGTAAGCATGCAAGATGCTCCCACTGGCACAAAAGGCATACAATCGAGTTAAGGGCTCAAGCAACCCAAGACAAAGTACCAGTGACAAGTGACCAAGTCAATGCGTCATACGCTTCCCAAGAGCATGACATACATGAAGCAACTGATGTAGCAACCACTAAGCAAGACATAATCCCAATGGCAAGATCTCTGTGAAGTCAATACATCCAGTAGCAAGCCAAATCAATATCCCTGTGAGTCGGAAGTACTCAAAACATCCAAATCGGAGCTCCAAAATATCTGTCAAGCATGGACGAACTAAGAGGCATCAACCACGGACCAAAGCATGTAATGCATAGAGCTTATCCGTCAAGTACAGACAATAGGCATAAGCGGCCCAAATGCCAGACAAGTTGACCAAATTGCCAATGACAAACCAATAACAATGGAGCAAATGCGATGCTCAAAAGCATTCCGAAATCACGATCATGAGTTCGAAGTCGATCCCCAAAGTGTAATACATCATGACATAACCCATAGCATACATCCGGTATCGATAGAGAAGCAATACATGTGACAAATGAGCTTCAGCCCGCTCATGTACAACAGCTCTAAATAGTCCAAAACTGTCAATTTCCAGCCCAAAAACAATGCCAAATCATGGGCAAATCAAATGCATACATTCCCAAGACATTAGGCATCATGTAGACCGCATACGGGCATCAAACAAGGTAACCGGAGTAGAGTATAAGCATCAAATGCCAATGCCAAGTGTGGCTGCCCTGTTTCCAACACTGTATAACAGTAAATAATAGTCCCAAATCAGCCAATATTTCAGGCCAAAATCATACCATAATCATGTGCATACATTCCCAAGGCACTAGGCATCATGTAAACCGCATACGGGCATCAAATAGCACAATCGGAATGGAGTATAAGCAACAAATGCTAATGCCAATGGTGCTGCCCTATTTTCAGTCTGTTATGACAATTTATGACAGTCCCAAATCTGAAGAAAGCAGCCCCGAATGATCAAGACCAATGCCCAAAGCTTGAATGACATCAAACATGAAGTCTAATAGCCCTCTTGATCAAGGTAGAGAGCAAGAAGCAATGGCAAAGTGTGGAGCTGAAGTAGACGAGTGCTAACATCCTGAAAAAAAATGGTGCAATCTGCCCTGTTGGTGCTGAACTTGCTGCTGCTCCACATGGGCTGAAAAGGGGGTAATGGGGGGCTCAAGAAGGGCCTATCAAAGGCCTATGACAAGCCTCTTTGAGCCTTGATAGGTGTAAGGCACAATATGAGGGGAATAAGCTTCAAGGGTTTGAAGCCATGGCTGCCCTTGCTGTTTGCAACCTGTAGACTGAAATAAAACCCTGAAAGAATGATCAAATACCTCAGTACCAATGCCTTGAAGGTGCCTCAATAGGCCGGGAAGGTGCTCGGGAAGCCGGGGAGTGACGGGAGCTCGGGGAGATCGGATATGGCTACCGGGATGGAGATCCAATGCATGAAGGGAGTCGATGCGAAGGTAGAGAAGCACCAAGTTGAGCTCGAACAAGAGGAAGCCAAGCTCTGATACCAGTTGAAAGGTGAGAAGGATTGAAGCTTGCACGCGAGCTATGGCGGGAGAGCAAGAGCAAGAAAGAGAGAGACAAGAAATGGGAACTCCAACAGTCACAATGTGTGACCGGGCCTTCCTTTATTTACTAGTCACTAAAAAATGAATGGAAAGAATAAAGTGACGTGACGGGCGCCTGCCACCTACAGTGTGCAGTGGTGGGTACTGTCAGTGTAGTAATACACGGGGCGGCACGGCGGAGGCGCCTTTACCCCAACAAATGGTGAGTTGAAGTCTAATTAGTAATACATGGACCAATAAGAAATGGTCAAGCATTGGCGACTCAAGAAGAAAGAGGTAGAAAATAGTACCAAGGCAAGAACTAGGAATGTGAATGGTCACGCAATAAATCCATGTCCAAGAAAAACATTGAATACTTCCATTGTGATAAAATAGATAGTATTAAGAAGGATTCTTACAAATGGAAGTGAGAGTAAAGGGATAAGAAGAATAAGAATAAGGATGCTAATAAGAGAGAAGGTAAAGGAAAGGTAAATCTTGAAGAACTCAATGCAATGACTATGCATAATGGTAAAAGTATCCACCATCATTGACAACCCACTGGCAATGATAGGTATAAGGTACTCAAGCTCAAAAGCAAACCAACCCAAAATCATGAATCTCTACAACGAACAATGTAGCATAAACCAATAGAGCATAAAGAGTCTCCCACTCACTCAAAGAACCAAGCTCTACAATATAAATACGAATGAGTCCCACTAGAAATAAATCCAAAATGTCCAAGAGTATAACAAAGCTCAATACATCAAGCACATAACATCTGAGAAGCCCAAGTGCATCAATGATACATCCAAGAACATATATATCTAATATATCTCCAATTTGCAAGTGAAGAATCAATGAAGAAAATGGCTAACACCCAAATACATCCAACTAAGCTCAAATCCAAGCTTCAAAGGTCACCATAAATATATGTATGCATGAACATCAATGCCATGTATCAAGAAAATGGCTAACACCCAAATACATCCAACAAAGCTCAAATCCAAGCTTCAAAGGTCACCATAAATATATGTATGCATAAACATCAATGCCATGTATCAAGATAAGCATATGGAAAACCCAAATAACATGTAAGCAAATAATACATAAAGCTCTGTAAGTTGTAAGCTTGCTATCCAAACTATAAATGTTCTCTTCTATGTAAAATAGAGAACTAAAAAGTGCACATAATCAACTTTATGAGTGCTCATATCTATAGTTCTTATTGCAATCCTTGTTTCTAGTTGTAAAACACCTCAATCCAATATCATATGCAAAAGTTACAGCCAAAATATGAAAGCATTCTCAAGCTATCATAGCCATCCATGACTTTTGAAACGTGCTATGTATCCACTCAAAATGAATAGAATGGCTACTTCTAAGCTCAATAAGTACTCAACAAGGCTTAGTTGAGGCTTGGGAAGCTCCTTACCTAGCTTGGAATAAGTATTGAAGCCAATGCATCCCTTAAATGGACTAAAATTGAGTTGCCATGAAAGCTATAATTGAAGCTATCTTCTCAGGTTAAATGCAATGTCAATAGAGCTCTTGGAGTGCCCACTCTAATACTAGTTGAGGTGGAGTAAAATTGGAAGCATGAGCATAAGTAAGAGGGAAGCAAGAGCTATGGAGGTTCAAGCAAATAAAAGAGAGATTAGTGTGTGGACTCCAACAATCATGATGTGTGACTTGCCTTTCCTTATTCTATTGTCAATGAAATAATACAAAATAAAGTGATAGTGATGGGCACGAGCCACCTATAGTGTACATGTGTGCGGGTACAATGCAGAGAGAGTAAACGTGGGCGGCTAGGCATAGACACCTTTACCCCCAACAACTTTTACAATGAAAATTTTTCTTATTTTGAGACCTCGACTTATGATGCTACTAACTTCTATTATCTCTTCTTCTTTTACAACTTGTCTTCTTTCAGGACATAAGCATATGATGATAGTAACTTTTGTTTTCTCTTTCTTTTCTTGAGTTAGAACCATTTTCTTCTCTCCAAGCCATAATCATATGATGAGAAGTTCTTCTATTATCTATCTCTATCTATGCACGTGTGTGTGTGTGTGTGTGCGCGCGCGCATGCGTGCGTGCGTGTGCGTGTAGCTTTCACTAGTTGAATTGACTCTACATATGGAGCCAATCTATCAATTAAGAACGATTGGTAGAAAAATGATACACATATATGTATCATGGGCATGGAGTTGCCATTGAAGTAAGGTCACTTGTGTCCTTTTTATAAGAGCATTGTTGGTTATTAAAGTTGTAGTTATTTAATTACTTAGTTATTTACACATGCTATAATGATAATGCACGCATACACACACACACTCTCTGTGTGTGTGCGTGTGTGTGCATGTGTGTGTGTGTGTCCATACACAATCCCTTGGTATGGTTCAAGTCATAGCAATCCACAAACTACAAGAAGGTTGTATTGATGAATGGCACCACCACCCTCAAGTCTGCCTCCTCTATCATACCACACCCTAATAATTAGTGTATTAATTAATTAAGTATAGCTAGCTAGTTAGTGAGTACATTGTAATGCAATTAGTTAGTGTTTTAGTATAACTAATTCACTAGTAGTTAATTAGTTAGTCTATTGCATTGCAATTAGTTAGTGTATTAATATAACTAATTTGCTAGTAGTTAATTAGTTAGTGTATTGCTTTGCAATTACTTAGTGTATTAATATAACTAATTTGCTAATGTATTGGTACTTAGAATGAATATACTTTGCTCATTTGGTTCTATCTCATCATGGTAGGGTTCACTTTAATGAGACTTTAACAAAGGTAATTGCAATTGATACATACAAACTTTCACAACATTAGAATCAACATTCTTCCCCTTTTGTCATAGTGCATTGCAATTACTTAGTGTATTAATATAAATAATTTGCTAATGTATTGGTATTTAGAATGAATATACTTTGCTCATTTGGTTCTATCTCATCATGGTAGGGTCCACTTTAATAAAGGTAATTGCAATCTCGATACATACAAACTTTCACAACATTAGAATCTATATTCTTCCCCTTTTGTCATAATTGACAATAAGGAAAAAGAAAGAAAAGTGCATATCTTTTTAAAAGATGATGGAATGTCACCTTCCTTCATAATTATAAAACAACTAAGAGACTTATGACAACTCTTCAAAATATTGCTTATATAGCATGTTTATGTGTTTTTTTGTGTTAATATTGTGCTTTTATGAAGTGGCAATAACTTACATATTAACAAAAAAATTAGTAAAATATGAAAGCCACCACATCTTATACCTTGACCAAACAACTTTCTGGTTTTTGGTTTTCATGTTTTGCAAGGTACCATTCTTAGGTTGTATGACGAGTTTTTAGCCAAATCTGATTAGTTTCAGAAACTTGTGACTATTGTTCATCTCGTCCATACATTAAAATGAACATTTCATTTTGCTTAGATATGATTAAAAACAAATTCAATTCAACAAGATTAATATCATACATAAAAAGGATCTCTCAAGGAGGGGTGCCTCCTTCTTTTTTAGGTGCTCTGTGGGAGAAAAAACTATATAGCAAATATTATACAAGAGGGTTCCCTATGAATAATAAAAAGACGATCTACGAATTGGTTGGTTGAATGAAAAGGAGAGAGGGAGACACTACGGCAAGAGGAGGAAGCCTTTTTTGCTTCAACCACTCAATTAGTGTAATAGTAAATCATCCTCTAGATAGGTAACATGAAGGCCATATCCCTACTACTTTTATTGGAATGAGCATAGAATGGGAGAATGACCCCCTTGTATTTCTATTGTCTCTTCACTACACAAAGTCCATTTGCAGGCCCCCTATCCTCGTTGTTGACAAGGGAATCCCTTATGAGCAGAACATCCAATGAGATAGGACCATTCACCCAATGTGCAAAGTCCATAGTCCTATTAGTGAGATGCATCCCAAGTTAACATCATCAAAGGTGGTAACCCCATAAAATAGGTGCAAAAAAGCATATGCAAACAGGTTATTCGACATGTTTACAAGGCATGGATAGCCCCTACTCTAAGCACTATTCCCAAGATGTTGGAGAAGTGGTGGGAAAATGTAAAAGCACATGAGCAAGGCAAGCCAAAGGCATACAATTCCAGCCAATTGAGACTTTTAGGACCCATGGGTCCCATTGGTGCGTAGCTATTCTCTACCCAAGTAGTAGGATATAGGTACCTTTTCCTGGTGATGTATTTCATCGTCTACTTATTGGTAGATAGCTGAAGAAGGGGCCACAAGTCATCTTGGATGCCCGTAAAGGAGAAATAAAAGAAGAGTTAGATAGTGGCCTACAAACCTGTGAAAAAAATATTTGTGAGAGATTATTGAATACAAAAGTGAGGTTGACATTTCAAGGCCCTCCATTTCCTTGCCTAAATCCTCCCCCTTTGGTGAGGATCCTCAAAAAGGCATGCAGAATTTCCAATACCCACATCAAATTGTCTAATAATTGAAATTTCAAAACCTAAACCTATTGCATGTGTCAACCTAATTCAGCACCTAAAGAATCCTGGTCTTGAGCCATATCTTTAGTGATGTTTTTATTAATACAACTTCATATCATAACTCAAGTGACACATGCAACTAGGTTTAGGTAGTGTTATTGGTTTTTTTTTTAATTTTGCAAAAATTTGAAGGGGGACCTTTTCTTTCTTGGCTTGAAAATCAAGGTTAAACATAAAATATATATCTTTAAAGCAAGTATGATTGAATATGGTTTTACATATTAATCTTGATGTTTGGAAAAACTACGTGACTTATTAAAATGTTTTGATCGAGTTTAGTTACAAATTTTTGAAGCTAAAATTTGGCCACAAAGTTGTCATATAGCTTGAGTTCTTGTATTGAAGAAGAGTGCCTTGGAAAACATAAAACCAAAAGAAACAAAGTTGCTTAGTCAAAGTCTAAGATATGGTGATTTTTACTTTTATATTTAATTAAATCTTTTTGGTTAAAAACTAGCTTATAAGTCATAAAAACATAACAATAACACAAGAAAACATGTAAACATGCTATACAAACAACATGTTTAAGAGCTAGTACAAGTCTCTTCGTTATTTTATAATTGCTTAGGAGGATGCCATTTCCCTATATTTTGAGAATATCTTAACTTTCCTTTGCTTTTTTTCTTTTCTTTTCTTTACAATGTTGACAAAATTGAATGAGGATACTTTTAAGTAAAGCAATTATTAGTTTCATGTTTAACCAAAGTAGGGCTCTAGAAAAGACGGGTTCGCTTCAACCTAGAACTTGTTCACCTTGACAAAAATCCTTCTCAATTCTTTGGAAGAAGGAAATAAATCCTCTTCAAATTTCTCAAAATATAGTTATATATTGTTAAATATATGTATAAGATATCGTCTCAACGGGGAATACTTCCTTCTTAGATGATAATGAAAAGGATTTACTTCCTCTTCCTCAAAAATTATTTCCCGAACCCCGAACCAAAGATACAGATACGCGCATGCGCACACACACACACACACACACACACACACACACACACACACACACACACACAGTGTCACACACACACACACACACACACACACACACACAATGTGTGTGTGTGTGTGTGTGTGTGTGTGTGTGTTGATTAGAACACTGATACAATGTGTTTTTACCCATATATTTTAAGCAAAAGGAAACCTCTCTTTTAAACTATGTATTAGATGAATGCCACTCATGAGTTTTCGGAGCTACTCTAATTTGGCTAGAAACTTATCGTAGAGCTTAATGTGCACCTTGTAAAACATAAAATAAAAATCAAGAAAGTTACTTGGTCAAAGTTTAAGTTGCGTTGACTTCCATATTTTACTTGGGTTAAGACTTACAACTTCGTAAAGGCATAGCAGTAATATGAAATAACACATAAAACATGGTATATAAGCAATATGTTGAAGAGTTGGCACACGTCTCTTCGTTGTTTTATAATTACGGCGGAAAGTTCCATTTCCCTATCTTTCGAGAACATATGTACTTTTCTTTTCTTTCCTTTACTTTTGTTTATCGTTGATTATGAGAAAAAAGAAAAAAATGTAAAATTTAACCTTGTGAAAGATTGTACGTATGAAGATTGTAGTTGCCTTGCTAAAGGAAAGCATGTAATGATGAGATACAACCAAATGACCAAACTACATTACTTATAAGTACAATCATTATTAATCTCATATCAAAATAGTTTTACAACCCAACTAACCTCAACTCCTCTAGCCTTACACTACCCTTAGTCGTAGCCTTATGTTGCCCCTAAGAGAACCCCAAGTACCTAAGCAAATGAAATACATTAGAACTAATTGCATATAAACTAAAACTAAAAACCAATAAATAAGCTAACTAATTGAATTGATTAAATAAACTAATCAAATAAGCTAATTATTCAGACTACTTAAATGAATTAGTTTTACTAATAAATAACTTGGTATGGTGGCAAAATTATGAGTTAACTAATTAATAAACTAACTAAGTGAACTATTTAAATGTAGTAACTTAAATAAACTATAACTAATTAAATAAATAATTCATAAGTTAAAACTAATAGCTAATTAACTAATTAATGAGGTTAAAATAATAATATATAATCTATAACTAATTAATAAGCTAAGTAATTGACATGCTAAAATTAATATCAAACTAACTAATTAACCAGCTAACTAAATGGAACTAAAGGAATTGAATATGAGCTGTGTTTTGATCCCCCCATCTGTCTCTTTTGGCCCCACTAGCCATCTGCATATCGCTAATAAGTGATAGGACTTATGTTTTGCCCTCACAATCATCTGTTTTATGCCTCCATTTTGACCTCACACCCCCCCTCCCCTTTTACGCCTCCTCCCCCATGGTCAAACCCTTTGTCTTGGCCTTTAGAACTCCTTGTCTTGCATTAGATACACCTCCAATGGGTTAAATGTAGTTAAGTTCATGTTAACTTATATTTGGTTGAATTTCATGTTAATGGACACACACTTGTTGCTAACTTATGGACATGCAAATGTATTACACATTAATGGGTGTATCATGTACCACGAACATGCACCCCATGTGAGCAAGCATGCACTAGTAGTGGAAAGAAAGCTTGAGTTGAGTGGTAGAAGTGCAGCTCAAGTAGGTAGGCGAAGTGTAAATTCAAAGAGAAATGTGATGCAACATGAAGAAGGGCAAAGTTAAGTCCATGAAGCAAACATCCCAAACATGTTTTGCTTTTGCTTTTATGTTGCTCTATTGCATTTACTGTTATCATTATCTCATTTAAGCGGTTGTTTTTCAATACAAGTAATTTTAGATGGCAAAAAATTATACATTCAATAAATAGGAAAAATATTTTTTAAAAAGTGGTCAAAAGCACAAAGGGGCTATTGGAAGATTCAACTACCTGGGAAAAGAGGGCATGTTACATCTCTTGAATTGCTTACACAAAAATATAATAAACAAAGTTGGTAGGAACTAAGCTTATGATTGGTTGGTTAATTAGCACACATACTTTATTTGTGAATGGTGTAAGCTCAAGCCCTGTTTAGTATAAGGGATCAAACTGTTTAATCTTGGGGATGGGGGTCATTGCAAATAGGAATGCCTTCATGCTAACACTATTTGGTGCTTCTAATGCATGTCACATCAATCGCTCAATCTTATCCCTATTGTCATACGAAACTATCCAGATGGGGTGTGTGAATCCAACCTTATGTATATATGTATACATCGATGAACGCACATAAAAACTCTTTTGCTTGCTCTTCTTGCACTTCTTCTTGCTCTTCTTTTGAGGTTGGTTCAAACCAAGCAAATGGCTTGGCAAAATGAATGTATATACAAGAGCCTTGTTTTGATGTGTCCATGGTGAAATCACTGAAATAGTTATTTGTCATGTGTTTAAAGCATCATCTATTGATAACTTCTCCCCTAGAGAAGCAATACAATAGGTTTTGAGCTTAACCCAAACCACAAAAAAAAGTTTCACACACAATATATGTCAGACTTCATCTAAACCATTCTTCACTTTTGTTGTTGCTGCTTCATCACCATCATCATCATCATCATCTTCTTCTCTTGCTTCCTCTTCTTCCACTTCTCTCTCACTTTCGATTCTTCTTCCATTTCTTCTTCTCTTTGTCCTCTATCTTCTACTTCTTCTTCTTTTTCACTTTGCTCCTCCTCTTCTTCTTTCATTTGTTCTCCTTGTAGTGTCAATCACCCCCACCCCCTCTAGCCACTCATTAAACCTCCTTTCCTTCCCCCCTTACCTTGGAGGTTGCTGCTCTTTTCTTTAATATCATTGAGAAATAACACATGAACCAACACTTTTTATCCCCCAACCCTTGCTTTTGCACTTGTCAATATCCATCATAATCTCTTGATGATTTACTCGTAAGCAATCAATTAAGTGTAAAGTTATGTATCTTACTTAGAGCAATCTCATTCATCAATTTACAGAAATGATTTCAACTCTTATTTGCCTTACCAAAAACAAGTCTAATAATTCAAACAAAATCCTCAAATAACATTTCAACAAATTTGTATGAGCAAATTCATTGGTTGTACTATATGCAACTTAAAAGAGAGGCGACTTAGCAAATAACATTTATTAAAATTTGAAGGACATGTGAAATTGTCTAGGATGCATGCTAGTTGCTGCTTACCAAGGTAGTCAATGATTGCCTAATAGGCCTTGTATTTGCAATTTCCAAAATGCATGTGAGCTTCCAAGATTCTTGATCCTTCTTCTTCTCAACTTCTTTTTCTTCTCTCTTCATGTAGCAGGAATAACTTCCAAGATGCTTAGCTCTTCTTCTCATCTTATTTCTTCGTCTCTCTTCTTGCAGCAAGAATAACTTCCAAGATACCAGATCCTTCTTCTTTTCTCTTCGTGGAGTAGGAATTAAAAAAAAAATAAATCAAGTAAGGCCTTGTATTTGCAATTTTCGAAATACATGTGAGCTTCCAAGATTCTTGATCCTTCTTCTTCTCAACTTCTTTTTCTTCTCTCTTCATGTAGCAGGAATAACTTCCAAGACGCTTGGTTCTTATTCTCATCTTATTTCTTCTTCTCTCTTCTTCTTTTTCTTCTCTCTTCATGTAGCATGAATAACTTCCAAGAAGCTTGACTCTTCTTCTCATCTTATTTCTTCTTCTCTCTTCTTGCTGCAAGAATAACTTCCAAGATACCAAATCCTTCTTCTTTTCTCTTCGTGGAGTAGGAAAAAAATAAAATAAAATCAAGTAAGACCTTGTATTTGCAATTTTCGAAATACATGTGAGCTTCCGAGATTCTTGATCCTTCTTCTTCTTCTCAACTTCTTTTTCTTCTCTCTTCATGTAGCAGGAATAACTTCCAAGACGCTTAGCTCTTCTTCTCATCTTATTTCTTATTCTCTCTTCTTGTAGCAAGAATAACTTCTAAGATACCAGATCCTTCCTATTTTCTCTTCGTGGAGTAGGAATTTAAAAAAATAAATCAAGTAAGGCCTTGTATTTGCAATTTTTCGAAATACATGTGAGCTTCCAAGATTCTTGATCCTTCTTCTTCTCAACTTCTTTTTCTTTTCTCTTCATGTAGCAAGAATAACTTCCAAGACGCTTGGCTCTTCTTCTCATCTTATTTCTTCTTCTCTCTACTTCTTTTTCTTCTCTCTTCATGTAGTAGGAATAACTTCCAAGAAGCTTGGCTCTTCTTCTCTCTTCTTGCAGCAATAATAACTTCCAAGATACCAGATCCTTCTTCTTTTCTCTTAGTGGAGTAGGAAAAAATAAAAATAAAAATCAAGTAAGACCTTGTATTTGCAATTTTCGAAATACATGTGAGCTTCCAAGATTCTTGATCCTTCTTCTTATCAACTTCTTTTTCTTCTCTTCATGTAGCAGGAAAAACTTCCAAGACGCTTAGCTCCTCTTCTCGTCTTATTTCTTCTTCTCTCTTCTTGCAGCAAAAATAACTTCCAAGATACCAAATCCTTCTTCTTTTCTCTTCGTGGAGTAGGAATTAAAAAAATAAAATCAAGTAAAACCTTGTATTTGCAATTTTCGAAATACATGTGAGCTTCTAAGATTCTCGATCCTTCTTCTTCTCAACTTCTTTTTCTTTTCTCTTCATGTAGCAGGAATAACTTCCAAGATGCTTGGCTCTTCTTCTCATCTTATTTCTTCTTCTCTCTACTTCTTTTTCTTCTCTCTTCATGTAGCAGGAATAACTTCCAAGATGCTTGGCTCTTCTTCTCATCTTATTTCTTCTTCTCTCTTCTTGTAGCAAGAATAACTTCCAAGATACCAGATCCTTCTTCTTTTCTCTTCGTGGAGTAGGAATTTAAAAAAAAATCAAGTAAGGTCTTGTATTTGCAATTTTCGAAACACATGTGAGCTTCCAAGACTCCCGATCCTTCTTCTTCTCAACTTATTTTTATTCTCTCCTCATGTAGCAGGAATAATTTCCAAGATGCTTGGCTATTCTTCTCATCTTATTACTTCTTCTCTCTTCTTGCAGCAAGAATAACTTCCAAGATACCGGATCCTTCTTCTCTCTTCGTGGAGTAGGAATTATAAAAAAAATCGAGTAAATGAGAAAAATGATAAAACCAAAACGCCCTTTAGCTGCACGTGTAAAAAAGCATAACATCTTTAGAGGTTTCATGTTCGTGCGGGGGTTTAAGGGTTAACCAATAGAAGCTCTTACTCATGCACCTTCGCTACACCTTCTTCACTTCAGACGAAACCTGATGCATCTGCTGCTCTCGGTTTCTTAAGGCAATCGACACGCCGATACAGGTGTAGAAATAAGGAGCAGGGAAGTTTAGGAGTCGCCATGGCAGACAGCGTCTATTATCACCTGGAGCGGATGCTCCCGGAACTTGATGATCTCAAGCAACGGGGCTTGTTCTCGGCCTCGGAGATTAAAGAGATTGCTCGGAAGCGGCGTGAGTTCGAATTTCGGCTTGAGCGCCGTGCCAAGGTCAAGGAGGACTATCTGCGTTACGTGGAGTATGAACTACAGCTTGAGAAGCTCAGAAAGCTCCGCAAGAAGGCCCTCATTAGAAACCTCAGCTCCACTGACAACGACAAGGGTACCAAGAAAGACATCAAGAAGAAGAAGAAGTGGCAGAACTCCCTGTCTGATAGAGCCAGTGCCATGCGTATCATGCTAATATATGAGCGTGCAGTCACTAGATTCAAGGGTGATTTGGAGCTCTGGATGCAGTACTTGGACTATTGTCGATCACAGGGAACTCGCAGGATGCAGAAGGTAAGGAAATAACTGGCTTCTCGAATGTATTGCTGTGTGACATCAGAGGGGCTGTCTAAATTTCATGGCATTCGTTGCATTTGAGTCTTCAGTGTACAATTCAATGTTATGCAATATCTTACGTGAATGGGAAGCCGGATTGTTTTGTATCAGATTCGATAACATTGTGAATCAGAGTTGAATGCCATGTAACCTTTTTCTATTTTCTGGTTGTCAATGAACTTACCTTTTGCATAAGACAAAGCATGATCTGTGCCTCTTTTAAGAAATTACATTAAATCAACTTATTCTGGACATTCCTCTGTCAGCTTTATAGGGGCATATGATCTGACTCGTTGGCGAAATATGTTTGGCTGAATGAAAACACAACTATACTCATAAAATGCAGGTCCTGACTAAAGCTTTGCGTCTACATCCAACAGTTCCAGGCCTTTGGATTTATGCAGCGGCTTGGCAATTTGAGAAGAATGCCAACATTACTGCAGCTCGTGCTTTAATGCAGCGTGGACTTCGGATGTGTCCCCAATCTGAACTCCTTTGGTTGGAGTATTTCCGGATGGAGCTTGTGTTTACTGAAAGGCTCAAAGTTCAGAACATTGCAGGTTTGAAGAATATTGGATCTAGAAGATCTGGTGACGAGAACACTGATGAAGATGAAGAATCAGTTTTGGAGATGCATGAAGGTGAAATAGTGGGAGAAGATGATATTGCTTCCAAAAACCTCAAAATAGATGAACTTGGGCTCAAGCTTGCAATGACTATTTATAGGAATGCTATTGCTTCTATTCCGTCCAGTTTACAATTTCGTCAAAGATTTATGGAGTTAATACAAAATACAAGCTGCTTCAATGGATTATCAGGTTTAAGAGATGAAATTCTCAGCAGTTTAGCCAAAGATTTTTCAACAGATGCAGCTTGCTGGGATTGGCATGCAAGGGTCCAGTTTGAGACAACTGGTCTGAAGGACAAGGCTGTAGAGGTATTACTAACACATGTGTGCTAACGGGCCTATACTTTTAGCTAGTGGGGCTGTTTTTATTTTTCTCCTTCTTAACTGCATTCACAGTTTGCACAAATATACTTCTGATTAGGGGCAGGCTTAAAGCCTGACAAGGGATTTTAAGCACAAATATAGGAGATACTTGTGTATTGTGGTGTTTCAATAAGGGAAAACTTTTACATATAGGATACAGCAAGAGATCCTTGTGTTTTATGATGTTTTAATAAATGGAAAACCTTTACAAGTACAGGAGATACTTGTGCATTATGTTGTTTTAAGAAAGGGAAAAGTTTTACACGTAGAATTCAACAGACAGGGTTCCAAACCAGTAGTTGAGAGGCTAGACAGGATTACAACTGTGGAGGGGAGTCTTTATTTGTTCGTCAAATGCCTCTGTGAAGCAGTACATAACAGTCTACAGCACTTTGACAACAGCAGATTCACCACGTAGCATTGAATATCTGCAGACAGCAGTATTTATTACACTATTCACCATGTCAAGTACATGATCTGTCTCACACACTTATATACACCCATTATCTGATGAAGTATAAACAAATTTCCTTCCATTATGTGCTAGTCTCTTTTTTATTGGAATGGTTGCTTTATCCCATTTTTGGAGAAAAATCCTCATGTCCCATTTGACAAGAAAGCCAAAGGACATTCTTTCTTGTGATTTGTTGTATCCTCTATGCAATTGATGCCTTCTTACTAGGGATTGTAGAGTATGGATGGTGTCAATAGAAACTTGATAGGTATATGTGTGAGGATACATCAAGGGTTGTAGAGAAAACAGAGTAGAGTGTATAGACACAACTTCACAATGAACTTAGACAAAATGCAAATGAAGAAGGAAATAAATGATACTGAAAACTCAATGAAACAAACCAAGTATGCGGGCGTGATATACAATTGGTGCTCAAGGAGTGGAGGTCTGTCCAACAAGTTTCAATCACTTCCCCATCCGATTGGGAAGGGTGGTACAATGTGCAGGAGGGGGATTCCCCACACAACAAGACTAGAGGACAAAGTGACGCACTTGCAGGTACAGAGAAGGTGCATAGTGCGTGGGTGGCATTCCTAGCAACAAAGCACTAGGGTGCAAAGTGGTATACCTTTGAGTGTCTAGTGATGGCCTAAAACCTAAATGGGCATCCAAGATAATGTGAGCTGACTGTATAATGTATGGTAGGTCTAAAGTAGGGTTCGAAATTGAATGGAGATGAACCTAAATATGAAGCGACAGTGGGAGGGAAGGGCGGTGAAGCACCAAACTCGTATTTAGATGAAACAAAGGATGAAGGGTTACCTTGTGGAACATCTTTGATCATAGAGTTTTCTTCTATTGCATACTGGCACCAATGTGGCTCTCCATGGTGACTTACAATTGGTCCTTGCATAATTGAAGGAGTAGTATAAACATAATTAGAATCACACAAAAATGGATTGTATGAACTTGCCATTGGGATTGTTTGTGAAGAATTGGAACTTTTGGTTTTGTTTTGAGCGGATAGTCTTTTTTCAAATGAGAGGTGATCAATCTCGTCAGTAAAGTGCTCTGACTAAGAGATGTACCTTCTGAAGGAATATGGGATAGAGAAGAGTTGGGCCTTGGTGAACCTTTCCTGAAAGAAAGGCTAGTAGATGGAGCATCGTCCTTCAAATTAAGACCATAATGCCTAACTAGAGCCTCCATGACAGGATTAGTCTAAGAAAACATTAAGAGGATTCGAAGATGGAGCCGTTTGAGCCATGGTGAGTAAGCATGTGATGGGCAGTGTAATCAAGAACAAACTGAGCAATCCACAACAGCCTCATGTTAACTATTTAGAAGAGCATCGGCTCAAAGACAAAGCACAAACTAGTAACGAACATAGTTAGGGTTAGGGTAACTCAGAGACAAATGAATATCGAAGAAGATAATGAATGAATGAATGAAAGTTGAATATATACGATGCTCAATGTAGCAAACACACTATGCAAAGGTAAAATATTGGCCCTTGAACTCTTGTTTCTCTAGAACTGGGATAGAGAGTATGAGCTAGAGAGTGTGTCATACTCTGATGGATCCCGAAACACGGAAAATAGCCTCTCGAGATATTTGGCAGCAACAAACGTAGCTTAGGTGTGGCTAGATCAGTGTGATGGGTTAGACAGAGGTAGAATCAACAAAGGGCTGATCAATTGAGATGACATGTGGCAATAGGCGATAAGCAGCAGATAGTCGCACAACAGTAAACGCAGCCTGTTTAGTAGTGGACAATAGTTGCTAGCAGTTAGGAGGTGTCAACAAGAAGTAGGTGCCAACAACAAATATTAGTAGACAACAACTTGAATTGAGATATCCTATGTGCGAGATGTGGATAGTAGAGTTTTGGCACCAATGTTAGATTACGGGAACAGATTTCTTGAGACTGATGACATTAAATATCCCTTTTAATGTCACATTCCACACTTATGACCTTAATGTAACATTAAATATTACTTTTAATGTCACATTAATGTCACATTTCCTTCCCCTTAAGAATCGGTTTCGTCCTTGAAAACGATATTTGGAAGGTCTAACTATAAATCGGGAAACCTTTTCTTTAAAGTACTTACTCGCTCCCATGTTGAGCTTTCTTCTGAACAATCTTTCCACTTAACCAAACATTCTTGATAAATAGTATTCCTCGTTCGTCTATTACGAACATTTAATATTTTTTCTGGTTCATGTGGATTAGATTGGTCATAGAATAACTCCTCAATGTCATCATTTAAGATTAGATTATCCAAATCACCCAGCTTCTTCCTTAATTTGCTTACATGAAAAACTGGATGTATTTTACTACCAATAGGTAGTTGGAGCTTGTAAGCCAATTCTCCCACCCTTTTAAGTATTATGAAAGGACCACAATACCTTGGTGAAAGCTTTGGACAATGTTCCTTTTTCATAGTTTTAGTTTGTTCAGGCACCTTAAGATAGACCAATTCTCCTTCTTCAAAGGAGATGTCTCTTCGGTGAGGATCGGCATATGCTCTAGCTCGACTTTGAGCCTTTTTAATATTTTCTTGAGCAAATTTTAACATACTATTCATATCCTCCAAAAAGTCTTTAGCTGCCTGAACCTTTTCCTTATGCAGTCCTACTGCAAAAGGAGCTCTGGGCTGAAACCCATACATTAACATAAATGGACTATATCCAGTGGAAGAGTGTTTGGCACTGTTATATGCAAACTCTGCTATCGGTAAATACTCTTCCCAATTAGTTTGCCTTTTACTCACATATGCCCTAAGCATATCTTCAAGAATTTGGTTAACCCTTTCAGTTTGCCCATCTGTTTGTGGATGATCCACCGTACTCATGCTAAGTTTAGTATCCAATTTCCTAAATACCGCACGCCAAAAATGGCTATCAAATTTTCTATCCCGACCAGAAACTATATTTGCCGGAAGGCCATACAATCGGTATATGTTCTCTACGAACAATCTAGCCAATTCTGGTGTTTTAACATCAGTTGAAGTTGGAATAAACCTAGCCATTTTGGTTAACCTATCCACAATTACCCACATAGAGTCGTGCCCCCTCTGTGTTCTAGGTAAAGCAACAATAAAATCCATGGAGATACTCTCCCATTTTCCCGAAGGAATTTCTAATGGATGGAGAAGTCCTCCCATTTTTAATTTTTCAGCTTTATTAACCTGGCATTTATTACATTTGACCACATAGTCAAGGACGTCCTTATTCATTCTAGGCCAATAGAACTGCCTTTTAATAAGACTATAAGTCTTATTAACTCCTGGATGTCCCGCACTAGGGGTATCATGACACTCAAAGAGTATCTGGCGCCTTATTTCTATATCTTTCGGGACACATACCCTACCCTTGTAGAGTAAATAACCATTATCAATGGTAAAATTCTTCCACTTGAATCCAGTTTGAGCAACCCCTGATGCTCCATTTCCTAGTTGAACATCCTCAGATATTCCTTCCTCAGTAGAAGCACTTTCATTTGGATCCCCATTTTTTATTGCTTCCCATATGTTGGAATATGCCGGATCAACCTGACATTTCCCTTTTATAGATTCAAGCAAGTTGGAAGTGAACTGAGTAAAACTCAATTCATTAATGATGGGCATTCTGCTGAGTGCATCAGTTACTATATTATACTTTCCTTTTCTATATCTTATTTCATAGTCGAACTCTTGGAGGAGTTCGGCCCATCTGGCTTTACGCCCATGTAAATCTGGTTGATCATTAAGCCACTTAATGCTTTCATGATCCGATAAGATCAAAAGTTTGGCACCATACAAATAATGCCTCCATTTCTTCATTGCATGTACTATTGCATACAGCTCCCTCTCATAAACAGAATAATTCTGTTTTGCACGATCTAATTTCTTGCTTTCAAAAGCAACTGGTCGACCTTCTTGTAATAAGACCGCGCCTATTGCCTTGTCACTGGCATCAGCTTCAACCACAAATGGTTTATTGGGATCCACTATTAATAATATTGGAGCTGTAGCAATAGCTACCTTAAGTTTTTGAAAACTTTCATTTTGGTCTGTTCCCCAATTAAAACTTTTCCCTTTCCCTTTAAGTTGGTCTGTCATTGGAACAACTATTTTGGCATAATCTCGAATGAATCTACGATAAAATCCAGATAAACCTAGGAAGATCTGCAGCTCTTCCAGGTTCCGTGGAGGTGGCCATTCAATAATTGCCCTTACTTTTTCTGGATCCATGTTGATTCCCTCTTTCGAGATTATATGCCCTAGATATTTGACCTCTTGTGCAAAGAATTCACATTTAGTTTTCTTCGCATAAAGGGAATGTGTTCTTAACAATTGGAATACTAATAATAAGTGTTCCAAATGTTCTTCTCTTGATTTACTAAAGATCAAGATATCATCCAAAAAGACTACTACAAAATGTCCTAGATAGGGCCGTAAAACACTATTCATCAGCTTCATAAAGGTAGCTGGTGCATTAGTGAGGCCAAAAGGCATCACCAAAAAATCATAATGCCCGTATCTAGTACGAAATGCCGTTTTGGAAATATCTTGTGCCTTAATTCTTATTTGGTGATAACCTGATCTTAAGTCTATCTTTGTGAAGAATTTTGCCCCTTGCAATTGATCAAAAAGATCTTCCATTCTGGGCATAGGAAATTTATTCTTCACCGTTATTTTATTAAGTGCTCTATAGTCAACACAAAGTCGCATAGAACCATCTTTTTTCTTTACCAATAAAATTGGTGAAGCCCAAGGTGAATTACTAGGTTGAATAAATCCTTTATCCAGGTAATCCTTAATTTGTCTCTCAACTTCTTGATGCTGTGTTTCACTTAACCTATACGGTGGTTTTGAAATTGGATGTGTATCCTTATTTATATCAATTGGGTGATTTATTTCACCCCTATCAGGTGGAAGGCCACTAGGTAAATCAGAAGGAAACACATCTTTAAAATCATCTAACAAACTGTTCAATTCATTATTTACATTCAATTCGCAAACATAAGAAAATTGTTGCTTTATATTACAGGAAGTAAAAGTATTCTGTACAGGAAGAGACCATAGCATATATACCTCACAAACTTCCTTCTTTATCAGCTTCTGAACTTCAGTAGAACACAGCAAAGGATTATCAGATACTTCATGTTCACCTTGAATGACAAAAGTCTTACCATCCCTTTCAAATTCCAGTGTATTATGGTGATAGCTACGTTTCAAGGATGGTTCCAATCCCCATAGCCACTCCCTCCCTAGAGCAATATCAGCTCTTTTCATATTCATTATTTGGAAATCAAGCTTATCTTTATATCCTTGAATCTCGATTTCCAAATTGGATACCATTGTATCCCATATTTTATTGTCTTGGCCTTGCATCATACGCACAACGTATTGATGCTCACTGTTTTGTTGGGGAAGTTTCAATTTTTTGACAAGTGCATAATTTATAAAATTATGTGTGGCAGAGTCATCAATCATGACTCTAACCCGTTTTCCAGCTATCAATCCATGTACTCTAAGTAAATCATGTGGCCCAAAAGTAGGCTGCCACAAAGAAGTTGACATACAACACTTATGTTGTACATCCATGTGCAAGACCTTTAAAGATTTATACTTTTCATGACCCTTTAATTCTAAGGTCTGCACTACATGGATTTGTTTTTCTTTTCCCTTGCCCTTGTCCTTTTTTTTGTCTTCCCCCTTTTTCTTTTGAGGGCAATTCCAAGCAGCATGGTTAGGGGATAGGCAATTAAAACACAATTTTTGTTTTTTGGCCTTATCAAAGTCATCAGGACTTAGCTTTGGCCTCATATATGGTTTCTTTTCAAAGGGTTGTTTTTTACCTTTGAAAAATGGCATTTTTCTTTTAAATTTGCCCACAAATTTTGAGGTTTCTAATTCCTTAGACTTGGGCTCCATATCAGTGAGACTGGTGAGTGTACCTGGACGCGTACTATCTTCATAAATTAATGCAAATTTAATTGCCTCTTCAAGCGTCTTAGGTAAACTCCATTTTACTTCCTTTTTACAGGCTTTATCCAGTCCCCTAATGAATCCTCTTGTTTTTTGGAATTCATCAATTCCTTCCAATTTGAGGATTATCTCACGATATTCCTCCAAATATGTCAGTAGGGGTCGTCCCTTTTGTCTGACATAATCCCAATCTTCCCAATTTCTTTCCATTTCATTTTCAGGAAGAAATTCTTTTAAAAATACGGATTCAAATTGAGCCCAAGTTTCAGGTATTTTATTCGCCTCCTTTAAGGTTCGCCACCACTTATATGCTTTGGGCCCCAAAGTTAAACTGGCCTCCAGTGCTTGGAGATGTGGTGGTGTATTTTTTAATTTATGTAAATCTTCCCATTTTTGGAGGAAGTTAAAGATTGTATCTTTATTTCTATCTTTTTCCTCCCCGTAAAATTGAGGTGGTTTCATATCCTTTAAAACCAGATTATCCCTCAATTTATGATAGGTTTGGGGTTCTTTAGAATCTCGAATGGTCGCATCTAAATCTTTCGATGAAGATGGGACATCTGAGATTTCTATCTTATTTTTGTCTTTTTCCAACAATAAAGTTAACTGAGATTTTATTTCAGTTAGTGTTTGAGTTAAAAACTCCATTTGAACCCCCTGAGTTTGCACACGAGCAGAAAGATCATCAAATTGCTCTCTCGTGGCAAAAAATTCTTCCCATTGTTCTTCTTGTATGTCTGGTTCATGGGGATCTACCATAGGTTGATCCCCAGAACTAGAACTTTCCATTACCCTTTCTTTCCCTTTTTCTGCCATTAATACACTGGAATTGGAAAGCAAAAATAAGAAATTTGCATACAAGATAAAATACTTCCCTGATTTTTTATGGCAGGCTGTGGCTTCAGTTATGTATGAAGTTTTCTGCCTGTCACACAGCAGTCGCAGTCTTATCCGCCTCAGGAGCAGTCCTATCCGTCAACAGCAATCTGATACTGGCAGCTCCACTTCTGATCTGTTTCTCGCGGCTGCTGGCAGCTTCACATCTGAGCTGGTTGGTCCTCGCGAATGCTGGCGACTCCACTCCTGGTCCTCGCGGATGCTGGCGGCTGCACGCCTGGTCTGGTTGGTCTTCGCGACCCTGGTCCTTACGTTTTTTTTTAAATTTTTCTCTGCCCGTTTTTGCCCGTAACGTTTTCTGCCACGGGTCCCGTAACGTTAGACCAATGATAAATGTCACTTACGTGATGTGGCGCTGCCCTTCTAATGTGACGAGTCTTCTCCGTTTTCTTCACGGCTTCGTCAATTCTCACGCGACGGGACAGGGCAGAAGTGATGGCACGCGACGGGACAGGGCAGACGACACGCTTTCACTTGCGACGGAACAGGACACTTCTGACTGATGGCCCGCTTCTTGACTGACGGCCTGACGGATTCTTGTTTGATCAAAAACATAGGCTCTGATACCAATGTTAGATTATGGGAACAGATTTCTTGAGACTGATGGAAGCACGAGTGTCCTTCACCTCCCAGCCATGCCTAGATAAGTGCTGGCCCTCAAGCTTATCCCTTTTGCTAGCCGTCAACTTGCTGGAGTCCTACTATTTCTGGACTCCCTTAACCTCTAGGCTTCCCTTAACCCCGTTCGGGCGCCCAAGAGCCCGGATGGTCTTTCTCGTGCATGTTCCCCTAGATTTACCTTAATGTAACATTAAATATCCCTTTTAATGTCACATTCCACACTTATGACCTTAATGTAACATTAAATATTACTTTTAATGTCACATTAATGTTACAACCAACAATCTGTAAAAACGAGATTAGGATTGAGTGGTGGGCAGTCTATCTATTTCCTCTCGAAGGGTTTGGTTTACGGTGTGAGGGTGCGCAATAGAAGAAGAAACTCCAACACAGAGAAAGTACATTGAAAAGTACTGGACAGATTTAACATGGCTGAAGCTAAGTTGTTTGGGGTACCCTTACCACCTTATCTTAAGCTTAGCAAATCCAAGCTTATCCCTTTTGCTAGCCGTCAACTTGCTGGAGTCCTACTATTTCTGGACTCCCTTAACCTCTAGGCTTCCCTTAACCCCGTTCGGGCGCCCAAGAGCCCGGATGGTCTTTCTCGTGCATGTTCCCCTAGATTTACCTTAATGTAACATTAAATATCCCTTTTAATGTCACATTCCACACTTATGACCTTAATGTAACATTAAATATTACTTTTAATGTCACATTAATGTTACAACCAACAATCTGTAAAAACGAGATTAGGATTGAGTGGTGGGCAGCCTATCTATTTCCTCTCGAAGGGTTTGGTTTACAGTGTGAGGGTGCGCAATAGAAGAAGAAACTCCAACACAGAGAAAGTACATTGAAAAGTACTGGACAGATTTAACATGGCTGAAGCTAAGTTGTTTGGGGTACCCTTACCACCTTATCTTAAGCTTAGCAAATCCAATAGTCCAAAAGATGATGTGGAAGAAAATGCTATGAAGGGAGTCCCTTATGGCTCTCTTATGTATGCTATGGTTGCTACTTGTCCAGACATTGCTCATGTAGTGGAAGTTGTTAGCAGGTTTATGTCAATTCTTGGCAAAACACATTGGGAGGCTGTCAAGTGTATTCTTCGATACCTCAAGGGTACACAAAGAAAGTGTATTTGCTATGGGCAGGGTGCACTTAGTTTGCAGGGTTATTGTGATGCAGACATGGCAGGTGACTTGGACACTCGTAGGTCCACTAGCGGGTATATCTTTACAGTTGCTGGTGGGGCTGTTTCTTGGTGCTCCAGGTTGCGGAACATCGTTACACTGAGTACCACTTAAGTTGAATACATATCAGCTACTGAAGCTTCTAAGGAAGCTATATGGTTGAGCAGACTTGCAAAGGATCTCAGCATGTCTATGGGTATTGTAGTTTTGGGATGTGATAGCCAGAGTGCTGTGTATCTGGCTAAGAATGCCATGTATCATTCTTGCACAAAGCATATAGATGTGCTATATCACTTTATCATACAAATTCTGGAAGATGGTCAAATCACATTGACCAAGATCAAAACATAGGACAACCCTGCAGATGTTCTCACTAAAAGTCTAAGCAAAGCTTAGCACGAGCATTGCATCCGACTAGTGGGAGTTGGTTAGAGGTTCACTTTGGACCTTTAAGTGGGAGGTTGTTGGAATAAAGGCTCGGTTTAACCTCCATGTATAGTATACACACATTATTTAGTTGTACATGTGAATGCACCCTTACGTATCCTAAGTATAAATACATTTTATTCTTTGTGTACCAACACATTGTTGGTACATTCATATCGCATCGTACTTTCACTCTGCTCTCTCTCTCTCTCTAGTGGTCACACTCTCATGCTCACTCCTTGAACTTTTGTCACTCTTAGCTGAGCTTCACAAGAAGGGTCACAGACAGTAGACTGGCTTCTTAAAAAAAAGGATATGTAGACCTTCAAGGGAGCATGTTGACTAGATATCAAAGTAGCCAGTGAGAGATATTCCCACACATTGATTTCTATTTCTAAATTGGATTGCAGGTAATTGATTTGGTTGGGTGCTCATTTTATTGGTCTACGATGTCAAACCATGTGGGGAGTTTCTTTCAATTCTACTAGGAGGCCTCTTGCCTCTTGCTCATATCTCCCTACAATCTCTCCCATTTGCCTCTGATAGTAGAATGATCTTCTACGCTTGTACTTGAAGTCTACCTTGAGCAGATAGCGAGGTAGTAGTGACCCATGCTTTTCTTCTTTCACTTAATGTTGTAGGAATTTTATTTCATGTACTTATCTTATTGGTGATTATCACTGGTGTGGTTTTAAAAACTTGTGTCGTCTTGGCTAGTCTACAATGTGAATCACACACACACACACACACACACACACACACACACACACATACATGCAGAAGTGTATTTCTATATAATACACAATGTGTCATGAGGACATGTATTTTTGAAATCTCACTTAACATGTGGATTAATTTTTAATCACATGGTTAAGTAAATGTTGCACATGTGAGGTGTAACTAGGTTTAGAGTAAATTTACGAGCTTGGGATTGGAGGGAATCACAAGATGTCAAAGGCAAAAGTTGCTATAAGTTATACCGTACAAGTACTTGGTTGTATCTGGTGCCCATTGTTGGCCTAGGTTATTCATTTGGCCATAAGTATCAATTGATGATACTAGAGAAGTGGCGTTTAATAGTATCTAATGCCAATCTGATGGTCAAAGATGGCGCAGAGACACTCGAGAATGGAAGTTGCCTAGCCAATTTAATTATTGGCCAGTCAGATTATTTTTTTGGGCATCGAAATAATTATTAGATTAATTTTCAATATTTAAAGATTTAAAATTAATATTTAATTATGGATCATGTTGAAAAAACCATTTGGGAAGGTTGCCACTTGTCAAAAATGCCCATGCAAGCCTGAAAGATGTCTTTAGAGGTTGGAGAGAGGTATTTCAGTGCATTTGGCCTGCAACAGAGAGGGAGGAGATACTGCAGGTTTGATTTGCAACCAGTGGAGGACCTTAGAGGCAGCAAGGGATAGGAGAAGACTAATCAACAATAGATGACAGCATCTATAGGCTGTTGAGAGAGGGTAGTAGTAGTAAATGACTGATTTTCTTCAGTTCTTTGCATCTACAAGTTGTTGAGATAGAGCAACAGTAGGAAATGGCTGATTTCCTTTAGTTCTTTGCATAAAAAGTCTGAATTTTCTCTCTCCTCAACATTCTCTCTCATCTCCTAGCGTTTCTATAGCCTTGCTCCGAAGATTACAACGTTGAGATCACTAGAGGCTGAGAAATTTCAGATTTCTCTGTTGTAAACCCTAATTTGTAGCAAAAATTAGGGTTTAACAACAGCCTCGGGAAGCATATTAGAATTTGGAAGCTCCAAGACTTGGATTCAACAGGATTGAAGTTGTTTTTAGTCAAATTCAGGTGGAAGGACCAACAAATCAGTGAATTTGGGGCATTTTCCATCTCCGTCATGTCAGAAGTGGAGCAGTAATGGAAGCGTTAATATATACTGTAATAAACTGTTGAAACACAATACAAAAGAGAAAGGAAAAGAAAGAACACTGAAGAACACAATATAGATGAGAACTTAGATGTATGCTCGGGAAATGGCATCCATATATCCAACACGTGATAGTCGCATACAACTGTGAGTCACTGGCTGCGTGGGCATTGGCACTGGCTTCTCTCTCCACGAAGTCTCCACATTTGTGATGACAGATGAATCACTGAGAGAGGAGGAGCCTGAATATATAGGATAAAAATATGTCCTCAATATGATCAGGTTGGCCAGCAATAAATGATCAATATGACCATAAATACAAATAAAAATGCCTAAATATCCTAAATAATGTCCCTAGCCTCTGTATGCACAGACTCACACATGAGTTGACATATCTACTAACGCCCTCTCTCAAATCATGGGTGATCTGATACAATACAATGGTACAATGAGAATGAATCATAAACCATATGTTACGTTAATAAACACAACACTTTAGGGGAAACAACATGAGAGATGACCGTCCGGGGGGGCCTTGGGCGCCCGTATGGTGTTCAAGGGAGCTTAGGAAGAAAGTGAGTTAAATTAGCATAACTTATTAGATATTGACGGTTGGCAGGAAAAGACATGTGTTGTTGTTTTTGGTTCCTTCTAGCATCTTCTTAAGCGAGGCTGGGTGGCGAATTAAGGGATCTCTCGTATCTTGTGCTTCCGTATTGTGACACTAGCTTGGTTGGCATCAAGTAACTTCTCACTCTATTTATGTTTGTATGATGGCTTAAGAACACGCTTATCCTTTAGCCGTAGAAAGACTTTGTAATTGCGAGGTACCGTTTTGAGCCTAATATATATGGGTGTTATTTTGTGAAATAACTTGAATTTCGAATCACTTACTTGCTTTAACTACTTATGTGATGGACGTGGGAGTATTAATTCTCGTTCCATGGGCTTTTGAGGAATGAGAGAAACTTCTCAAATTCCATGAAAGAGTTTCGGGAGCCAGGATGTATACTAGTTACATATGACTAAGTGGAGTGGCACAAGATTTGCCTTTGGGCTTGGGTGAAGATATTTTTTAATTCACATAACAATTTGCTTCTCGTATTGACGAATTAGATTAGATGCCAACCAATAACCGTGTCTGGAAACAATGATTAATAGACATTGGTACTGTCACTACAGAGCAAGCCTTGGATTGGAGATCTAGTGGTGTAATATTAAGAGGTTGTGCGACACAAAGACATCGATTGTGATACGGAAAAAGTTTCTATTGGGTAACAGTTTTGTCTGACCCTATTCAAGCACGCTTTGATTGTAAAGGCTTAGTGTGATGCCTTGATAATAACGTCTATTTAGATGAAGGCTAGGGCGAGCCGAAGAAAGGACAGCACAGGCAAATGTGTATAAGCTCAGTAAAGCATGACTAGAACTAGGCTATGGCTATCTTAGAGAAGTCGGTCTAATGGACTGTGAACGGATTCGCCTTTAGTCTCTGGGCACGTCGAAACCGCATAGGTTCACCAAGGTGGAGCACAGTCTGCCGAAATCTGAATAGAGTAGATGCTATTGACGAAACATGACAAGCCTATATCCATATAGATGTCCTATGTATAAGGTTAAATACATTACGAGATATGGGTACAGCTAGTGTCACAATACGGAAGCACAAGATACGAGAGATCCCTTAATTTGCCACCTAGCCTCGCTTAAGAAGATGCTGGAAGGAACCAAAAACAACAACATGTGTCTATTCCTGCCAGCCGTCAACATCTAGTAAGTTATGCTAATTTAACTCACTTTCTTTCTAAGCTCCCTTGAACACCGTACGAGTGCCCAAGGCCCCCCCGGTCAGTCATCTCTCGTGTTGTTTCCCCTAAAGTGTCACGTTTATTAACATAATATGCACAAGATACGAGAGATCCCTTAATTCGCCATCCAGCCTCGCTTAAGAAGATGTCGGAAGGAACCAAAAACAACAACACGTGTCTTTTCCTGCGAGCCGTCAATATCTAGTAAGTTATGCTAATTTAACTCACTTTCTTTCTAAGCTCCCTTGAACATCGTACGGGCGTCCAAGGCCCCCCCGGACGGTCATCTCTCGTGTTGTTTCCCCTAAAGTGTCGCGTTTATTAACATAACATTTCCTTCCCCTTAAGAATCGGTTTCGTCCTCGAAAACAATACTTGGAAGGTCTAACTGTAAATTGGGAAACCTTTTTCTTATAGTACTCACTCGCTCCCATGTTGAGCTTTCTTCTGAACAATCTTTCCATTTTACCAGACATTCTTGATAAATAGTATGCCTTGTTCGTCTATTACGAACATTTAAAATTCTTTTTGGTTCATGTGAAACAGATTGGTCACTAAATAGCTCCTCAATCTTATCATTTAAGAGTAGATTATCCATATCACCTAGCTTCTTTCTTAGCTTACTTACATGAAAAACTGAATGTGTTTTACTACCTGTTGGGATATAAAGGCCCGGTGATCTCCGTGTATATAATACATGCACATTGTACATGTGAATGTATCCTTTATGTGCCCTAAGTATAAATACATTTTATTCTTCGTGTACCAACACATTGTTGGTACACTCTTATCGTCTCGGACTTTCACTTTGCTCACACTCTCTCCAGTTGTCACACTAATACACTCACTCTTGCTCGATCTAAAACTCTCTCAGCTGTGTCCTTCCAGTTCCAATAGCTGGTATCAAAGCTTAAGGTTCTGTGTACGCTTCCAACTCGAACGCGACCTTTAGCAGGCGAGCGACAGGCAGAGTCGATTGGTAGCAGACGTGAAGACAGGTTGTCGGGAATGTGGACCAACCAAGTGCTTGCTACTGTGCATGGTGAAGACGTGAGGTGACTGACGTGTTTGGCAAGGAGACGCCGTGTTGCGACGGAGGGGGCCATCATGGAGAACTGTCGCAGGGCGTGAGACGCGCGTGGAACGGACGCCAGCCGGTTGTTAGTAACGTGACGGTCAACAGACCCCATTTGTTTTTTTAAAAAATAATATTTTTTCCTTCAATCTCTTTAATTACCACTTGCCTTGGCGGGTGTTCACACACTAGAGGCACAGTTTCAAAATCTGTGCAAATCGGGCCATAAAATTTGGGGCTTTTCCCAAATTTGGCATCATTCATGCTTGTCAGTGACTTTTGAGTCAGAAATTGCAGACATCGCGAGCGGTGACCTCAATTAAATTCGGGATTTTGCAAATTTTGTTGAAATTTTGCATTTTTGGGTAAAATTTCATGATATCAGATCCCATAAATTTGGGGCTTTTCATGTATTGGCAAAGCTTTACTCAGCTGGGTCAGATTGACTGACATTCATGCAATTTTGGACTTGAAATTTTGGGGATTTGCGCAGAATTTGGTAAATTTCTGCATCTTTTGCCCGTGCAGTGGCTAGTTGATGTATAAACAGCAGAGATTTATTTCTGGTTGAAGAAAAACAGCAGGGTATTTTGCTGGTTCAGTTTGTGCTTCTGCAGATTAGTGCATTTACTCTTGTGTTCGTGATAAAATGGCTGCAACTTCTTCTAGTTCAGACATCAAGAGTTTGATGGAGATCAAATGGTTTGATGGTCATGGCTTTGACCTTTGGAAAGACCATATGCAGGGCATTTTGTTCCTGAAGGATTGTGAGGATGCTTTGCAAGAAGATAAACCCGCACTAATGTCTGATGCAGGTTGGGCCAGAGTGAATAAAAAGGCTGTGGCTTACATAAATATGGGTGTCACTGATGACATTCTGACAGACATTAAGGGTTTAGACACAGGTTATGCAATATGGGAGAAGCTGAAGACTACTTATGAGATCACCACACCTGTTAATCAGGTGCATTTAATGCGTAAGTTGGTGGATATGCGACTGGATGAGTCAAAGCCTGCAGCTAAGCACTTGAGTGCATTTACAGGGATTCTAAATCAACTCAAAGATGCAAACTTGGACTTTGATGATAAGTTGAGGGTGATCTTTTTGATCATGACATTGCCGGACTCGTGGGAAACCTTGGTGGTTTCACTCAGCAATAACCCCAATCTCTCATATGATGGGGTGAGGGGTTCTATCTTGAATGAAGAAATTAGATGTATGTCTAGTGGAGAAGGCAGCAACTCAGCTTATAATGTAAGAAGCAGGGCTGAAAAGAAAAATGCATATGCAGGGCAGAGAAACAAGAGCAAGAGCAAAGGAAAGGATAAGAGTGACATTACTTGCTATCATTGTGGTCGGAAGGGCCACAAGAAACCTGATTGCAGTTACTATAAGAAGGAACAAGAGAGAAAGAAGAATGCAGGAGATAAAAAGAAGAAAGAAGAAAAGAGAGATGCATTGGAGACATCCAAAGGCAAAGAAAAGGCCAATGTGGCCTCTAGTGTGGTCATAGAGGAGCTTTCGGATACAGAGGCTGATGTATTATGTGTAGTTGATTATGATGCCCTTGTATGTCACATGCAGGATATGCAGATTACCAAGGTTGATGTGATTGATGCTCTCTTGTCAATTGATGATGGTGTCACTCAGACTTGGATTGTAGACTTTAGTGCCTTGTTCCATGTAACTCCTTGCTTGGAGTGTTTTGCTATGTTCAATGCAGGCAGTTATGAAAAGGTGTACCTTGGAAATAACCATGCTTGCAGCATTGATGGGATTGGCACCGTACACTTGTCTTTAGACAATGGTCAAGAGCTTGTGTTGAAAGATGTTAGATATGTGCCTGGCATTAAAAAGAGTTTACTATTTGTTGGTTAGCATGACTTGCATGGCTACACCACACTGTTTGGTGGTGGTTTGTGGAAAGTAAAAAAGGGTCCATGCTGATTGCAAAAGGAACCAGGAAGGACACATTGTATTGTTTGCATTGTAAAGCCTTGAATGGCAAGTTTCTTGCAGTTGCTGAAATTTGCAGCCACTTGGAGTTATGGCATAAGAGATTAGGCCATATGAGCCAAAAAGGACTTGATGTTCTTACCTCTTTGAAGAGGGTTGATGGAAAAGGCTCTAAACTTGATTTTTGTAATGTGTGTCAGTTTGGAAAGCAAATAAAAAATTCCTTTTACTTTGGTCTCTCGTAAGTCCAATGTCTTGGACTTAGTGCATTCTGATGTATATAGTATGCTCGTGAAATCATTGGGTGGTGCTGCATATTTTATCTCCTTTATAGATGACTGTTCCAAGAAGATTTGGGTATACTTGCTGAAAAAGAAAAGTGATGTGTTTGTTGTTTTTAAAACTTTTCATGCATTTGTGACCACTCAGACAGGTAGAAAGCTGAAATGCTTGAGAACTGATAATGGGGGTGAGTTCACATCGACTGAATTCAAGTCCTTTTGTGACTTGCATGGTATTAAGAGGGAGCTTACAGCCCCTTACAACCCTTCTTCAAATGGGGTGGCTGAAAGATATAACATGACTTTATGTGAAAGAGTGCAGTGCATGCTGTCCACTGCTAATCTCCCTCATGCATTTTGGGGGGAGGCAGTCAAAACCGCGGTTCACATTTGCAACCGCTCTCCAAATAGGTCCTTAAATAATGGCATCCCTGAGGAGGTTTGGTTTGGCAAATCGGCCTCATATGACCATTTACGTATATTTGGCTGTGATGCTTTTGTACATGTTAGGGATGAGCTGAGGAACAAACTTGACCCAAAATCCACCAAAGGCATTTTCATGGGCTATGGTGATGAGGGTGAATTTGGCTATAGAGTGTGGTTACCTCAGTCCAAGAAAATTATTCGTAGCCGTAATGTTGTGTTTAATGAGGCAAAATTGCTGAAAGGCTCTTTAGCCTCTAATGAAGATTCGAAAAAGGTGAAATTTCAGAGTTTGCAGCCACCCATAACTTCAGAAAATGAGCCTCAAGGTGCTGTACCACAGGCTGAAATTGATGATGAGCCGGTTATTTTTGAGCCAGATGATGATGGACAGCAAATAGAAGCACAAGGAGGTCATGGACAGCAAGATAGGCTTGCTAATTATGAAAATGTAGGTGCTGGAAATGAAAATGAAGGTGCTATACAGCATGAATAGCATGCTGAAAATGGTTTACAGCAACAAATGAATGCTGAAAATAATATACCGCCTGATGTAAACCCAATTCCTAAAAATGTTGATCATTGGGTACGCAGGTCTACACACGTAAGAAGGCAACCACATAGGTTTGACCCCTCCTTGCATTATGTGATGCTTACAGATGAGGGTGAGCCTCTTACATACAAAGAGGCCAGGTCATGTGAGTTCAGCAGTAAGTGGGAGCTAGCTATGCAAGAAGAGATTAAATCTCTATATGCAAATGATACTTGGGATCTTGTGTCATTACCAAAGGGAAGGAAGCCACTTCCAAACAAATGGGTGTACATAGTCAAGACAGTTGATGGGAAACCCAAGTACAAGGCAAGGCTAGTTGCCAAAGGTTATGCACAAAAGGAAGGGATTGACTTCCAAGAGGTCTTCTCACCTGTTGTGAAGATGACAAGTTTATGTGTGCTTTTTGCTCTTACTGCTGTTTTGGATTTAGAGCTGTATCAAATGGATGTAAAAACAACTTTCTTGCATGGTGACATTGATGAGGAAATCTACATGAAACAGCCGAAGGGCTTTGTAGTTCCTGGAAAAGAGCAGATGGTGTATAAGCTAAAACGCAGCCTGTATGGGCTGAAGCAAGCACCACGGCAATGGTAGAAAAAGTTTGATACTTTTATGCTATCTCATGAGTTTACATGCAGCTATGCAGATCATTGCTTGTACACGAAAAAGGATACAGATGGCAGCCCCATAATACTTGTTTTGTATGTGGATGATATGTTACTAGCTAGCAAAAGAAAAACTAGCTTGGATGCTCTAAAAAATCAGCTGAAATCAGCTTTCTCCATGAAAGATTTGGGGAATGCATAGCATATTTTGGGATGAGGATTCGTAGAGATAGAATGCAGAAATTGTTGTTTTTATCTCAATAAAAGTACATTGGAAAGGTACTGGACAGATTTAACATGGCTAAAGCTAAGCCTTTTGGGGTACCCTTACCTCCTTATCTCAAGCTTAGCAAAGCCAACAGCCCGAAAGATGACGTGGAAGCAAATGCTATGAAGGGAGTTCCTTATGCATCAGCTTGTGGCTCTCTTATGTATGCTATGGTTGCTACTCGTCTAGACATTGCTCATGCAGTGGGAGTTGTTAGCAGGTTTATGTCAAATCCTGGCAAAGCACATTGGGAGATTGTCAAGTGTATTCTTCGATATCTTAAGGGTACACAAAGAAAAAGTATTTGCTATGGGCAGGGTGCACTTAGTTTGCAGGGTTATTGTGATGCAGACATGGCAGATGACTTGGACACTCGTAGGTCCACCAGTGGGTATGTCTTTACAGTTGCTGGTGGGGCTGTTTCTTGGTGTTCCAGGTTGCAAAACATTGTTGCACTAAGTACCACTGAAGCTGAATACATATCGCCTACTGAAGCTTCTAAGGAAGCTATATGGTTGAGGAGACTTGCAGATGATCTCATCATGTCTATGAGTACTACAGTTTTGGGATGTGATAGCCAGAGTGCAGTGTATTTGGCTAAGAATGCCATGTATCGTTCACGCACAAAGCATATAGATGTGCGATATCACTTCATTAGACAGATTCTGTAAGATGGTCAAATCACATTGACCAAGATTAAAACACAAGATAACCCTGCAGATGTTCTCACTAAAAGTCTAAGCAAAGCTCAGCACGAGCATTGCATTCGACTAGTGGGAGTTGGTTAGCTAGACTTTTATATCGGACCTTTAAGTGGGAGGTTGTTGGGATATAAAGGCCCGGTGACCTCCGTGTATATAGTACACGCACATTGTACATGTGAACATACCCTTTACGTGCCCTAAGTATAAATACATTTTATTCTTTGTGTACCAACACATTGTTGGTACACTCTTATCGTCTCGGACTTTCACTCTGCTCACACTCTCTCCAGCCATCACACTCATACGATCACTCTTGCTCGATCTAAAACTCAAGGGTCTTAGGTGAACTCCTTTTCACTTTCTTTTACAAGCCTTATTTAGTCCCCTTATAAATCCTCGTCTTTTGAAATTCATCTATTACTTCCAATTTGAGGATTATCTCACGATACTCCTCGAGATATGTTAGCAAAGGTCTTCCCTTTTGTCTGACAAAATCCCAATCTTTCCAATTTCTTTCCATTTCATTTTCAGGAAGGAATTCTTTCAAAAAGACTGATTCAAATTGAGCCCAAGTTTTAGGTATTTTATTTGCCTTCTTTAAAGTTCTCTACCATTTATATGCCTTTGGTCCCAAGGTTAAATTGGCCTCCAGCGCTTGAAGATGTGGTGGAATATTCTTTAATTTGTGCAAATTCTCCCATTTTTGGAGGAAGTTAAAGATAGTGTCTTTGTTTCTATATTTTTCCTCCCCATGAAACTGAGGGGGTTTCATATCTTTTGACACTGGGTTATCCCTCAGCTTTTGGTGGGGTTCCCTTGGGTCTTGCTTAGTCACATCTACATCTTTCGATGAAGATGGAAGATCTGAGGTCTCTACCTTATCTTTATCCCTTTCTAGTAATAAGGCTAATTGGGATTTAATTTCGGTGAGTGCTTGAGTTAGCAACTCCATTTGAACCCCTTGTCCTTGCACACAAGCAATTAAATCATCAAATTGCCCTCGCGTAGCAAAAATTTCTTCCCAGTGTTCTTCTTGCATTTCGGTTTCATGGGGATTCACCATAGGGTGGTCCTCGGAACTAGAGCCTTCCGTTGCCCTCTCTCTCTTTCCCCTCCATCTATGTTGAAAACTAGAGTTGCAGCATTGGAATGTGTGCACAAGAGGAAGAAGAGAGCTCAAAGTACAAGAATGAAATCTTGCTTACTAAGTTGCTTAGAGTACAACTTGGGTACACTCTCCCACAATTGATAGTGACCCTTAGGCTGTTTATATAGCCTTTGCCAAGCTAGGGTTAGGGTTTCCCCTGCCCCTAGGGCTATTCACACTCATCTGCCCTTATACTCCCTTGCTTACAGTGGGTTCCTATGCTTGCCTTCTAACACCCCCCCTCAATGCCAGGGTGGCATTGGATTACAAAGCATGTAAGAGGTTCCCCCCCCTTTTTGGGTTGCCTTTATAAATCAGGCTTACAAGGTTGTTTTAGGCAAATGATTTAAATAGTCAAAACAGTCGATCTTCAGATGTATTGGAGGCATAGTTGGCCACTAATTCTTTGGGTATATCAGGAGTGTTGGGGCATTTACTAGTGATATGCCCTGTCTTCTTGCACTTGCTACATTTCATCTTCTCGGGATACTTCTTCCAGCAGTTGTTTACAAGATGTCCTTTTTTCTTACAGAAAGAACATCTAGTGAGAACTGTATGAACCAATACTTGATCACGAGAATGTGAAGTTGCCTGATTGTTGCTGCTTTCTTTGTGGTTCCTCTTTTCTTCATCCAAACAGGATTGAATGGTACTTGCCAAAGTAGGATCTGGAATGTTGGTGAGAGTGGTTACAAGAGTAGGAAACACCTATTTTACAGCTTTTAGGAGAATAGCAATAGCATCTTCTTCATGTATTGGAGCTTGTACAGAGGCAAGGTGTGCCATAAGTCCCTTCATATGAGAAATGAATTTCCCAAATCTTCTCCTGAACGATATTCCAAGCTAAAGAATTCAATTTTAAGGAAGATTTTAGTATTTTTGCCAGTGGCTCCATAGAGCTTTCAAGCTCATCCCATTTTTCTTTAGCAGTGTTTAGTTGATCAACATGATGAATCAGGGATTCATCTAAGTGTAACATTATGATTGCTTGAGCACGTTGGTCATCCTCTATATCAACCAGATTTGCAGAGTTTACAGCTCTACTGCCTTGAATGAGAGGCCAATACCCTCTCTCCATCATTTTGTATTTTATAAGTACCTGCCATGGGTGGAAATCTTTGCCATCAAACTTTCGAATTTGAGGACGGACATCAGCATATGTTGTGGTCATTGGGAAGGTCTTACCACTTGTTAGGACAAGGGCAATGTCTAGTCCCTTACAAACTTTCCACTGAATGCGGAAGCAAATTAGACAATTTGAAATCAAAGTTGCAATGAAGAGAAAGGGTGAAAATCATATAAATGTAATATTTCAAAGTATGACTGTGGTGGTCCTTTCTTATGTGCAAACTTCTTCCGAGGTTTAATAGTCTTTTTAGGTTTTAATGAAGTAAACCTAGACTGGACTTCAGGCTCCTCCTTGTGGTATGGCTTAGTGGAGGAAGCTTGTGTTGGACAAGGTTGGTCTATGATCTCAATGCTTGTTGCTGATGATTCCGAGGAGAGTACAATGACACTCATGCTTTTGATTTCATTGACCAGTGTACTTGAGACAAAGTCACTCACGGTATGCAGTACACTTCTAGTGTATAATGGTCTATGTGTTAATTGTACACATAACCTTATTACAATATACGAAGAGGAATAAAAGAACTCACTGGATTTTAGTGAATGCCCAGCAAGCAAATAACCTGATGATTCATGATTAGTGTTTAGAAAACACCATTGTCAAGCTTAGTGGAGTGCTTGAATGGAACCCGGTTGGAAGTCGGCTTCCCAATGCTTAGTGATGTCCATTGAGCATGCCCAAGAGCTTTAGAATCTGGAATAGGCTTCAGAGACTCTGCTTCAGTGATTAGAATCACTGTTAATGAAGCTCAGAATGAAAAAGTGACAAAATGTCAAGCTTGGAGCTTGTTGGCTATGGCTGCCCAAAAAAACACAATTAGGGTTTGGTAGAGATGTCTCTCTGTGAGAGGAATTTCGAGGAACCCTTTTAGCTGAGGATAGCCCACTTGGGGGCTATCAAAGCCCCAAGATAGCTGCAGGGATTGCGTCGCTTGCTGTGTGTACAGCAGCCCGAATTCCGCGCTGTCAGAAATTGTGCCTGTTTCTGGGAACCACGCAATGCTGCCCACGCCGTCGACTAATCCTGAGGTCTATCGTGCCAGGCTGGTTCACCTTGGGATAGGCAAGAAGTCCCTAGAAGAAATCAGAGGGAGATATGGCCTCCTTTGTCCTCCCCAAGTCCTCCAATGGAGGTAGGTTGCAGGCAGCTATGGAGGAAAGAAGGATAAGATGAAGGAGGTAGAGGCTCATGTGCACTTAGTGCTAGCTGAGGCTGAGAGAAGCTGAGGAGATCAGAGATGGCTCTGATACCATGTTGAAAACCGGAGTTGCAGCATTGGAATGTGTGCACAAGAGGGAGAAGAGAGCTCAAAGTACAAGAATGAAATCTTGCTTACTAAGTTGCTTAGAGTACAACTTGGGTACACTCTCCCACAATCGATAGTAACCCTTAGGTTGTTTATATAGCCTTTGCCAAGCTAGGGTTAGGGTTTCCCTTGCCACTTGGGCTATTTACACTCATCTGCCCTTATACTCCCTTGCTTACAGTGGGTTCCTATGCCTGCCTTCTAACAATCTATACACTAGAATTGGAAAGAAATTATAAGAAATTTAGAGATAAAGGTGGAACACTTCCCTGTATTTTGTCCGCTAGATTTTGTTTACAACACATTGGAATTTTGCCTTATTCCTAATTGCAAAATCGCAAAAACCTGTCCCCCTTTTCACCATGTTGGACAAATAACCCTTTCGGGTCTGCAAGTTACCGGAGAATTTATAGGTGGCAGATATCACCAGCCACGTGTACTAAAATGTGGGCCAAGCTCGCACATGGCCCTTAGTATTATGATACCGAACAGTTGGGTGGATGTCGACGGCTAGGTAAATGTCAACGGCTGAAGGATAAACCGCGCTGAGTAGACGTCGACGGCTGAAGAGTGAACCGCGTAAGTACTTGGATGCGGCCCTTAATAGCAGTCGGGCTGGAGATGGCCTTTAGTAATGATGCCCTCTAGAAATCGTTGGTAGATCTCGATGGCTCTGATACCAGTGTCACAATACAGAAGCACAAGATACGAGAGATCCCTTAATTTGCCTCCCAACCTCTCTTAAGAAGATGCCAGAAGGAACAAAAAACAACAACACGTGTCTTTTCCTGCCAGCCGTCAATATCTAGTAAGTTATGCTAATTTAACTCCATACAACATAGAACCACCAAGTAGAACCATGGATACCCAAGCAGTGGATGATCAAGCGACCACCAAGGTGCCTCGGAGAGAACTTGATGTCGATGTTGATTGTACCAGCTCCTGAAAATAGAGAAGATCGTACCATATTTCTATGTCGGTCCCAATGTCTCTTAGTAGCATACATGACTATCTTGTTAAAAATGCCTTTGAAACATATGTGACCATGGATTCCCTGTTGTTGGCCGGACCACCAAAGTGTCCCCTCATGTGAGCTCATGATTAGAAACCAAGCTCGCTCTTTGTCAATGAAACAACCCATCATGAACCTGGATGCCAATCCTAGCTCCAGGATTTAAACTTGCTAGACTTCGGTCAATGCGTCAGGAAAGTCCCTCTTTGGATCCTGTGCATCTGTATAGATGTATAGATAAGGTGCAACTGCCTCATCTCACCATCCTCTCACACTCTCTCTTTGGCACTGGAGAGTCGTGAGGGATGTCCTCATCACCACCACTAGAAAGCAGCTGAGGAAGGGGCCATCAATCCCTTTCCGCGATCCTCCAAAGAAGCCGATCCTTTTTGCGCCTTGAACTTCACCTTGGTTGGAGATCCGAGTCAGAATCTGCGGCAGATGATGACTCATTAGAGGAGTCCACATCCAGCTTCGTCTTCTGCACCTTTTTCTGCTTGGAAGATGCTAACTCTTTGCAGTCCTTCCATAAATGACATTTCTTTTCATAGTGGTAATACTAGGTCTTCGACTTCTTCTTCTTCAAACCCCTCTCCGAAGCTGCAAGAGTCTCACGAGAACCTGATGAAAGCCTTCCTTGTAACCGCAATGATGCCTCATGCTCAAGCAGCATGGAGGTCATATGTGTAAAACTGACAGGAGTCGATGATGTCTGCGCCCTCAAAGCATTCACCACTCCACCGAACACCGGAGGGAGTTTGGAGAGTACGCGTCCAATAAGATGAGTCTTTGGAAGGGCAGATTGCATTTGTCGAAACTACTCTTGGATTTGGGTCACATGAAGTAGAAAAGACTGGATAGTATCTTTGGCCTCAAACAGAATTTGCTGGAGTTGTCCATAAAGAGTAACTGCCCTCATGGTGGAAGGTGCCGCGTACAGCAACTGCAACTTCATCCATACTTCAGAAGATATCTTGCAGGAGGTAATTGCCGGTAGGACTTCTTCGGAAATACACCGAAGCAAGGCCAAGTAATCACGGGCATCGTCCAAATCCCATGTAAGCACCGCTTCCTCATGGTTGTCTTCATCAAAATCAGCTGGAATTGGAGAAGGCCGTTGAGGACGTTCAATAGTGCCGCAAACCACGTACCATAACCACTTTTGCATAGACTGTAAAAAATGAGAGTTCACATGTAGTATTCACCAAAATCTGACCAAAACAAGAAATTTGCTGCGAAAAGTCAAAAAATTAGCCAGAAACTGCTTGAAACAGCAAAAACAACCTGATAATGTAGTTGCCCAGTCAGGAGAAGATGTAGAAACACCAAAATGCAAGCTGGAACTGGCACACAGGCAAGAGAGGGGCTAATGCAGGCGGTATGGATGTTGACGTAAGCAAAAACGCAGGCGAAACAGGTCGCATGGTTGGAGCAGCAGTCGCCTGACCAGCAACGGCAGGAGCATAGAACTTGAAATTTGATACCATGTCAGAAGTGGAGCAGTAATGGAAGCGTAAAGATATGCCGTGATAAGCTGCTGAAACACAAGACAAAAGAGAAAGGAAAAGAAAGAACATTGTAGAACACAATATAGATGAGAACTCAGATTTAGGCTTAGGAAATGGAATCCATACATCTAACACGAGACAATCACATACCATAGTGAGTCACTGGCTTCTCTCTCCACGGAGTCTCCACATGTGTGATGGCAGATGAATCACCGAGTGACGAGGAGCAGCTTGAATATATAGGATAAAAAAATGTCCTCAATATGATGAGGTCGGCCAGCAATAAATGCTCAATATGACCATAAAATGATACAAAAAAATGCCAAAATATCCTAAATATGCAGACTCACACATGAGCTGACATATTTGCTAATACATCAAAGTGGGTGAATGCCAATTGATTGCCTGAATCAAGGGGCAAACCGGATTGAAGACTTCTTGGTCATTTTGGACAGCAAGGGGAGTTGGAAGACCGAAAGGGATTGGGAGAATTCCATTGTACATCAACTTCTTCTTTAATTAAGTTAAAGAAATACCGAAAGGGGCACCAGTTTTGGGGCCAACAGGGTGTTCATTGTCCAAGATTGTAAGTTAATTTGCATTTCTCAATTTTGTAATAAATGTTACTGTTGTAACTAAGTTGTAATCAAGGAATTACCACCCATCCACAAAAGGAAGGTTGGTTTCACAGTGTTTATTGATAAAAGGTTATTACTTGGCTTTGGGTGATTACATCTTCATTGCTTTTGTGCATGCTTTAATGTGCCCTTGATTGATAAAACTTTTTGACCTACTAGTGTTCTGTTCTGTTTGCAGGTTTATGAAAATGCATTGAATTTAATACCATCTGCCGAAATGTATGAGTATTACACTAAGTTTTTGGAGGATTTTCTTCTTTCAAAATGCCAAGAACTGCAAGAAAACAGCAACTTACTAGATAATCCTGATAAAGAGAGTTATTCAATAGCAATCACTTTGTTGGAGTTGTTTAAGAGAGCAAATGAAAGTGGTGTTGTAAGTCCATACTTAGCTGAACATCATCTGACTCTTCTACTGAGGTTGCGAAAAGTGGATGCAGCAAGGCTTTTACTAGAAGAATTATTGTCTGGCTGTTTGAAAGATTGTCCAAGGTTATGGGCTTTGAGGATCATGTTAGAAATGAAAAGGGACATAATTGCTGAGTCAAAGTTAGGCAAGATTGCTGGGTTCGTTGAACAAAGTCTGCAATGGATACCTCTTACAGAAGGGAGAGATATTTGGCATATGGTATACAGAACCTGCCTTAACAATATCAAGTTGATTTGCTATTTTTCCTGGCTTACATTTAATCTTCTTTTTTGAAGACTCATTTGTGGAATGCTTTGATTGAATGCTTGTGTAGTGGTTGGGGCCAGGTTTAATAAAAATATAGTCTTTTTGGTGGAATTTTATGCAGTGTGGAGCTGTCTTTTTTCGCTGTGTGTTGCAGCCATTCACTGTACAGTTAGGAGTGCTGTAGGCAGTCTATTTGTACCTTGTAGTCTTTGAGATTGACACCACTATCTTGTTGTGAGCCTCAATCAAGAAGACTAGTATGTCATTTAGTCTTTGGAACTCACTTGGAAATGTGTGCCAAACAATCAAAGTCTTAGTGCAGAGTAATTTATGTCAGGCACTTGACCTTGGCCAAGTTTGACAACCGTTAAGAAATGTTTAGGAAGTTTGATTCTCAGTAATGTAGTGAGGTAAACCATGCTTTTAGGAAATTTGATTCTCAGCCATTTGAGCTCTTAGCAAGATCAGTTCTCAACCCTTGCCATTGATTGTGTGGTCTACCAGTTACATTTCAAGTTGACCATTAGTTTACACATGCTTGCTACCCTGATTTTGCACACTGTAAGTGTGGTGTGAGGTCCTGAATTTAGGTCTGTAATGGAGAAGTGTACCTGCCTAGTATATGGTTCTTAGATGTGCTTTCGCTGATGGAAGTGAATATGGTCAGCTTGTTAATGATCTGTTTGTGACAAGTTGGCCTGAGGTCAGTCGAGGCCTGCATTTTGCATTCCAGACTGCATTGGGGTGGTAACATCATGGTTGGTGATCAGTGATCTGGAGTGGTTTTTGTACCCAAATTTTGCCAGGTCTGGGTGCAAGCCATAGCTGCATTGTATGCTTTACGAATTTAGTGGAATTTGGCAAGCTGTGAGTACTCTCTTGCTGATTAGTCATGTGTGTAGCTTAATCTCTGTTATAATCAAATCCAGTATACTATCAATTGTTCCACCGTCATAGAACAAGTGCATGCGTGCAAATGCGGGATCTATGCATGTGTGAGCATGAGATGTCAGCTTATTTTGTATCTGTGTGAAGGGGAGTATTAGAGGTAAATTACGTATTAACATTTTAGAAAATTTGAAAAAGAGAAATCCCTCATTAACTGTCTGTTCTGAGGGGACGAGTGGGATGTTGGGGCCAACTATGAGTGGTGTGACATGGGAGTAATTGTGTGATATTTTCATTGATGAGAGCTGATTGCCAGCATCCTTGCTTGGTACATTTAGAAATGAGACATGCCTTGTAATAGACACTCTTCCTAGAAAGAGGCGAGTGTGGGAGGTGCCTATTCCCGATGCTTATTTCATTCATTATTTGGGATTCTTGTACTGTATTTTATCTTAGTGATGTTTATTACTTGGGGGGTTTTAGTAGAAAATGGTTACTGAGGGTTACTGTTTCATCAACATGGTATACAAAATGGCAAGACCTTTGGACCCATACAATTTGCAAGTTTAGCACTAATGCTTCTAACCCACAGTTGGAGTAAATATCCCTATTGCATGAAGTTAAGGTTCTTTGCATAGCTAGAGACAAACTTGAACAGTAAGTTAAGGTTCTTCAGGTACTTCTCAGGTGTGCTCGCTACCTCTTATATGTTGACATGTAATGTGCCTATCACATTTATCAGGGCTATTGTCTCTCTTTAAACCTCATGCATGATGCATGCAAGAGATGTTCATGTATTCCTTTTGCAGTTCATTTTACTGTAGTTTGATTGCACTTTCTCACTCTACATTTCCTTCCTAGAATGTTCCTTGGATCTTGATCACATTTATCAGGGCTATTGTCTCTCTTTAAACCTCTTGCATGATGCATGCAAGAGATGTTCGTGTATTCCTTTTGCAGTTCATTTTACTGTAGTTTGATTGCACTTTCTCACTCTCCATTTCCTTCCTAGAATGTTCCTTGGATCTTGATCTTGAGGTTACCTAAGACAATACAGGCTATTTCTTTTTCCTCTTTTTGTCCTGATTTTTGTAAAGGGCTTGGTTTCAGAGGGTAGTGGTGAGCAGGAGGTGGGGCCAAGGGAAGGAGGCAGATAGTGACTCGAGAGAGATCCTGATCTGTTGACTGTATCTGATTGCCTCTCCAGGTCTTGGAATATTTTTCTGGACAGTCCAGTTTCTATGGTCGCATTGTGGACATGTTTATCTACAAATTAGCAGCCTCTGGTACAGAGAACACAGATGCAGAGCTTGCATGCTCCCTTATCGACTGGGTTCTGCATGGCCAAGGAGTTGACGAAATGCGGAAAGTTTACAAAAAGTGAGATTGTATTCTGGTCTCTTGCTTCAACTCTGTTAAGTTGGTGGCTGTCACGTCTCTGTTCTTTTTGAATGCACTTCATCTTTTTGCATAAAATAAAGCAGACAATTACTTGTTGACCCTTTTCTCTAGGACTCATTGTAGCTCATTTACGTAGTTCACCACACTTGACTAGTGAGATTAAAGTGAGTTGATGCACTTTTCATATGAATGGTCCATGCTAAGCAGGTCAAATGTTTTGGTGAACGCCCATGATAATATCATCAAGTCACAATTTTCATGTGAATGGTCTCTGCAAAAACTTTTTATGAGAAGGATTGTAAAGGATACTGTGATTCACTTTGCTAACAGTTGTATCTAAAAAACCTTGGTGGTCTGGTTAGGTTGCTTACATGCTTGCAAGGGGTGTGGCTATTTTGAACTAAGCCAGAGCATGACTCATTCTTTTCCCCACCTGTGTCTGAAAAGATGAGACTGCCGGAAGGTACAGAAGCCTGGAGGAACAATGAGACTATCTGTAGTTAGACTAAATATATTTTCCTCTCTTCTGTTTGTAGTTTTGGATGCACAATTGCACTAGAGAGCAGTCTATTAGTTCAACTGAAGCGAATGATTACAAAATCTGGTATGTGCTGGGTGTCTAGGTTAGACATGATCCTTGTGCTGGGCTCCTAGGTTAGGGATGATATTTATGTAGATTATGGCAGTGATCTTCTGCTTTGTATGTTTATGTTGTACTATACAGTCAGGTGATTAATATAGATACGACAGGAACAAATATCTCAGTTCACAAGCTTCTTACACGCAGATGAACCTGCACCACATGAATCACTTCTAGCTCAGCTGGTTGTCTTTTAAAATCTAAATTTGATGTCTATTTTTGGTAGGATTTTGACCCTTCCTGGATCAAGCTTAGAGTTCTGCAAGCACTGCATAAACATTGAATCTCGGATGGTTGCACTTGGATGCAAGGATGCTCTGCAACACATGAGAAATGTCTTTAAATATGCAGTGGACAAGTATAGCCAAGATGCCAAACTATGGTTGGAGTACTGGTCTCAAGAGATCGAGGTGAATGCTGAGATGTTTAGTGTATTGTTTTTGTGTGGTCGAATGAAGTCACAAGGCTGGTTTATATGCTCTTATTCCATGAATAGTCTTTATGTTGTGGTCATCCTGCAGTTTGGCAATCTTGATGCAGCTGGGGATATTTATTGGTGTGCTAAGAAGACGTTAGATGATCCCTCACTGTTTATCGAGGGTCACCAACGGTTACTCTCAAAAGAACAATAAAGGACTGGAGGCATCTGTTATTCCATACATGTTGTGAAGACTCGATTTATTTTGACATCAAGTACTGGAGGTTTAGCCTGGATCTGTTCACAAAGGTAGGCAGGCAAGAAAGCATCAAACTAATAACAAATTCTGTGTATGTGCTTGTCTTCTATCTTTATCCCATCTGGGATTTTGCAGCACAGTGCACCCGCCGTGTGCGCTTGACAAAGGGGACTAATATTGGAATGTGATATCTTCCGAGACTGGCCAGAACTGGAAATGTGGGGCGGGATTTGTTGAGTCTGAGGCTTCCTCTGGTGTTACAATGCCTGCTTTTAGAAATCCGAGTATAAAGGCCACATTGCTAGCAGAACTGTTACTGCAAAATGCTTCGGAGGTTGCAATTATATGAAGCTATAGTCATCAGCCTGGTCAAGGGCTAATGTGTGAAAATTGGGGCACATTTCTGCGAAATTTTTTTCAACCGCTTGGCTCATTTTTGAAGAGGAGTAGAGAGGAGTCTGAATTCAGTACACGAAGCTGTCTTGTGTCTCGAATTAATTCCACCCATCTTTTGATGCCTGTTAAACTTTCCCTCCAATTTGATTTTGTACCACAGAAATTTGGGTGCGCGCGTATGTATTCTAAAGCTGGGTAAGGGCAATGCTTGCTCCCGGAGTCATGCATACTGGGGATCCCAACAATGCTTTGCTTAACACTTTCCTGAGTATGAGCTTAGATTTGCGACTTTAAATTAATAATAATTTTACATTTCATAGTTGCGTGGGACAGGAAATGAGATGGGGGTGAGCCGGACTCGTTATTCTGTGTGCTATATAGCCTCACATGATGGGACAGAGATTCTGATCAGGAAGAAAGTAGCCTCACATGGGACAGAGATTGGATCAGGAAGAAAGTACCATTCCGTGCGGCTACGCTATGCTATTTTTGTTGTTTCAAAGCGTTAAGTTTAGCGATGTCACCTTCTAATATCTATTTCATTTGTTATGATTTGTATCACATTTCAGGGTGGGAGCTAGAAGAGTGCGGACTTAAATAGCAGGATCGTAACTTGCAGATTGGGCATTATCCCTAGTGCAGAATATATGCCAGAAAGAGTTGCCGCAATTGGTTTTTCGCCTTGTTTACTAATCCACAAGATGTAATGAGTTGCTAAATGCATAGGAACTCTACACAAAGCTTTAAAACAGGGAGCCTACTAACTCTCTATACCATTTCTTGGAAAGTGAATAGCAAGCTTTTGGGGTCCATAGAAAGATTCAACAGATAATGCCCTCGTGCCATTTGCAAGAGAGCAGGTTCTCTCAAGTCACCACTGTTTATAGCCTCACATCAATCACACACACACACACACACACACACACGCACGCACGCACGCACGCACGCACGCACGCACATCCATTTTATGGCTGGCAAAGGTTAGGCCATTTCGTCTCTGGAACTTTCAATCTTCTCCAAGTCCAATGCACTTTGAAATGAAAAGAATTAAAAAATGACCTTAGTTGAACATTTAAATCATTTATCATTACAAGGTCATTAATTTCTTCACTTATCTTTGGTTCTATTGTGTTATACTATTTCTTATCACTCTAATGGATGGATATGGATAGCTCGAGATTGAGACACAACAATAGATACACATCTAAGGATGCATGAAATTTTCAGCTATGTTATGTCACAAAGAGGTAGAGATTGAGGACAACTTTATCTATATGTAATATATATTATGAGATTAGGAGTTTTTAGCGCCCTTTCGAGGAGTTTGGGGCTCTTTGTAGGGTGATGGAGTACCGGGTTCAAAGATGTAGCTTTGAACACATAGAAGCTTTTGATAAGCAAGACAAAGATCAAGGTAGAGCTAGAGAGCTAACAGGTTCTTACAAGTTACTTCAACACTAGCTCTAGAGCTAGCATGCTAGACATATTACCATACCATTCATGAGTCAAGAGGGGTTGTAGCAAACTAGGTGGTCACACTCCATAGAGCATGATGCCCATAACTACATTGTTATCCTTGGCATGCTTACCTTGGGTAGATTCGAGCCATCATTGCTTGCCATCAAAGATGGGTACCAGACTTGTATTTGATCACCCCATGATGGACATTCTTGCTTTGAGGAGAGAACAAAGTTTTTAGAGGGTCCTATTGATTTGGTTGGGATACGATGTGTCAACTGAAGGTTTGAGAGAGCATTTTGTACATGATGGTAGGCTATATTTATAGTCCTTAGGATTTTAAACATTAGTATTGTTGTTTTTCATTTTCATTATTCTTGAGTAGAGACATGGTGAGATGTACTCATTTATTTGCCACATGCTTTGGAGAGTTATTTTTTTTTCTTTTTGGTGCTCTATTTCTCTCGGTGTCCATAGTTTGTTGTTTTCATAGCTCTCATTTGTCTATAATTTTCACAGTCATTTACGATCCATATCTTCTTTCTCAATCCGTATCCATAATTGTTTCGTAGTTGAGCTTCTCTATTTATTTACTTGTTTTTACAATCTACTTTTGTTTTCCATAATTGAAGAGAGATTCTCTCTCTCTCTCTCTCTCTCATAATAGCATATGTTACATTAATAAGGCAATTTATGGGAGACAGGCACGAGGGATGACTGTTCGGGGGCCTTGGGCACCCGAACAGGGTCAAGGGGAGCCTAGAGAGTAAGAGAGTCCAAGAATAGTTGGACTCACCTGAAGCGGACAACTGGTAGAGGAAACAAGGAGAGGAGCCAACACTTATCTAGGGGAGGTTGGGAGGAGAAAATGAATAACTCGTGCCATTGATTTACGAACAGATTGTCCGTCATCAGGAGTTGGGACTGCTGCTCATCTATTTGTCAGATTGGTCAACTACGTCATACTGGTATCAGAGCGGCCGAGTCCTCACGAAGAACCATCGGGTCCTTGTCTTCTGGATCAGTTGTCGGGTTTTGTTTTAATGGAGGCGAATGCTTTCGCCTGTCTTCCACGAATGCTTTCGACTGTCCTCTCATGAATGCGTTCTCCCATTCGGACGCGAATTAAAACTCAAGTAGACGGCGTCCACATGAACACGAATCAAGTTCGAGTACTTGACGGATTACGTCAGTATTGATTAGTTGACGCTTGGCAGGATTGGCCCGTACCTCATCATACGTGATTGATTTCGTGTAACAGAATTGGACAGTAGTATCAAGCTAGTCGGGCGAAGTCCCGTTTCACATATAGTTGTGGGTAAAGCTAGTTTACACGTGACCTGTTAGGGAGGGGGTGTGTTTAATCCCCTCCTTATTTTGTGTTTTTGCCCGACAGGCTTCATTTCAACGTGACTGGCTTGGTTTGGGGGAAGACGAACTATTTCTCACTCTTTGGGGTATTACTAAATTGTTAAAGCCATCAACAGTTGCCCTATCACTATAATCAGGGAAGTACTTCACTTTGTACCCAAATTTCTTATATTTGGTTTTCAATTCCAGTGTATTAATGGAGGGGAAAGGGAGAGAGGGAGTAATCGAGGGCTCTAGTTCTGGGGACCACCCTATGGTAGATCCCCATGAAATGGAGATACAAGAAGAACAATGGGAAGAATTTTTTGCCACACGAGAACAATTTGATGATTTAACTGCTCGTGTGCAGGCACAGGGGGTTCAAATGGAATTTCTAACTCAAACACTCATTGAAATAAATCTCAATTAACCTTATTACTAGAAAGAGATAAAAATAAGCTAGAAACCTCAGATATTCCATCTTCATCAAAAGATTTAGATGTGACTATGCGAGATCCTAGGGAACCCCACCAAAAGCTAAGGGATAATCCAGTGTTAAAAGATATGAAATCCCCTCAGTTTCATGGGGAGGAAAAAGATAGAAATAAAGACACTATCTTTAATTTCCTCCAAAAATGGGAGAATTTGTACAAACTTAAAAATACTCCATCTCCAAGCGCTGGAGACTAGTTTAACTTTGGGGCCAAAGGCATATAAATGGTGGCGAACTTTAAAGGAGGCAAATAAAATACCTGAAACTTGGGCTCAATTTGAATCGGTCTTTTTGAAATAATTCTTTCCTAAAAATGAAATGGAAAGAAATTGGGAAGATTGGGATTATGTCAGACAAAAGGGAAGACCCCTAGTGACATATCTAAAGGAATATTGTGAGATAATCCTCAAATTGGAAGGAATAGATGAATTTCGAAAGACAAGAGGATTCATTAGGAGACTAGATAAGGCTTGTAAAAAGGAAGTGAAAAGGAGTTCACCTAAGATGCTTGAAGAGGCAATTAAATTTGCATTAATTAATGAAGATAGTATGCGTCTAGGTATACTCACCAGTCTCACTGATATGAAGTCCAAGACTAAGGAATTGAAAACCTCAAAATTTGTAGGCAAATTTAAAAGGAAAATGCCATTTCTTAAGGGCAAGAAACAACCCTTTGAAAAGAAACAATATGTAAGGCCAAAGTTAAGCTAAGATGACTTTGATAAGGCTAAAAAAGAAAGGTTGTATTTCAATTGCCTATCCCCTAACCATGCTGCCTGGAATTACCCTCGAAGGAAAAAGGGGTAAGATAAAGGAAATGATAAGGACAAGGGCAAGGGAAAAGAAAAACAAATCCATGTAGTGCAGACCCTAGAATTAAAGGGGCATGTAAAGTATAAATCTTTAGAGGTTTTGCACAAGGATGTACAACACAGGTGTTGTATGTCAACTTCTATGTGGCAGTCTACTTTTGGGTCACCTGATTTAGTTAGAGTGCATGGATTGATCGCTGGAAAGAGGATTAGAGTCATGATTGATGACTCTGCTACCCACAATTTCATAACTTATGCACTTGTCAAAAAATTGAAACTCCCCCAACAAAAGAGTGGGCATCAATATGTTGTTCATATGATGCAAGGTCAGGATAATAAAATATGGGATACAATGGTTTCCAATTTGGAAATTGAGATCCAAGGATATAAAGATAAACTTGGTTTCCAAATTATGAATATGGAAAGAGCCGATATTGCTTTAGGGAGGGAGTGGCTATGGGGATTGGAACCATCCTTAAAACGTAGTTATCATCATAATACACTGGAATTTGAAAGGGATGGTAAGACTTTTGTGATTCAAGGTGAACATGAAGTATTTGATAATCCTTTGTTGTATTCCACTGAAGTTCAGAAGCTGATAAAGAAGGAAGCTTGTGAGGTATATATGTTATGGTCTCTTCCAGTGCAAAACACTTTTACTTTCTATAATATAAAGCAATAATTTTCTTATGTTTGTAAGTTGAATGTAAGTAATGAATTAAGTGGTTTGTTAGATCAATTTAAAGATGTGTTTCCTTCTGATTTACCAAGTGGCCTTCCACCAGATAGAGGTGATATAAATCACCCAATTGACATAGATAGGGATACACACCCTATTTCTAAACCACCTTATAAGTTAAGTGAATCACAGCACCAAGAAGTTAAAGATAAATTAAGGATTACCTTGATAAAGGGTGTATACAACCCAGCAATTCACCTTGGGCTTCGCTAATTTTATTGGTAAAGAAAAAAGATGGTTCTATGCGACTTTGTGTTGATTATAGAGCACTTAATACGATAACGGTGAAGAATAAATTTCCTATGCCCAGAATGGAAGATCTTTTTGATCAATTACAAGGGGAAAAATTCTTTACAAAAATAGACTTAAGATTAGGCTATCACCAAGTAAGAATTAAGGCACAGGATGTTCCTAAAACAACATTTCGTACTAGATATGGGCATTATGATTTTTTGGTGATGCCTTTTGGCTTCACTAGCGCACCAGCTACCTTTATGAAGTTGATGAATAGTGTGTTACGGCCCTATCTAAGACATTTTGTAGTAGTCTTCTTGGATGATATCTTAATCTTTAGTAGATCTAAAGAAGAACATTTGGAACACTTATGATTAGTATTCCAATTGTTAAGAACACATTCCCTTTATGCGAAGAAAACTAAATGAGAAATCTTCGCACAAGAGGTCAAATATTTGGGGCATATTATCTCGAAAGAGGGAATTAAGATGGATCCAGAAAAGTAAGGGCAATTATTGAATGGCCATCTCCAAGGAACCTAGAAGAGCTATAGATTTTCTTAGGATTATTTGGATTTTATCGTAGATTCATTCAAGATTATGTCAAAATAGCTGTTCCAATTATAGACAAACTTAAAGAGAAAGGGAAGAGCTTTAATTGGGGAACATACCAAAATGAAAGTTTTCAAAAACTTAAGATAGCTATTGCTACAGCTCTAGTACTATTAATTGTGGATCCCAATAAACCATTTGTGGTTGAAGCCAATGCCAGTGATAAGGCAATAGGCGCGGTCTTATTACAAGAAGGTCGATCGGTTGCTTTTGAAAGCAAGAAATTAGACGGTGCAAAATGGGATTATTCCGTTTATGAGAGGAAGCTGTATACAATAGTACATGCAATGAAGAAATGGAAACACTATCTGTATAGTGTCAAACTTTTGATCTTGTCGGATCATGAAAGTATTAAGTGGCTTAATAACCAACCAGATCTACAAGGGCGTAAAGCTAGATGAGCCGAACTCCTCCAAGAGTTCGACTATGAGATAAAGTATAGAAAAGGAAAGTACAATATAGTAGCTGATGCGCTCAGTAGAATGCCCATCATAAATAAATTGAGTTTTACTCCGTTCAATTTTGATTTGCTTGAATCCTTAAAAGGGAAATGCCAGGTTGGTCCGACATATTCTAACATATGGGAGACAATAGAAAATGGAGATTCAAATGGAAGAGCCTCCACTGAGGAAGGAACATCTGAGGATGTTCAACAAGGAAATTGAGCATTAGGGGTTGCTCAAATGGGATTTAAGTGGAAGAATTTTACCATTGATAATGGTTATTTACTCCACAAGGATAGTGTACGTGTCCCGAAAGATGAAGAAATAAGGTGCCTAATACTCTTTGAGTGTCATGATACCCCTAGTGCGGGACATCCAGGAGTTAATAAGACTTATAGTTTTTTAAAAGACAATTCTATTGGCCTGGAATGAATAAGGATGTCCTTGACTATGTAGTCAAATGTACTAAGTGCCAGGTTAATAAAGCTGAAAGATTGAAAATGGGAGGACTTCTCCACCCATTAGAGATTCCTTCGGGAAACCAGAAGAGTATCTCCATGGACTTTATTGTTGCGTTATCCAGAATACAAAGGGGGCATGACTCGGTGTGGGTGATTGTGGATAGGCTAACCAAAATGGCTAGGTTTATTCCAACTTCAACTGATGTTAAAACACGAGAATCGGCTAGATTGTTCGTAGAGAACATATACCGATTGTATGGCCTTTCGGCAAATATAGTTTCTGATCGAGATAGAAAATTTGATAGTCAATTTTGGCGTGCTGTATTTAGGAAGTTGGATACTAAACTTAGCATGAGTACGGCGGACCACCCCAAATTGATGGGCAAACTGAAAGGGTTAACCAAATCCTTGAAGATATGCTTAGGGCATATGTAAGTAAAAGGCAAAGTAATTGGGAAGAGTATCTACCGATAGCAGAGTTTGCATATAATAGTGCAAGCATTGTTCCACTGGATATAGTCCATTTATGTTAATGTATGTGTTTCAGCCCAGAGCTCCTCATGCAGTAGGACTGCATAAGAAAAAGGTTCAGGCAGCCAATGATTTTTGGGAGGATATGAATAGTATGTTAAAATTTGCTCAAGAAAATACTAAGAAAGCTCAAAATCGAGCTAGAACTTATGTAGATCCTCATCGAAGATACATCTCCTTTGAAGAAGGAGAATTGGTCTATCTTAAGGTGCCTGAACAAACTAAAACTATGAAAACGGGATGATGTCCAAAGCTTTCACCCAGATATTGTGGTCCTTTCATAATACTTAAAAGAGTGGGAGAATAGGCTTACAAGCTCCAACTACATGCTGGTAGTAAAACACATCCGGTTTTCCATGTAAGCAAGCTAAGGAGGAAGCTGGGTTATTTGGATAATTTGATCTTAAATGATAACATTGAGGAGCTATTAGATGACCAATCTAATCCACATGAACCAGAAAGAATATTAAATGTTCGTAATAGACGAACAAGAAATACTATTTATCAAGAATATTTGGTCAAATGGAAAGATTGTTTAGAAGAAAGCTCAACATGGGAGCGAGTAAGTACCCTAAGGAAAAGGTTTCCCAATTTACAGTTGAACCTTCTAAGTATCGTTTTTGAGAATGAAACTGATTCTTAAGGGGAAGGAAATGTTACATTAATAAGGTAATTTATGGGAGACAGGCGCGAGGGATGATCGTCCGGGGTCCTTGGGCACCTGAATGGGGTCAAGGGGAGCCTAGAGAGTAAGAGAGTCCAAGAATAGTAGGACTCACTTGAAGCGGACGGTTAGCAGAGGAAACGGGGAGAGAGGAGCCAGCACTTATCTAGGTGAGGTTGGGAGGAGAAAATGAATAACTCATGCCATTGATTCATGAACAGATTGTCCGTCATCAGGAGTTGGACTGCTACTCGTCTATTCGTCAGACTGGTCAACTACGTCATAGCATATGGGGAGGGGGGTGTGAGATGTGGGCAATGAACACTTCAGGTATCCTCTTGATGTTTCTTTTCACTCAATGGTAAGGCTTTGATACAATTGTTATTGATTTAAGAGCTTCAACCATGTCGGCTATGCTCTCTTGCACCTAGCTACATACACTCTTTCTATCCAACCAACAATCCAACAAGAATACAAATGCATGATTGGGCTCGAGTTGTAGAGAGCTCATCCACTTATACATCTCGTAGTTTTGGTTGCTTGATGGGTTTGCAAGTGGTTGCACAATCCAAGTATTGCCTTTCAATGCACTACTACATAGCTCAATGTGATCTACGTATGTGTCAAGCCATTGTGCAAGAAGAGAAGAAGAAAATAGCACAAGAATTGAAGAGCTTCTGCAATGGTTCCTCACTCTCTCAAATATACACATATTCTCTCTCTCAAGATGCTCCAATGGATAAGATAAAAGCAAGAGGAAGAGCTCTCAAAGTTGACACAATTTAATCTTGGACTCTCTCCCAAGTAACATTAGTCTTGTAGTTTGCCATATAGCACTGTGGCCACATGCCACTTTAGTGGCTCAAAGCCTATCTTGTTATATTTGAAAGAATATGTGCACATGATATTAAAATTAGATGGAACTTTGCCAATATTGTAAGATATTAGAAAAAAAAGGTTGGAATAACTTTCAAGTGTAGATTCGTTTTTTATAAAACTTGGATTTTCAAAAGCGTGGGAAAATTGGTGAAATCAACACTTAGCAAAGTCTTTGGAGCTCTTAAAAGGGTGATAGTTTTTGTCTATAGGAGCTCTAGCAGTTTAAGTGCATTTTCTTCAATTTTATTCTTCCTATGTGCATTCCTAGATCAGTTTCTACTTTCCAAAGTTTGCCTTCACTTGCGAGACATTGTCATTGCCATTTGGGATTTTTTTAGGGCCCTACCTATTTTTAAAGCATTTTTTGTAGTGCGATCAATATTAAATATTGGCATCATTAAATGTGACCAGCATTTTATACTAGTTGGCTAGATTTTGGGTTTCTTTCTTATTGATAGCCTGACCCCCCACTTGGTAGACACACACTACAAGAGAATACTCCCATTCATATCCCTCCCTCTCTTATTCATATGTCACAAGAGGACTTCCTTTGAAGTGAAGATGTCATCCTTGATACCCTTAGTGCAAGTTCATGTCTTACCTTCATCACCCAAAGAAGACAAACTTGATGGTTTGAACTATTTGTTATGGTTGTGTAAGGCGGAGTGCATACTCGACACCTTCGATCTTTGGGCTCTTATTTTTGATCCTATCCTTTGTCCTAAGGAGGATTTGACAAATGGGACTTCTATGGACCGCGAAACCTTCTAGGATAGACTTAAATCTAAAGCCTCTGATCCTTTCTCTTTATGAGTTTGCATGATTCTATCCTTGTGCATGTTCGCAAGTTGAAGACCACGACGGAAGTGTGGAAGAAGCTTATGCCTTTGTATCATCACAAGACATTTGCCCACAAGATTTCCCTTGAGAAGAAGTTGCCAATGCTTCAGTCTTGATGACGACTCCTCTATGAAGGAGCACATCACTAAGATTGAGGACATGAGGGGTGTGATTGCCTCTCTTGGTTGAACGATATCCTATAAAGACATGGCGATGACTTATTTGCCATCTCCTTGGTTCGATGTCTTCTACACCACCCTTATCACATCAAGGACTTGTAAGACACTCTTATGGGAGGAGCTTTCATCGCTTGTCTTGGAGCATGACAAGCATCTTAGAGAGGTTGGGGCTAGTGATTCTGGCTCCACTAAGGCATTTACTGTAGGTATAGGTGGAGGGAAGAAGAAGAAGGCGCAGGCTAAGGACAAGAAGCAAAAGGATAAGAAGGATGAGAAGCCCAAGTGCCCACACTTTGGGAAGGGCACTCATCTTGAGGAAAAATGTTGGCAAAAGTACCCCCATTTGAAGTTAAAGGAGAAGGATTCAAAGGATACGAAGGTTGCCTCCACTACGACAGAGTTTGTCTTTGTGCATGTCTTTGCTAAAGAGGATACAACTCTTGCTTCTTTTGCTCAAGAGAAGCCTTGGCTTGTTGACAGTAGGGCCTCTTCTCACAGGACCTATAGATAGGATTGGCTTCATGACATGAGTGCTAGAGGGGGCACAATCACCATTGATGACAACTCACAGGACCTATAGATAGGATTGGCTTCATGACATGAGTGCTAGAGGGGGCACAGTTACCATTGGTGACAACTCTACCATTCTCGTTCGATGAGTGGGGACTATTCCTTTATTGCCACACAGGTAGTCTTCTTTGGCTAAAGTTCTCTATGTACTAGATTTAGGTTTTAACCTCTTGTTTGTTCATGGTCTTACACAACTTGGTACCCACGTGGACTTTACATAGGATGCAGTGATAGTGGAGGATGATTCTATAGGTATTGTCCTTTGGACACCATCCCTAGAGGGTGGGATTTACATGCTCACAATCTTAGCCATGAGGTCTTCCCATGAGCTTGGCTGCTTTAGCATGCACATTATGGTAATCTATACTTGGACACTATCTACCGGGCTTCTCGAAGGAAGATGATGGAGGGACTTCCTAATTTCCCTCCTATTCACACTTAATGCCCTAGCTGTTGGAGGGGCAAGCAATGTAGGTAGCCACATCCCGAGGTTGCCACTTGGAGGACTTCTACACCACGAGTTGGTACGCATCAACCTTTGTAGACCTATGGGCATGGTCTCCCTAGGAAAGGCCAAGTATTTGATGCTGATTATAAACCACTTAAGTCGTTATGCATGGCCTTATTTTTTGGAGTACAAGAGCGAGGCATACTCCTGTTTCTGTGAGTTGAAGGTGCTTGTGGAGACAAAGACTACTTTCAAAGTTCGTGGTGTACAAGTAGATCATGGTGGAGAGTCTACTTCTAACCTATTTTCTCAGTTTTCCAAGGATTTGGGTGGAGTATTCCCATTTGAACACACCTTTGGAGAATGGTGTGGTGGAGTGTGCAAATGGGACCATGCTAGAGATGGATGGAGCATCAGGGTCTTTCTCATTCCCTTTAGGTGAGGCGGTGGCTACTATATGGTTCACATCCGCAATTGCTCCCCGACTTCCACTTTACAGGACATGACTCCTTAGGAGCCTTTCTTTGGTCGAAAGCGTTTTGTGTGTCACTTTCACATCTTTGGATGTGGTGCATTTGTCCATGTAGACAAGAAGAAGAGGAAGAAAAATCTTGACTTCAAGTCTAAGAAGCTCATCTTTGTGGGCTACAACACTACCACGAAGGGCTATGGTCTCTATGACCCGACAATAGGAAAGCTTGAGGTGAGTACGGATGTGATCTTTGACAAGGCTATGGCCTTGGAGGATCCTATTAATGGTTCTCTTGCAGGTGATTCTTTTTCATCGACTAACCCTCCCCCACCCTTAGCTCCTCTTCTCCCTTGCATGTTGCCTCTTAGCACCCATTCTTTTTCTCTTCGACTCCTCCCCCTTCTCCCTCTCCTCCCTCTATCCTAGTCTCCCTACCACCTTTGATGGATGTGACCATTTCTTTTTCTTTATTGAGTACTTCCACCCCTTTAGCCTTCCCTCTAGACTCTTCTAGGGATGCTTAGCCATCAGAGGGGGAGCATTCTTCAGATGAGGAGGATTTACCTTCCCTTGGTGAGGGGGAGTCCCTCAGATAGGTGCATTGCAAGTACTAGAGGCTACTTGGTTTCCCTTGCAGCAGGATGAACTTATTTGGATTCCTCTTTGTTGCAGACAACTCATGCAAGATTTGGGTGTTTCTCACTTTCTTGCTTCTCCTATAGGTCCACAGATTAGGTCACTTAGAGGCCCAACAGAATATCTTACTGTGTGTGAACTATACTCTTATGTCACAGATTCTTCATGACAGCAAGCCTACTATAGTGGAGGAGGCTCTTGCACATGATATTTAGCTTCAAGCCATGTAGGAACAACTCAATTCTATCGAGCACAATCACACTTGGAATTTGGTTACATCTCCACCCAAGCACAAGGTAATATGTGTGAAGTGGGTCTATAAGACCAAGCACCTTGCAAATGGTTCCTTGGACAAGCACAAAGCTAGGCTTGCTACCAAGGGTTTTTCTTAGAGGAAAGGTTTGGAATGTTTTGAGACTTTTTCATGTTGAAATGCATGGATCTAGAGCATGGCTATGGTGGATGGAATGCAAAGACAATGTTCATGATGACATAGATTAGAGAAACCAACTATTATTCAAGTGAATTAGGTTCCAAGATGGAAGCTTGGACTCATAAACAAAATCTTGAGTATGACATTGACCATGATTGAAAGGACAAGGTACAATAGTATTCCATCATTGAATGAAGGTGTATCACTTTATAGGCTCATGATGGCTCATGATAAGAAGGTACAAGGGTTATCCTCTCTAGTACATTGTTGAGTCTTGCCCTATTGCTCCATACAAAGAGGCTGTCACATGGGTGTGATTGCATAACTCTCAACACCCCTCCTCAATCACAACCGTAAAGAAAGCACTAACTGTACAAAGGAGGATGTCATGAGTTGAACCTTGCTAAGTGTGGGTATGCCACAAACATGGTGATCATCCAGAGGCTGTCGTAGAAAAGGCTAAGTGTGGGTACCAAAAACATGGCTAACATCCAAGGGTTGTTACAAGGCCTCACTAAGTGTGTAGAGGATGTTGTGCATGGGCTACATGAGGAGTTTTACAAGGCATATGTCAGGAGCATTAATATCAAGTATATACAATACAAAGTTCTAGTGAAAAGTGGAGATAAGGACCGACAGGCCCTTGTGGTTTTCTTTATCAGTTATGTCATGGTAGGCATAATAAATCTTCTTTTCTTTGTCCTTTTCTTTGATGTATTCCAATTTCTAGATATTGTCTTCCTAGATATTCTCTAAGTGCATGCTCATATGAGTACAATCTAATATTCTAACAGATACACCATAAGAGAAAGAGAGGCGAGGAAGAAGTTGAGGGTAGTGAAGGATCTAGGAGAACTGGAAAAGGAGAAAGCAAGAAGAGAGGCCCTACTTTGACACACATGAAGATTTTTGGCTACATTTCAAGGCCAACCCCCAAGCAATGCTAGAGATCATTGCCACGGTGCTCAACAAGAACATGGAGGAAAGAATCGAGGGCATTACCAAGTGAATAACTCTAGATGCCATTAAAGTTTATCACAATGTGCTCTAATTTGACACAAGGGCAGCTTTGGTCTTTAGAATCCATCGAAGACTCTTGATGTGGCCAATAAGTTCAATAATATACTCAAGTTTGAAGGCCAAATTGAGTAAACCTAATATGTGGGATCGAATTCTATGAAGTGGTATTCCGTAGTAGAGAATCAATGTAAATAATACTCTTGGGAGGGGAAGATCACTCATAAGTATGTAAGCATCTCATGTGGATTCAAAAGAAGGGATTTAAAAATATCATATATATATATATATTTACACATACAAGGGTGCAAAGAAAGAGGTTATTCGTAGATTCATAGAAAATGTGTATTTATTTAGAGAAAATTCACAGATAAGGGTGTTTTTAAATAGGCCTTGAATGCATGTGATGTAGAGATGTTATATTTAGTGAACTCCTCAAGAAAATACTCAACCCATGAATTTACTTTTGGACCTTGGATATTGTCTATGTTGTTGGGGTATTTCTCATGTAATGGTTGAAAGCTGCTGGAACTCAGGTAAGAAGAGTTCATTGTACAAAGAAGATAATATGTAGAAGAAGAAGGTATGAAGCAACAAAAATCCAAGAGACAGATAAAACACAATTGTAGAAAATATTTATCACAACAAAGCTTGAGCTCAGTCTTTATATATCATATACATTTACTTAAAGACCATAAAATTGAGGCTATGGTTCATTGAAAACGCAATCTAATTCATCATTTTGATTTACCTTTGCAATACGTGAGATGAAACATCAAACAATGAGGTCTGAGGCTCAAAACCAGGTTTGAAAATGCATTAGAATAGTCAAGTACCTATGCTGCCCACATAGACCAATAATACCTTGTTTTAAAGCTCTTAAGAACCCTTTTTTTTGCCCAAAAATCTTAGCCTTCAAAGTTATTGTAGTATTTTTCATGTATGGCCGAAAGTTGCTAGGACTTAGATAAGAATATTTCACAATATAGAGGAAATAAAATGTAGAAGAAGAAGATACAAAGCAATAGAAATCCAAGAGATAGATAAAAGCCAAATGTAGAAAATATTTATCGCGATAGAGCTTGAGCTCAATCCTTAAGAATCATATACACCCACATAAAGACCCTTAAACTAAGGCTATGGCTCAGTGAAAACCCAATTCCATTCAATTCAAATGATTTAATGTTTGCCATATATGAGATTAAGCATTAAACAATATGTCTAAGGCTCAAAATTAGGCCCGAGCATGCATTAGAACAATCTGATACCCATGTAGCATACATAGACCAATAATACCTTGTTTGAAGCTTCCAAAGACTCTTCTTTTAGCCCAAAAATCTTAGCTTTCAATCTACTACAATAGTAGAACAAGAACCTACAAAACAATCCACAAAGTCCCTCTATTTGAGACAATCAAGATCAATAATCTTCCATAGATTCAAGGCAAATTAGAGTATTCTTATCATGAATAGCAATAAACATCTTGTTTTCCTCGTTTGGAATAGTCCACAATAGTCCAAAGGATCCCAGACCCATGTCAAGAATCGCGGGGTGGGGGGATTTGCTTGAGCTACTGTGCCAAACATACACTGTATACACAAGAGGAAGCTCACTCAAGAACACAAGAAGAGAGATGGATTCCAAAATGTTTTCTTGCTGATTTTTTCTTCTTCTTCCACACACTATACAATGTATACAAAGTATAGATAAGATACAACATAAAGCAAAGTGGACTTCTATGTCAAACAGTGCATAACCGACTACACTAATCAACGGGCGTTATATCTTTGCCAGCTGTAGGTAGGTGCAACAAACTAAATATAATAAGTGACAAGTCAGTGGCCAAGTGAGTATCATAATGACCACCAATGTGCTAATTGTAGACGTGCGGACTCATCTAGCCAGATGGTCCATCATCAATGTCCACACGTGTTGAGCTTGCCATCTCAACACTCCCCCTCAAGCTCAATTCTATCTCTGCAACTCCAAGTAAGATTTGGAACTTTCGAAGCTTCTCTGCACCCAATGCCTTTGTGAAAATGTCAGCTATCTAATCCTGTGTGTTGACATATACCAAGTCAATCTCTCCTGTAAGTACATTTTCTCTCACAAAGTGGTAGTGCACCTCAATGTGTTTTGTCCTAGCATGGAACACTGGATTCCTAGCTAGTTGTATGCTGCTCATGTTGTCACAATGAATGACAATTGGACCATCTCCTTACACATCCAAATCACCTAATAACTTTTGCAGTCATACCACCTCACATGCTGCCATAGCAACACCTCTATACTCAACCTCTGTACTCGATAAAGCATCTGTAGGTTGCTTTTTGCTGCTCCATGTAACTACTACACTACCAAGGGAAAACATGAATCCACTCGTAGATCTTCTGTTTGACATGCTACTAGCCCAATCTGCATCTGTGTATCCAAATACATGTACGTCCTTACCTGCCTCATAAAAAAGTCCATAATGTAAAGTGGACTTCACATACCTCAATATATACGTCTAACTACATCCAAATGAGGCTTTCTAGGCATCTGCATAAACTAGCTGACCAGGCCAACAGCATAGCTCAAGTCTAGCCTTGTGATAGTCATGTAAATCAAACTGCCCACTATCCTCCTGAACATAGTAGAGTCTTCTATCTCATCCCCAATGTCAGCACTCAACTTTACATTTTGCTCCAATGGTACTGAAAGAGGCTTATATGATGTCATACCATACTTGGATAACATATCCAAGCCATACTACCTTTGGGACAATCATATACCATCATCACATCTGATCACCTCAATACCAAGAAAGTATCTCAGCTCACCCAAATCTTTCATCTCAAACTTCTTCTTCAAGAAGTCCTTAACTTCAGCAATCCCATTGTCACTGCCACCTGTATGACTATGATGAACAAACCTGCATCTCCCCTTCTCACATAAAGTGAGTGATTAGCATTGGAAATACAAAATCCAATATTGACAAGATACTCTCCAATCTTGTCAGGCCATGCTCTAGGTGCTTGCTTTAGCCCATAAAGCACCTTCTTTAATCTGCATACATATGTGGGATGCTCTAAATCCTCATAACCTGCTGGCTGCTCCATATATACTTCTTCTTGCAATTCACCATGCAAGAAGGCATTCTTAACATCCATTTGCTGCAAAATCCAACCTTTGGCTACTGCCAAGGCAATCACACACCTAACAGTTGCCATCCTAGCAACTGGACTGAATGTCTCTTCATAATCTATGCCATATGTTTGAGCATAGCCTTTTGCAACCAGCCTAGCCTTATAACTGCTAACTGAACCATCTGCATTATGCTTGAATTTGTAAACCCACTTACAGCCAATAACTTTCTTACCCTTAGGTAAGGGTACCAAATCCCAAGTCTTATTGGCTTCTAATGCAGCCATCTCCTCATCCATTGTTGCATCCCAATGAGCATGACCAACAACATCCTCAAAACAAGTGGGCTCAACATCCACAACTAGTTTCACCATATAAGCATAATGGTGAGCTGCATAACCTTCAAAACCAAATCTTTTAACAGGGTATCTGACCCTGCTAGATCTGCATACCATCGGATCACTCAATGGATCCTTTACATTACTATGAGCTCTCTGTACACCTGGTGTCCTGACTGAAGGAATGCCAAGCTCATCATCCAAAATCTCTGAACCACTAGAATCTCCATCAAATCCCAAATGACTGGTAGATGCATCATTACCATCCAACACTTTCTTCTTTCCTTTGTCCTTCCCTGCAACACTTATAGATCCACCTGAAGATGTGGGGCTACTCCTTAGTCTCCCAGACTAAGGGCTCACTTTAGGTGTAGTACCAGATGATGTTTTTGGTCCACTAAGACTCTATGATTCTTGTTTATCTTTCTGCACATAGCTGTCCTGATCATTATCATCATCCAAAACATCACCAGCAGGTGTATACCAAATTCCCATCTCATTAAAGATAACATCCATGCTCACTCTGAACTCACCTGTGACAGGGTTGTAACAGCGATACCCTTTCTAGTCTAAAGAGTATCCAATAAAAACACATTTTTTTGCCTTTGGATCAAGCTTTTTCTGTAGCTCATTTGGCACATGAATGTATGCAACACAGCTAAATACCTTTAAGTGCGATACATCAGGCTTCTTGCCAGTAAAGCATTCTTCAAGAGTCATCCCATGCATTGCAGCTCTGGGAGTTCTGTTCATAATGTAGACAGTAATATGGATAGCCTCAAACCAAAAATGTTTGGGCATATTCTTTTTAGCCATTAATGCCCGTGCAACTTCTGCAATATGCCTGTTTTTTCTTTCTGCAATCCCATTTTGCTATGGGGTATACATGCAAGTAAATTGTCTCTTTATCCCATGAGTTCTCAAGAAGCCACTAAACTCATTAGAGAGGTACTCTCCCCCTCCATCTGATCTCAAGCACTTCACTTTTAAGCCTATTTCTGTTTCAGCAGCTGCCTTAAAATATTTAAAGTACTCAAACACATCACTCTTTTCCTTCATGAAGTATACCCATAGCTTCCTTGAACAATCATCAATAAATCTGACAAAGTATTTGATGCCACCAAGAGATACATTCTGTGTAGGCCCCCAAACATCTGTATGTACTACATCAAGTATATTTCTGCTCACTTCTCTATCATGCGAGAAGGGTTGTCTCGCCTACTTATCCAACTGGCATGCTTCACATACTTTATGCAATTATGCAACTCTAAAAGAAGGCAACCCTGTAACCAATCCTCTGGACTGCATTAATTTTAGCCTTTGCACATTTGCATGTCCAATATGTTTATGCCATATTTCAATGTCTGCAACCACTCATTTTTCTTTACCATACAAAGCAGCATCCATTGTAGGAATTCTAGCATCTAAAGTGAACATTCGGCTAACTCTACTTCCTTTTGCGACCAACCTGCACTTATAATTAAAGTCTTCTACAAAACAACCTTTTGCATTGAATCGAACCTGCAACCCCTGCTCTACCAAAATAATGCATATGAGGTTAAGTTTATCGAACTCGACAATTACTATCTAGATCTATGCAAGGTGCAATCAACAATGGCAATGTATTATAATATGTCTATTGAGGAATGTAGTGGCAAATTACAGTTTGTCATAAAATTGGATGAAATTGAGGTTGTCAAGGAGCAATGCTCAAAAGAGTGAGTGTAACTTTGATGAATAAAGCCTTACAATTCGCTAAGAATAACCCAAGGAACTTTTAGTACTCAATCAAAGCACCATCTATAGTGGCTTGCTGTGTATGAAGTTTCTAAGAAAATTCTTCATTGATTTTTTAGATCTCTTGTTGTGTAGAAAAGATGGCTAGGCCTAAGGTAGCCACAAAGAAGCTTCCTCTTTGAGCTCCATATTGTGTTCAGCTCAATGGAGTATTTACTGGCTTAGATGCAGTCTTGGACAATGATACTTCATAGCCTACCCATAGATTATCCTCTTCTCAATCTAACTTAACTTCCCCAAGACACCCTAGGAGGGGTCCTCCTCAATATCCCCACAATAAACATGAGTGGGGGCCCAGATATAGTGACCCTAAGAGAAATTAGGAAGTGTCAACGCTCTTTTGATCTCATCATTCCAAAGGCTAGTTTCTCAAGACTTATTTGTGAGATTGTGCAAGATCTCTACCAAACATAAAGCAAGAGGTGGTTTTTGGGGCACAAGGTTAGGATAGACTTGATCACTTCACAAATAAATGTCTTCATGCTACTCCAAAGGTCTTTTTGGTAGACTTAATGTGACTAATGCTCAAAGTTGTGCAATATATGTAAAGTGCATTATTGTAAGGCCCAAGGACTTCCAGCTTGTAAGAAATATTCAAGTTGTGAACGATGCATTCACTCTAATGGAATGTATACTGTTTGTAATATTATCTTTTTTGGAATAGTATTCTCTTTGTGCACTAGACATGAGAACGCCAGGGAAGAAGAATCAGCAGCGGCAGCCATAGCTTCTCCTCTCCTTGATTCCCCTTTCTGTCTTCGCCACGATGATCCGCAGGTCTTCAGTCGAGCCCCCATTCATGATTGGTAGATTTCCCAAATTCATCAATCATTAAGTGACCGGACTCTGGCTGAAATTTGCAGCAACAATTCAGCAAGTCCTACTGTGTCAGCATCTCCTTCATTCGAACGCGTGAAGACCAGTCTTTTCCCCCCCTTTCGCCATTCGAATTCTCTTTTCCCAATTAGTCTCCTTTTCCCACATGCGAAAACTTGTCATTTCTTGTTATAGACTTTACTCATGATGCCTTTGTATAGTTTATATGGTGCAAAAATTTTAAGGGCCAATAATCACAAAGCTAATTTTTTGATTGTCAATCTATCTTTGGCCACCTAATGGGCGCGCATGTGAAGTTTCATCGCATTCTGATAAAATATTATGCACATACTTCTTCTCATATTCACATCTTCCTTTCTTAGTATCCTCCATTCGTACATCCCCAATCTCTATCTCTTCTCCATTCTACTCTCCTTCAACTTTCATGGCATGCACCAAGCAAGATGTTGGCTATCTCCATGCAAAGCTTGGTGCATGAGGTGAAGGCTTCTTTGGTGCAGGAGTAGGTGCTTTCCTACCTAGAGCATCAAGACCACCACCAAATAAAAGTTGGAGATTGGGCATTGTTGCCTTGTGAGAGATGCGATGTATTTAGTGAGGGCACAAGCTTCAAATCCCAAGAACATTTTTTCAAGTGGTTGTTCAAGAAGTTATGTATGACTTGCAGTTGAAGGGATTGGGACTTTTTCCACCAAGGGTAGGCCTTGCCATTTGATGAGGTACTCCTTGATGGATTGAGATCTTAAGTGCTTATCTCGTTGCCCAATGATTGCCTTAGGGATATACTGAATGATACCTTCTTCGTCTATGGGGAGAGTTCTTCCACATAGTCAACTAAGGTGCCAATGAAGGGCTTTAGCTATTTTTCATGAAACATCTTGGTGGTAGGGGGAAGATCTAATTGGTAGGCCAAGTCACCAACTCTCTTAAGGATCCGATAGGGGCCATAGAAATGGTGGGCAGCTTGTTACTGCTACCCTCTTTGAGAGTAGAGTAACGGGACTTAGGCACTTTTAAGAGGACTAGTTCCCCTTCTTGGAATTCCAAATGCCTTCTTTTCTCATTAGCATAGAGTTTCATGTGAGTTTGTGCCTTTTGAAGATTCACTTTGCATTGTTGAAGCATTACTTGCATGTGATCCAACTCGATTTTGCTTTGAGGGTTGATCTTATCATTGAATTGTATGGTAGGAAGGGGAACCTTATACCCATATAATGCCTCAAAAGGGGAAACCCCAATGCTAGAGTGGGTGGAGTTATTTTAGGTAAACTCAACCAAGTGGAGCCAAATATTCCAACCATGATATACATCATGGCAAAAGTGCTGCAAGTATGTCTCAAGCCATTTATTTACTCTTTCTCTAGCCATCTGTCTAGGGGTGGTATGTAGTAGATCGAGCAAGCTTGGTGCCCATAGATGTGAAAACTGTATGCCAAAATTTGCTCATAAACTTAGCATCCCGATCATGCAGTATGACTTGTGGTAAGCCATGCAACTTGAAGATATATCCAAAAAATAGAGTGGCTACTTGAGAGGCAATGTATTGTGTCTTAGTAGGGATAAAGTGGCACCTTTGGTGAGCTGATCAACTACCACGTATATATTATTCCATCCTTTCTTGGCAACGGGGAGGCCCATGATGAAGTAAGTCCATGGCGATATGTATCCATTTCCCTTCAGGAATAGGAAGGGGTTTGCAAGAGGCCTGCGGGCTTAAGTGTGTTGTCCTTGTTTTGTTGGCATGGAACACATTTGTTCACAAAATCCTTGACATCCCTCCATAAGCATTTACAGTGAAAGCCCTTGGCAATCCTATCATAAGTTTTGAAAACACCCAAGTGACCATCAGTGGGGAAAGAATGCATCTCTTCCATGATCTTCTACGTGAAAGGAGAAGTGTGTGGGATGACAATCTTAGAATGGGACCAAGTAAAGCCATGCTTGAGCTGATATTGGGAGTTTTTAGCCATTACCCCAAACTGTAATTTTTGGAAGATGTGGCTAAAGTCCTCATCCAATAAATAAGCTTCTTGAAGATCTTCAATCCAATCACTATGCAACTCTGAGATGGAGGATACTCTACATGCTCACATCCGAGAGAGTGAACCAACCACTATATTATCTTTACCTGGAGTTGAGAAATGTCATAATTATATTTTTGCAATGTCGCCACCCATCTCCTTTGCTTAGGAGTCAAAGTAGACTAAGTCAAGAAGTATTGGAGGACTTGATGGTCACTCTTTACTTAAAAGTGACCACCATACAAATAGTGGTGCCATTTCTTGATAGCATGGAGGATGGCCAACATCTCATGGCCATACACATTTAGTTGCATTTCCTTGTCACCAAGCGTGCAGGGGAGTAAGCTGGTTGCTGAGGGAGATGACCTCCTCCTTATCCGCCTCACTCGAGGTGAGGTCTTTTTACTCTTCTTGACCCGAGAATCCTTCTTCCTTCTAGGAAACTTCTCAGCAATTGGATGCTTTGCATCTTCACCATCAATTGGTGCAATGGCGTTTCCTCCAGTATCACCATCTTTTGGAGGATTCGGTCCTTCATAAGTAGCTTCTTCCCTTGCCCTTAAGCTGTCAATCAATTGACGTACTTCAAGAATCTCCAACAAGCTGCAATACTCTATCAATTGAACCTGTAATTGCTCACTTGTAGGTACTTCATCAATTGCCATCTTTACCTTCTTCTTGCAAGGATCGCCTTTACTTTGAGAAAAGCAAAGAGACCTGCTCTGATACCACTATTATAGAATCTGAGATACATTCTCAACTTTCTTATATACTTAAAATATATATGGCGAATATTATGTTGGCACAGAGGAAGAATAGATGAGAGAAAAGAAAGATGTAGAGAGAGAGGGAGAGAAATTGGAAACACACTAAGGACTGAAAGATGGGCCAGTCCCCTCCTTGTGGAGTTATATTATTGACAAGGAGCAAGCTCCTCCATTACACATAAGCTAGTTCTTACTTATAGATCTTGGAAACAAGATCACGGTTCCTTGCATGGTATACAACTGGCTAACACTTGCACAACTTGAAAGTTGGCACATTTTGATCCTTCTTGAGTCTCCTTCTCTCCTACACAATATGTGTAGGGCTCTCTTCTTGGAGCTTGATTTCAGCAGAGCTTCCGCAGCACTTGCACCTTCTCTTCTCCTCTTGGAACTTGATTTCAATAGGGCTTCTGTAGCACTTGCACCTTCTCTTCTCCTCTTGGATACATGCAAAGTGATGCTTCCTTCACGTCTCCCTTACATCCAAGGAGAGCCTCCTCTTTTATAGGCTTTCAAGCGCTTCTCTTCTTGGAGAGAGAGTTGAGTTGATCTTCATGCAAGATGTGGTTGTTCCACTCTGCAGCACTAATTTCGAGATTTCTCTTTGTGCGTTGTTTGCATGAAAAAAAGTCCAACACGAAAGTTATAGATCTCACTATTTCCAATAACCCAAGCAGCCTGTTTTTAGAGTGTTGTTCTTGAAGATGCTGAGCATTAAATGCATGCTGAAAATCAGTCTCGTAATCAAGACCAAGAAATTGAGACCTGAAAATAAGCGGTAATGCTATTTTTACAAAGGAAAATGATATTTTTATGCTATTTGCTTTATCAAACCTTGTTCATATGGGATGAAAGTTCATTATGACATTGCTTTCCATGAGTTTCAACTGTTTGCAACCTAAAAATCAGAAAATATAAGGCTACATGGCCAGAATTAGTGTTAAAATACATGAAAAACAAGAGTTTTAAGGGTAAAATTGGGGTTTTTGCTATATAAATGAGAAATATGATATGTCACACTAACTAAATCTAAGTTTTTGCTGTCAATGAACCTAAGGGCCACAGCCCACAATCCACTTTCATTTTCAGTCATTACTTATTTAAAAAATAGAGAAAAATACCCAAAATGAAAAAAATGGGTTTAAAATTAGGAAAAAATAGGAAATGGACTGAGAAAAATTAGGAAAAATTATATCTATGTTTGTGCAATGTACAACGATGGCAAAGCACGAGGTTGGCCTCGGTTTGTCCCCGTTTCTATGTTTTGTGTGTATTTATTGTTCTTTTAAAAGGAAAAAATGCATAGAAACCCTATCTAACTGATCAATGATGCAAAATGCTAAGAGTTGGATGAAAAGGGACTAAAACATTGAAAGATAAGATAAGATTTGATTTATGCATTACACTTGGCAAATAGGAAACGGTTTAAATAAAGAGGATGGTAGCATGAGCATATGGCTTGGTGCCTCCTTTCAATGCAGCACGCATTAGTAAAATTCATGGAAAAAATGCTTTATGCACCATGCACGATGCTGATTTTTCTTTTGTCTGAGCACATAGCCATACATGATTTGCATTAAGCATAATAATTAAAAGGTATCAGAAAAACCTCATGGATGCATGGCACCTGTCTTCCTTAGGTTGTGACCAACAATGAGTGTGAGAGGATGTCCTAAGCTGTAGGTTAGTCGTTGGGTCCTAAGGGGAAATTGTAGTGAGGAATAGTACATCCTGAAACGTAAAATATTGGTACCTTGAGAGGAGTTTGTGCTCGTATGTGTTATATATTTAGCAGCGTATTAAAGGGTCAATCCCTGCGATGTAGGAGAGCTGCAATGGGGCTCCGACTATTAGTCGGTGGAGTGTCTCCTATATATGTGTGACGAGGCGTTATGCCTAAGTACTTTGGGATCTCCCTCTGAGGAGTTTAGGGAAACGTTGGAATATAAACTATAAACGAAGGAATTAAGCTTTAGGGCAGTTTGTCCTTCAGCATTAGATTGACGCTCTGGGTTCGCGAGGCCGTGAGGGTGTTTGTGTATCATGAGCATGAGGTCCGGCTAGTGCTATAGCCAGTGCCGGCCCATTTCAGGTTCCATCAGTGGTGCGTCTGCTGGGAGCTACCGATAAGTGGCGGTCTCCGAATCTTGGTCTCATAAGGGACCTGTTAGCTTTATTCTATTGGTCGATAGCCGCCTTGAAGCGGTGGATATCAAATTAGTCTGATAAAAACCTTGGTCATCAGTATAACGGTCAATCCAAGAAATCCCCAACACCCAAAGGATACTTTGTATATCTTGAACAGTCTAGTGGGATCTTTGACACGTCGGGTGATTGACTATTTTACCCTTTGCCCTGAAAGTGATACCATGCTTGAGTTTGGGTCACTATGGGAAAATACCCATGGAGCTACCTCTAAGATTAACAACCCATGGAGATTAGAGAAAAGGGAAAGTGAAAGTAGTGCTAAGATGACACAGTCATCTATGATCATTCATGATGATAATGTCATAGAAAAGACTGTGACAATGATGGTTAATATGCACATAGGAGGACATGATGATTAGGATCTAAAGTTACATCCGATGCTAGTGCCCGACGCAGTTGGATACCGTAGTGTGATTGCCAAGATCCATAAAGCATTGGATGATGTCCATGTGTGTGGAAAACCATTGTTAGTAAGGAAGACTTCATTAGGACCTATCCTAAGTTCTAGCAAAGTGGTGGCAGATGAGAATAGGCTTACTAGAACACCACTAGAAGATGATGGGATAGATTCCCTATTGCATAGTGTTGGACTCCCTAAACCACTTTGTGAGTTGGCGGAAAGGGAAGTTCATGGAATTAGTGACTCTTCCACACCAGTAAAGGTGGAAATGGAAGAGATTAAAGACCCTAACACACTGGTATTAGGTCAAGAGGAATACGAAGATTTTGATGACCAAGTCTTGATCCCAAAGGAGAGGACTAAATGCCATCCTCTTTATAGGGATCTCCCAGCGTTTTATGGGTTGCCAAATGAGGATCCGATGGTGCATTTGAGAGAATACGACCTAACTTGCTTGGCAAGTGGGTTTAACGATATACATCGGATGCTCGTATTTCTAGATCAAGTGGTTGGAAGACCTGAAAGTCGTGAAGCTATTCGTTTTTGTGGAAGCTCACGTAAATTCGACTTTACATATTCGAGGTCGGAGGGTTGAGATGAACTCATATGTATATGAGGAAGTAACTCGTGTAATTCCCGCCGACAGGATTAAAGTGTTGGGCCGCCATGAGAAGTATGGATTCCAACGGAAAGGATATCCTGAACTTCCAATGACTTATCGATTCTTGAAGATCCATGACCCAAAACCCTACTATTACACAGTTCCTATAGATAAATGCAATACAATGTTGTTCTCCCTAAACTAAATGTAAAAATTGGCTTATCATCGCATGAAACATTGTATTCGAAAGGGCTATGCCCATATAAATACAAATAAAGACTTCTTTTATCAATGTCTGACTGTGCATAAAAGTTGATAAAAAGTTAAGTAGCTACATTGTTTACAAGATAGCTGAATTAAAGATGTAATATAAGCTAATGTCGAATATCGTATAATAACGTTAAGAAAACCTTTATTCAGGCACAACCCCAGGTACAGATTCCTAATTCGCCTCCTACATCAAGTACTACTGTGATCCAGGAGAAGAAGTTCATTCTCAAGCAGATTAAGCCACCCGAGTTTGACGGGAGAGGCAGATTTGTCCAAGCTGATGCTGAAATTTGGATTGAATCCATGGAGGATTACTTCGAAGCAGCCGGTATTGCACCCGCCAATCAGGCTATGCTTGCCAAGTTAAAGCTCACCGGCAAAGCTAGACTTTGATGGAAGCAATGGTGCAGGGATCAAGGGATCGAAGAGGGATCTGTTACCTGGGAGAAGCTGAAGAAAGTCGTGTAGGGAAGATACTTACCACCTGCATATTGCACGCAGAAAATGAACGAGTTCTACGAGCTAAAACAGCTAGGACTCACTCTTGACGCATATTACTCTAAATTCGTCTCACTTTTAAAGTATGCGCCATAGATGGACATGACACAGCAGGTGTCCAAATTCTGTGCGGGCTTAAATCCACCAGTAAATACCCGTTTCGAATCTATGCATCCATCAGATCTTGAGGATGCACTCATTCGAGCGGCGCTTATAATTCAGGAGGTGCAAGCTAGAGCAAGGGGTAACAAAACTTGGTCTTATAATGACCCGAACAGAGGAGCATTCAGACCTCAAATAAAGAGAGTTCAAGGTCATAATCAGGGACAAAGAAAGAAAGCAAGGATGAATAACGTCAACAACTTCGTTCCTACTCAAAGTAATGGCCAAAACCTCTGTTGTTTCCACTGCAATGAACCCGGTCACTTCAAGAGGCAATGTCCCAAGCTTGGTGGAGGACATCGCCAAACGCCTTTCCAAGGAACAAGCCGTGGTCAAGGAACCGCTACTCGAGGAAGAGGAAGAACCACATGCATTGCCAATAGGCAAAGAGGTGAAGAAGAAGAGGAAGATTCGACCATGGAAGCAGAATTCGAAAGAGCAATAGTCCATGCCGCTTTACACAAAAAAGGGCTGAATCGCCAGTTCTCGGTGATTCAGACACCATCAGACTATCAAGGTAAAGGTTTCAAGACCTTGATTGATTGTGGTAGTACACATTTCTTTATCTCACCAGCATGTGCAAAAAGATTAGAAATAACCACAGTAGAAGCACCTACCCTGCTTGTGGAATTGGCAAATGGTCGTGAGGTTACTTGTACCAGGCAAACTGCTAAGGTGGAATTCTTTCTAGGAGGAAAGAAGACTTCGGTTAAATTCAGAGTCATGAATTTAGGTATCCATGAGTGTCTACTCGGAATGGATTGGCTTAAGCCTAACGACGCCCACATTCACTGTGGAAAGGGTCAAGTTTCCTTTCGAAATGAAGGGGAATTAGTCACAACTCAAGGTGAGGCAGGAGTGCCAAGAATCCAATTGGCCAAAGTATCTCGGATCATAAAAGGAGTCAGAAAAGGATTACCTGTTTACTTGATCAAACTCAACAAATTAGATCAAAAGCAAGAGTCTCATGAAGGACCTTCTTGGCTAAAGGAATACGCAGACGTATTCCCTGAGGAGTTGACTGAACTTCTGCCTCAAAGAGAAGTGGATCATGAGATTAGGTTAGTACTTGGAGCTGCATCAATTGCAAAGAGACGTTATAGAATATCCATACCAGAAGCAATTGAGTTGAAGGAACAACTCAAGTAACTGTTAGATCAGGGCTACATCCGGCCTAGCAATTCACCGTGGGGAGCTCCAGTACTATTCCAGAAAAAGAAACAAGGACACTTCGACTATGTATTGATTACTGAGGGTTGAATCAATCAACAGTCAAGAACAAGTATCCTATTCCTAGAATAGATGAGCATCTTGATCGTCTTCAGGGTGCAAAGATATTCTCCAAGATTGATCTCAGGTCAAGTTACTATCAGATAAGGATCAAGGAAGACGATATCCCAAAGACGGCCTTCAATACAAGATATGGGCACTTTGAGTTCCTAGTTATGTCATTCGGGCTTACGAATGCACCTGCCACCTTCAATAGGTTAATGCAGGACATCTTTAGGCCATATCTTGATGATTTCGTGCTTGTCTTCTTTGATGACACTTTAGTCTATTCTAAACAGGAAGAAGATAATGAACCTCAACTTCGGATTTTCCTTGAGACAATGAGGTCACATAAGCTATATGCTAAAATGAAGAAGTGTGCATTCTTCAAGCGTCAGATTGAATATCTAGGATTCATAGTATCATCAGAAGGAATATCAGTGGACCCAGCCAAGGTCAGAGATGTGCTTGAGTGGCCAACACTAGTATCCGTCAAAGAGATACGTAGCTTTCTTGGATTGACAGGATGGTATAGGGTCCTCATCAAAAACTATGCTTTGATTGCAGCACCTCTGACGGATTTACTGAAGAAGCAGACTTCCATTGCATGGTCAACTCCCGAAAAAAATAGCTTCGACAGATTGAAGCAAAGTTTGGTATCAGCACCTATTCTAAAAATTCCAGACCTCAATAAGGAGTTCGAGGTAGTAATTGATGCCAGCATTCTTGCCTTGGGGTGTGTACTTATGCAGGAAGGTCATCCAGTAGCATACTCTTCAAGGAAATTGAAGAGTCATGAAAGGAATTATGCTACGCATGATCTGGAATTGCTAGCTATCATCCATGCTCTAAAGCTTTGGAGACACTACCTGTTGGGTAACAAGTTTACTCTAGTAATCGACCATAAGAGTCTCAAATGGATCTTTACCCAGAACGAGCTCAACATGAGGCAACGTCGGTGGATTGAAGTGTTGGAGGAATATAAATTTGAAATCAAGTACCGACCAGGGAAAGAGAATGTAGTTGCCAATGCACGTAGTCGCAAGGCATTCCTGAATTCCCTAATCTTGTAGAATCCATCAACAGCCAGATCTCTAGCTACAAAAGTATCTATGCCAAACAACCCTATACTTGAGTTAGCTAGAGAGGAAGCATGCCATGATTTGGCCTACCAATCAATGCTAAAGGAGATCTCCATCAAGGATCAGAATCAAAAGTTGCAAGCTAAGTATTAGGAATTTTCCATTGATAATGGACTTGTCTACTACAGAACAAGGCTGTGTATACCAGCAAGCCAGTCACTTAAGTAGAAGATAATGTGGGAATCTCATGATTCTCCTTTCATAGGACATCCTGGCTATGCTAAAACTCTAAATGCAGTTAGGAAGAGCTACCATTGGGAGAGGCTCAAAGGTGACGTTCTCAAATATGTCACTGAGTGTTTGTCTTGCCAACGTATCAAAGCCGAACATGTCATGATGCCAGGGAAACTGCAACTGCTTGATATCCCCCAAATGAAATGGGAATTCATCAGTATGGATTTTGTTGTAGGCTTACCCCAAGTCCAGGGAGGATACAACTCCATCATGGTTGTGGTTTAAATCCTTTCTAAGGGTCTTCTTAGCCTTTTCCCCTGGTTCACGTCCACCTTAAACCCCCCGGTGTTAAAAGTCACTAAGGCCCCTTCTTGTGTTTTTTTGAAACCACACTCACACACACCCCTTTTCACCGTGTATAAATCCCTATAGGGCCTTTTCTCTAGGCTTTGTAAACCTTGCCTTCCCGATGAAATTAAGACCTTAAAGGTCTTATTACCCCCTTCTCGTGATTAATCCCTTAACGATTCCTTCACTCGAAAAAGGGAAGAAGAGTATTGAAGCGACGGTGGAATTCCGAAAAGGAGTGTAAAGCTGCTTCCACGTTCGAAGGACTACAACTGCGATGCCGCCTAAGAAAGTCCAAGGAGTAGCTGCGAGAGGGTCATCTCCCGGTAGCCATGTGGATATCTCACCCCAAACCCAGATTTTTCCTTCTTAATTTTATATCGATTTTAATTCAATCATGCAAGATGAATTGTTAAGGATAAGATATATTTTTTCCTAGTTAATTACGATGAAGGAATTTAGTTTAATTGAACATGCAAAATGAATAAAGTATAGACATAGTTTTCCTTCAAATAGCATTATGCATTGAAACGAATTATGAGCAAGATTATTTACCCACTAAAGTAGTATATTTCGGTTAAATCTTGAAGGTATAAAAAAATTGCATCTTGCACCATTAACCCCTATTCTTTTTACAATGAATCATCATAGAAGGTGCAATTCATGAAAGGTTTCTTACGATGCTTAAACTCTAGGACGTTATCATTGCTAACTGCATAACTTAGCAAGGGAAAGATTGCTTATTTGGCATGAGTTTTGTTCGCAAGGGAAAAAGGAAGATTAATTGAATTTACCTAATCTCAAATCGATAAAGTTTAGGATTGAAAAATCAATTGACACATAGATAACAAATCGTGCAGAAGTGATCTTGATATTACCTTCTAAAAGTTAACCAAATTAATATAAACTTAGAAATACCTATGTTGCAAAATATTCATTGGGAATGATTTAAAATCCAAGAAACGTTTATACCTTAAATACTTGCCCACATTCCTTGATTGTAGGGTCAGTAAATCATAAACATAAAAGAACTAGGGTTTGTCCCTAAGTTCTTAAAGGAAATAATAAAAGTTAGGAGACCCTAGGTCTGACAAACGTCAGCTTAAAGAAACTGAAACGGATTGTTTCATCGCATATTACGATGCAGGACTTGCGCAGCAAGTACGAAGTCATATGGTCTTGTGATTGATTCACAAGAAGAAAGGTTAAATACCCTCAACAAGGATGGCGGATCCTTACACAAGTTATCTTGCAAAAGGATGTATTCTTTGATATCCTTCTAAGTAAGGAAGGTTAAAAACCGGAAACTAAAGTATCCAATGAACTTTAGGGTTGACCAAGTTGGATTAATAGGGTACGCCCTAACCCAGAATATAAAGGAACTTGCCAAGTTGCAAGGCACCCCGGATCGAGTGCTAGATGCATTCGAAAGGAAAGATTCCTTCCTTAGCAGTTTGCCAACAACAAGATCGATTAATGAAAATGTTTGTGCTTGCTAGAGATTTTAGAGCACTGTTTGATTTATGAATTACAAATTAAATGAATATCTATACTTCAGGTTGAAGGCCTGAAGGGAGAGGTAGCTTCAGTTACCCCCGACTGCCTGCCTGACCCTAATCAAGGGGGTTGTTGACCGTGCCGGGAACGTGGACCGAACCCGCCGCGAGAGGTCTCTCCGTTGAGCGCTACTTGGAGCAGGAGGATGCTTGGGTGCTAGGGGGGGCTCTGGCCATAAATCCCTCGCCTTTCGGGTCCTGCACAAGAGGCTAACGTGACTCGGGATTGGATCTCGAGGCCCGTATACTAGTCTATGGGCGAAAACTTGGAATAGTGATCCCTGTGGATTGCTGGATAGCCTTCGGGCGAGCCTACGGGCGGAATTCCTTGTATTTCAAAGATAAATATGATGATATGTTAATAAAGAACTTGTCTGATATTGTTTTTCTATGTCACGTGATAAGATTACGTGAAGGAATCGGTGCTTAACGGATTAATTAAAGAAGCTGATTATTACATGTCCAATTAATGTGTTAGATAATTACATAACTAAAACAAACCGAGGAAAGTGCGGAGGATGGGCCATGGGTCTGTCCTACGGTTGGGTGGTCCCGGTTGGTCGGGAACTTTTCTCAAATCATGAGGAACAGCGGGATGATTGTCAAAGGACACGAACAACGAAAGCGTTGACCTAGAGTTATGTCTTAACCGATTTACACTGTTTTAGGGGAACGGAATGGGACTATGCCTTATGGCAGAGAGGTTGAGCTTTGCATCCCTCTCGTTTCCCATTCTCCTTGAAGCAAGTGCAACGTGAATCCGCTTTGTACCTGGCGTTTCTGCGTAAAGTAGTTCACTTGGGTCCGGCGCTAGTTGCTGTTAGGAAAGGAACAATCAGGAAAACCCTAATTCCGGTCGATCCTAAGTGGAAACAGCTAGAATACTTCTGCTACGTGGTAGACGCGGAAAGCCCTAGATCGCAAATCCTGTAACATTCCATGGGAGTGACGGGTGGAGCTTTCTAGACATCCTTTCCGATGGACTATTAAGATGTGTCCTGGATGATACTAGTGGACACGTTACAGAATTTGGGCTCATTGGCTTTGATTGCACTCTCAATAACGTGCTAGCGTTGAGGCTTGGTGGGTTGTGACAAGTCATGACCCCCCTCCTTAGACTTGATTGTAGGTTTCTATATCGATGGCTTTGTAGGCTGTGGTGTGATTGTGCTACCCTTGTTGAAAGCTGTCACTATGTGCACATTGCCAATGGCAAGATGAATGCGCGTTGTGACATGTAATAAACATTGCAATGTGTTTGCTTCTTAAATGCACATCCTAACAGAGATTCCTTGCCGGAATCCTTTGTGTTTGGAAGCACATAAAAGACTATGGGTATACTTTCAGAGTCGATAGAGACTACGACTTTGCATTTTTTCAAAAGCGTGTATATTTGACCAAACGGACTAAGTTTAGTGTTCGTGGGTTATAGTTGTAGTTGACCAATTCGAGTCCAATGATCGTGAGTTAGGATATTAAAATTGGCTCCCTCATCGATCAAGGCATCAAAGGTATACATTTGTGGTGCATTGACCCTTATGCGTAGATAAGTAGGTGCTACTGCTTCCTCATCTTTGTCCTCAATCTCTATGATTGTGGCAACTTTTACATTCACATGGGACTCTATAATCAGAGGGTTGCGTGATGGATGCATGGGAGGGTAGTACTTCTTTATAAGGCTACCATTGAAGAAGCCTATGCCCTCGTTGTCTAGGGTTTCAAGCTCTACATTTTTGGTTCAGGATTGATGGTGCATACTACGAAGGGCCCTAATCCCCTAAACTTCATCTTCTATTTATGGCCTTTCATTGAGTATAACAAGACTAGGTCACCCTAGCCAAAGTCTTGCTGCTTGATGTGCTTGTCAAACCAATTCTTACGATGTGGGTTTTTGCAAATCAGTGTATGGGTGGCTAGAAGTTGTGTCTCTCTGATAGGTGTTCTAGCTCAACTAGGCATTCCGTCCATGCCTCCTTTTTCTCCCCTCTCTCTTGAATGGCCATTCTCAGGCTAGGGACAAAGAATTTTACTGGTAGAATGTCTTTAATTACATAGGTCAGCTTAAAGGGAGTATGTCCCACAACCATTATATAGGCTTTTCGATATGCCCATAAAGTTGCTACATCAGCTTGTTGTCCTAGTCGCTGCGAGAAGCAGAGACTACCTTGGTCAGGACATTCACTAAGATCTTATTTGTGGATTCAGCCTAGCCGTTAGCTTGAGAGTAGTAGGGTGAAGATTTCCTATGGATGATTAGGAAGGTAGACAGGAGGTGGAAAATCACTTCGTTGATGAAGTGTGTGCCTTGATCACTAACTAGCTCAATGGGGCAGCTAAATTGTGAGATTACTTGCTCCCAAAGGAACTTGGATATGGTCCGAGCAATTTTTTCCCTCATGGCTCATGCTTTTATCCATTTTGTGAGGTAGTCTGTGGCGACTATGATGTACTTTGCCTGCGAGTATTGTGCTCCAAAACTAATCGGTCCAATGAAGTCAATCCCCCATTTTTCAAATGGATGTCTTGTGATGATTGGGGTGAGCTCCATCTTATGCTTGAAAATCGGGACTTTGGTCTGTTGGCACTCATCACAGTGCTTCACAAATCGTGCTGTATCACAAAAATGTGTGGGCCACCATTGTTGGAATTGCAACAACTTGTGTGATGTCGTATCTCCAGTGAAGTGTCCTCCCGTGGTTTCATCATTTACCTCCATAAGTACATCATACATCTCATGTTTGCACACACATCGTTGTAGTAAGCCGCCTTGTTCTAACCTATAGAGTTGACTGACTATCAACAACTGATAGGGTTGTATCTTGAGGATAAATTTCATGAGCTGGGACTTTTCATAATAGGTCTTTCAAGTAGTCCATGCTCTAGTATACTTGGACCATGTCATCTACCCAGTATGGCATCAAGTCGGCTCTAAACAAGTTCTTTTCACTAGACAGGTTGAAGAGATGTGCATCTAGTAAGTTGTCTACTATGCCCTGTCCATCAGCTTTTTCCATGGTGGGTATACGGAACATGTGATCAATAATGTAGTGCTACTTTCCTTTGCATACCACCACGGAGAAGTCAAATTCTAAAAGCAAAAGTAACCATCAAGGAACGTGTCATGTAATGCAATGTTTATTTACGAGATAAAGTAAGGCTTGATGGTCAACAAAGAAGGTGAAAGGCGTTGCTAGAAGATAATGTCACAATTTCTTTATGGCAAAGACTATGGCCAAACCCTCTCTCTCAATCATGGAATAGTTCATCTCACTATCTGTGAGTTGTCTGCTAGCAAAACTCAAAGGGTAGTCTGAGTTGTGTTCTCCATGCTGACACAAAATAGCTCCCACAACAAACTTTGAGGTGTCAATATGTACGTGGAACGTGATGTTCTAGTCCGGGGCTCATAGAATAGGTGCAATTGTCATAGCCTTTTTCAACACTTTGTATGTGCATTGGCATTCCTCGGTCCATTTGAATATTATCAGTAGTTTGTAGAGTGGTCTAGCGATTAATGCATAGTTCAACACAAATCACGAATAGTATCCCGTATGTCCTAGGAAGCACATAACTCCCTTGTAGTTGGTTGGTGATGGGAGATCAACAATAGCCTTGACTTTCGAAAAGTCGGTGGCAATGAGGTTCTTGGACACCACATGCCCTAGGATGCATCCATGTTTCACCCAGAATTGGCACTTAAGGGGGTTCTTCAATGAGAGACGATACAATCTGCATCATTCAAAGACTACACACAGTTTATCTAGGTGTTCCCACCAACTTGAGTGAACACAAAAATTGTCGATGAACACTTCTAGCTCTCGCCTAAGCATGTTCTTGAAGATGATACACATGAGTTGTTGAAACATGGCTGGCGCGTTTGTTAGCCCTAAAGGCATGACTATGTAGGCAAAGAAACTCCATTCATTAGTGAATGCGATCTTATGCCTTTCATTGGGATGGACTTGCACCTGATTATAAGCTGAGAAGCCATCCAGGAAACTATAGGCTTCTTTATCGACCACTCTCTTGAGCATATGCTCAGTGTATAGTAGTGGATAGTTGTCTCTCTTCGTAGCAGCGTTGACTTTCTTACAATTAACGCACACTTCGATTTTCCCCTTTTTCTTTAGGATGATTACAATGGGTGAAACCCAATCCATGTGCTCAATTTCATAGATGAATCCCACTCTTAACAGTTTGTCTATCTCCCCCTTGACTGCATGAGCATGCTTGGGATTCATAGGGTATGCTCACTGCTTGACCGGCATTGCGTATGGTGTTATGGGAATGTTATGAGTCACTACACTTGGATCTATGCCTTGTTAGATTTCATGGAAGCAGGAAGGAGAGAAACACGGAGTGAAGCAACATGCTTACACTCTCTATTCTTCTTCTTATTCATTTAGCACACACATAGTGCATATACAATCTAAGGTCATAAAGACCATTCACACTAGAAGTAACACCGACTTATTTAATACACCTAACTGATCTAGCCAGACTAGCTGTGTCCAGCTCATGTCGGTCAAACACACATGTACGAGCTTGATATTCTAACACTCCCCCTCAAGCTCAAGACAGCATATGTACTCCAAGTAGCTGTCTAAAACCACAAAACTTATCTTTACCCAAGGACTTGGTAAAGATATCCGCTACCTGTTCATTAGTCTTCACATGCATAAGATCAACTCGTCTTGCAAGAACTATCTCTCTGATGAAATGGTAGTGTACCTCTATGTGTTTCGTCCTGGCATGATAGACTGGATTCATAGCCAGGAGTATACTACTCAGATTGTCACATAGTAACTTCACTGGAGCATCTACTTGTATGTCCAAATCAGCCATAAGCTTGAGCAGCCATGAAATCTCGCATGTTGCCAATGCAGCACCCCTGTACTCTGCCTCAGTACTCGACAAAGCAACCGTAGGCTGCTTCTTGCTGCTCCAGCTAATCATGCCGCTATCAAATCCAAATGCATATCCACTCGTAGATCTACGATCATATGAGCAACCTGCCCAATCTGCATCCGTGTATCCAGTCAATATCAAGGGCTTATCTCTGACATAGAACAGCCCATACTCTACAGTGGACTTAACATATCTCATAATGCATCTAACTGTATCCAAGTGCGGCTTTCTAGGCTTCTGCATAAACTGGCTAATGAGCCCTATAGCATAGCTCAAGTCAAGCCTAGTTATGGTCAAGTAAATCAAACTGCCAACCATCTGCCTGTACATAGTCACATCCTCTACTTCAGCACCAATGTTCATGTCTAGCTTGACATTCTAATCAAGAGGTGTATCTAGTGGTTTGCATTCAGCCATGCCATACTTCTTTAGCATCTCTATGGCATAGTGCTTCTGTATCAGCCATAACCCATTGTCAGCTGGAATTATCTCAATGCCTAAGAAATATTTCAGTTTTCTCAGGTCTTTCATGTCAAATTCAGATTTCAGCATCTTCATTACATGCTGTATGCCCAAGTCATCATCACCAGTGATTATTAAATCATCAACGTATATGACCAGCACTACTAAACCACTGTCAGTCTTCTTTGTAAATAGGCTATGATCAGCCCTGCCAATAGCAAAACCCAATCTCTGCAAGTAGTTACTGATCCTAGCATGCCAAGCTCTCAGAGCCTGTTTCAGCCCGTACAATGCCTTTTTCAGCCTGCATACATAATGTTGAAAATCAGGGTGAACATATCCTTCCGGCTGAACCATATAGACATCCTCTGCTAGGTCACCGTTAAGAAATGCATTCTTAACATCCATCTACTACAATTTCCAGCCTTTAGCAGCAGCCAAGGCAATCACAGTGCGTATGGTTGCCATCTTGGCAACAGGGCTGAATGTTTCCTCATAATCAAGTCCATACTGTTGGGCATACCCCTTTGCAACTAGCCTGGCTTTGTATCTCTCCACACTGCCATCTGACTTGCATTTGATTTTATAGACCCATTTGCAGCCAATGGTCTTTTTCCCTTCAAGCAGTGGTACTAAATCCCATGTTTTATTTTCAGCCAAGGCATTCATTTCTTCATCCATGGCTACACACCAATTCTCATCTTTCACTGCTTCAGCATATGTTCTTGGTTCTTTGACCTCTATCACTTTTGTCATGTACGCATAATGCTTTGTAGAGTAGCCACTGTATGTCAACCTGTCAACAGGGTATCTGACCCTCTGCGAGTCCTAAGCTGTGGTGCACTACTCGATTTCCCTCTCTCATGAGGCAGAATATACCTGCTCTGCCTTGTGCCAGGCGTATAGACAGTCGGAATACCAAGTTCGCTGTCTAGAGTATCACTAGACTCATAGCCAGAAGTCATTCTACCAGGTGTCATCATCCCAGATGCATCCTCAATAACTTTCTCTTTTCCTTTGCTGTCCAAAACATAATGTCTCCCCCTCACTGACATATTGGTGTCAGTGGACGGCGAGCTCCTCAATCTCCCTGTCCATGGGGATACTGTTTGACTACGAGGTCCTGTCATAACAGTACTGTGCTATAAATCAATTGTAGAGACACGAGTGGAAGGAGTATCCACTGGCATTGCAATTGGTGATACATACCAAGAACCCATCTCATCAAAGATAACATCCCTGCTTACCAAAGTCTCCCTAGTAGATGGATCATAGCATTTGTATGCCTTCTTCTCCTGTGAATATCCAATGAAAACACACTTATGTGCTTTGGGATCCAACTTCTTCCTTTTCTCATCTGGAATATGCACATAAGCAAGACAACCAAAGACTTTCATGTGACTTACATCCGGCTTATAGCCATACAACTTCTCAAACGGTGTCATATCATGAATGCCTGCAGTGGGAGTCCTGTTCAAAATGTATACGACTGTCATAACAGCCTCTGCCCAATAGTAAAGTGGCATATGATTTTCATTCATCATAGCCCTAGCAGCTTCCATCAGAATTCTATTCTTCCTTTCAGCTACTCCGTTTTGCTACGAAGTGTAGCTGCAGGTGAGCTGCCTATACGAATGCCATTTTCAGCCAAGAACCCATCAAATTCATTTGATACATACTCCCCACCACTATCAAATCTCAAGCAAGAGATGTAGCATTCAAACTCCTTCTCAACCTGTGCTTTAAATTGCTGAAAAACAGCAAAGATCTCATCTTTTGTTTTCAATATGTAAAGCCAGGTATATCGACTGTAGTCGTTAATGAAGGATACATAATATCTAGAACCTCCCATAGATACATTATGAGATGGCCCCCAAACATCAGAATGCACTAACTACAATGGACATGTACTCTGTCGTACATGCCTGATAAATGGCAATCGTGACTGCTTACCGAACTGGCAAGCCTCGCATACATGACCAATATCTGAATATTGGAACTTTGATAACCCTGTAACCAGCTATTTCTTTTGCATAATTTGCAGCCTTTGCAAATTGACATGCCCCACTCTCTTGTGCCATATTTTCAAATCCCTAACAGTGCCAGAACCATGGGCAAACATAGCTGAATTCAGCTCTGGCAAAGAAGCATCAAGAGTAAACATTCTACCATTCCTGTGACCACGAGCTATCAACTTGCAGCCATTTCCAAATTCTTCAATAAAGTAGCCATGCTTATTGAATCTAACCTGCAAGTTCTGCTCTGTCATCTGACCAATAGATAACAAGTTCTTCGTAATTGAAGGGACATGCAATACATCATGCAAATTTTTCTTTCTGCCATTATGGACCACAAGAGGCACTTTGCCTTTATGCTCAATGCTATGTTGCGTGTCATCACCTGTGCATACATAGCCATGCTTTTCAGCCACCATATCTGTGAACCAATCACCGTGAGGGGTCATGTGATTCGACGCCCCTGAATCAATGTACCACACTGCATCATCAGATGATTTTTCAGCAGCCTTATCTTTGACATATTGCATGGCAAACAGTCTATCACCAGAGTCATCTGCCTGACTGGATGTAGCATAATGTCCATGCTGCTTGCCCTTTTGATTTCCCTGCTTCTTCCAGCAATCCTTTGCAATATGCCCATACTTTCCACAGTAGTGACAATCCTTATCTTTATTTGGATTGTCTGACTGACGCTGCTGCTGCCATGAGCCTCTGCCATGGGAGTTAGATCTCCCCCTGCCTCAAAAGTTTCCACCACCTCTTGCATTTGATGACTGCTGATTGCTATTACTATAGGATGCATTTTGCTGGCCTCCTCTGCCAGATCCATAGCCTCTACCACGGCTATCACGACCATGCTGATTCAAATAAAAAACTACATCCTTATTCTTTGAGCTGCTTGACCCTGTAGCTAAGCCAAGCTTCACCTCTTCATGAATCAATAATGCAACCAGCTCATTAAAGTCAGGCATCTCAGCCCGCACAGATACTGAAGTGTCAAAAGACTTGTACTCCGGACCCAAGCCGTTTAAGGTCACTGCAACCATATCCTCATCTTCTACCTGTGAGCCAACAGATGCCAGCTGATCTGCTATGGTCTTAACCTCTGTGACATAATCTTGTATGGATCTGTTCTTCCTCTCCATGTTATTGAATTTCTGCTTCAGTTGTATCTTCCTTGCACTTGTAGTTGTGCCATAGTATTTGACCAATATATTCCATGCATCTGCTGGGGATTTACAGTTCATGATCTGCATCACCATAGCATCCGAGATACATAATGACAGCCAATGTAAAACTCTGCGAGCTCTTTCCATCCAAGCTTGATGCGCTCGTCTTTGATCAGCTGTAGGATTCCTATCTGGAACTTCAGGTTCAGCCTCAACACCTGTCACTAAGTCCCAGTATCCTTTGCCTATCAGAAAGTTCTCCATGCAGAACTTCCATATTGCATAATTGTTGCTATCAAGCTTTTCTCCCACAATCTGGGTTACATTATCAGTTCTATCAGCATTTGCCATGTTGTAAACCTTGCCAAACCAAGATCTTCTTAATGGTTTAACTTCATCCCAGAACTGTTTATGACAGTTTTCTGCAATTAATTGCAGTAAAAAACCAGGGTATTTCAGCCCACTAACAGTCCAAAACAGCTCACAACCAAGTGGCTTAACCTGTGAGTAAAACAATCAGTGCAAATACTATGTATTCACTTTGGTTTGAACTCCTGCAACCTCACTGCCAGGGTACATATATGCAGTCTGAAAACTGTAATTATATGAGTGACTAGCAGTGATTTCAAGCGCAAAATTGAGTAGTATACATGTCATACATGTCCCAAACTTCCATAGATTGCTGCTAGTACATGTGTCAAGCCATGCATAGGCATAGAACCTCAAAACAGTATATAACCAGCATATATGAATATCGTAAATAAATTCCCAGATTTCAAACAGCCAATGCACTGGCAACAGGGATTAATTTCAGTCCCAAAAACCCATAAACCATTTGCATCACTTCCGTTTCCAATGCTCAAGCATTCAACAGTCATAGACCAAGTCTTCAAGTACCTGTGGAACAAACCCCGCCAACTAGTTCTTCAGAAATAACCAATTTGTGCTTTATGTCTGCAAATTTTTTTTTCAGTTTTTAGCCTATCACAGGCTCTCAGATCAGGCCATTCCAAGCTCCAAGTTTATGTCAAAATACCCAAGAAATATGACATGTCTTCTACCAAGCATCAAGTGCTACATTCAAGCTCAATGTACATGCCAAAGAGCATCCAAAAATGCAGACTTCCCAAGTGTATAATATCACTGTAAGTTCAATGACAGTTCAGCCCTGTGTATTCAGATCTGTACACCTCTATTACAGCTCCCACATGAGCTCCCACAAGAGCAATAGTAAGGTATACCCTTCAAGAACCTTCCTTGGTATGCATCCAAGCTCTATGCCACCTGACAAGTGCTATACTTCTTGAATCTCAGCCAATGAGAGCAGCCTGTTCATAGGCACAGTCCACATAGACTGTTCAGAGTATATTCAGATCAGATTTGCCCACTTGTTGATGCTCAATGGAGCTTTGGTGAGTCTCCAGACAAGTCACACTCTTGGTGATGCTCAATAGAGCCTTGGTGAGCAGTCCATGTGCTGAATCTCAGCCATGGAGTTCAGCCTGAAAACAGGCGCAAACATGTTGGCTGGGCAGATCTGTGCTGCTGCACATCTTGCTCATTACTATAATAATAATGCACTCACTAGTGCCCAATCAGTCCTTGGAAGACTCCTCAGCAAGCCAAAGCTCCTGCTTCAAGCAATGAGGCTCCAATGCTTCACAGTACATACCTCTGTGTGACCATTGATGGAAATGACAGTCAGTCCTCTTCCTTTTCTAGCTCTTCAGGTCACTCTTCAAGTCTTCTTCTTGAGTGCATTCCACCAGTGAGCCCATTCATGGCTCTGATACCATGTTAGATTTCATGGAAGCATGAAGGAGAGCAACACGGAGTGAAGCAACATGCTTACACTCTCTATTCTTCTTCTTATTCATTTAGCACACACATAGTGCATATACAACCTAAGGTCATAAAGACCATTCACACTAGAAGTAACACCAACTTATTTAATACACCTAACTGATCTAGCCAGACTAGCTGTGTCCAGTTCATGTTGGTCAAACACACATGTATGAGCTTGATATTCTAAGATGCCTTTAAGCTCATCGAGGGACCAAGTGAATATGTCTATCTACTCTTGTAGCAGTGCCATGACATTTGTTTCTTCATGCTTGGTCAGGTCATCAACTATGAAGATAGGTCCGGGGTTTTCCCCCTCCCTAGTTAGGTTGACCTCTTTAACCTTGGCAGGGACTTCTACAAGTTTGTTTGCTTGTCCTTGCCTCTTGGCACCCAACAAGATCACTACTCTATCACCTTTCTTAAATTTCATGAATCGCTTTGGTAGATATTGCAATTTTTTCTGCTCCTCAGTGTTTGACTCTTAAGACTGCCTCCAACAACCTTTTGTGCCTTAGGTGGACTGGCAGGTCCCCCTTGGTGCATTGGGTCTTAGGGGGTTGGGGTATTTCAGGGTCACTGTGTCTGACCTTACTTCCGACTCAGAGTCAAACTCATCATCTTTGCTAGAAGATGAGTAGGGGATAACATATTTATGCATAGTTGTAAGGGCTACCATCATCATCATATTGTGCTGGAATAGGCAACAACTTGCTTACAAGTGCTTAGGTTTCTCTTCTTAATTTTCCAAGACCAAACTATTGCTATCTGTTGAGATGACAAGCTCAACACATGCGGACATTGATGATGGACCGCCTAGTTAGATGGGTCCACACATCTACACTTAGCACGTCGGTGGTCAGTATGACTCTCACATGGCCACTGACTCATTACTTATTATATTCAGGTTGTTACACCTATTTACAGCTGGCATAGTTATAGCGCCAGTCGACTAGTGTAGTCAGTTATGCATTGTTTGACTTAGTAGGCCACTTTCCTTTTATGTTGTATCTTATCTATACTTTGTGTACATTGAAAAGAGTGTGGAAGAAGAAGAAAAAACCAGCAAGAAAACGTTTTGGCCTCCATCTCTCTTCTTGTCTCTTGAGTGAGCTTCTCTTTGTGCATTCTATGTGTGTTCGGCGTAGCATCTTGAGCAACCCCCTCCACCATGCGATTCTTGATATGGTATCAGAGCCGCGCCATTGAGAGAGGCTGATTTCGAAGGTTGAATTGAAGGAGAAGAAGTAAGGTTCGAGCAAGCAGGCTACGGGTAAGAATCTCTCCCATTCTTCCACTCCTTCTCTTGGATAGTGCCTGTGGAGGCACCGGAAGCAGGGCAGAGCAAAAATCTCAGATTGCAGTGAGATTTGGTGTGCGCGAAGAGCGCTGTATATTCTGTAGATAAGGCCTTTAGGGCTTTCCCGCAGTTATTTGGGCATTTGAGGCCGTTTCAGGGCCCGTTTTAGAGCCGCAAGGTTGCGGACAACAGTTTCGGGGTATACTGTGACTTCGACTGTATTGACCGAACGTGGGTGCGCAGGTTACAGATTTCAGATCTGTAAGTTCAAAGGTGTTTACCAGTGAGTAAACACAAGGTTTATCTACAAACTGGTTGCAGATTGCATGTATTGTTGAGCAGACAATGAAAAAGGCTGTCTGGTGTACTGCTGTGCACTACAGGTCAAGGGTTGCAGAAGATTTGCTTGCTATTTGGTATTAGTTTTGTGATAATGACAGAGAATAGTGGAAGCCCCATCATTGAGAAGCTCGACAAGAACAACTACCCATCATGGAAGTTTCGTGTCACGAACTTCCTTATTGGAAAAGGCCTCTACGAGTTCGTTTCAGGTGAAGAAAAGGAGCTGGAGGTGAGTGATCCTCCAACTGCAGAAGAGACAAAGGCACGAAAGGAATGGAATGCAAAAGACAAGAAGGTCATGTATTGGTTGTCTGCAGTAATTGACAATAATATGCTGGGACACATTAGAAATGCAGAGAATGCATATGCAGCTTGGACCATACTTGAAAGTATGTTTTCTGTAAATACAAAGGCACGAAAGATTCAACTCAAGCAAGAGTTGAATACATTGAAGAAAGGGAAGATGTCTATCAATGAGTATGCACTGAAAGTAAGAAGCATTGCAGATGCATTGGCAGCGATTGATGCAATGCCCGATGATGATGATTTGGTGTCGTCTACCTTGGGTGGACTTAACAATGAAAAGGCTTGGAAGTCTTTTGTAACTTCCGTATATGTCAGAAAGCCATTTCCAGATTTCGATGAATTGGTCTCCCTTATGATCACTGAAGAGATCAACATGCAGAGTGAGACATCTGAAAGAAGTGGTGAACATGTCCAAGCTTTCTACTCCAGTTCTGGAAGGGGACGTGGTAGGTTCTCTTCAAGAGGCCATGGTACAGGACGTGGTAGTGACAACCAGCAAAACAGATTGAATCAACAATTTGGCGATATGCAGGTTTCAGGAGGTCATGGTAACTTTAGAGGCAGGGGGAGCTTTAGAGGAAGAGGTGGATGGCAGAACATAGGCTCTAACAACTCCAGTATTGTGTGCCACTACTGTGGCAAAACAGGTCATATTGCAGCCCAATGTTATGCTAAGAAAGATGATATCCGCAGTGGTAAGTTGCAGCAAGGAAACTATGCATCGTCTTCACGACAGAATGAAGACAAAAATGAACGTTTGTTCGTTATGCAGCATATGTTGAATGCTATTACAGGAAAGGGAACACATGAAGATGTTTGGTATGTTGATTCAGGTGCATCCAATCATATGACCAGCCATGCAGAATGGTTTGGAGAGATGCAAGATTTGCAGAATGCAGGTTATGTGCAGACGGGTGATGACTCATGCCACCCAATTTCACACATTGGAAAAGTTCCCTTGTCCTTGCATGATGGTAAGACAAAGAGTCTTTCAGATATATTGCATGTGCTATCTATTACAAAGAACTTGGTGTCAGTCGGTCAAATGGTAGAGCAAGGGCTGCAAGTCAGATTTAATGCAAAGGGCTGCTTTGTAGAAGACTTCAATGACAAGTGCAGGTTGGTAGCAAAGGGAAGTAGAGTTGGACGTATGTTCACTCTAGATGCTGGAATTCCTACTATGAATGCTGCTATGTATGCAAAAGGAAAAGGTGTTGTTGCAGACATTGAAATTTGGCACAAACGCATTGGACATGCAAATGTACAAAGGCTGAAATTAATGTAGTCCAAAGGGTTGGTTACAGGTTTGCCTACTTTTAAAGTTGCAGAATTTCAGAAGGTATGTGAAGCATGTCAGTTTGGTAAGCAGGTAAGATAACCCTTTTCACATAACAGAGATGTAAGCAGAAATATCCTTGATGTTGTGCATACAGACATTTGGGGGCCTACACAAAATGTATCTCTTGGAGGCAGTTCATACTTTGTCACCTTCATTGATGATTGTTCTAGAAAGCTGTGGGTATATTTTATGAAGGAAAAGAGTGAAGCTTTTGAGCACTTTAGAACTTTCAAGGCTGCAGTTGAAAAAGAAACAGGCTTGAAAGTAAAGTGCTTGAGGTCAGATGGAGGGGGAGAGTACCTCTCCAATGAGTTCAGTGATTTTCTGAGGTCTCATGGGATAAAGAGACAGTTCACATGCAGGTATACCCCACAGCAAAATGGGGTTGCAGAAAGGAAAAACATGCATATTGCAGAAGTTGCACGCGCCTTGATGGCTGAAAAGAATATGCCTAAGCATTTTTGGTCTGAGGCTGTTCATACTGCTGTTTATATTATGAATAGAACTCCCACAGCTGCAGTTCATGGTATGACCTCCAAAGAATGTTTTACAGGTAAGAAGCCTGATGTTTCACACTTGAAAGTATTTGGCTGCATTGCGTATGTTCATGTGCCAGATGAGTTGCGGAAGAAACTGGATCCAAAGGCTGAAAAGTGTGTCTTTATTGGATACTCTTTAGAGCAGAAAGGGTATCGCTGTTACAACCCTGTCACATGTAAGTTCAGAGTGAGCAGGGATGTCATCTTTGATGAAATGAGCAGTTGGTATGCATTTAGTGGTGATGCATTGGATGATGATGATGATCATGACACTCATGTGCAGGCTGAAAAGCAAGAATCATGGACTCTTAGTGGACCAGAGACATCATCTGGTAGTCCTTGGTCTGGGAGACTAAGGAGTACCTCTACATCTTCGGGTGCATCTAGTAGCACTACAGGTAAAGACAAAGGAAAGAATAAGGTGTCAGAAGGCATTGATGTAGTTCTTGATGGAGACTCCAGTGGCTCAGAGAGCTTGGATGATGAGCTTGGCATTCCTTCAGTGAGGACTCCAGGTGTGCAGAGAGCACGCATTAATGCAAAGACTCCATTGAGTGATCCAGTGGTACGCAGGTCTAGCAGGGTGAGATACCCTGTTAAAAGATTTGGTTTTGAAGGTTATGCAGCTCACCATTATGCTTATATGGTGAAACTAGTTGAGGATGTTGAGCCCACATGTTTTAAGGAGGCTGTTGGTCATGCTCATTGGGATGCAGCAATGGATGAGGAGATGGCTGCATTAGAGGCCAATAAGACTTGGGATCTAGTATCATTGCCGAAGGGAAAGAAAGCTATTGGATGTAAGTGGGTTTATAAGATTAAGCACAATGCAGATGGTTCTATTAGCAGGTACAAAGCTAGGCTGGTTGCAAAAGGCTATGCCCAGACATATGGCATAGATAATGATGAAACCTTCAGTCCAGTTGCTAGGATGGCAACTGTCAGATGTGTGATTGCTTTGGCAGCAGCCAAAGGATGGAGGTTGCAGCAAATGGATGTAAAGAATGCCTTCTTGCAGGAAGAAGTGTATATGGATCAGCCAGCAGGTTATGAAGATTTAGAGCATCCCACGTATGTGTGCAAGTTGAAGAAGGCACTCTATGGGCTCAAGCAAGCACCTAGAGCATGGTCTGATAAGATTAGAGAGTATCTTGTCAATATTGGCTTTTATGTTTCTGATGCTGATCACTCACTTTATGTGAGAAAGGGAGATGCAGGTTTGGTCATCATAGTCATCTATGTGGATGACTTGATTATTACAGGTGATAGTGATAGTGGAATTGCTGAAGTCAAGGGCTGTTTGAAGATGAAGTTTGAGATGAAGGATTTAGGTGAGCTAAGGTAGTTCCTTGGCATTGAGGTGATTAGATGTGATGATGGTATATGGCTGTCCCAAAGACAGTATGGCGTGGATATGTTGTCCAAGTATGGTATGACTGCATGCAAACCACTTTCAGTCCCGTTGGAGCAGAATGTAAAGCTGAGTGCTGATGTTGGGGATGAGATAGAAGACCCTACTATGTTCAGGAGGATAGTGGGGAGTTTGATCTACATGACCATTACAAGGCCAGACTTGAGCTACGCTGTTGGTCTTGTGAGTCAGTTTATGCAAGTACCTAGAAAGCCACATTTGGATGCAGTCAGACGCATATTGAGATATGTGAAGTCCACATTAGATTATGGACTTTTCTATGAGGCAGGTACAGATGTACAGGTGTTTGGATACACAGATGTAGATTGGGCTGGTAGTATGTTTGATAGAAGATCTACCAGCGGATACATGTTCTCTCTTGGTAGTGCAGCAGTTGCATGGAGTAGCAAAAAGCAATCTACAGTTGCTTTATCGAGTACAGAGGTTGAGTATAGAGGTGCTGCTGTTGCAGCATGTGAGGTAGTATGGCTGCAAAAGCTATTGGCTGATTTGGATGTGCAGGTGGAAGGTCCAGTTGTCATTTATTGTGACAACATGAGCAGTATACAGTTGGCTAGGAACCTTGTGTTCCATGCCAGGACAAAACATATTGAGGTACACTACCACTTTGTGAGAGAGAAGGTACTAGCAGGTGAGATTGACTTGGTGTATGTCAGCACACAGGATCAGATAGCTGACATCTTCACAAAGGCATTGGGTACAGAGAAGCTTCAAAAGTTTCGAAGCTTACTTGGAGTTGCAGAGATGCAGTTGAGCTTGAGGGGGAGTGTTGAGATGACAAGCTCAACACATGCGGACATTGATGATGGACCGCCTGGTTAGATGGGTCCACACATCTACACTTAGCACGTCGGTGGTCATTATGACTCTCACATGGCCACTGACTCATTACTTATTATATTCAGGTTGTTACACCTATTTACAGCTGGCATAGTTATAGCGCCAGTCGACTAGTGTAGTCGGTTATGCATTGTTTGACTTAGTAGGCCACTTTCCTTTTATGTTGTATCTTATCTATACTTTGTGTACATTGAAAAGAGTGTGGAAGAAGAAGAAAAAACCAGCAAGAAAACGTTTTGGCCTCCATCTCTCTTCTTGTCTCTTGAGTGAGCTTCTCTTTGTGCATTCTATGTGTGTTCGGCGTAGCATCTTGAGCAACCCCCTCCACCACGCGATTCTTGACACTATCTACAACCAATTCACAACCTCAAAGATAGCTCATGACTAGCTTTTTTGGGTAGGTATACATCAACAATAACATGCTTTGGCCTTTTATCAACTAAAACCTTGTTTATAGGTTACGTGCTACTACCATCATGATTTTCATGCCACCCACAACCCTTTTAAATCAAGCTACAACCTATTTAAAGATAGTCAAGTCCCTATTTTGGCTGCCCTTAATCCTGTCACTGTTACCACAATCCAAATAAAGGAGCCCACGGCCCTATTGAGGCCATGATCTTGATACCCATGACTCTAAGCTCATGTCACAATCCTCTCACCTCAAGTTATGACCCTATTGCAATCCATAATGCAACATCACTAGTCCATGATGTCATTAAAGAGGCCACAATGACACCCCAATACAACAACTAGACACATAAACTAGATACTTGGGTCAAAATAGCATCATGTTGGCCACATACAATTCCCCGCAATGCATTTTAATTGACCCATGATTGATGAAGGTAGCCATAACCCTAATTGCATGGCCTTGTCTACATAACCTCTTCCACAAAAAGTGTCATCTCTAATTAGCATAGTCACACACACATGCACGTGCGCACACACAAACACATAGAGAACCCATGACCAACAAGAGGGAGCCAAGATTGCCCACCATCATCACAAAGAACACCTACATGTTGTGGATTTATTGGTTCAAAAAGGAAGAGAGAAGGATTGTGAGAGAGTAAATGAAGCTTGGAGAATTAAAGACCTTCATCTCCCTAGAAGAGAAGAGAGAAAGAAAGCAAGTTCAACATCATCATAAACATTTGACATCAAGTGAGAGAAAGAAAATAAGTTTGACACATCATAAACATTTGACATCAAGTGAACAAGGTATGCTACAAATCCTTCTATTTTGAGTCACCATGGAAGTTAAGCTCATTCTTTTCTCTAATTCTCCTCTCTATCTCCATTTCCTCGTCTCTCTCACTCCTTGTCAAGAAGCTAAGCAATCATATTCTTGAAGAATCCATCCACACACACAAGCCTTGCTACTTACTTTACTTATGCTTGTGGTATTAAGCTTAACCTAGTCCAAGAGTCATGTCGGTAGATAGGTTGAGATTAAAGTAAGAAAATAGAATATGGCAGGTGGGTAGTCTTAAGCTTGGTATTAAATCAACTCGTGGGAAATATGAGTGGAGTGATGGTTTGAAAATCAAAAGGAAACCTTATCTCTATTGTATTTCTTATCATCATCCACTTACTTGGATCAAGCTTGGATCTTAAACTAATACTATGCTAACATAACAGAATCTCAGCCTACTTTGATCTTACATTGAGACTATGCCAACATAAGAGGATCTTTGCATACTTGGATCTCAGACTAAGACTATACCAACATAAGAACATCTTAGCCTGCTGTTTGGATCTCAACCTAATTGGATCTATAAAAATTACATGATAGCACTGCATGTAAGATTCAAGCAAGGAACATAGAGCACACAATCAATTAGAGAAGAAAAAATATTTCCTTTAATTCCAAAAATACTAATACAAGATGTCTTTGTCTACCCATGCAGTTCTAGTATGAAGCTTAGATGGTGATCTGGATAAATGATAGGTGAAGCTCTCAAGGCTAGCTATTGGAAGAACTCTAATCAAGTGAAAGATAGATTATTATGGTTATGAGGGGGTCTCCCTTTTATAGCCTATGAAGGTGGCCATGTTTGCTTAACCAATATACCTATTAACCTTTGCTAGTCAGCCACCACCAATGAACATTCTCTTTACCATTAGGTAGGGGGCATTGCCCCCAAACCCTTGCCAAGGGGTCCAACACCAAGGGCTATGGAAGTAGCACTTGGGACCCAAAATTAGGGTCCTTGATAACTTCCATACCCTACAACTTGATGCATTATCCCTCGAGTTGCACTAGCTTAAATAGTCTATCTATCCTACAAATTAGACCCACAAAGGTCACTTTTTTTCCATCCAATCATAAAGACCTCATCTAACATACAAGTCACAACATACAAGTTAGATCCACAAAGGTCACCTTTTTTCCATCTAATCATATAGACCTCATCTATGACATAAAGTCAAGATGCAACCAATGTTTGGGCTCACACATGGCTTCTTCTCATAATGGGGACCTTACAACTTTGAGCATCATGGATCATTGGAGTTATCTTCTCAAGGGTGGAGCATTGTACATATCTAATACCCCACCTCAATGTCCACTACTTCTTCAATCCAACACCAAGTCTTTGAAGATTAACTCAAATAAGATAATTCATGAGAGCTTTAGCAAAGTTATTCATCCATTCTCCTCCATTGGATAGTAGACCAAGTCACATGTATAGTGATATTACATCTCCATATCTTTGGCTCATGCATGGAACATTGGATTCTTGGCAACGATGATGCAACTTTTATTATCACATGTTAGCACGATTGGCTCTTCATCATGTACTCCCATATGGCATAGGATCCTCCTTAACCATACTACTTCACACATACCAAAACAAGCTACCTTTTACTCTCAAACCTCAATAGAAGACAATGCTATTGTTGGTTGCTTCTTATTAATTTAAGAGAAGATTCTTGAATCCAAAGAGAGATGACATCAAGAGACTAATTTTCTAGAATCACTATCTCTTGCCAATTTGAGGCATAGTTCTTGACCAACTTGTTTATACCATATGCAAATGAGATGCAAATGTACAAAATGGGAGACTAGTTGTATATGCAAATAATGCTTCATACGAAATCCAAGACATTGGAGAGATCCCCACTATCATAGTATAGAAGGAAAAATTGTCATGCTTGAAAAGGTCTTGTATGTATATTCTAGCCATTGCATGTGCTAGTTTTGTGGTTAAATCCCATATGGACTAATGTAGTGTCTATGGCTATAGTGATGGGAATGCCCTCATTGTCATTACTACTTTGTACAATGGCCTATATAAGCTTGATTTATATGAGGGGAGAGCATCGAAGGATGCATTACAAGTTTATGCCACTATTATTGATGAGACCAAGTTATGGCATGCTTAATTCATTCACCTCATTGTCATTACTACTTTGTACAATGGCCTATATAAGCTTGATTTATATGAGGGGAGAGTATCGAAGGATGCATTACAAGTTTATGCCACTATTATTGATGAGACCAAGTTATGGCATGCTTGATTCATTCACCTCAACTATGGTAGTTTTCTTGCTTGAGAAGAAAAAATATGATGCTTGATCTCCCTCTGTTGGAAGCACCTACTCATAGTATATGTGAGAGTTGTGTACTTGGAAAAATGCATCATGATTTGTTTCCCAAAAGTGGATTTATGTGTGATGATGAGAAATTATAACTTGTACATAGTAATGTATGTGGACCCATGTGTGTCAAATCTATCAAAAGATGCATATATTTTGTTGCATTCATTGATGACATGGTTCATCTCATTATTGAGCATATGCTTTGACACACAAATAAGAAGTGCTTGTATGGTTAAAATACCTTCTTAGTATTGGCTAAAAATGGCAGTGGGTGCAAGTTGATTACACTCTATATAGATTTGGAGGGAAACACATGTCATGAGAGTTTACCACTTTTTTGGCTAAAACGGGAATTAAACATCAATGTACTACACCTTACCCACCTCAACAAAATGGTGTGGCTAAAAGCAAGAATTGGACTTTAATGAAAATGGCATATTGTATGCTTTTACACAATAAGCTACCCAAAAAATTTTGGTGTGATGCTATTATGTGTGTAGTATATGTGCTAAATCATAGCCCCACTAGAGCATTGGCTAAATGTATGCCTTATGAGGCTTGGAATAATAAGAAGCCAGTGGTGTCACAAGTTTATGTCTTTAGCAGTTTGGCATATGCTTTGGTGCCACAACCATGAAGACATAACTTACAAGACAAGGATGCCATATGCATTTTCATTGGTTACAGTGTAGAAAATAAAGGGTATTGCTTGTACCAATCCTCTACAAACAAGGTTTTCATTAGTAGAGATGTGTTATTCATTGAACATGCTAGTCAACCTTCATGGATTGCAAACATTAGTGCAATGCAAGGCTTATGGATATTTTTGATAGCTTGTTGTCATTGTTTCAACAAATGTACCCAATTTTGGTCAATTTCAACAACCTATCAAGGGTTTATAGTAGCAAAATGAGTAACAAACCTATGGTGAATAGAATTCTTATTTTCAGCCCTTTGATCAAGGCGTTGTTGATGATGAAGTGACTGATAAGAGGGCTACTATTTGGGAAGATAAAACAATCCTTAAATGGCTATTGAATATATTACACAACAAAAAACAATATGTTCCACTTCTCATTAGAATTAAAGTAGCCACTAGGCATGTAGAAGGTAACTTGGTTGTGTGGGAACTTGTAGCTACTACATGCAATGAGGAACTTGTTTCTTTATAGGATGGTTTAGAGGAAAGGCATTGGATAATAGCATGTAGTTAGATATGGACTATATCCATAAAAATAGCACATGGAAGTTATTTGCCTTACTTGTTGGCTAGTGTGCTATAGGCAAGCAAGTTTACAAACTACAACACAAATTTGATGGTAGCAACAAGGCATGTCTTCTTGCCAAATGGTATACCCAACAGTATGGGTCCACTTTACATATGACTAGAATTTGCAATGTATTGCTTTGGCTATCCATTTTGATTGGCTGAAGGGAGCTACAAGCTCAATCCCCGAGACCTACGGACCGCTTATTGGTCAAGTGTTTCAAGCCGAGCGGCCATGGCTACCTCTCACATAGCTGATGCGCCCTCCCTACCTATGGTGTGTAGTGAACTTACTTTGATGCCCGAAGAGTAGAGAAGAGAAAAAGATGAAGAGAGGAGATAGGGAGCTTCTTCTCCTCGATCCCTCACTCTTACACACTCATTCCCTCACACTCACTCACTCCCTCTCTCAAGCACAAGTAAGAAGGCAAGAAGAAGAGAAGAAGAAGAAGAAGCTTTTTGCCACACACAAGAATGAGCTTCTCATTCACTTTTCAAGTTTATATACATGCCCTACATCCCACGGGCGGTCATCCTCAATTTTTACATGGTCAGCCATGGCCTATGCCCTTTATCTCCATTCTTTCACTTCTAAGCTAGTCCTACCGCTCTTCTAAGTTCACAATTTGCACAAGAGGGAGACTGGTGCTCTTTTACAAGGATTTGAGAGCACCTTTGCATTTAAAGGTGCACTTTCTTGCTTTTAACTCCAAAAGCATGGCTATTCTTTGTTGGGGATTGCACTTTCCATGCTTTTGTTGGAAATTGCGCCTAGAAGAATAATAAGTCCGAAGAAAATCCAAAAGGGCTATTCTTTGTTGGGGATTGCACTGATGGCTGGCACATGTATTGGTTTTTTGGAGATTCTGCACATGACGATTCTTGGCGAGCTTGCAGGATGATAAAGGATAAGAATTCAGATGTGAGTGTCGATGAAGCACGAACGACCCTTTCGTTGGAGTCTTCAATACTTGCAATTGAAAACCTCTCATATGTGGTCTCTCCCTCGGGGTAGTGCTAGTCTTTTTATCATGTACAAGACATAGTTCGATTAGTTTGGGAGATAGGTCGAACCCTAAGCAAGCTGAGAGTATTGTCCTACACTTGAGGACCCAAACTGTGTATATATTTCAGTGCAGATATTATGTGAGTGGTCGTGCATACTTAGGTATTACGTAGCTAGAAGACCACGGGTCTGGTTCCTCGTAATAATGTGTGGATGAAGCAAAGTTGTCCATCTTGAGGAGAAGTACACATGAAGATGTATGAGACATCCTTTACGTTGTGACAGCATGATGTAGCATAATTAAACACATTGATTTGAACTTTCGGTAGCTCTGGTAGCTACTAGGCTTGCTCAACGAGTACAATGTACTTATCATGGCCATTCGTGCGGTGCTTACCACGATCTATTGCAATGGTATTAAGGCGGAGTTCAAAAAGGAATCGTGCAAATGGATCAAGGTGACAGGTCTAACCATAGGCGAGACAAGCTCTCTAGGTATGTCATGGTCTTGATGTGCCTTGAACAATTGTGGGGGGTGTGTAGAGGGCTAGGGGCCTAGGGACGATGAAGCCAGCCAACTAAGGTCACTGGGCATACCTAATTTGAGGACCCCTAGGTGTGGTGTTGTGATCGTGGGTGCTTCGTTTCTCTCTCTTTTTTTTTTTTTTTAATTTAAAGAATAACATGAGTACAACCATTGCAATACTTTGAGGCTTTCAATTGGATTGGAAAATATCGAGATTCAAAGGTTGCGAAACTGGATATTATAGTGATGATTGTGTCCTAGCCTTGTTGCTAGAGGAACAGTTGTTGAGATGGAGAGATACACTTGAGATTTTGCAAAACCTGTTTGAAATGTATGATGTTGGTATAATTGAGGTAACAGCTACCGTGAGTGCCAAGTGTAGAGTTTGACCCAAAAGGAGAGAGTGGCCACTAATCATGCTTTGGGCCATGCAATATGGACGATCGGTCAGGGTGATTTTTACTTTCGGCCGTGTGGCTTCGTCATGGCTCTTTGTGAGGTTGGTGGTCTTGCGATGACTTGGGCATTGAACACTTTTGTACAAAGACCTGTGTCATCCTGCATCCACTTGATACTTCGTGAGAGTATATGCAAGTCACATGTATCGATTATAATGAACAGATGCAACACAAAAAGATATTACTTTATCAAAATCCTATGGTGCTGACTGTGATGCATATCATCTGTGCTTGTTAAAGACGTGGATGTATTAGTAGTAAGGGAGGTTTGTATAGTTAGGGAGCTTGCCCCTTTAACCACTTAAGGACAAAAAGTTATGGCAATATGGCCTTTGTTAAGCGGCTTCTACAACATGGAGGCTATTCTATTTGTATGAGGCGGGGTGAGTTTGGGTGGTCGGGCGACTGCGGCTATCCCGGTGAGGGGCTCCTATCAGGCTGGGCAAGGAAGTTATCAACCGGGACCCAAATGGTGTAGTCCTTGGCCGCAGTTGTTTCAAGAATGATTTTAAACAATTCATCAAATTCCCACTTGTTTCTAGTTGCCTTCTCCTCTTTTGAGCACCTGGTGCCCGCCGAGCGTCTGGTGGGGACCTGCATGGCCGGTGTTGCTACACCACGGGTGCTCCCTTGAGCCTTCGTCCTCTTGGCTTGGGGAGTTTTTGGCCTCTGTCCCAGGTAGTTTCTCTTAGGGCCTCTTTTCAACACGTACCTCTTTAGAGTAGGCACGTAGCATTCTAGTGGAGGCGCTAGTGCCTTATGCTCCCTCCAATGGTGGAGAGCTTCCTTGTAGGCCAGCTACATTATGTGCTCCATGACGGCTACTAGTGGGGAACTTGAAAAATGTGAACCAAGGGTTAGGCCTTGAGGCAGGATAGAATTATTCACATAATAGGGATTAAACAATGGATTATCAAGCGCATATGACAAGGGGTGCGGTGGGGCATGCAGTGTTTGTTGTAGAGGGACGACCCCCGTGATGATGTTCATTCTGCCTAGACTACAGGGCATATTCCAGCCGATAGCTTTGCTCTTAAGTGTGCTTTGCTGTTAAGTTTTTATGCGTAATTCAACTCTTCATTATGTTTTTCCTTAGTGTTATGTTTTCATGATCACCTTACCCCCTCCCCCTTGTGGAAAGATGAAAATCCTTCCTAGGATTGAATAGGACAAGGCAAGGGCATTAAAGCATAGTGTGGTGTGTTTAACTTGACAATAGCCACTAGTAGAAATTTGGGTTGTATTCCAATTGGGCATGACAATCAAGTTCATGAGGTCTAATGGATGCTTGCGTGATATATGTTAGGGCATTGTGTAGCACATCGCCAGATTGGAGGCCGCTCGCAACGTGTAGCTCTTCTTCTGTAAGGACTTGGTCGATGTAAGGATGGGCCAATAAATGGTCGTCAAGCAGTTTGTTACTCAAGATGGCCATAACCCTAAAAGAAGTAGGAGCTACGTACGTGGGGTCATATTCCACAGCCTTGATCGCGTGTCGCTGCTCGGCATTCATCATAATTTGGCAATCTTTCCGCTCCCATTGGAGGCTTAAGGCGTACCATTGCTATAAGAATGAAGAGGTAGAGTTTGCAAGACTCAGGAGCTCTTCAAGATCTTGGATTGGTGTAGAGCTGGCAGGCTTTCAGTATGAGATCAGCATCATGCCAATGATTGCTTGCTCCTTTGAGACTTCACCGCCAGCGATAAGCTCAGCTGCAACCTTGGGGAATTTGATGGTCATGAGCTCGTACTCTTCCCAGGTGCATGGTAAAGCATGCACTTCAAAAGCAAGTGGCTCATCAAGAAGGCCAAGGTCTAGCACCTCATAACTTTGGGCGAAGGTCGTGAATGTGATGTCCAACATTTTAATGCAAGTAACCAAGTCATCACTTGAATTGGCAGTAAGATCCTTGGCCATAGCAAGAAATGAGTGTCACTCATATGAAGGCTTAAGAATTATTGGTGGCTGCGATGGAACAAAACTAGATGGATGCATTAGCAATGATGTTCCGCTAGATTGCTCCTTGGGATGAGCATCCACTTGTAAGGTTAGTTGTGTGTCCTGCGACTTGGATGACCTACAACTTTCATTGTGAGTTGCTTTGAGCATGCAAGATTCGGCTGCATTAGATGATTGCGGGACATCTAGCTACTGTATAAGTTGATAGGTTTGTGAGATCTCGAGAGACATAGTGGGTTCAGGCTGCACGGGCCTGATGGGTTGAGTCTCTAGAGACTTTGCTCTAGCATCAGTAGTGGTTGGTTTAGAGCCAACGGGTTGTGGCTTTTGCTCATAGATGGGCTTAGGTTTTGGGGCTTTGGCCTTTGTGGTTGTCATAGATTTGACAGCTTGGGTCTTAGGTATGGTTGGTTGTTTAGTGAACATGCTACTTGAAGCATGTGTGGCCACAAGCTATGTAAGGGGTTTGTTCTTAAGGACTGATGTCTTGGGCACCCAGATCTAGCTATTTCCCTCATAGTATCCTTGAGCACGTAATAGGGTTTTGGGGACCCATCGTGGCTTAAGGGTGCGTTTACGGCTTTGGCATCTAGGCTGCATTCTAAGCTTTGCATGAGAGTTCCTAGGTTTGCGAGGCCGCGTTTGCTTATTGAGGGAAGGCTTGCCTTGATGTTTAAGTACCCATTGAAATGTAGATTGCTTAACCTTAGGAGTGGGTTTGGTGGGGTGGTGTTTTGTGGGCTGAGTGGGGTGTGACACATCATGACCCCCCTCCTTAGCCTTAGGCATGGTCTGATCTATTGGTGGAGTGGCGGTCTTGGAGGGACCCGCAGTGCCCTTGTTGAAAGTTGTAACGATGTGCACATTTCCTATGGCAAGGTGGATATGCTGCAGGTCATAATCAACGTAACAATGGGTTTGTCTTTTGAAAGTGCACCCTAACAGTGATGCCTTGCTTGCCTCCTTCATGTTGGGTGACACATAGAAGATGATTGGCAAACTTTTAGACTCAATAGAGACAACGACTTGGCACTTCCCAAGGAATGCATAGGATTCGCCCCCAAATGGGCTAAGTTTAGCGTTAGCTGGCTGCAATTGGGGTTGACCAATGAGGGTCCAATGAGCATGGGTTAGGATATTGATGTCAGCTCCCTCATCGATCAAAGCATCAAAAGAATGTGTCTTTTGGGTTGTGGCCATGATTTGTAAATTAGCTGACGCAGACATTGATAGGGGCCTCTATCATACGGGGCTCGTGTAAAGGATGTGTGGGAGGGTAGTACTTCTTCATGTGACTTCCATTGAAAAAGCCTATGCCCTCGCCTTTCAATGTTTCAAGTTTGACATTTCCCGTCCTACTAATGGCACACACTCTAAAAGTTACTAACCCTCAAAACTTCATTTTCTAATTATGGCCCTTCACAGAGTACAACAACACAAGGTCACACACATTGTTTGACATGCTTGTCAAACCACATTTTTCTTCGCACCTTTTTACAAATTAGAGTGTGGGTGGCGATGAGTCTAGTTTCAGTGAGGCGTTCCAACTCGATAAGATGTTTAGTCCAAGCCTCTTTCCCTTCCCAATACTCCTGCACCGCTATCCTCAAGCTAGGGATAAAAAATTCTAAAGGCAGGATAGCCTTGGTTCTATATGTCAACCTAAAGGGTATTTGTCCCCACAGCCGTTTTATAGGTTGTTCGATAGGCTCATAAAGCTACCATGATCTTATTATCCCAATCACTCCGAGAAGTGGAATCCACCTTTGTGAGCACATTGACCAAGAACTTATTCGTTGATTCTGCTTGGCCATTGGCTTGGGGATAGTACGGTGAAGACTTCCTATGTGTCAAGATTGTGGGAGAGAAGGAAGGAGTCTCGCTTGAAGCTTTCTTGCTTGCACAATGGGGGAAGACACACAAGGGTGGAGGCTGAAAACAGTTTTCCTCTTCTTAGTTTGTGTAAGCCAAAAGAACTCTCGTACAAAGAAATAGAAGAACCCTATATATGGGTCTCAAAACCAAACTCAACTAACTAAGGTGGCATACTAACTGAGCCACGAACTAGAGTAGATAAGGATAGCTATCATGTAGCTATTATTCATGGGCGGTGTACCAACCGCGTCTGCAACTGACAAGTCGGTGACATAAATATACAACGGTCACCCTGGCGTATCACGAGTGGAGCTCGATATCTCAACACTCCCCCTCGAGCTCAATCCCAATTCCTGCACACCAAGCAGGTCTCTGAACTTGCGCAGCTTCTCTGCGCCCAATGCCTTCGTGAATATGTCAGCTACCTGATCCTCTGTGCTGACATAAACTAGATCAATAAGACCTAGTAAAACCCTCTCTCGCACATAGTGATAATGCACCTCAATGTGCTTTGTTCTAGCATGATAGACTGGGTTATTTGCCAAGTGTATACTACTCATGTTGTCACAATAAATGACAACTGGCCCATCTGTAGACTGATGCATATCATAAAGTAGCTTATGCAACCAAGCTACCTCACATGCAGCCATTGCTGCACCCCTGTACTCAGCCTCTGTGCTCGACAAGGCAACTGTAGGCTGTTTCTTGCTGCTCCAAGTGACTGCAGCACTCCCAAAAGAGAATACATATCCACTGGTAGATCGTCTATCAGAAATACTACCAGCCCAATCAGCATCAGTGTATCCATGCAACTGTATCTGAACCCCAGTCTCATAAAATAGTCCATACTGCAATGTGGACTTCACATACCTAAGTATGCGTCTAGCCGCATCCAAATGTGGTTTCCTTGGAGCCTGCATAAACTGACTTACCAATCCAACAGCATAGCTCAAATCTGGCCTGGTAATAGTCATATAAATCAAACTTCCTACTATGCGTCTGTACATAGTAGGGTCTTCTAGAAGCTCACCTGCATCTGTGCTCAGCTTCACATTTTGCTCCAAAGGAACTGAAATAGGCTTACAGCCTGTCATTCCATATTTGGACAGCATGTCCAATCCATACTGCCTCTGCAAGAGCTGTATCCCACTTGGTGATCTAATCACCTCAATGCCCAAGAAATAACGCAGCTCTCCCAAATCCTTCATCTCAAACTTTTGCTTCAATAGCATTTTCACATGAAGGATATCTTCATCACTGTCACCTGTCATAATCAAATCATCAACATAAATGACAAGCAGCATAATACCTTTCTCTGTCTTTCTCACATAAAGTGAGAAATCTGCCTTGGAAATCTGAAAGCCAATAGTGACAAGATACTGTCCTATCTTGTCAGACCATGCTCTAGGTGCTTGCTTCAAGCCATACAAGGCTTTCTTCAACCTGCAAACAAACTCAGGATGAACAGCATGCACATAACCTGGTGGCTGCTCCATATAGACCTCTTCTTGCAAATCACCATGCAAGAAGGCATTCTTTACATCCATCTGATGTAAAGACCATCCCTTTGATGCAGCCATAGCAATGACTGCTCTTACGGTTGCCATCCTTGCAACCGGACTGAATGTTTCTTCATAGTCAATGCCATATGTTTGTGCATACCCCTTGACTACTAATCTTGCCTTGTATCTGTTCACAGAACCATCAGCATTGTGCTTCACCTTATAAACCCACTTACAGCCAATTGCATTCTTACCTTTAGGCAAAGGTACTAACTCCCATGTAGCATTTGCTTCCAAGGCATCCATTTCTTCATCCATGGCTTTCTCCCATTTTTCTTTTCCCATGGCTTGCTCAAAAGATGTGGGTTCTGGTTCCTGTATCACTTTGACCATATATGCATAGTGAATGGCTGTAAATCCATCATATTTCAGCCTATCCACAGGATACCTAGCTCTTGTAGACCTGCGCAAAGTAGGTTCACTCCCAAGTGCTCTCAAAACATCCCTGGTCTTCCTTACTCCAGGTGTAACAATAGAAGGAATACCCAACTCATCATCAATGCTCTGTTCTGAGCCACTGGATTCCCCATCCACATAAGAGTGACCTGCATTCACATCAAACATGGGCTGATCAACCTTCTCTTTTCCTTTTCGTGATACCTGCATACCACTATCTGCATTGCTTTGAGAAGATTCTCCTGATCTCAATCTGCCTGTCCATGGCGAAGAATGTGAACCACTGCTAGAGGACGCTCCAGGTCCACTAATATTTTGTGACTGCTGCTGTGAATTCTGTGCAGCATTACCATTTTGTGCATCTACATCATCAATCACATTTACTGGTTTATACCAGCTACTCATCTCATCAAAAACAACATCTCTGCTCACTGTAAACTTACGAGTAGAAGGGTTATAGCATCTATACCCTTTTTGCTGCAGAGAGTAACCAATAAAGATGCACTTCTCAGCTTTTGGATCCAACTTGGATCTCAGCTCATCTGGCACATGTACATAGGCAATGCAACCAAAAATTTTCAGATGAGAAATATCTGGTTTCCTACCAGTATACCTCTCCTCTGGAGTCATTCCATGTATTGCTGCAGTGGGAGTCGTGTTCATTATGTAGACTGCTGTAGCAACTGCTTCAGCCCAATAAAAATCTGGCAGGTCTTTTTCATTGAGCATGGCACGAGACACCTCTCCAATATGTCTGTTTTTTCTTTCTGCAATTCCATTTTGTTGTGGGGTATAACTACATGAATATTGCTGCTTTATGCCATGCTCCTGCAGGAACCTTGCAAACTCATTTGAGAGGTACTCTCCCCCTCCATCTGACCTTAGGCATTTTATCTGCAGGCCTGTTTCTTTTTCAACCATAGCTTTAAGAGTTTTGAAATGCCCAAAAACTTCACTTTTCTTTTTCATAAAATACACCCAAACTTTTCTGCTATAGTCATCAATAAAAGTGACAAAATAATGACAGCCTCCAAGAGATGCAGCTTTAGTAGTCCACACATCAGAGTGGATTAATTCCAATGGCTTCTCACTCTCTTGAACATGTCTAGGAAATGGTTTCCTTGCCTGTTTTCCAAACTGACAGGCTTCACATACCTTATGCATTTCTGCAACCTTGAATTTGGGCAATCCTGCAACAATATTTTGGGCCTGCATTGATTTAAGTCGCTGTACATTAACATGACCAATGCGTTTATGCCAGATATCAATATCTGCAACTACACCGGTCCCATGTGCAAACATTGCTGCACTCAATTCAGACATGTCTGCATCCAACGTAAACATTCTGCCCTTCTTCTTTCCTTTTGCTATCAAGCGACCTTTATTTTTCATATCCTCAACAAAGCATCCATGAGGATTAAATCTGACCTGCAAGCCCTGTTCAACCATTTGACCAACAGAAACCAGATTCTTGGTGATATTCGGGACATGAAATACATCGGACAGGTATTTCTTTTTCCCATCCTGCATAGACAAGGGAATTTTTCCAATCTGCACAATAGGATGTGCAGTATCATCACCAGTCTCCACAAATCCTGGTTTTTCCATTTTCCTTGCATCCTCCATCCATTCTGCATGACCTGTCATGTGGTTTGATGCACCTGAGTCAACATACCATACATCATTGCTTTCTTCTGCACTTGTCACAGAATTGTTCATGTGCTGCACCATGAACAAATGCTCATTTCTGTCATCACCCTGTCTGCTAGAAGATGCATAATTCCCTTGTTGCAGTTTTCCATTCATGATGTCATTCTGCTTTTTATAGCAGTCTTTAGCCATATGACCCATTTTACCACAGTAGTAGCATTCAACATTACTGTTTGCATTTTGACCTCTTTGCCATCCACCACGACCTCTTTGGCTCCCCCTGCCTCTAGAGTTACCACGTCCTCCTCCATAGGACTGGTTTTCTTGAGTTTGCTGCATATTCTGATTTCTACCACGGCCTCCAAATCGGCCTCCTCTACCTCTGCCTCTACCTCTTCCAGCATTTGAGTAGAAGACAGCTTCTTTTGAAGTTCCTCCTGAAGAAGATGCACCACCATTTCTCTGTTCCTCAGAAATTAGAAGAGCAATCAACTCCTCAAAATCAGGAAATCTTTCACGAACTGAAATGGATGTTCGAAACTGTGCATAATCCTTTCCTAGACCATTCAAGGTCACAGAAACTAAATCATCATCTTCCACTGGTGACCCAATGGAAGCAAGTGCATCTGCAATCTTCTTCACCTTCATATGGTAGTCGTTGATGCTCATATTTTCTCTTTGCACATTGTGCAACTCTTGCTTGAGCTGCATTTTCCTGGCTTGCGTATTTGTGCTATACATCTTTGACAGAGTATCCCATGCCTCCTTTGGCGTACTTGCATCCTGAATATGCACAATCATAGAGTCTGAAATGCTGATAGACAGCCAGTACATAACTTTCCTGGCTCTCTCATGCCATGCTTTGAATGCCTGCATTTGCTGTTGATTGGGAACATCAGGAAGAACTGGTTCTTCTTCATTTCCTGCAACAAATTCCCAATATCCTTTTCCCATAAGGAAATTCGTCATTCTAAACTTCCATGCTTGGAAGTTGTTCTTGTCAAGCTTTTCAGTGACAATCTGTGAAAGAGAATCAGATGCCATTACAGAAGAGTGCAAAAAATTCTGTCACTGCAAAAAACTCTGCTTCACCCTCACAAGGGCAAATCTGCAAAACTGGCGAAAGTGGTATTTGACCACACAGTCACTTCCTAGTGACGATTTTGCATCAACAGGCAACAGGGATGATTCTGTAACTCCCAATGTCTCTGCGCACAAGCATACAATGCAATTTTCACAGTAGCTATTCACCGACCTGTAGAACAGTGGTCGCACAGCATAAAACAGGGCCTTTTCCTGAGTGCGTGCAGAAAACTTCCGGCTCCAAAACAGGCCCCGAAATGGCCTCAAATCAAAGAAACAGGGTCGCCAAGAGCTAAAGCTCTCTCCCGTAGCATATACTGCCCTCTTGCTTCACCGCGAAGGGCGTCTCAACCTGAGACAATGCACTCCTGCACTTTCCGGCTGTGCTACCTGCAGAGATCTGCTCCCAAAACAGAAAATGAAAGCAACACTGCTCCTCTTACCAGAACACCGCGAGCTTGGCTTGCTTTCTTGAGCTCCTTACCACGAACAAGGCTCTGATACCATGTCAAGATTGTGGGAGAGAAGGAAGGAGTCTCGCTTGAAGCTTTCTTGCTTGCACAATGGGGGAAGACACACAAGGGTGGAGGCTGAAAACAGTTTTCCTCTTCTTAGTTTGTGTAAGCCAAAAGAACTCTCGTACAAAGAAATAGAAGAACCCTATATATGGGTCTCAAAACCAAACTCAACTAACTAAGGTGGCATACTAACTGAGCCACGAACTAGAGTAGATAAGGATAGCTATCATGTAGCTATTATTCATGGGCGGTGTACCAACCGCGTCTGCAACTGACAAGTCGGTGACATAAATATACAACGGTCACCCTGGCGTATCACGAGTGGAGCTCGATATCTCAACACTATGGATGATCAAGAAGGTTGGGAGCAGGTGGGCAATCACCTCATTGATGTAGTGGGTGCCTTGATCGCTCACTATCTCAATAGGGAAACCAAATCTCGAGATGAATTTCTCCCATAAGAACTTTGATGTGGTCCTTGCATCGTTCTTCCTTGTGGCTCTTGCTTCAGCCCATTTTGTCAAATAGTCAGTTGCTACGATGATATATCGAGCTTGTGAATACTGGGTTGTAGGACTAATGGGTCTGATGAAGTCAATGCCCCATTTCTCGAAAGGTTGTCGTGCTATTATAGGGGTCAATTCCATTTTGTCCTTTCATGTGGGGACCTTGGTCCTTTGGCACTCATCACAGTGCTTGACAAATCTAGCTGCATCACACAAAATAGGGTGGGCCACCACAGTTGAGACTACAGCACCTTGCGGGCTGTCATGTCTCCACTAAAATGTCCCTCGGCGATTCCTGTGTGGGCCACCACAGTTGAGACTATAGCACCTTGCGGGCTGTTGTGTCTCCACTAAAATGTCCCCCGGCGATTTTGGCATATGCCTCTCTCAATGTCTCATGCATCTCATGTTCGCGCACACACTTGCATAGCAACCTATCTTGCCCTAGCCTATAGAGGCCAGCAATCAACTGATAGGGTTGGATCTTCACAATAAGCCTCCTAAGCTTGGCCTTCTAGATAGGTCTCTCGGGTAGATCGTGTTCAAGAACATGGATGACATCGTCAGCCTAGTATGGCATTAAATCAGCCTTGAATAATTCCTTGTCACTCGATAGGCCAAAGAGATGTGCATCTAGAAGGTTGTCGCGGCTTCACCTGTGGGTATGCGAGACATGTAATCTACCATGTAATGTTGTTTCCCTTTGCATACAACCACAGAGAAGTCAAACTCTAGAAGAAGCAATAACCTTTGTGCAATGCATCCTGTAGCGCAAGTCTTGTTCAATAGATAGAGCAATGCTTGATGGTCAACAAGAAAGGTGAAGGGTGTGGCCAAAAGATAATGTCTAAATTTCTTAATGGAAAACACCATGGCTAGCCCCTCCCTTTCCATAATGGAATAGTTTATCTCCGTGTCAATGAGCTGTGTGCTAGCAAAGCTCACTAGGTAATCAAGATTGTGTTCACCATGTTGGCACAGAACAGCTCCAATTGCAAACTTAGATGCATCTATATGCACATGGAACGTTCTGGTCCAATCTGGGGCTCATAAGATGGGTGTGGTGGTAAGAGCCTTTTTCAATTCTTTGTAAGCATGTTGGCATTCTTCAGTCCACTCGAATACAATTAGCGGCTTGTACAATGGTCTTGCGATTAGTGCATAATTCAGTACAAAGCACCGATAGTACCTTGTGTGACCTAAGAAGCATTGAACACCCCTATAATTGTTGGGTGGTGGCAAGTTGACAATAGCCGTGATCTTCGAAAAATTAGTGGCAATGCCATTCTTGGACACCACATGCCCTAGGATGCATCCGTGTTTCATCCAAAATTGGCACTTCCGAGGGTTCAATGAGAGATTATAAAGTTGACACCACTCAAAGATTGCCCGTAGTTTCTCTAAGTGTTCCGTCCAACTAGAGTGTACGCATAGATTGTTCGCAAACACCTCTAGCTTGCATCTAAGCATGTCTTTGAAGATCGTGCACATCAAGCGTTGGAAGGTTGCGGGCACATTCATTAGCCCAAAGGGCATAATGATGTAGGCGAATACCCCCCACTCTGTAGTAAAGGCAATCTTGTGCCTGTCGTCGAGGTGTACTTGCACTTGATTGTAGCCCCAGAAGCCGTCCAGGAAACTGTAGGCTTTTTTACCTACCACCCTCTCAAGCATGTGCTCAGTGTATGGCAATGGGTAGTTATCTATTTTCATAGCAGCATTGACTTTCTTGTAGTTGATGCACACTCAAATCTTTCCATTTTTCTTCATAACAATCACTATAGGTGATACCCAGTCCATGTACTCTATTTCATAGATGAATCCTGCTCTCGTGAGTTTATCAATTTCCTCTTTTATTTCATGGGCATGCTTTGGATTCATGGGGTAAGGGCATTGTTTTACAAGGATAGTGTCAATGACCATATGGATGTTGTGGGTCACAACCCTGGGGTCAACTCCCTTAAGTTCATCTAGAGACTAGGCAAACACATCCACATACTCTCATAGGAGAGCAACAAGGCTAGCCTCCTCATCCTTGGTCAGGTCCTCTACTATGAATATAGGTTGAGGATTCCTGTGCAAAGAAACACCTCATGTTTATGTGAACAATCCTATGTTACATTTCTAAGTGACAATATTACTTTAACACTATAGTGGCACACTTTAATGTGGACGAGCTTCATTTTATCCACGTCCGATAAAAACTTGGCACACTTTGGATCTGTACAACGCCTCGATAATGTAAACACGGCCCTGAAATATACACACAAAATTAATGAATAGAATATACATGTGACACAACATATTACATGGATGCATATAGATTGTTAAGATACTTGTGTACATAGGGTAGACACTCTGTGAAATCAATGCATCCCAACAAGTCAAGGCATAGGATGGCGCCTTGATCACCAAGTAATTTGTCAACCCTTTTTAGCATAGGGTCAAAGACCACAAATAGGCACCAATGTGACATGTACATCAAAGATTGCTATTAAACTCAGCGCATCAAAGGGCTATGATTTATCATTTCCATTAAGTATGCATGCAGGAACTACAAACCTCACAAGCACTGGAAGAAATATAAATGTGGCCCCCCTGGGATCGCAACTATCAAAGTAATTTCTCAATGGCACACCATGATCTTATGGCTCGACTATATTGATGTATGGAAACCACAGACTATCCACGAAATATATATCACGCATGTACTCTCTTGGAATCACATACTCCATCCAACTATGAATGAAAGCCAAATTTAGTTTAGTAAAATAATAAAACCCCAAACCCTAATCATTAGGCAACTACCAAGAAAGCTGTAACCAGTTTAGTAAACTTACATGGCGAACAAATTCATAGTACAGGTGGATGCTTCCTCTATGCACTGCAATGCATCCAACAAAGCATGTTGACATCCACATCCACATGGAGTTTTGAATGTAGAGCCATGAACTCAGTATGTACAGAACTCTCTAACCTGAAATGATACCATAAAGCAACCACACACAATGCAACCAAGCACAACTACAAGAAGTACAACACATAGAACACATTACAATTAATAAGAATGAACCTTGAGGTGGCACTTTTTTGCCCCCTCGTCTTGACAGGAGAGCCATTCATAAAGATGTCAACGGAACTACATCCAATCGCGGATATGTAATGGGGCATGCCACTTGGATACTCAAGAGGGGAGGAGATGGTGATTGAGGTGGGTCGAGGTGACAGGAGGAGCGACGTGAAGTGCTTACTCCCCTCGCCTTGCAACATCATAAGCATAACTATAACCATAACCATAATCCATAACCATAACCTTGACATAATCCATTACATAATCCATAACCATAACATAATTCATAAGCCATAATCCATAACATAATCCATAATCCTAAAGCATTAACCTAACATAACCATAACATAATCCACAACCCTAAACCATAACCATAACATAACATAACCATAACCATAGCCTAACATAACCATAGCATAACGTAGCATAACCATAACACAATCCATAACCATAACCATAAGCCACAAACTTGCCCATAAACTAACCTGAAAATCCATAACATCGCCAATGGATAGAGGACCAGCCCGCAACAAGCTATCCATCTCCATCTGAAGGTTTCGCTTCACTGTTTGCAACTCAAGATGGTGGTCTAGGACTTGACCCTCATCCTCAACATGAGGCACATCCTCAGACTCTCGTGTGTGAGGCCGTTTCTAAGGAAGGCAACTTGTGAGTAAATACACATATATAAAAAATGATAAACTCAAGGCCAAGGTAAAAAAATTGCATTCACATATGATACTATAGAAGGGAAAAGAATATCAGGTAGGAGACTTACATGTTTTTTGTAGCCATTTGCTATCCGACTCTGAGTTCTCTGCACGTGCTCATCTCTTTTGGAATCATATTTGTCCATTTGTCTACTCACAAATGCCTCCACGTACTCCTGCCTCTCCATGGTATGCTCAACGTCTTCGAGCAAGTTACATAAAGATCTTGCTCTCACATACTGAGCCTTCTCGTACTTACTCCCGACCAAACTCATCTTTCTTTCAAGGCCAAAGAACTGAGCCTCTGCCTAGCGGTGCTAAGCACCAACAGTATGGCAAGCATGTTGTGTGCCTATGGGGCGGCTGGTCTTTCGACATGGAATATCAAAGTGGATGCCATGCTCAACCTTCAAGTGTTCTATCATCCTTGCCCATCTCTTTATGTTTATATGCCTCTTCAGACAAAGAATATCAACATGGCACTAATGGGCAAGAGACCCATTAGGTAGTGTGATCTCCCTGTACGGTGGGTTTTCCTATGTAAAATGGCATTCTATTAAGTATCACAACATCTTAGGAGTGTGTATTGTGATAAATGAATCTAACTACATAAGTGTAGCCTCCAAGCTTACTAACAATATCAAAAGTAGAATAAGCACTTACCTAAGTGTAGCTCGGCACATCTCTTTCAATGGATGTCTGAGATGCACCTGTCGCAAGAACCCCTCTACGAGCACATCGAGAGGATGATGCAACCTAAAAAATGTAAACCAAACCACATAATACGTGAGAAATCAACAATGAACGTCACGAAAACCCTAAACTAATATTGAATAAGGCATTTTATTCTCATATTTTTTCACGAATTAGAGGCGTCCAACGAAGAATGGCTGCGAGTGTGTGGAGCCATTTGCCCAATGTAAAAGCGTGCTTTGTAGTTGTAAGACATTTGTTGGGTTCCATAATCCATTCCATGAATGTCCCACAAGTCATAAAATATGTATCTTCAATAGAAAAACTTCTCCTTTAGAGCTTTCTTGAACTCATCCCATCCTGCATCTTTTACATAAATTTCATTTATGAATGGCTTTAACTCATGCACTACAAGCTGCACAAAATACTACACAATGAACTTTTTAATCATTCCCTACATAGGAAAAAAAGAGAAATTCCCTATCTATTGCCTAGTTAAAAATACACATAAGTAGGGAAATTAAGTAACAATAAAAATGGAACATTTCCTAGTTAGAGAAACTAGGGAATCACATAGGAAATCTAGCTATTTGCACTCATGGGCATACTTCATATGCATGTGCTCTAAGTAGAGTTCTCAATAAAGGGCATTCATAAGGACGGGTTGTATTTCTACCTTTATTGATTATGCCAACATCACTGGAGCAACTTTGCTACAGTGAGGAATGGCCATGTAATCTGCATCACATGGAAAATACGAAAATTAGAAAGAAAATGTACTGTTGCTAGGAGATTTCTATCATCATTTGTTGCTGCTGCAAAAACTAGTTCTTGAGTGCAACCAATGTCTCCAATAGAGGCCCATATGTATTGCGCCTTGTCTTTCACCATATGTCTACTAGTCCTTCCATCGATCAAAGTCACTAAGCACTGAGGTATTTCCTAAACAACTACTCTATAAGGCACACTCCTTATCTAGTCTTTATACAAGCTCCTTATGGAAAGATCCTTAGCTACATTAACAAATCTAGCTTGTTGCATCAATTGTGTTTAAGGGCCTACCTCTTGTTACCTATTGAGGCAATGGACCTATACATCATTGGATCCTTTTCTTTGGCCTTTGCATATGAATCTCTACATTAGTGGCTTCTTGGCTTATAACCTTTGCAATTTTGTGCCCTTGTCTATAGCTCCAATATTTCAAAAACCTTTCAAGACACAAAGAGACTTCCAAGAACAAAGCGAGATAGTAACATGCAATGGTCCAGCTAAAAACACAGCAAGAGTAACATTTTTACTAATTCTTATTGTGCAAAAGGCAAGGTCAAACAAGATAGAAACATGGCAAATCTATTTACCACACTATAATACACTATAGCCGCAAAACTTGGACAACATATAGATTGCATTGGGGATAGAACAAGTGCATCCAAGGAAAATAATCTTGTCATTAACATATAGATTGCATGGGGGATAGAACACGTGCATCCAAGGAAAATAATCTAGTCATTAACATGGTCAAAATAGATACTTTAATGCTTTAAAAGATTGCACCTCTTAGAAACACACTAATGCCCAATGCTCTCCTTATTATAGTGCACTAAAGAAATTATTGTGAGGCCTAGCTAAATCTCGCAAACTAGTGGTGTAAAGTCCTAAGCCATAATTATTTACACTTCAAGCTAGTAACTCCTACATCATTATTTGCTACTAACAGAGAATCACGATGCTCATTTTGTTCACTTGGAAGGACCCTAAACCTGGTGCATAAAGACAATGTTGGCCCAACTCAAACATCAAGCATTGGCAAACCACCACAAAGCTCTTCCCTAGCATATATAGGAGGCCAATGAGCACAGTAATGGGTATATTAAGATCCCCTTGGTCATGTTGAAACAATGACTTGAGCAGGTAAATCTAGCATTGAAATATTGTCCTATGGTATCATCAAGTGTGGCATATGAAATGCAAGATACTCACATAATTTCTCAAGGTTATATTATGCAGCAAACCTATGTGGTTTCATCTAAAAAAGATATCATTGTAACACACCCTCCTTTAAAGTGATTATGTTATAAGAAGAGAACAATTTTAGAAAAGAGAGAAGAGAAGAAAGGCAACCAGAAAGTGGAGGGAACATGACTTCATTTTTTTTGTGGGTCACTTGCTTGTGCCTTGTGGAGGCTGATGTCATGAGCTGCAATAGTCTTCATCACTTAGCATGTTGTACATTTTTTCCCCCTTCTTGTAACATCTAGCCAATAAATATGGGGAGCTTTTTGTAGTAACCCCTCACCTAAAACAGCTTACTTTCTCCACAATCAAAGTAAAAGAGCTTATTTATATGAAAAGAAAAACATAATAGGTGTACGATGTAGATTTTAAGCAGCCAATTTGATTCATGTAAGATGAACACCCTTTGGCATCCTTCAACAACAATTGAAGTGGTCTTTGATGCCACACATAATAATTGTAGCCAACTTCACTATCAATGCCATTCACATCCACTACATAATCAAGACCCACTGTATTGGGTGCTCCTCTTGATGAACAATCAATGCTTTGTGAGAAATGCTGGAAATTGCATCAGCCTCTACTATGCTATGTATTAATGCTAAATGGTCAACATGAATCTCTACCTCTTTGAATGAGGGGAGAGCCCTTCGGGAAGTCTCACAACATAAGCATCATGCATAAAAGAAAATTATTTGCCTAGATCACTAGATTCTATAAGAACAAGACTAATGTTTAAGATGCCCATAAATGCATGCAAATGTCCAATTGTATATCATTGTAAGAGTTTCCTTATATCAATACCCACTTGCACTTAAATCCTCACGAGCATGACTATCAAGTAGAAACTCTATGATCATACCTGGTTATCATCACAGCCATGAAGGCTCAACAACAAATCAAAATCAAGATAGAGATGAGCATTTACTTGTCCCCTGCTAATTCATTGCTTCAAAAAGGAAAAGGCCCAGTTTTATACTGTGCAGCCACTGTTCTACAGGTCGGTGAATAGTTACTGTAAAAATTGCATTGTATGCTTGTGCGCAGAGACATTGGGAGTTACAGAATCATCCCTGTTGCCTGTTGATGCAAAATCGTCACTAGGAAGTGAATGTGTGGTCAAATACCACTTTCGCCAGTTTTGCAGATTTTCCCTTGTGAGGGTGAAGCTGTGGTTTTTGCAGTGACAGAATTTTTTGCAGTCTTCTGTAATGGCATCTGATTCTCTTTCACAGATTGTCACTGAAAAGCTTGACAAGAACAACTTCCAAGCATGGAAGTTTAGAATGACGAATTTCCTTATGGGAAAAGGATATTGGGAATTTGTTGCAGGAAATGAAGAAGAACCAGTTCTTCCTGATGTTCCCAATCAACAGCAAATGCAAGCATTTAAAGCATGGCATGAGAGAGCCAGGAAAGTTATGTATTGGCTGTCTATCAGCATTTCAGACTCTATGATTGTGCATATTCAGGATGCAAGTACGCCAAAGGAGGGATGGGATACTTTGTCAAAAATGTATAGCACAAATACGCAAGCCAGGAAAATGCAGCTCAAGCAAGAGTTGCACAATGTGCAAAGAGAAAATATGAGCATCAACGACTACCACATGAAGGTGAAGAAGATTGCAGATGCACTTGCTTCCATTGGGTCACCAGTGGAAGATGATGATTTAGTTTCTGTGACCTTGAATGGTCTAGGAAAGGATTATGCACAGTTTCGGACATCCATTTCAGTTCGTGAAAGATTTCCTGATTTTGAGGAGCAAATTGCTCTTCTAATTTCTGAGGAGCAAAGAAATGGTGATGCATCTTCTTCAGGAGGAACTTCAAAAGAAGCTGTCTTCTACTCAAATGCTGGAAGAGGTAGAGGCAGAGGTAGAGGAGGCCGATTTGGAGGCCGTGGTGGCAGAAATCAGAATATGCAGCAAACTCAAGAAAACCAGTCCTATGGAGGAGGACGTGGTAACTCTAGAGGCAGGGGGAGCCAAAGAGGTCGTGGTGGATGGCAAAGAGGCCAAAATGCAAACAGTAATGTTGAATGCTACTACTGTGGTAAAATGGGTCATATGGTTAAAGACTGCTATAAAAAGCAGAATGATATCATGAATGGAAAGCTGCAACAAGGGAATTATGCATCTTCTAATAGACAGGGTGATGACAGAAATGAGCATCTGTTTATGGTGCAGCACATGAACAATTCTGTGACAAGTGCAGAAGAAAGCAACGATGTATGGTATGTTGACTCAGGTGCATCAAACCATATGACAGGTCATGCAGAATGGATGGAGGATGCAAGGAAAATGGAAAAACCAGGATTTGTGGAGACTGGTGATGATACTGCACATCCTATTGTGCAGATTGGAAAAATTCCTTTGTCTATGCATGATGGGAAAAAGAAATACCTGTCCGATGTATTTCATGTCCCGAATATCACCAAGAATCTGGTTTCTGTTGGTCAAATGGTTGAGCAGGGCTTGCAGGTCAGATTTAATCCTCACGGATGCTTTGTTGAGGATATGAAAAATAAAGGTCGCTTGATAGCAAAAGGAAAGAAGAAGGGCAGAATGTTTACATTGGATGCAGACATGTCTGAATTGAGCGCAGCAATGTTTGCACATGGGACCGGTGTAGTTGCAGATATTGATATCTGGCATAAACGCATTGGTCATGTTAATGTACAGCGACTTAAATCAATGCAGGCCCAAAATATTGTTGCAGGTTTGCCGAAATTCAAGGTTGCAGAAATGCATAAGGTATGTGAAGCCTGTCAGTTTGGAAAACAGGCAAGGAAACCATTTCCTAGACATGTTCAAGAGAGTAAGAAGCCATTGGAATTAATCCACTCTGATGTGTGGACAACTAAAGCTGCATCTCTTGGAGGCTGTCATTATTTTGTCAGTTTTATTGATGACTATAGCGGAAAAGTTTGGGTGTATTTTATGAAAAAGAAAAGTGAAGTTTTTGGGCATTTCAAAACTCTTAAAGCTATGGTTGAAAAAGAAACAGGCCTGTAGATAAAATGCCTAAGGTCAGATGGAGGGGGAGAGTACCTCCCAAATGAGTTTGCAAGGTTCCTGCAGGAGCATGGCATAAAGCAGCAATATTCATGCAGTCATACCCCACAACAAAATGGAATTGCAGAAAGGAAAAACAGGCATATTGGAGAGGTATCTCGTGCCATGCTCAATGAAAAAGACTTGCCAGATTTTTATTGGGCTGAAGCAGTTGCTACAGCAGTCTACATAATGAACAGGACTCCCACTGCAGCAATACATGGAATGACTCCAGAGGAGAGGTATACTGGTCGGAAACCAGATATTTCTCATTTGAAAATTTTTGGTTGCATTGCCTATGTACATGTGCCAGGTGAGTTGAGATCCAAGTTGGATCCAAAAGCTGAGAAGTGTATCTTTATTGGTCTGCAGCAAAAAGGGTATAGATGCTATAACCCTTCTACTCGTAAGTTTACAGTGAGCAGAGATATTGTTTTTTATGAGATGAGTAGCTGGTATAAACCACTAAATGTGATTGATGATGTAGATGCACAAAATGGTAATGCTGCACAAAATTCACAGCAGCAGTCACAAAATATTAGTGGACCTGGAGCGTCCTCTAGTAGTGGTTCACATTCTTCGCCATGGACAGGCAGATTGAGATCAGGAGAATCTTCTCAAAGTAATGCAGATAGTGGTATGCAGGTATCACGAAAAGAAAAAGAGAAGGTTGATCAGCCCATGTTTGATGTGAATGCAGGTCACTCTTATGTGGATGGTGAATCCAGTGGCTCAGAACAGAGCATTGATGATGAGTTGGGTATTCCTTCTATTGTTACACCTGGAGTAAGGAAGACCAGGGATGTTTTGAGAGCACCTGAGAGTGAACCTACTTTGCGCAGGTCTACGAGAGCTAGGTATCCTGTGGATAGGCTGAAATATGATGGATTTACAGCCATTCACTATGCATATATGGTTAAAGTGATACAGGAACCAGAACCCACTTCTTTCGAGGAAGCCATGGGAAAAGAAAAATGGGAGAAAGCCATGGATGAAGAAATGGATGCCTTGGAAGCAAATGCTACATGGAAATTGGTACCTTTGCCTAAAGGTAAAAATGCAATTGGCTGTAAGTGGGTTTATAAGGTGAAGCACAATGCAAATGGTTCTGTGAACAGATACAAGGCAAGATTAGTAGTCAAGGGGTATGCACAAACATATGGCATTGACTATGAAGAAACATTCAGTCCGGTTGCAAGGATGGCAACCGTAAGAGCAGTCATTGCTATGGCTGCATCAAAGGGATGGTCTTTACATCAGATGGATGTAAAGAATGCCTTCTTGCATGGTGATTTGCAAGAAGAGGTCTATATGGAGCAGCCACCAGGTTATGTGCATGCTATTCATCCTGAGTTTGTTTGCAGGTTGAAGAAAGCCTTGTATGGCTTGAAGCAAGCACCTAGAGCATGGTCTGACAAGATAGGACAGTATCTTGTCACTATTGGCTTTCAGATTTCCAAGGCAGATTTCTCACTTTATGTGAGAAAAACAGAGAAAGGTATTATGCTACTTGTCATTTATGTTGATGATTTGATTATGACAGGTGACAGTGATGAAGATATCCTTCATGTGAAAATGCTATTGAAGCAGAAGTTTGAGATGAAGGATTTGGGAGAGCTGCGTTATTTCTTGGGCATTGAGGTGATTAGATCACCAAGTGGGATACAGCTCTTGCAGAGGCAGTATGGATTGGACATGCTGTCCAAATATGGGATGATAGGCTGTAAGCCTATTTCAGTTCCTTTGGAGCAGAATGTGAAGCTAAGCACAGATGCAGGTGAGCTTCTAGAAGACCCTACTATGTACAGACGCATAGTAGGAAGTTTGATTTATATGACTATTACCAGGCCAGATTTGAGCTATGCTGTTGGATTGGTAAGTCAGTTTATGCAGGCTCCAAGGAAACCACATTTGGATGCGGCTAGACGCATACTCAGATATGTGAAGTCCACATTGCAGTATGGACTATTTTATGAGACTGGGGTTCAGATACAGTTGCATGGATACACTAATGCTGATTGGGCTGGTAGTATTTCTAATAGAGGATCTACTAGTGGATATGTGTTCTCTTTTGGGAGTGCTGCAGTCACTTGGAGCAGCAAGAAACAGCCTACAGTTGCCTTGTCGAGCACAGAGGCTGAGTACAGGGGTGCAGCAATGGCTGCATGTGAGGTAGCTTGGTTGCATAAGCTACTTTATGATATGCATCAGTCTACAGATGGGCCAGTTGTCATTTATTGTGTGAACATGAGTAGTATACACTTGGCAAATAACCCAGTCTATCATGCTAGAACAAAGCACATTGAGGTGCATTATCACTATGTGCGAGAGAGGGTTTTATTAGGTCTTATTGATCTAGTTTATGTCAGCACAGAGGATCAGGTAGCTGACATATTCACAAAGGCATTGGGCGCAGATAAGCTGCGCAAGTTCAGAGACCTGCTTGGTGTGCAGGAATTGGGATTGAGCTCGAGGGGGAGTGTTGAGATATCGAGCTCCACTCGTGATATGCCAGGGTGACCGTTGTGTATTTATGTCACCGACTTGTCAGTTGCAGACGCGGTTGGTACACCGCCCATGAATAATAGCTAGATGATAGCTATCCTTATCTACTCTAGTTCGTGGCTCAGTTAGTATGCCACCTTAGTTAGTTGAGTTTGGTTTGAGACCCATATATAGGGTTCTTTTATATCTTTGTACTTGAGTTCTTTTGGCTTACACAACTAAGAAGAGGAAAACTGTTTTCAGCCTCCACCCTTGTGTGTCTTCCCCCATTGTGCAAGCAAGAAAGCTTCAAGCGAGACTCCTTCCTTCTCTCCCACAATCTTGACAAGGCTTTCATTGAAACCTAGGCTGTTGGGCCTTAGCTTTTGCTACCATGAGCAGTGGTTCTTGAGAGTTGGTGGGCAGTGGCCGAGCACTACCCCCCTCCTTAGATTTGGCTACTAATACTTCTACCGGTGGCCTTGCGGACTGTGGTGGTGAGGTCGCACGGCCCTTGCTGAAAGCTGTAACAATGAGAACGTTGCCTATGGCGAGGTGGATGAACTGCAACTCATAATCAACGTTGCAACGAGTTTGCTTTTTAAAGGTTCGCCCTAGCAGCGACTCTGTGCCTGCGTCTTTGGCGTCTGTCAACAAGTAGAAGATCATTGGTACAATCTCAGACTCTATAGAAATGGTGGCCCTGCACTCGCCGGGAGAAGTGCATATGAGCGGCCCCCATATGGGCTTAATTTGGCATTAATGGGCTGTAATGGTGGTTTGCCAAGTTAGGTCCAATGATCGTGAGTCAAGACATTGAAGTCTGCTCCCTTGTCGATCAAGGCATTGAATGCGTATGTTCGCTTGGCAGTGACTGTGATGTGCAGGTATGCGGGCTCTATGGCTTCCTCATCCTCCTCATCAACTTCAGTGATTGTGGCTACCTGCAGGCGGTTCCAACATTGGTGGCTCATGCAAAGGATGTGTGGGAGGATAGTACTTCTTTATACGATTGCCATTGAAGAAGCCTATTCCCTCACCGTCTAGAGTCTCGAGCTCGATGTTGCCCATTCAGTTGATTTCACGAACTTTGAAAGGTCCAAGACCCCTAAACTTCATTTTTTGCTTATGCTCCTTAACTGAGTATAGGACCACTAAGTCGCCCTATTCGAAGTTGTGTTGCTTGACATGCTTGTCAAACCAGCTCTTGCGTCGTGCCTTCTCACATATGAGCGCATGAGTGGCTAGAAGGCGAGTCTTCGAGAGGCGTTCGAGTTCAACTAGGTGTTGCGTCCATGCCTCCTTTCCTTCCCATCGTTCCTGAAGTGCGATTCTCAGGCTAGGCACGAAGAATTCTACAGGGAGAATTGCTTCGGTTCCGTAGGTCAACCTAAAGGGGGTCTGGCCGATAGCCGTTTTATAAGCTGTGCGGTAAGCCCACAAGGTTGCCATCAGCTTGTTACCCCACTCGTCACTGCGTCAGGCAAAGACTACCTTGGTTAAGACGTCGACAAGAATCTTATTCGTGGATTCTGCCTGGCCGTTTGCTTGAGGGTAGTATGGAGAGGATTTTTTATGGATAATTAGGAAGGTGGATAGGAGGTGCACTATCACTTCATTGATGAAGTGTGTGCCACCCTGGTCACTAACTAGTTCGATGGGGCTGCCGAATCATGAGATCACCTACTCCCACAAGAACTTGGCGGTCATTTGAGCATCGTTCTTTCATGTTGCTCTCGCCTCTGCCCATTTCGTGAGGTAGTCTGTGGCCATAATGATGTATTTGGCCTGAGAATACTGTGCAGCGAGGTTGATGGGTCCTATGAAGTCGATTCCCCATTTTTCGAAGGATTGTCGTGCAATGATTGGGGTCAAATCCACTTGATCCTTGTGAATCGGGACTTTGTCCGTTGACACTCGTCACAATGCTTAAGAAATCATGCTGCATCACAAAATAGCATTGGCCATCATAGTTGAGACTACAGCACCTTGCGGGCCGTTGTGTCTCCACTAAAGTGTCCACCAGTGATTCCGTTGTGTGCCTCTAAGAGCACGTCGTGCATCTCATGCTCGCATACGCGTTTGCACAACAATCCATCTTTCCTTAGGTGATATAGCTGGCCTGCTATCAAGTGGTAGGGTTGGATCTTGAGAATGAGCCGCCTCAGTCTTGGCTTCTCTATCAGTCGTTTAGGTAGTCCGTGCTCAAGCACTTGGACTATATCATCTACCCAGTATGGCATTAGATCGGCCTTGAATAAATCTCTCTCGGTGGAAAGGTTGAAGAGATGGGCGTTTGGCAACGGTAGTGCCTTCTCTAGTGGATTCTCTTGTGGGGATGCGTGACATATGGTCAACCATGTAGTGTTGCTTTCCCTTTCGTACAACCACGGAGAAGTCAAACTCCAAAAGCAAAAGGAGCCACCAAGCTATGCATCCTATAGTGCAAGGTTTATTCACTAGATATAGCAAGGCTTGATGATCCATAAAAAAGATAAAGGATGTAGCCAATAGATAATGCCGGAACTTCTTCACAGCAAACACCATGGCCAAGCCCTCTCTTTCTGTCATCAAGCAGTTCATTTCCGTCTTAGTGAGTTGTCTGCTCTAGCAAAGCTCACTGGATAGTCTAGGTTGTGCTCACCAGGTTGGCACAACACTGCCCCCACTGAAAATTTAGAAGCATCGATATGCACGTGGAAGGTAATGGTCCAGTCTGGGGCTCATAGAATTGGTGCTGTGGTTAGAGCATTTTTCAACTCTTCATATGCTCGTTGGCATGCTTCAGTCCATTCAAAGACAATTAGCAGCTTGTATAAAGGTCTAGCTATCAATGCGTAATTCAGCACAAACCGCCTATAGTATCCTGTATGGCCTAAGAAGCATTGGACTCCCTTATAGTTGATTGGGGGTGGAAGGTAAAAAATAACCTTGACTTTCAAGAAGTCAGTGTGGCAATGTCGTTCTTCGACACCACGTGGCCTAGGATGCATCCATGCTTCACCCAAAACTGGCATTTTAAGGGGTTCAAGGAGAGACGATATAGGCGACATTGCTCAAAGACTGCTTGGAGTTTGTCCAAGTGTTCCATCCAAGTCGAGTGAATGCAAAGGTCATCGATAAAGACTTCAAAATCTTTGCGAAGCATGTCTTTAAATATGGAGCACATGAGGCGTTGGAAAGTGGCAGGGGCATTAGTAAATCCGAAAGGCATGACTATGTAAGCAAAGACATCCCAGTCAGTGGCAAAGGCAGTCTTATGGATGTCGACAGGATGCACTTGCACCTGATTGTATCCTGAGAAGCCATCCAAAAAACTATAGGCCTCCTTTCTCGCCACTCTTTCAAGCATGTGCTCGGTGTATGACAATGGGTAATTGTCCCTTTTAGTAGTAGAGTTCACCTTCTTGTAATTGACGCACACTCTGATCTTTTCGTTTTTCTTCATCATAATGACTATGGGTGATACCTAGTCCGTGTGCTCAATTTCGTAAATGAATCCCTCTCTCATAAGCTTATCAATCTCTTCCTTGACAGCATGAGCATGTTTTGGATTCATTCGGTACGGTCGCTGCTTCACTGACGTTTCACCTGGTGTCATGGGTATATTAAGAGTCACTACACTCGGATCTACCCCTTTAAGCTCTTCCAAGGACCAAGCGAATACGTCTACGTACTCTCGCAAGAGAGCGACAAGACTCGTTTCTTCTTCCTCGGTCAAGTCATCAGCAATGAAGGCTCGTCGGGGTGTCTCCCCTTCTTGGGCTAGGTTCACCTCCTTGACCTGCCCGTGCTATTTGGCACCCAATAGAATCACTATCCTATCTCCTTTCTTGAATTTTGTAAATCTTTTAGGGAGGTCCCACGATTTTCGCTATTCGTCTGTTCGTGTGTCCCTGGATTGTTTCGCCCTTTCTTGCTTCAATTTTCTGCATCTCAGGTGAATGGGTAGGTCCCCATTGGTGCGTCGGGTCTTGGGAGGCCTAGGTATTTCTTGGTCGCTATCCGAACTGACCTCCGACTCAGAGTCGAACTCCCCATTTTTGCTAGAAGAGGTGGTCTCCTCTGGTGGTCACAGCTCAGAGTCAAACTCCCCGTCTTCATGAGAAGAGGTGGTCTCCCTTGGTGGTCACATCTCAGATGGTGATTCTGTCCTAAGCACTAGTGTCGTTCCCGGTTGGGCTAGGCCTGCTTGCTCCAAGTCTATTGCTCCTACGTGTTCTAACCAGGCGCGATCACAATACATGCGCATGATCCCTCGCTTTATCATGAAGATACTATTTTTCTGTGGCTTGGAGTCTGCACGTATTTGTTCTATTTCATGTTCCTTAGTGTCGTATTCTACGGTATCTATCTCACCCCCACCTTTATCACTAAAGGATTGGTAGTCTTCATACTCGGCATTAGAGTCCTCTGTGTCAGTCTGCTCGTCGTCTCCTAGGACTTGGTATATCTCTTGTCGTTGATCTGGGACTAGGGCTCAATTATACATAAGGTTTAAGTCATGCACCATGGTCCATTGCCACTTGGATTCGTCTAAGAGATCCTGGAGTGGTTTGAAGTTTGTTGTTGGATTGTCAGCTCGCTTGTCCATTAAGCATTCCAGAACCTCCTGGAGTTCTCTTTTGTTGTTTGACACTTGGAAGGTGACGGGCTTAGGTCTCCCACGAAGGGTTCCTGCCATCATGCACACTGGTATGGAGGGCGTGCCGTCAGACTTGCCCATCATCTTGATGGCTTGCTCATATGCCTCATAATCCGAGAACGCCAGGTTGACTGTAGCAACAAGGACATGCATCCAATCTCGCTCATCCTCTGGGCATGGGATAAACTTGGTCAAGGGCCCATAAAAGTTCTTGACTTGAGCGTTACCATTGAGCATCGCGGAGATGGCATCCAAGTCAACTGGTGAGGTCTTCCAAGTATCCATCTCTATGCTCACAGCTTCCGTTCTGTTGCCTAGGAAGATCAAGCCGTTACCCCAATCTTCGATAACTCTGGCATTGTGCATCTAGGGTCAGTCTAATAAGATATCGTAGTCCACCCCCTTCATGACTATAAAGTCGACAGAGAACTGGACACCTGCGATTTTCACTGGGCAGTTTTTAAGTACCCCGAATGGCTTCACTCTCATGCCATTTGCTAATGTGACATTAAACTGAGCGGTCTTGACAGGTGGGTTTTCCCAAGTCTGAAGTATTGCGTGGCTTAGTAGACTAACCTCAGCTCCCGTGTCTACGATCCCCTTTCTCGTTGTGTTGCCTAAGGCTAGGACCGATAACACTGCATGCATCTCGATGCCTTTCCAAAATCATTAACGTGCAAGGATTTTGGCATAGAGTGCAGTGTTAGACTTGGTATTTGTGTTTCTGCATCATGGTCGTACAGGACAGCAACTTGTTCTCGTGACCCCTCAACCGACTGCTTCAGGTTTTGCCATAGGGTGGGATGCTGCTTAAGCAAGTCTCCCAGGCTTAACGTCACCGGGGTGGTCAGTAATGTGGTAAGGAGGTCGTTGGCTGCTTGTCTCTCTCCTAAACCGGATTGTCCTGGCCAATGGTCGTGACTGATTTGCGGGCCTACAACATCAAGGCTTGGCCTAAGCGGTGCTGCTTGTGGTGCGATCGCATCTCCTGACTTTGGTCGAGGGGGTGAGACTGGCGTGCTTATACTGGGGAGATCATCAATCTCATTCTCTAGGATGGGCTCAACATCCCTTAAGTCCTCTTGGGCCTCTTTTACCCAGTCATTCACTTTCTCTATGGCCTCTAGCTGGCGCTTCGGATGCGGGTATTCCCCTACCTTGGCACTTCCCTTTTTGGCCGTCTTAGGGGCTGAAGTTTCTGCCTTTACGTCCGTGACCTTCTTTCCAATAGGCAGAGTTGTAGCACTCTCAGTTTTCAGTGCAATCTTAGCTTCCGACCTCTTCTTTCTCCGCCTGCGGCTCTTCTTCCCTATCGAGGTTGCATCGAGGTTGCTAGTGCCTAGCAGTGATAAGCTGGCCTATTTTGTCTAGGCATGGGTCATGACATGCAATGGGATAAGTGTAGCCTCCCCATCGAGATTCTCGACACAAACAGCCCCAATGGGACAGATGGTACGTTGGCTGAACTTAAAGAAGGTTTCTGCTTTGGGCAATCGATGAAGAGATGGGTGATTCCGCACTCAATGCACCTTAGGTCACCTTTGTCTCTGTTCTGTTGCTCCCTCTCAAGGCAATTTGATGAGACATGACCTGGATGACCACAAGTCCAACAGATGATTGGATCCTCATTTTCCCTTCTAGGCCTCTACCTCCTCCTCTCCCTAATGCCATCATTGGTACTGGTCGATAGTCCATAAGGACTACGTTGCACTCGTCGTCGTGAGAGACATAAGGGTATAAGTAAGTTTCTTACTCATTTGGCTCTTCCACGTAGTGGACTGGAGCGTTACTCAGTGGATGGGTCACGTAGGGACCAGGCGGTCTAGGTATGCCTGTAGGGTTTATGTCAATCCTAGGAATAGCTGGCTTAATCTCGTTAGGCACAAGAAGGACCAATGGGGCTCCCCTTCCGAAGAGTGGCTGCAGTCTATTCGCTAGGTAAGGCTGGCCGTATGGTTGCGAGTATGGAAGTCTTCTCGGCAATCTGCAATGTGCGATGTCGTGAGACTGAACTTGCCGCAGTTAGCGCAAGGTCTCGACCTAGGGTCTTGATACTCGGTTGGCAAGTGGGTTATGCCACAGTACATACATTCGACGTGTGGGCACGTTGGTTGTCTCAACATATCTTGCAGCTTGGCTATCTCCATCTTGACATCAGCCAAGTCTTGGTTTGTCTCGGTGGCTTTCCCCTTATCTTGGGATGATAGGGCTGGTCATTCACTAGAGGCTGACGCTCTCTTTGAACTTCATGAGTTGGTTTCTTCTGAGTTGGAGATCTTGGAGCTCCGCTTTTTCAGCTGATCGTCAACTCTGATGGCTTCCTCAAAAACCCTAGCTAGCGTATCTCACTGCAAGCTCGAGTTGCCTACCAAAGCTAATGATACTGCACATCCTATTGTGCAGATTGGAAATTTTCATTTGTCTATGCAGGATGGGAAAAAGAAATACCTGTCGGATGTATTTTATGTCCTAAATATCACCAAGAACCTGGTTTCTGTTGGTCAAATGGTTGAGCAGGGCTTGCAGGTTAGATTTAATTCTCATGGATGCTTTGTTGAGGATATGAAAAATAAAGGTCGCTTGATAGCAAAAGGAAAGAAGAATGCCAGAATGTTTACGTTGGATGCAGACATATCTGAATTGAGTGCAACAATGTTTGCACATGGGACCAATGTAGTTGCAGATATTGATATCTGGCATAAACGCATTGGTCATGTTAATGTACAACGACTTAAATCAATGCAAGCCCAAAATATAGTTGCAGGATTGCCTAAATTCAAGGTTGCAGAAATGCATAAGGTATGTGAAGCCTGTCAATTTGGAAAACATGCGAGGAAACCGTTTCCTAGACATGTTCAAGAGAGTAAGAAGCCATTGGAATTAATCCACTCCGATGTGTGGACTACTACAGTTGCATCTCTTGGAGGCTGTCATTATTTTGTCACTTTTATTGATGACTATAGCAGAAAAGTTTGGATGTGTTTTATGAAAAAGAAAAGTGAAATTTTTGGGCATTTCAAAACTCTTAAAGTTATGGTTGAAAAAGAAACAAACCTACAAATAAAATGCCTAAGGTCAGATGGAGGGGGAGAGTACCTCTCAAATGAGTTTGCAAGGTTCTTGCAGGAGCATGGCATAAAGCAGCAATATTCATGCAGTCATACCCCACAACAAAATGGAATTACAGAAAGAAAAAATAGGCATATTGGAGAGGTATCTCGTGCCATGCTCAACGAAAAAGACTTGCCAGATTTTTACTAGGCTGAGGCAGTTGCTACAACAGTCTACATAATGAACATGACTCCCACTGCAGCAATACATGGGATAACTCCAGAGGAGAGGTATACTGGTAGGAAACCAGATATTTCTCATTTGAAGATTTTTTGTTGCATTTCCTATGTTCATGTGCCAGATGAGTTGAGATCCAAGTTGGATCCAAAAGCTGATAAGTGCATCTTTATTGGTTATTCTCTGCAACAAAAAGGGTATAGATGCTATAACCCTTCTACTCGTAAGTTTACAGTGAGTAGAGATGTTGTTTTTGATGAGATAAGTAGCTGGTATAAACCAGTAAATGTGATTGATGATGTAGATGCACAAAATGGTAATGCTGCACAGAATTCACAGCAGCAGTCACAAAATATTAGTGGACTTGCAGTGTCCTCTAGCAGTGGTTCACATTCTTTGCCATGGACAGGCAGATTGAGATTAGGAGAATCTCCTCAAAACAATGCAGATAGTGGTATGCAGGTTTCTCGAAAAGGAAAAGAGAAGGTAGATCAGCCCATGTTTGATGTGAATGCAGGTCACTCTTATGTGGATGGTGCATCTAGTGGCTCAGAACAGAGCATTGATGATGAGTTGGGTATTCCTTCTATTGTTACACCTGGAGTAGGGAAGACCAGGGATATTTTGAGAGCATCTGGGAGTGAGCCTACTTTGTGCAGGTCTACCAGAGCTAGGTATCCTGTGGATAGGCTGAAATATGATGGATTTATAGCCATTCACTATGCCTATATGGTCAAAGTGATACAAGAACCAGAACCCACTTCTTTTGAGCAAGCCATGGGAAAAGAAAAAGGGGAGAAAGCCATGGATGAAGAAATGGATGCCTTGGAAGCAAATGCTACATGGGAATTGGTACCTTTGCCTAAAGATAAGAATGCAATTGGTTATAAGTGGGTTTATAAGGTGAAACACAATGCAGATGGTTCTATGAATAGATACAAGGCAAGATTAGTAGTCAAGAGATATGCACAAACATATGGCATTGATTATGAAGAAACATTCAGTCCGGTTGCAAGGATGGCAACCGTAAGAGCAGTCATTGCTATGGCTGCATCAAAGGGATGGTCTTTACATCAGATGGATGTAAAGAATACCTTCTTGCATGGTGATTTGCAACAAGAGATATATATGGAGCAACCACCAGGTTATGTGCATGCTGTTCATCCTGAGTTTATTCGCAGGTTGAAGAAAGCCGTGTATGGCTTGAAGCAAGCACCTAGAGCATGGTCTGACAAGATAGGGCAATATCTTGTCACTATCGACTTTCAGATTTTCTGTCACGATTGTGGGAGAGAAGGAAGGAGTCTCGCTTGAAGCTTTCTTGCTTGCACAATGGGGGAAGACACACAAGGGTGGAGGCTGAAAACAGTTTTTCTCTTCTTAGTTGTGTAAGCCAAAAGAACTCTAGTACAAAGAAATAGAAGAACCCTATATATGGGTCTCAAACCAAACTCAACTAACTAAGGTGGCATACTAACTGAGCCACGAACTAGAGTAGATAAGGATAGCTATCATGTAGCTATTATTCATGGGCGGTGTACCAACCGCGTCTGCAACTGACAAGTCGGTGACATAAATATACAACGGTCACCCTGGCGTATCACGAGTGGAGCTCGATATCTCAACACTCCCCCTCGAGCTCAATCCCAATTCCTGCACACCAAGCAGGTCTCTGAACTTGCGCAGCTTCTCTGCGCCCAATGCCTTCGTGAATATGTCAGCTACCTGATCCTCTGTGCTGACATAAACTAGATCAATAAGACCTAGTAAAACCCTCTCTCGCACATAGTGATAATGCACCTCAATGTGCTTTGTTCTAGCATGATAGACTGGGTTATTTGCCAAGTGTATACTACTCATGTTGTCACAATAAATGACAACTGGCCCATCTGTAGACTGATGCATATCATAAAGTAGCTTATGCAACCAAGCTACCTCACATGCAGCCATTGCTGCACCCCTGTACTCAGCCTCTGTGCTCGACAAGGCAACTGTAGGCTGTTTCTTGCTGCTCCAAGTGACTGCAGCACTCCCAAAAGAGAATACATATCCACTGGTAGATCGTCTATCAGAAATACTACCAGCCCAATCAGCATCAGTGTATCCATGCAACTGTATCTGAACCCCAGTCTCATAAAATAGTCCATACTGCAATGTGGACTTCACATACCTAAGTATGCGTCTAGCCGCATCCAAATGTGGTTTCCTTGGAGCCTGCATAAACTGACTTACCAATCCAACAGCATAGCTCAAATCTGGCCTGGTAATAGTCATATAAATCAAACTTCCTACTATGCGTCTATACATAGTAGGGTCTTCTAGAAACTCACCTGCATCTGTGCTCAGCTTCACATTTTGCTCCAAAGGAACTGAAATAGGCTTACAACCTGTCATCCCATATTTGGACAGCATGTCCAATCCATACTGCCTCTGCAAGAGCTGTATCCCACTTGGTGATCTAATCACCTCAATGCCCAAGAAATAACGCAGCTCTCCCAAATCCTTCATCTCAAACTTCTGCTTCAATAGCATTTTCACATGAAGGATATCTTCATCACTGTCACCTGTCATAATCAAATCATCAACATAAATGACAAGCAGCATAATACCTTTCTCTGTTTTTCTCACATAAAGTGAGAAATCTGCCTTGGAAATCTGAAAGCCAATAGTGACAAGATACTGTCCTATCTTGTCAGACCATGCTCTAGGTGCTTGCTTCAAGCCATACAAGGCTTTCTTCAACCTGCAAACAAACTCAGGATGAACAGCATGCACATAACCTGGTGGCTGTTCCATATAGACCTCTTCTTGCAAATCACCATGCAAGAAGGCATTCTTTACATCCATCTGATGTAAAGACCATCCCTTTGATGCAGCCATAGCAATGACTGCTCTTACGGTTGCCATCCTTGCAACCGGACTAAATGTTTCTTCATAGTCAATGCCATATGTTTGTGCATACCCCTTGACTACTAATCTTGCCTTGTATCTGTTCACAGAACCATCAGCATTGTGCTTCACCTTATAAACCCACTTACAGCCAATTGCATTCTTACCTTTAGGCAAAGGTACTAACTCCCATGTAGCATTTGCTTCCAAGGCATCCATTTCTTCATCCATGGCTTTCTCCCATTTTTCTTTTCCCATGGCTTGCTCAAAAGATGTGGGTTCTGGTTCCTGTATCACTTTGACCATATATGCATAGTGAATGGCTGTAAATCCATCATATTTCAGCCTATCCACAGGATACCTAGCTCTTGTAGACCTGCACAAAGTAGGTTCACTCCCAGGTGCTCTCAAAACATCACTGGTCTTCCTTACTCCAGGTGTAACAATAGAAGGAATACCCAACTCATCATCAATGCTCTGTTCTGAGCCACTGGATTCACCATCCACATAAGAGTGACCTGCATTCACATCAAACATGGGCTGATCAACCTTCTCTTTTCCTTTTCGTGATACCTGCATACCACTATCTGCATTGCTTTGAGAAGATTCTCCTGATCTCAATCTGCCTGTCCATGGCGAAGAATGTGAACCACTGCTAGAGGACGCTCCAGGTCCACTAATATTTTGTGACTGCTGCTGTGAATTCTGTGTAGCATTACCATTTTGTGCATCTTCATCATCAATCACATTTACTGGTTTATACCAGCTACTCATCTCATCAAAAACAACATCTCTGCTCACTGTAAACTTACGAGTAGAAGGGTTATAGCATCTATACCCTTTTTGCTGCAGAGAGTAACCAATAAAGATGCACTTCTCAGCTTTTGGATCCAACTTGGATCTCAGCTCATCTGGCACATGTACATAGGCAATGCAACCAAAAATTTTCAAATGAGAAATATCTGGTTTCCTACCAGTATACCTCTCCTCTGGAGTCATTCCATGTATTGCTGCAGTGGGCGTCCTGTTCATTATGTAGACTGCTGTAGCAACTGCTTCAGCCCAATAAAAATCTGGCAAGTCTTTTTCATTGAGCATGGCACGAGATACCTCTCCAATATGCCTGTTTTTCCTTTCTGCAATTCCATTTTGTTGTGGGGTATAACTGCATGAATATTGCTGCTTTATGCCATGCTCCTGCAAGAACTTTGCAAACTCATTTGAGAGGTACTCTCCCCCTCCATCTGACCTTAGGCATTTTATCTGCAAGCCTGTTTCTTTTTCAACCATAGCTTTAAGAGTTTTGAAATGCCCAAAAACTTCACTTTTCTTTTTCATAAAATACACCCAAACTTTTCTGCTATAGTCATCAATAAAACTGACAAAATAATGACAGCCTCCAAGAGATGCAGCTTTAGTTGTCCACACATCAGAGTGAATTAATTCCAATGGCTTCTCACTCTCTTGAACATGTCTAGGAAATGGTTTCCTTGCCTGTTTTCCAAACTGACAGGCTTCACATACCTTATGCATTTCTGCAACCTTGAATTTGGGCAATCCTGCAACAATATTTTGGGCCTGCATTGATTTAAGTCGCTGTACATTAACATGACCAATGCGTTTATGCCAGATATCAATATCTGCAACTACACCGGTCCCATGTGCAAACATTGCTGCACTCAATTCAGACATGTCTGCATCCAATGTAAATATTCTGCCCTTCTTCTTTCCTTTTGCTATCAAGCGACCTTTATTTTTCATATCCTCAACAAAGCATCCATGAGGATTAAATCTGACCTGCAAGCCCTGTTCAACCATTTGACCAACTGAAACCAGATTCTTGGTGATATTCGGGACATGAAATACATCGGACAGGTATTTCTTTTTCCCACCCTGCATAGACAAGGGAATTTTTCCAATCTGCACAATAGGATGTGCAGTATCATCACCAGTCTCCACAAATCCTGGTTTTTCCATTTTCCTTGCATCCTCCATCCATTCTGCATGACCTGTCATGTGGTTTGATGCACCTGAGTCAACATACCATACATCATTGCTTTCTTCTGCACTTGTCATAGAATTGTTCATGTGCTGCACCATGAACAAATGCTCATTTCTGTCATCACCATGTCTACTAGAAGATGCATAATTCCCTTGTTGCAGTTTTCCATTCATGATGTCATTCTGCTTTTTATAGCAGTCTTTAGCCATATGACCCATTTTACCACAGTAGTAGCATTCAACATTACTGTTTGCATTTTGGCCTCTTTGCCATCCACCACGACCTCTTTGGCTCCCCCTGCCTCTAGAGTTACCACGTCCTCCTCCATAGGACTGGTTTTCTTGAGTTTGCTGCATATTCTGATTTCTGCCACGGCCTCCAAATCGGCCTCCTCTACCTCTGCCTCTACCTCTTCCAGCATTTGAGTAGAAGACAGCTTCTTTTGAAGTTCCTCCTGAAGAAGATGCACCACCATTTCTCTGTTCCTCAGAAATTAGAAGAGCAATCAACTCCTCAAAATCAGGAAATCTTTCACGAACTGAAATGGATGTCCGAAACTGTGCATAATCCTTTCCTAGACCATTCAAGGTCACGGAAACTAAATCATCATCTTCCACTGGCGACCCAATGGAAGCAAGTGCATCTGCAATCTTCTTCACCTTCATGTGGTAGTCGTTGATGCTCATACTTTCTCTTTGCACATTATGCAACTCTTGCTTGAGCTGCATTTTCCTGGCTTGCGTATTTGTGCTATACATTTTTGACAAAGTATCCCATGCCTCCTTTGGCGTACTTGCATCCTGAATATGCACAATCATAGAGTCTGAAATACTGATAGACAGCCAATACATAACTTTCCTGGCTCTCTCATGCCATGTTTTAAATGCCTGCATTTGTTGTTGATTGGGAACATCAGGAAGAACTGGTTCTTCTTCATTTCCTGCAACAAATTCCCAATATCCTTTTCCCATAAGGAAATTCGTCATTCTAAACTTCCATGCCTGGAAGTTGTTCTTGTCAAGCTTTTCAGTGACAATCTGTGAAAGAGAATCAGACGCCATTACAGAATACTGCAAGAAATTCTGTCACTGCAAAAAACACAGCTTCACCCTCACAAGGGCAAATCTGCAAAACTGGCGAAAGTGGTATTTGACCACACAGTCACTTCCTAGTGACGATTTTGCATAAACAGGAACCAAGGATGATTCTGAAACTCCCAATGTCTCTGCGCACAAGCATACGATGCAATTTCTACAGTAACTTTTCACCGACCTGTAGAACAGTGGTCGCACAGCATAAAACTGAGCCTTTTCTTGAGTGCGTGCAAAAAACTTCCGTCTGCAAAACAGGCCCCGAAATGGCCTCAAATCAAAAAAACAGGCCCCGAAATGGCATATACTGCCCTCTTGCTTCACCGCGAAGGGCGTCTCAACCTGAGACAATGCACTCCTGCAATTTCCGGCTGTGCTACCTGCAGAGATCTGCTCCCAAAACAGAAAATGAAAGCAACACTGCTCCTCTTACCAGACCACCGCGAGCTTGGCTTGCTTTCTTGAGCTCCTTACCACGAACAAGGCTCTGATACCATGTCACGATTGTGGGAGAGAAGGAAGGAGTCTCGCTTGAAGCTTTCTTGCTTACACAATGGGGGAAGACACACAAGGGTGGAGGCTGAAAACAGTTTTTCTCTTCTTAGTTGTGTAAGCCAAAAGAACTCTAGTACAAAGAAATAGAAGAACCCTATATATGGGTCTCAAACCAAACTCAACTAACTAAGGTGGCATACTAACTGAGCCACGAACTAGAGTAGATAAGGATAGCTATCATGTAGCTATTATTCATGGGCGGTGTACCAACCGCGTCTGCAACTGACAAGTCGGTGACATAAATATACAACGGTCACCCTGGCGTATCACGAGTGGAGCTCGATATCTCAACATTTTCAAGGCAGATTTTTATGTGAGAAAAACAGAGAAAGGTATTATGCTACTTGTCATTTATGTTGATGATTTAATTATGACAGGTGACAGTGATGAAGATATCCTTCATGTGAAAATGCTATTGAAGCAGAAGTTTGAGATGAAGGATTTGGGAGAGCTGCGTTATTTCTTGGGCATTGAGGTGATTAGATCACCAAGTGGGATACGGCTCTTGCAGAGGTAGTATGGATTGGACATCCTGTCCAAATATGGGATGATAGGCTGTAAGCCTATTTCAGTTCCTTTGGAGCAGAATGTGAAGCTGAGCGCAGATGCAGGTGAGCTTCTGGAAGACCCTACTATGTACAGACGCATAGTAGAAAGTTTGATTTATATGAATATTACCAGGCCAGATTTGAGCTATGATGTTGGATTGGTAAGTCAGTTTATGCAGGCTCCAAGGAAACCGCATTTGGATGCGGCTAGATGCATACTCAGGTATGTGAAGTCTTTTTGCAGTATGGACTACTTTATGAGACTGGGGTTCAGATACAGTTGCATGGATACACTAATGCTGATTGGGCTGGTAGTATTTATGATAGACGATCTACTAGTGGATATGTGTTCTCTTTTGGGAGTGCTGCAGTTACTTGGAGCAGCAAGAAACAGCCTACAGTTGCCTTGTCGAGCAGAAAGGCAGAGTACAGGGGCGCAACAATGGCTGCATGTGAGGTAGCTTGGTCGCATAAGCTACTTTATGATATACATCAGCCTACATATGGGCCAGTTGTCATTTATTGTGACAACATGAGTAGTATACAGTTGACAAATAACCCAGTCTATCATGCTAGAACAAAGCACATTGAGGTGCATTATCACTATGTGCGGGAGAGGGTTTTACTAGGTCTTATTGATCTAGTTTATGTCAGCACAGAGGATCAGGTAGCTGACATATTTACGAAGGCATTGGGCACAGAGAAGCTGCGCAAGTTCAGAGACCTGCTTGGTGTGCAGGAATTTGGATTGAGCTCGAGGGAGAGTGTTGAGATATTGAGCTCCACTCGTGATATGCCAGGGTGACCGTTGTGCATTTATGTCACCGACTTGTTAGCTGTAGATGCGGTTGGTGCACCGCCCATGAATAATAGCTAGATGATAGCTATCCTTATCTACTCTAGTTCGTGGCTCAGTTAGTATGCCACCTTAGTTAGTTGAGTTTGGTTTTGAGACCCATATATAGGGTTCTTCTATTTCTTTGTACTAGAGTTCTTTTTGGCTTACACAGCTAAGAAGAGGAAAATTGTTTTCAGCCTCCACCTGTGTGTGTATTCCCCCATTGTGCAAGCAAGAAAGCTACAAGTGAGACTCCTTCCTTCTCTCCCACAATCTTGATATAATCATGTAACTAACTTAAAGCCTCTCAGGGATCTCCTGAAAAAAATAAGATGGAAATAAACTTGAGTGCATGATTTGAACCTACCAAGGTAACAATGCCTTTAGAATAAAGAAAGGGATAATGAATGTAGATTGTGATTTGAGCTAGCTAGAACATATAAGTGTAGTGGATCACGAGCACACATGGCTAACCCAGCCTACTGACACAACTTTATATTTGAAAGAAGAAATCGATAAACTCTTAAGTGCAAGATTCATCTATGAAATCAAGTAGATGGAGTGGGTATCACCTATTATGATTGTACTAAAAAGGAAAGGTAATATTAGAGTGTGAGTAAACTACAAAAAAGTCAATGTAAAAACCAAGAGAGAGAACTATCCATTGTCATACACTGAGCACATGCTTGAGAGAGTGGTAAGAAAGGAGGTATATAGCTTCCTAGATGGGTTTTTAGGCTATAATCAAGTCCAAGTCCACCCTAGAGATAGGCACAAAACCTTTTTTCCACTAAATGGGAGGTATTTGCTTACATAGCCATGCCATTTGGGTTGACTAATGCTACCTTCCAATGCCTCATGTGTGCAATCTTTAAAGACACGCTCAAGAATTATTTGTTGATTGGGAAAAACACCTTAGAAAAGTTTTGCATAGTTTTTGAATGGTGTAGGCAATACAATCTCTCGTTGAACCCTTTGAAGTGCTAGTTTTGGGTAAAACATGGTTGAATCTTAGGGCATGTTGTGTCGAGGAATGGAATTGCCATGGACTTCTCAAAAGTGAAGGTGATTGTTGATCTTCTACCCTTGACCAACTGCAAGGGAGTTCAATGCTTCCTGGGCCATACTAGATACTATTGGCAATTTGTATTGAACTATGCCTTGATGGCTAGACCATTATACAAACTACTCATTGTATTTGAATGGCTAGAGGAGTGCCAACAAGGCTACGAATGGCTTAAAGAGACTCTAATATTAGCACCTATCATACGAGCCCCAAATTCAACCATTACCTTCGATGCGCATATTGGCGCGTCAAAATTTGTAATGGGAGTAGTGTTGGTGAACATAACATGGATTTCCTAGTGAGTTTTGCAAGCAAGTAGCTCACTGATGCAAGATGAATTACTCAACAATAGAGTGGGAAGGGTTGGCAATAGTGTTCCTATTAAAAAGTTTAGACATTACCTTTTGGCTATACCATTCACCTTCTTCATCAATCATCAGGCATTACTTTATCTAGTTAATAAGACTTGTGCAACTAGACGCATTGCCAGATGGTTGTTGCTCTTGTTAGAGTTTTTTTCAATGGTTGTGCAAAAGGGAAAACAACATTACACGGAAGATCACATGTCCTACATAACCACAGGAGAGCATGCTAGAAAAGGCATCATGGATGATTTGCTTGATGTTCAAGCTTGATGTTCACCTTTTCAAAGTATCCAACAAAAAAGAGCTTTACAAAGTGGTTGGGTAGATGATATAGTGCAGATTTTAGAGAACGAGATCCTTGATCGCTTGTCAAAAAAGCTAGATTCAGATGGCTCAACTAAAAGATTTAACTATAACAAATGATTGCACGAAAACTTTGTTAGTTAGGTCAGGGTGGGTTATTAAGACGGTGTGTTTGTGAGAATGAAATGCACAATGTGCTCACTAATCGTAGGAGGATACTTCAATGGGGAGACCACTACATGTAAGGTTTTGTAATCCCAATTGTGGTGGCCCACATGATTCTATGGTACTACTAAGTTTGTTAAACACTAGGATAAGTACCAACAGACCAAAATTACCATACGTAAGGGCAAAATGGAGTTGATGCCAGTCATAGCATGCCAACCATTTGAAAAGTGGGGCCTCGATTTCATTGGACCTATTAATCATGTTGCTCAGTACTCACAAGAAAAATGTAGGCTACCTCACGAAGAGGATAGAGGATAGGGCAAGAAGGAAAAATAATGTAAGAACCACTACCAAGTTCCTTTGGGAGTAGGTCATCTCTAGGTTTTTTGGTTGCCCAATTGAGCTGGTTAGCGACCAAGGTCAGACACATGTTGTCCACCTTCTTGATCATCCATAGAAAGTCATCACTATACTATCCCCAAGCCAACAGTCAAGTGGAAGCTACAAATAAAACATTGGCCAATGTGCTGACAAAAATTTGTCTCTACTTTGTAAAGAGATTAGGACGATAATCTAATGGTAGCCTTGTGGGTGTATCACATAGCCTACAAAAGGGCTACTGGACAAACCCAATTTAAGGTAACCTATGGAATGAAAGGGATCTTGTCAATTGAGTTCTTTGATCCAAGAATGCAAATAGCTATTCAAGAGAGATGGGAAGGCCAAGAGGCATGGATTGAACATTTAAAAAATTTGGAAAGACTAGCCAAATCTTGGCTTATTGCCACACATGTGCTAATTTGTGAAAAGGGACAAGGAAGGCCTAGTTTAACAAGCATGTCAAAAACACGATTTTAAAAAAGGTGACTTGGTGTTGCTATATTCAATTGAAGTGGGAGCTCACGCCCTCAACCTCCAAGACCCATGGACCGCTTATTGCTTCAAGCATTTCAAGCAAGCTCTAACGGCTATCTCTCACCTAGCCGATGCGCCTCCAATCCTACGAGTGTAGTGAGCTTATCTTGATGTGTGAATGAGTCGCCTCCTCCCTCAAGCACTCTAGTAGCTCCACGATTTGTGATGCGAGCTCAAGCAAGCTCAACCCTCTACCGTCAAGCTGCTCTAGCCACCATAGCCGTGCGTGTGAGACAAGAGAAGATAAGAAGAGAGGAGAAGATGGAGAGCTTCTCTACCACAGTCCCTCACCCTCACACACACTCCCTCACACTCTCACACTCCCTCTCTCAAGCACAAGCGCAAGCAAGAGAAAGAGAAGAGAAGAAGAAGAGAGCTACTTTTGCCACACACCAAGAATGAGCTTCTCATTCACTTTTTGAGTTTATATACAAGCCCTAAATCTCTTGGGCACTCATCTCCTTTTTTACATGACCGGGCATCTTGCCAAGGTTCTCCTTTCATGTTCCCTTCTATTTACCTTATCCCTTACTGTCTAGATTTTACAATTCGCACAGGAGTGAGGGAGCCTGGTGCTCTTTTACAAAATTTTGGGGGTGTCTTTCATTTAAACTTGCGCCTTCCATCTTTTGCATTTTTCTAAGGTTGCTTTTGTGCCTTTTTCCTTTTCTCCTTCTTTTTGACTTCATTGGATCCACATTTCGAAATTTTCTTGGATTTATTTTTATTTTTCTTGTCTTGTATTGCGGTTAACATTACCCCCCTCCTAGTCAAGTGCCAGTTCCTTGGCACTTGTAGTTCTTTGTTGATGAGGGCTCGATGAGCTGAAGGGTAGTTGCTTGGGTTGATGATGGGGCCTTGTGAGGATTGGCCATAGAAGAGAATCTTATCAAATGATTGAGGTGGTGGAGGTTGAGGGTATGCCAAGTGAATGACGGGGCCTCTGAGGTCAATGGTTGGTCACCTTTGTCTGTACTACCTGAAAGGAAAAGAAAAGTGAACTTCCTAGGGGGTATGTCTACCCTACCATGCAGTGTAATGTGCTCGTGCTAGTGGAACTGGAAGCTAGGTCAACCACAGGCAAGTTGAGGTGTTATCCCACTCTTGAGGACCCAGTCCGTACATAAGGGTGGTGATATGGGTAAAGCTTATGGAGACATATCTAACCATAGGCAAGTGTGACCTCCCTAGGAATGTCCTACCCTTGATGTGCCCTTAGCATGAAGTGGGGGATCAAAAAGAGGCTAGGGGGCTAGGGATGGAGCCGACTACTGAGACTGAGGCCATTGGGCCCACCTAACTTGAGGACCCCTAGGTACAATGACAGTGGTACTCATGTAGTGAGTCTTGTGCTTTCTCTTGTGATTTTCTTCTATGTTTTCTTTCCTTTTCTTTTCTTCTTCTTTTCTTTTCTTTTTCTTTTTTGGTTGAAAGGAACGAAGAGCTAATTTTCATAATCATGGTCGTGAGAAGAAGTTGGGGGACCTAAGGGACTTGTTAAGGAAGGCTTGTCCATGCATATATCCCTTTAGGTTCATTCTAACTTGGAGAGGAGTTGTGGACAAAAATGGGTGGTTGCACCTAGTGAAGCGGCTATCATTCATGTCCTCTAAGACGGCCATGCAAAAAGATGGTAAGAGAGCAACTCACAACATCAACCTGGCCATGGCACAACTATCTATGCTGACATTGAGATCAAAAAATAGGGGTGGGAGGTGGTACTCATGTGGCATAGGATCCTATCTAAGTAGTACCTTAAGTAATCTAATATAATTACTAGTAGTGATAAAGGTGAGATATGGGAAAAAAGTGAACTCATTGAGAAAATGTGAAATTGAGTCCCATAGGTCACTTTTAGAGAAGGTCATCCTCCGTCTTGGTGGCATTTACATTGTATATCTTTGAAAAATCATATCTGCCGTGGATGTTAGGGTTGAAGTAGTCCACCCCTACCCTTCTTGGATATGGCACATATGTGGGGTCATTTCTCTCAAAGGGTAGTGTGTTGCAAAATAACATCTAGGTGTCCATGTTGTCGTCCCAGATTCTACTTCTCCACTTTTGTTAACAACTCGTAGCCTTGCACTGTCCTGGTGGGCACCTCCATGACTCTTTTTTCCTAGTATTCTGGTGCTTCCATTCCCCATCATGTCAGATTCTTCTCTCTCCTAGTTCCACCTATTGCCGAGAGCCTTCCTCCCATGCTTATAACCTCCTCCACCACTTTGGTTGATAGTACTCTACATAGGGTGGAGGAAAATTTGAAGGTGAAGTCAAAGGGTTGGCGGCCATTTTCTTTTTTCTCCCACACTATGAGCTCTGCATTCCGATCCACTGGGAAGCAATCTTCTTATGGGTGGAATGGGTGCTTTCGGGGCTATTATTAGACTCGTCTACCCCAGTGAGTATAAACGAAATGGAGCCCTGTGTTTTGCTAAGTGTTGACAATGAGTTGAAGTATAGAGATAAAGTAGATAAGGAGGTATGTAGAGAAGGATTGGGTCTTTTAATATTTTCATTTCCTACTCCAACATCCTCACCCTTTTCTTCTTGAGTTCTGCTTTTCTCTTGGCAGTGATGTCCACCTCTTGCTACGTTTCTGGTCGTGGAGAGGGAGGTTGCATTACTAGTTCCTCGTCTGGCTGTTCCATTTCAAATTTGAGTCCTACCCTCTAGAAGTGGCCTCTACATCTTAGCTTTGCTCTTGGGCTCTTGTGGTTCTCCTTCCTTGAAGCCTAGTACATCCACCTCTTTGACAGTTAGCCCTGCCCTTAGTAAATAATCTCTTTGAACTTGTCGGCTTAGGCTAGTCCCTTCCCCTTGCGGTTGAGCACACATCCCATGCCTTATGGCTCTACCTGTGATCTCTAACTTTTTCTTTAGTGATTCAATGGGCTCCTCCTCCTTTGTGTGACATCCAATATAGTGCTGAGGAAGGCACGTTGTTCGGCTTCTAGTCTTGTCTGTGTAGCCTCTGATTGCCGCCCTGCTCTCTGCTAACACTCTATTTCCCTCTACAAGGGCTAGGCAGCTCGCCAAGTCTTTCACTCTTCTCTCACTCTTTGTCACCCATTTGTCGGTTTTCACAAGAAGTCATATGGTCTTGTGATTGATTCACAAGAAGAAAGGTTAAATACCCTCAACAAGGATGGCGGATCCTTACGCAAGTTATCTTGCAAAAGGATGTATTCTTTGATATCCTTCTAAGTAAGGAAGGTTAAAAACTGGAAACTAAAGTATCCAATGAACTTTAGGGTTGACCAAGTTGGGTTAATAGGTTACGCCCTAACCCAGAATATAAAGGATCTTGCCAAGTTGCAAGGCACCCCGGATTGAGTGCTAGATGCATTCGAAAGGAAAGATTCCTTCCTTAGCAGTTTGCCAACAACAAGATCGATTAATGGAAATGTTTATGCTTGCTAGAGATTTTAGAGCACTGTTTGATTTATGAATTACAAATTAAAGGAATATCTATACTTCAGGTTGAAGGCTTGAAGGGAGAGGTAGCTTCAGTTACCCCCGACTGCCTGCCTGACCCTAACCAAGGGGGTTGTTGACCGCGCCAGGAACGTGGACCGTACCTGCCGCGAGAGCTCTCTCCGTTGAGCGCTACTTGGAGCAGGAGGATGCTTGGGTGCTAGGGGGGGCTCTGGCCGTAAATCCCTCGCCTTCCGAGTCCTGCACAATGTTGAGAATCTGCCAATCACACCCTATGTATGCCCCTTTGCATGGAACAACTAGGCTAGGAAGATTCAGTTCATTCTAGGAAGAGAGACAGATCCCATTGGCACAGTGATGAAATGTGCTACCAAGCATTCCTATATAATGATGTACTTGACTATCACTTTTACATGATGATAATGCAATAGTACGTGTCTCTTTGTGTCAAGTCCCTGTGTCATTGTCAGTCCTACACAAGATTGTGTTTATGAGTTCAAGTCTCAATCTTGAAACCTAATTCACTTGTATAACAGTTGTCTTCTTTGTCAATGTCAACATGAGTAGTATCTTCATCTTCCATCCTCCATAGCTTCCGCCTTTGCCATGCTCTAGATCCCGCATTTCTCACATGGTATCAGAGCCCAATTGGGCATGGCATTGCTTCTCCAGCCTCTCTTGATTCCTCACAACCTTAATCTAGCTCAATGTCAGCTCATGACTCCATTTTTCAACTTGACCTTCATCTTGAACTGTTGTCTGCCATAGCCAGGACTGCACCCTGCCTCCTTGGAGCTTCTTGATCTCCTTCCACACTCAATATTTTGACTCGCTTTCTTCTGGAGATATCTTGCCTAGGTCAGGGCGCAACCTCCTATTACATCACAGTTCAACATTGCGGACAACAGATGGTAGCATTGCGGAAATTCGAGCTCGCTGTAATTTCTGCGCCTGTCTCAGTCCATACATCGATTCTCTCTCCACGCTGCGTGATTCATCCTACAACCATAGGGCATTTAAAGGTTGACCCATGAACCTACTCTTCCCTGAATATCGCGCGTGATCATTGCCTCTACGAGCTGCGCCAGGTCGAAAACCAGTCGGGAGTTGTAATCCCTAAAAGCTCCATCATAGCTATTTTCTTTCAAGCTCATAAAACCATTTTTTCTCTCAGTCATGCTACTTGGATCACCCTATTGACATCCAGATTCACTAATTTAGTCAGTGCCACACATCAAGGAGGGGAAGTTCTTGGAGATCCTTGGATATTTTCAAAGATTGGAAGACCAAGCATTCAAACAACCACATCAAGCTCCTCTTCCAACTCATCCTTCTCACTCTTCTCACTCAACTGAAGGTTTTGCTAATCTGATCTGAGTATTTACTCAGTGTTCAACAAGATTTTACCAGCAAGGAGGGGACTCAAACAACGGGTTCATCAAGCAAAGGATCGGCATCAAGAATCACCATCTTCAACTCTAGTATCCCTTGATACTTAAGAAGTGTTGATTTAACACTATCTTCACCTGTGTTTTTTAACACATTGAAGATCAATTCGGTTGCCACTTACTCACAGATTTGAAGCAAATTCTTGGTCATATCTATGATAACCAAGAAGATTTATATGTGGATACACTTTATGAAAAGTAACATGACTTATCTACACTACATAGAAGATTTTTGTGATCTACTTGCAGAGAGACATGGAGTTGCTCATACTAAAGTGCAATCAATGATTCCATCTAAAGTTTTTGAAGACACTCCAGTTACCTTGGCCATCACGAAGAATGAGATGTCTTTGCTTGAGGGGGACAAAGACATGGACATGAAGACTAAAGATGCAAGCAAAGTCCATGGGGAACCAGACCAAGAAGACCATAAGATCAAAGAGAAAAGGAAGAAGGACAATAAGAAGATCAGCCATGAAGACCAAAAGACCACATCATTCAAAGCTGAAGAACCAAAGATGAAAGACAAGAAGATTTTCCATGCTGACAAAGAGAAATCATATGCTGAAAAAGACCACAAGGGCCTATCGGTCCTTGTCTCTCATTTTCTGTTTTAAAAGCATTGTACCTGCCTTAATGTTCCTTTCATAAGCTTGAAAAAACTCCTCATGTAGCCTTGTACTACAGTCTCTGTACACTTTGTGAGGCCCCTGTTACAGCCTCTGGATGTCCACCATGTTTATGGTACCCACACTTAGCCTTTTCTGCGATAGCCTCTGGTGTTTTGCCATGTTTGTGGTATGCCCACACTTTGCAGGTGCTGCTCTCACTAAAGCCTCTACACACTTTGTACTTTCAGGTTGTGATTGAGGAGGGGTGTTGAGAATCTGCCAATCACACCCTATGTATGCCCCTTTGTATGGAACAACTAGGCTAGGAAGATTCAGTTCATTCTAGGAAGAGAGACAGATCCCATAGGCACAGTGATGAAATGTGCTACCAAGCATTCCTATATAATGATGTACTTGACTATCACTTTTACATGATGATAATGTAATAGTACTTGTCTCTTTGTGTCGTCCCTGTGTCATTGTCAGTCCTACACAAGATTGTGTTTATGAGTTCAAGTCTCAATCTTGAAACCTAATTCACTTGTGTAACAGTTGTCTTCTTTTCCAATGTCAACATGAGTAGTATCTTCATCTTCCATCCTCCATAGCTTCTGTCTTTGCTATGCTCTAGATCTCGCATTTCTCACAGGCACAAGAGGCTAATGTGACTCGGGATTGGATCTCGAGGCCCGTATACTAGTCTATGGGTGGAAACTTGGAATAGTGATCCCTGTGGATTGCTGGATAGCCTTCGGGCAGGACAAGCCTACGGGCGGAATTCCTTGTATTTCAAAGATAAATATGATGATATGTTAATAAAGAACTTGTCTGATATTGTTTTTCTATGTCACATGATAAGATTATGTGAAGGAACCGGTGCTTAACGGATTAATTAAAGAAGCTGATTGTTACATGTCCAATTAATGTGTTAGATAATTACATATCTAAAACAAACCGAGGAAAGTGCGGAGGATGGGCCATGGGTCCGTCCTACGGTTGGGTGGTCCCGGTTGGTCGGGAACTTTTCTCAAATCATGAGGAACAGCGGGATGATTGTCAAATGACACGAACAACGAAAGCGTTGACCTAGAGTTATGTCTTAACCAATTTACGCTGTTTTAGGGGAACGGAATGGGACTATGCCTTATGGCAGAGAGATTGAGCTTTGCATCCCTCTCGTTTTCCATTCTCCTTGAACCAAGTGCAGTGTGAATCCGCTTCGGACCTGGCGTTTCTGCGTAAAGTAGTTCGCTCCGACGCTAGTTGCTGTTAGGAAAGGACCAATTAGGAAAACCCTAATTCCGGTCGATCCTAAGTGGGAACGGCTAGAATACTTCCGCTACGTGGCAGACGTGGAAAGCCCTAGATCGCAAATTTCGTAACATTCCATGGGAGTGACGGGTGGAGCTTTCTAGACATCCTTTCCGATGGACTGCTAAGACGTGTCCTGGATGATACTAGTGGACACGTTACAGTTGGTATCAGAACGACCAACAACAGAATTGTTTTTATGAAAGCTTAATAATATGAAGTAAAGCAAATATTGTTGTCCAAACATTTCCTTACCCTCAATGCTGTCTTGCAGAATTACGAAGCGTGGAACAAGTTCTTGGTATTTCGAGTCATGTTTATGACTGCAATGCATTCTCCGCTTTATCGACAAAGGGTTGAGATGATGAACATCATAGAGCAGATCTATAATCCATCACCTTTGTACATGGAACGAAGATGGTGCTTCCTTTGGTTGTTTTGTGCAGATCTACTGTGGGATTCGACGGGCTGAGTCACCCTATCTCGTGATCGCCAATGAGAGCGGAGTTTTGATTCCAAGAAGTGCTTAAAAATAGCTAAAATTTACGAATATCAAGGGAAAAATATTCAACGTCAAAGATGGTGGCTCCAGCTAGGACGATTTTAAGCATCAAGTGCTTTAAAGGCGCCCGAGCGACATTTGTTGATTTTTGATAATTTTTCAGACTGTCGTGCGGGTTTTCAGGAGTTACCGGGTAATGCGGAATGTCAAGCTGGACACGCAAAAATCTACAGCACTCGATTTGGACACCGGACGGGAAAATGGCCAACAAATGGGCAAGATATGAAAATGTGGACATTGGAGAAGACCAAAAGGGGTGCCCTTTGGGACATTTTAACCCCCCCTTCAAATTTTTGATCAAGAAGCATGAAAAAACGTGGAGAGAGAATGAGGGATGAAGGCGCCATCTTTACGCCCCATTTTTGCACCTCCATGGATGGAGATGGAGATGACAGGCTGTGAGTACCCCATACAACCGATCTTGGGGCTGATCTTCTCCCTCTTGGCCGATCTTATCGCCTATCTTCGCCCGTACAATGGTGGCCTGAATGAAGAGAGCCAATTCTAGTCTTTCTCTCTCCTCCCTCTCTCTCCCTTAAGGGGCTATTCTTGTGTGGAAGAAGACAATGAAGAATGGTGGAGGAAAGCTTGTTCGGATGAGACCGGATTGCTTCCGGATGGATGAAGACATGAAGAGTGTTGTTCTTGAAGATGCTGAGCATTAAATGCATGCTGAAAATTAGTCCCGTAATCAAGACCAAGAAATCGAGACTTGAAAATAAGCAGTAATGCTATTTTTACAAAGGAAAATAATCTTTTTATGCTATTTGCTTTATAAAACCTTGTTCATATGGGATGAAAGTTCATTATGACATTGCTTTCCATGAGTTTCAAGTGTGTGTAACTTGAAAATCAAAAAATATAAGGCTACATGGCCGGAATTAGTGTTACATGAAAAACAGGAGTTTTAAGGGTAAAATTGGAGTTTTTGTTATATAAATGAGAAATATGATATGTCACACCAACTAAATCTGAGTTTTTGCTGTCAATGAACCTAAGGGCCACATCCCACAATCCACTTTCATTTTCTGTCATTATTTATTTAAAGAATTAAAAAATATCCAAAAAATGAAAAAAATGGGTTTAAAATAAGAAAAAATAAAAAATTGACTGAGGAAAATTAGAAAAAATTATATCTATGTTTGTGCAATGTATAACGATAGCAAAGCACGAGGTTGGCCTCGGTTTATCCCCGTTTCTATATTTTGTGTGTATTCATTGTTCTTTTAAAAGTAAAAAATGTATAGAAGCCCTATCTAACTGATCAATGATGCAAAATGCTAAGAGTTGGATGAAAAGGGGCTGAAACATTGAAAGATAAAAAAAGATTCGATTTATGCATTACACTTGGCAAATAGGAAACGGTTTAAATAAAGAGGATGGTAACATGAGCATATAGCTCGGTGCCTCCTTTCAACGCAGCACGCATTAGTAAAATTCATGGAAAGAATGCTTTATGCACCATGCACGATGCTGATTTTTCTTTTGTCTGAGCACATAGCCATACACGATTTGCATTAAGCATAATAATTAAAAGGCATCAGAAAAACCTCCTGGATGCATGGCACTTGTCTTCCTTAGGTTATGACCAACGATGAGTGTGAAAGGATGTCCTAAGCTGTAGGTTAGTTGTTGCGTCCTAAGGGAAAATTGTAGTGAGAAATGGTACATCTTGAAACGTAAAATATTGGTATCTTGAGAGGAGTTTGTGCTCGTATGTGTTATATATTTAGCAGCGCATCAAAGGGCCAATCCCTGCGATGTAGGAAAACTGCAGTGGGGCTCCGACTATTAGTCGATGGAGTACCTCCTATATATGTGTGACGAGGCGTTATGCCTAAGTACTTTGGGATCTCCCTCTGAGGAGTTTAGGGAAATGTTGGACTATAAACTATAAACGCAGGAACTAAGCTTTAGGGCAATTTGTCCTTCAGCATTAGATTGACGCTCCTAGTCCGCGAGGCCGTAAGAGTGTTTGTGTATCATGAGCATGAGGTCCGGCTAGTGCTATAGCCAGTGCCGGCCCATTTCAGATCCTATCACCAAATATGTAAAGGCTTATGCTTTGATTGCATTGTCTATTAAATATACTATGATCTCACATATTCAATCATGTAAAGATTGCTAAGGATACTTGTATACTCTTACACATTTGTATGAAGGAAGAAATGAGATCCGTGTTACTTACTTGCATAAGCAATTACAAAGTGAATATATGAATGAAGATGACTCCATGGAAAGTTTTTTAACAAAGATCTTAATAAGCAATGAATTTTTGCAAATGAGATTTTACCATAAAGTTCATTTGTGTAGATTATTCTCAATGGTATTCTTGATTTTTATCAAAGTTTTGCATCTATTATTCATTTGATGATTAAAAAAATATGAGTGCTTTGTCATTTAATGAGTTGATTTTTGTGTTATTGCAAGAAAAACAATCTAAACAAAACATATCCATTATGTGTATTGTAGACCAAGATTTTATAACTAGTCAAAAAGGTAAAGTTAAACTTCCTCTTTTACTAGAAATAAGTAAATATATACAAATACTACTCAAATAAAGAAGATCAATAAGGATGAGAAGAAAAAAGAGAGTGAGATGTTTTGCAAGTATTGTAAGGCAACAGATCGTATCATTATAAAATATTCTAAATTGGCTACGAAAGTAACTAAGAAGAAAGATGCTAATATGGCTATTGTAGCAGATGCCTCTTCTTCTAAGTTAGAAATTTACAAATATTTTGTAGGATACAAAATGGGCATTTAGTGTGCAATGCAACTTGATCCTTATTTACATGATTCTTGTATGTCTATCGTGGATTCAAATATATAGTACTTTGGCAATGATACCATGAAGCAATTTACCTCTCTACACAATCTATTCACTTCTCTTGAGCTATTTTGACATGTGACAATAACTCCTTTTATATTGTTATAAAGCAGTTGGAAAAGTTGTGCTAACTACTAATAATGGTAACTCTTTCATACTCATGGAACCTTGAGAAATGTGTCAAATAGAAAGCTCAACTCAATGAAAGTTGTTATTTATGACCAAGAAAGAAAACTCGAGGAGAAGACTTAAGAAACTTCAACCAACCCCATAATATATGCACTCTATCGCAAAGGATCTTCAAAGATTGTTTATAGAACATACATTAAAGCTGAAAACGAGTAAAACTATTGAAAAAAAGGGAAACCCAAGTGCAAAAACTGCAATAAATTCAGATATTCTAAGGTCTGCTTGAATCAAGAAGCCAATAATGTGCAAGAAACATCATTCGTTGAACAATGTAATGAAACTGTTTTTTAAAGAGTTGTATTATCTTCATTATGATTGTCTACTTGGTCTTCTTGATTCCTCCATAGTTCATCATTATCTTCTTGCCCAAACCATGTTTTATAGCACCTTGTGTTGTTTTATCCTAAGGGAGGATCATTACCACAAGATTTGCATGCTTTTTTGGATTCCAACTATGTTGGTTGCTATGACACTTACGTATTCACAAGTGGCTTTTGCTTTGTGCTTGTTGGCAGGTCATGCATATCGTGATTGAGTAAGAAGTTGTCCAATGTGGCCACTTTTAGTATGAAGACGAGCATATATAGTAGCTTTTACAACTACAATTGAGTGTGTTTGGCTCAAACATCTCTTGGCTAATTTGGGTGTTTGACAATCATCTGCCACCACCATGTTCACTGACAATCAAAGCACATTAGCAATTGCATGGAACCCAGTGTTCCATGCATGTACTAATCACATTGAGGTGCACTATTATTACATCTAGGAGAGACTACAAGAGAGAGCAGCTTGGCCTATATGCCAACACGACACCCTTGCAAATATTTTCACAAAGGCTTTGCCTCATGAGAAACTCAAAGCTTTTTGCACAACTTTGACTTACTTCCCTTTGTAGATTGATCTAGTCCATTGACCACAACACTTTTCTATACACAAGTGCCAACTCTTGTTTATGCATCACTCCTAAGAGAGATTTGTTACCCTATTTTGGTAGTGATATATGAACACACTTAGAACTACCAATGCACTTTTTTGCCTCTTTAGGAGGTTTTTTTCCAACCTTGTATATATGCCTATTCACTTTTAGGACATAGTCCTTTAAGACACTTTGAGTTGTGTTCTTTCAAGCTTCTTCTTCTCCAAGCTATGTACTTGCATTGTTGCAAACCTCAATCCAACATAGAGCTAGTGCACCATTAGGCCTATGATGGGTTTGTTTGATAGTGAACTAGCTTACCACTGGTTTGTTTTCACATGGAATAACTCTTTAGCATGATGGCTAAAGGCAAGCAATCCACAATTATTATGTGCTTCCATTCAGTTATTCTATGATAGGTAAGGCAATTTTACTATTTCTACTTCTTATAACAACGGCTTGAGTATGATCAACATCAACATCAATAACTTCTATGAGGCACCTTTAACAATAGCGTGATCATCCAAGGTAGGGCTATCCATGGTTCAGTTAGACTTCAAGCTCTTCTTTCTGTCTTTGGTATGACTGTACCCAATCCTTCAGTTGTCCAGCTATACTACATGATGCGAACATTAAATAAGTCGATGCTTAGGACTTAGTTGTTTGGTATGAATGGTCCTTGAGACCTTAGGTTGTTGTAAACAGTCATTTTAGTTATGTGTTAAGATAATGCAAGATATGAGTGAGAGCTCTCAGCTCCTCACTGTGTTAGCTCCAACTCTTCCCTGACTTCAAACATGGTATCAAAGCCTCATCCATAAGACTATGAGAGACGGAGAATAACTATTCTGCACTATGAAAAGGAAAAAGCCTGACCTTAAGAAGAAGATGATGACCTGCAAGTGAAGTCACGGCTCTTCATTTGGTCTCTACAGACTATTGAGCCTATTGAGGCTTGGTCCTTGGTTTATTTAGCATATGAACAAGCTTCTAAGGTTGAAGCATTGACACAAAAACATGAGCTGCTTGAAGATGTGTTGACAGATGGATTACGCATGTTTCCTACTGTTGACAATGAGGGAAGAATGGTGATTTTCATGAGCTATCTTTGAAGCTCATTGGGCGAGTTTGCATTTAGAGTGAATGCTCATGTATGATCTGTGAAGACCAACAACAGGAAAAAGTGTGAGACATGAAGAAAATGCCAAATAAAATGTGCCTATTTGCAGCCTTTGTGATTTTTTTGTTTTTGTTTTTGTTTTTTGAGCCGGGTGCCTAAGCAGACTCAAAGGCGGAACCCTGTGCCACTAGCTTATGATTTCACTACTTCCTTCAGAACCAAAGTTCTTGGAAGACTCCTCTCAATGAGTGGAGCGTGGGTAGGCACCTAGCACCCCAGTGCAGGGGTCTAGGTAGTGTTGGACTCTCACCAGCTAAAACCGCCGATCCCGGCGGGTTCCCTCAAAGGGATGCCATACCCCAAGGTTGGGCGTCTGCTCAAAGGTGGTGTCCCGTCGCACTCAAGCAAACACTGCCTCCCGACAACATTCGCTTGCTTGAGCGAGGCGGTGTGTTATTGGTACGAGTACGAGCTTGCGCACAAGATCGCAAAGGGAGGATATCGTCATCTCCCTACCCGCGCAAGGTAGGAATCACGAATATAATGCTCCCAAGTACCTCGACATCACCTCGCCAAGGAATGCTGCCACAAGGCGATGCCTCAGGACCACATTCCTTGAGTGCGGACGAGTGCTCACCCAGTTGGGCAAACACACCCCGCCGATCTCCCCACCAAGGAGTAGCGTAGCTTCGTCCTCTAAGGTACGCCCTCGGGACAAAAGGTCGCGAGTCTCACTTATAATACCCAAAATGTGCCTCTCGCGTTCATCGATCAACGTAGGACAGGAAAGCAGGATGTGTGAATAAGAGGTTCCTGCTTCGCGAGAGCTGCATAGAGGGCAGGTTTGCTGACAGGAATGTCGATAGCTATCCGCCATCTTCACCCCTCCAACCCGTGCTAGACACAAAAACCTTTCCTCCGAGGCCTTGACGTTCTCCGAAAGGTTAGTGCGAAAGAGGTAATTCCTTGAGCATTCGAACTTGTTCTCATTATAGGAGGCGAGTCTCACACACTCGTGTTGCCGTTCCCATTTCTTCCAGACATGATATCTTATAGCGAGTAGAGGTGCTTCAGGGACATACTTCTCTAGCCAATGCACGGTCCTGGAAGCCTAGGTCCATTTGTGGACTCTTTTAGTGCATGACGAAGGTTTCGAGAGCTCTCGGATCCACGTCCTAACCCCTAGGTACTTTTTAAAGGCACGTGCACGTTGCCCGTTGCAAAATGCTGGAATGGGGGGGATACTGAATTCCTTATGCAGGGCTCACACACTCGTGTTGCCGTTCCCATTTCTTCCAGACATGATATCTTATAGCGAGTAGAGGTGCTTCAAGGACATACTTCTCTAGTCAATGCACGGTCCTGGAAGCCTAGGTCCATTTGTGGACTCTTTTAGTGCATGATGAAGGTTTCGAGAGCTCTCGGATCCACGTCCTAACCCCTAGGTACTTTTTAAAGGCACGTGCACGTTGCCCGTTGCAAAATGCTGGAATGGGGGGGATACTGAATTCCTTATGCAGGGTGGCTGCCCCAACTGTTGTCGATTTAGCCCCTTTACCCAAGATCCACTTCATCCCCGTGACAGCCATTGTCTCCAACGGCTGAAGGAGTGTCTGACGATGTCCTCCCATAATTTCAGCACCGTACGTCAAGACCGGTAGCACGCACGCCTTGAAGACATTGAGTCTAGTCCACATGGGGATCGAGCGGGAAGAGAGGAACGCCTGATAAGCATGAAGAGTCTTACGTCCCTTCTTGATCCTCTCCCAAATTACTATTTCAATTGAGAACTCACTATCAAGCACGATGCCCAAATAGGTGTATCTCTCACAAACTTCGATCCGTTCTGCCCCCAAATGGAGTGGTCGATCCCTCAGAGCTTGCAAGCCGCCAAAGAAGACCATGTCGTTCCACTTTGATAGGCCAAAACTCATTCCCCACTTGGTAGCCCACTCATTCAACCGGTTCAATGCTTCTTGTAGCTCCTCTGCAAACTTTGCAAGGAGGATGAAGCATATAATCAGTAGTATCCATGCATGAATGTACATAAGCATCTTCATCATTACCTTCATCATCAACACTACAGAGTGGGCCTATTCAAACAACGTGAGAATTGCATATGGCACTTGAGTGACATGCTAAATGCCTGGTTGAAATCTTGGGGCTAGATGACTACTATGTGGTTTAATGCTTGATAAAGCATCCTTGGAATGCTATTGAAGACCCTGGAGCTCTAATGCTTGCATGGGACTCGGTTATGAACTGTGGGACACTTGTACAGAACTGAAATAAGGTCAGATCTGCTATTAATATTGACAAGGCAACATGTATTTGGACATGCTTGAAGCATTGAAGGTATATGACATGCATTCTTGGCTCCATTGAAGCATACATAAATCCTGGAAGACATATGCATATCTTTCATGCCTTTGAGCTGAGATTTTGTAATCCAAATACTCGGATCTGAAAAGTTTTCACAAGCTAAAAACTATCATTTTCTATGGACAACAAGTATTGGAAGCATTACATGACATTAGAAGGCTCAATCATTTTGTATAACCTAGCATATGTCTACTTAATGGTTGGTGGATTAAGAAGGGTATTGGAAGCTATTGATGGCTGAAGGTTGAAGTTGGAAATAAATGTATACAAACTGCTTGTCTGTACATGAACAGGCTGCCCAAATACATGCTAGCTTTGCATTGAATGCAATCCGTACATGCAAGTTGCAATACCTAGGTGATTGCCAAATGTCAGGAGATATATGTATCATTGTTTTTCAGGCTGAAATACTAAATGTCTAAACACACAGTGCTGAAAACCGTCATAAACAGTTGTAGGCTGAAACTGAATTGTCAGGAAGATTTTGGCTTGTAAGTAGTCAAGCATAGCATACGACATGGCAAATGCTAACAAGACAGACAATATTACCCACCCACATTGTGGGGGAGAAATTGGACAGCCATAATTATGCCATATGGAAGGTTCGCATGAAGAACTTAATCAGGAAAGGATATTGAAAATTGGTGACTGGAGTAGAAGTGGAACCTAGCCTCCCAGAGAGACCTACACAGCTGATCAAAGATGACTACGCCGAGCTTGGACAGAAAGAGCTCACAGGGTGTTGCATTGGCTGTCACTATGTATATCAGATGCCATGATAATGCAGATAAAGAACTACATCTCTCCTAAGAATGCTTGGGACATCCTGGTCAAGTACTATAGCACGACCACAAGTGCCAAAAAGATCCAGTTTAAGCAAAAATTTAACATGGAGAGAAAGAGCTGATCTATATAGGATTATGTCACGGAGATCAAGACCATTGCAGATCAACAGGCATCTGTTGGATCACAAGTTGAAGATGAAGACATGGTTGATGTGACTTTGGATGGCTTGGAGCATGAGTATAAGTCTTTTGATACCTCTACGTCTGTGCGGACTGAAATGCCTGATTTTAATGAGTTGGTTGCATTGCTTATCCATGAGGAGGTTAAACTTGGCTTGGGTACATGCTCTAATAGTATAAAAAGCAAGGATGCAGCTTTTCATTCCAATCAACGGGGCCGTGGTAGCTGTGGTAGAGACTATGGTTCTAGCAGAGGAGGCCAGCAAAATGCATCCTATGGCAATAACAGCCAGCAGGTATCGAATGCAAGAGGTGGTGGAAACTTTAGAGGCAGGGGGAAATCTAGCTCTAGAGATGCAGACTCCTGGCAGCAGCAGCATCCAGCTAACAATCCGAATAAGAATAAGGATTGTCATTACTACGGAAAGTATGGACATATTGCCAAGGACTATTGGAAGAAACAAGGCAATCAGAAGGACAAACAACATGGACATTTTGCTACGTCCAGTCAAGCAAATGATGCTTCAGGAGATAGATTGTTTGCCATGCAGTATGCGAAAGATAGGGTTGCTGAAAAATCCATTAATGATGTAGTATGGTACATTGATTCAAGGACATCGAACCACATGACCCCTCGTGGTAATTGGTTCACTTACATGGTAGCTGAAAGACATGGCTATGTATGCACAGGTGATGACACACAGAATAGCATTGAGCATAAAGGCAAAGTGCCTCTTATGGTTCATGATGGCAGAAAGAAAAATTTACATGATGTATTGCACGTCCCATCGATAACAAAGAACTTACTATCTGTCGATCAAATGACGGAGCAAAACTTGCAGATTAGGTCCAATAAGCATGGATGCTTTATTAAAGAGTTTAGAAATGGATGCAAGTTGATTGCTCACGATCATAGGAATGGCATAATGTTTACTCTTGATACCACTTTGTCAGAGTTGAATTCAACAATGTTTCATGGTTTTGGTGCCATCAGAGATTTGAAAATTCGACATAAGAGAGTGGGACGTGAATTTGCAAAGGCTACAAATTATGCAGAAAAAATAGCTTGTTACAAGTTTACCCAAGTTCCAATACACAAACATTGGTCATGTATATAATGCTTGCTAGTTTGGTAAGCAGTCAAGGTTGCCATTTGTCAGGCATGTAAGACAGAGTACACATTTGTTGTCGTTAGTACACTCTGATGTATGGGGGCCAGTCCATAATGCATCTATGGGAGGCTCGAAGTACTATGTGACATTCATTAATGATTACAATCACTATATTTGGATGTATATTCTGCAGACAAAAGATGAGGTGTTTACTGTTTTTCAACAGTTTAAAAAGCAGGTTGAAAAGGAATTTGACTGTTATATCTCTTGCTTGAGATCAAACAGCGGTGCGGAGTATATATCAAATGAGTTTGACAATTTTCTGGTTGAAAATGACATACATAGACAGCTTACCTACAACTATACTCCACAGTAGAATGGAGTGGCTGAGCGTAAGAACAAGGTATTGATGGAAGTTGCTCGTATTATGATGAATGAGAAAAAGATGCCACTCTATTATTGAGCTGAGGTTGTTATGACAGCCATGTATATCTTGAATCAGACTCCCACTACAAGTATTCATGAGATCACATCATTTGAGAAGCTGTATGGCTATAAGACAAATGTAAGTCACATGAAAGTCTTTGGCTGTCTTACTTATGTGCACATCCCAGATGAGAAAAAAAAAAGCTAGATCCAAAGGCATATAAGTGTGTTTTCATTGGATATTCGCAAGAGAAGAAAGCATACAAATGCTATGATCCCTCTATTAGGGAAACTTTGGTGAGCAAGGATGTTATCTTTGATGAGATGGCCTCTTGGTATGTATCATCAGCCACAGTGCCATTGAATACGCCTTCTACTCATGTATCTACAATTGATTCGCAGCACAGTACTGCTATGACAAGTCCTAGTGGTCAGACAGTATCTCCTTGGACATGTAGATTAAGATAAGGAGCTCTCGCTCACCATCCACTGACATCGATATGTCAATGAGGAGAAGATATGATATCTTGGACTTGGACAACAAAGAAAAAGAGAAAGTTATTGAGGATGCATCTGGTATGATGACACATGGTAGAATGACTTCTAGATATGAGTTTGCTGACACTTTAGACAGTGAGCTTGGTATTCCAACTATCTATACACCTAGCATGAGGCAGAGTAGGTACATTCTGCCTCATGAGAAGGAAAAATCGAGCAGTACACCACAGCCTAGATGCTTGTAGAGGGTCAGATATCTTGTTGATAAGTTAACGTACAATGGCTACTCTGCAAAGCACTATGCTTACATTACAAAAGTGATGGAGATCAAAGAACCAAATACATATGCTAAAGCAAAAAAAGATAAGAACTGATGTGCAACTATGGATGAAAAAATGAATACCTTAGTTGAAAATAAAACATGGAATCTTATGCCACTGCCTAAAGGGAAAAAAAAACCATTGGTTATAAATGGATCTACAAAATCAAATGCAAGTCAGATGGCAGTTTGGAAAGATACAAAGCCAAGCTAGTTGCTAAAGGGTATACCCAATAGTATAGATTTGATTATAAGGAAACATTTAGCCTTGTTGCCAAGATGGGATCTTGGCAACCATACGCACTGTGATTGCTTTGACTGCCACTAGAGGCTGGAAATTACAGCAGATGGACATGAAGAATACATTCCTCAACAGTGACTTGGCACAGAGGATGTTTATATGGATCAGCCAGAAGAGTATATACATCCTGTTTTTTAGCACTATGTATGCAAGCTGAAAAAAGCATTGCACAGGCTGAAGCAAGCTTCAAGAGCTTGGCATGCAAGGATCAGTAACTACTTGCAGGCTTGGGATTTGCTATTGTCAAGGTTGATCAGAGTCTAATTACGAAAAAGACTGACTGTGGCTTGGTAGTGCTAGTCATATATGTTGATGATTTGATAATTACTGGTGATGATGACTTGTACAACATGTAATGAAGATGCTAAAAACTAAATTTGACTTGAAAGACTTGGGTGATTAAAGTATTTCTTGGGCATTGAGATGGTTACAACTGAAAATGGTTTATGGATGATGCAAAAGCACCATGCTATGAAAATGCTGAGTAAGTAGGACATGGCTAAATGCAAACCATTGGATACATCTCTTGATCAAAATGTAAAGTTAGACATGAGCACTGGGGCTGAAGTGGAGGATGTGACTATGTACAACAAATGGTTGGCAGTCTGATTTACTTGGCCATCACTAGGCTTGACTTGAGCTATGTTGTAGGGCTCATAAGCCAGTTTATGTAGAAGCCCAAAAAGCCGCACTTGGATACAGTTAGACGCATTATGAGATATGTTAAGTCCACTGTAGATTATGGGTTGTTCTATGTGAGAGAGAAGCCCTTGAAACTAGTAGGATACACGGATGCAGATTGGGCAAGACTCATATGGCCATAGATTTACAAGTAGCTATGCTTTTGGATTTAAAAGCGAAACGATCAACTGGAGCAGCAACAAGTGGCCTACGGTTGCTTTATTGAGTACCGAGGCAAAGTACAAGGATGATACATTGGCAACATGTGAGATTGCATGGTTGCTCAATTAGCTTATGGCTAATTTGAACATACATGTAGATGCTCCAATGACTCTGCTGTGTGACAATCTTAATAGTATACTCCTGGCCATGAATCCAGTATAACATGCCATGACAAAATAGATTGAGATACACTACCACTTCATCAGAGAGATGATTCTTGTAGGGAGAGCTGGTCTCATGCATGTGGAGACTGATGAACAAGTTGCAAATATCTTTACCAAGTCGCTAAGTAAAGATAAGTTCAATGTTTTTAAACAGTTGCTTGATGTACAAATGTTGTCTTAAGCTTGAGGGGGAGTGTTTAGACTTCAAGCTCATCGTTCTATCTTTGGTATGATTATACCCAACCCTTGAGTTGTCCAACTGTACTACATGATACAAACATTAAATAAGTCAATGCTTAAGACTTAATTGTTTGGTATGAATGGTCCTTGAGACCTTGGGTTGTAAATAGTCATTTTAGCTGTGTTAAAATAATGCAAGTTATAAGTAAGAGCTATCAGCTCCTCACTGTGTTAGCTCCAACTCTTCTCCGACTTTAAACAAGTTCCACTTATTAACATTATTGTTTGTATAATGTGGTTGGTTATCTTGTACCTACATCATTGTGCACTTGTTATATTGATCACCCATGATTTGAGAAAAGAGTATAAGCTATGAATATATCATAGTTTATGGTTTGTGGCTAGGGATATACATTGCTAGTCGGCACATACCAATTGAAAGACGTGTGCAATAGGCTAAGAACATATTAGGTTGCCTACATACACATTTCTCCATGCCCTTGTGGACAATACATTATTATATGGCCAACTTAGTTCAAGTCAATGATCGTCGAGTCGCTTAGGGAGCAAGAGTAACAAACACAATTAGGAACGTCAAACATATGGACCAACCAACCTACTTGATTATAAGCATTGTTAGTGACAATACAGTGTGCCCTCCCTTCTCACCATTTATCTTCTTTTAATGTGGAGAGAGAGATTACATAATATTGTCAATCATTAAGTGTGTGTACCCATCGACATTGTACTTTCCTAAGTAGGCAACATCACATCTCTTGCTTCACTTATTCTATCCATTAGGTCCCAAAAGATTTGGTCCCAACCAAACAACATCTACACTTCCAAATGAACATTAAGGTTACCGTTTTAATGTGATTGATGAGAACCATCACTTGTCCATCCACCCTTACAATTATAATAAAAAGGGGCCACCTCCATGCGCATTAAAACTTTAAATTGGTTGATTTACATTGAAACTTGACCCAAAGTCTTTCCAATGATATGTTACATATTATTTTGAGATTGGTATATTGGAATCATTTCATCATGATCTTTCCAATGATATGTCACCAATGGAATGATGACTTCGAACTTTTTGGAGGGCCCAAGAATGAGTCCAAATTTCCCCTAATGCCTATAGGCAACTCTAAAAAGTTGCTCCAATTCCTTCCCATTTAGCTCGAATTGATGCAACATGCTAAATTCACATAAGGTTCCTCAAGAATCGAGTTTTTTAATCCTAGTTATCAAGCCATGTTTTCAAAACCTTAAGATGTATAGCCTTAGAAATGTTTGGGATTTCATTAACATGAACCGCCAAGGCATCATAAGTGTGTGGGGAGAGCCCACCACTTAAGACACGGTGAGGGGCTACCTTTGTTACTCACCTCTTGCAGAGGTTGGGCATCATCTAGAATGTTGTTCCATACTTTTAACAAGGCCCTTGGCAACTTAGGAGTGCTCGAGCCTACAAGTAAAACCATCTACCATTGGGCAAGGTGCCATCTTTGGTGATAGTCTCAACAAGCCAATGTCTTCCTAAGTGTGTGGGGGTGAATCCAAAAGCTTGCAGAGTGGATGTAATAAAGCTTCAGCAGCTGACTCTATCATATACCTTGTCAAGGTGAATGCTAACCAAGAACGAGTATTACTCAAAAAATTGGCGAGGACTCCCCTGGTCGACTGCAGCTTCTATGTAGTTATTGACGATGGTGTGAATGATCCATTTGATCGAGTCTATCAGTACCACCCTGGTCTCACGGAGCTTAGGGGGGCTTTGGCACTAGCATGAGAAAGCAAGTTTGTTACGGTTTCAGCCTTATAGCTCTTCAAAAAATCAAGCTTGATTGAAGCTGGGATGAATGATGTGCCCTTCTATGCAGATTTCTCCGTCTTTGCAGAGACTTGTGGTGGAGGAGACGACGAGACACAAGTGCTTGTTGGCATGAAGCATGACTGCGTCCCTTGACTAGCGTAATCACTTGTGCGCCCCTTTGTATTGTCCCGAAACTACGTGTCCCTCGACACATACTTGCTGTGAAAGGTAGAAACTTGGAGCCTGATCAAGGCGCGTCTAAAAGAGGAACAACCCACCCAGCTACTTGCAAGCAATTGGATTATGGCGTGCATGCGGGATGATCGATCAGATGGCGGCGGCAGCGGTGGTGGTACGCACGCGATCAGAGAGTGCGAGATGCATGGGATGAACATATCAGGATACCTGATGCGTGAACTGGACGCCCTAGAGTTGTGTCAGGGTTGGATGCACTTGGCACAATAGACATGCCGGCGGCACCTGGACGTTTGGTGGGTAAACTGCAGTGGTGCCAAGTTTTGGAAACTTGTGGGTCTGTGGCCTCGTTTTGCCAACAAGGACAACTAATGCTTTTAGCGAGTCCATCAAAATGTGTTGTGTTAACTACATACGGCACGAATGCACCCTCTCCTAGTCTTCTAGGTTTAAACGGTAAAGCTTGAAGGCAGCAAGCTGGGTGCTTACGACGTGGAACGTGAAGCGTGATTGATGGTCGTGCCTTCGCTTTCAACCGCATGTTTAGACATACGCATCAACATACTGTATTTCCTGCGTTAGCTTTTATTGTTGATATAAGGTTTATGATCGTCCATTATGCCAAGCTTAAAGGTCCCATACAAAAGCAAGCTATATACCGTAGGAGTACAACTACCTGGCTAAGCTACAAATAGTGTTCGGGACTTTAAAGTTTGACCTTTAGGGAATGAGACAGGAAGTCGATCATTGCAAATCGACTCTTGGTGGATGATTCATCATTTGCCCCATGATGGTTGTAATTGTAGATAAGCGCAGTTGATTCATCATTCTGACCATGTGAATGTGCTACAGGCTGGGCATATCTCACTTGTCAATGGAATGATGAGGTGAGAAGAGATCGTTGCAGGACGCATTTTAAGTATAGTTGGAAAACTGAATGAGATACATGATTGAAAAAGCGATTGATGGCAACGGTAGACAATGGTCTCGTCTGTGAGTGAGAGAGAGAGAGAGAGAGAGAGAGAGAGAGGCAGGCGGGCGTATTTTGCTTACGGAGGTTATTGACGCCTAGAATTATGAGCCTGATCTTAAGAGTGCACTTCACGACGCGTTCGAGTCAAATTTGGTTTTATAATCGCGATACAATTACAAAGGTGGTGAAGAAAACAGGGGTGGGGGGGGGACGCTATATATATATATATATATATATATATTCAAGATCGAAAACTGAGAGTTCTGTGCGTGACATGTATGCATGTTGGGGTTAGAGAGTGCTGTGGTGTATAACAAGGTACAGAGCTCTCTCTCTCTCTCTCTCTCTCCCTCTCTCTCTCTCTCGGCTGTGACCTAGACGATGGCGTCACATTTCTCTGATACATAGATATGTATATAGATCAGCTCCACATGGGTACTAATTGGTAATGTTGCGCTCCAGAGGGTATTGTATCTTCTCGACTCTTTTTAAGTTTGTGCTTTGTCTCTACAAAACATAGAGCCATTTCATTTGGAGGCTCGTGATTACAAAAATGGGACAAAGTTTTCAGTGCATATCTGATCTGATCTGATCTGCTCTCTCCAATATTGTACAAAGCAATCATCCATCTTCTTGGCAAGCAACCCCGACCGAGTCGTCCCCCTTCTCCACTTAATACGCAGTTGAACCGGTGACCCTTTTGATAATGATCGATCGTAGAGCCACGGTATCATTCATCCCTTTTCTGTCAACTGGCAATCTTGCCATAGTAGGCAGTTACTGCCTTGAGCTCATTGTTTACATAGTTCCTCTCAACCTGCACGGCAAATTTTGGGATCAAACCAGATTGCCATAAATAAACAGGAAGGGGTATGATTTCTGCTGCACATGCATTCCAGGTGCCTACGTAGTGCAAATATCAGTCAATCGGCTATTAAGAGTAGCAATTCACAACCACAAGAAGAAAGCGGTGAGACGCTTTGTTGTCCAGATTATCCTGACCTCGTATGGAAGCGGTGGACTCGAAAGCCATGAGAGCTGCGCTAGCTGTTCTGTGTCAACAGTGCGTGGCAGAAAGAAAGCGACACTCGGGGCCACAGACAGTGCAAGTCTGAACAGAAAGAACCTGCACGACATGATACAAATTAATAGGGCGACTTTCAGGTCAGCTTTCCTTCTAAACAGGTAATGGCTCCATCTCAAGGCGTGCAGACAACTGTGAGCATATGGAAAGCAGCAACTCGCTACAGGAACCGGTGATGCATATTATAAGTGGACATTGTTGCAGGTAACAGTGATATAAAAGAAAGGTGCAGATTAAATCACAAGTACCCGTCTTTGGGCCTTAGCATCGTCTCTATGTTGTACTTTTCCGCTCGAATATATTCAGGACCACCCCAGGGTGGCGATAGAAAGACGACTTCAGCCTGTTGCACATTATGATTTTGAAAGAACAAAATAAAGGCTCAAATTAGCATCGGTTATAGGCTAATGTCACAAATGTCAACTACCTGCACAGTACCCTGTTACAAGCACGACTACTGCAGCACATAATGCCACCAGCACAGTAGTTTTCTCCTTACCTTTAGGGTTGGCGCAAGTTGAAAGAAGTCCCCCACTATAAAATCTATCTTATCCGCAACCCCATAGACACTTGCATTGTGACGAGCATATTCAATCTTCTTTGGATCTATGTCTATGGCTATAACATGAAGATTCCTGCAAAAGAAGGAAAAGTGTGAAAGATACCCCAAAGCAGGCAGGCAGACAGGCTAGAAAAGCTTGAGGCCCCCCTTGTCAGCCCTCCATACAGAGACAGACTTCCCGCATTGCCCACCACCACTTGTGCACGCATGCATGATATTGCTGGACACACTACCCAGAAGGCCTAATTCTCAGTTTCAGCTAGACTGACTTACATGAGAGCAAACTGTATGGCATTTCCCCCAGCACCAGTGAATGCATCAATAACACTTCCAGAGCCAGCACAATGTGCAGCCTGATGTTTTGCAATCTCTTCAGGTGTTACAGAAAATAGCCCTTCCTCATCCAACTTGATCCCATGATCGAAGCGAGAGAAAAGACTGTATCGTCGAAGCCAGTACCTCATCACATCTTTGTGGACCTCTTCAACCATACCCGGAAGAAGCACCTTTCCACTGTCATTACACACTGTGACCAAAGGTTTGAAGGACAAGGGGAAGTTAGGGAGTGAAGGATCAAAGGCCCATTCCCAAGCATCAAAAAAGGAGACAATGCAACAGGTCACATTAGGCCTTACATCTTTGCATAACCTCAACCTCAGCTAGCAATTTAGTTGCTTCTTTTTCGTGCACAACTTTCCTGCTCGAAATTCCATCTGCCCAAAAAGTTACCACATCTTAGCCAATCAAAAGTTAAAAACTGCTTAAACATAAGGCAAACAGGACAATACTAATCCACCAGCAAAAGCGTAAGGTATCTTACCCCTCTTGAACCTTATTGCCCCACTCAATGCTTTGATTATTCTTGCCTTTTGGCTTCCATCGGAAAGACCCATTATTCGACCAACTGCCGAAAACAGAACAAGCAAACAGATGATGATGAGGATCAAAAAACAACAGTCAATTTCGTACCCGCATCATTTTGGCACTATTTTTCACATCAAGAATTCCATCCTTACAGCTTTCGAAGAGCGGAGCTTTGTTCAGGTGCTTCAGCCTCTCTTTTTTGCCATGCACTCGAAGTACAACAGTTCCCGTTGCCCCAGCCGACACTGCATAGAGAAACTTCCATACTTAGCCAGCTGCTTCGAAAGGTACCCCCCATATCAGCAGAGTACACCATTCAAAAACCCATCATGAATTTCAGGCTGCCCTTACAATCAGTATCTTCACGGTCTCCTTGCTCAATGCGCCTCCTTTGAGAGTACTTCTGAACAGAAACAACATCAACACTTACCGTCGTCTCCTCCTCCACAAAAGGTCCTGACTTAGTTGTGCACCAAGGTAAAGTTAGATATAGCCACTAAAGCAAACATGCAACATAAAGCTGCCAGTAGATTGCTTAGCTTATTAGGCCTTCAATATCAGGGGGTACTTGATATAATAAGCCTCTGCTCACAGAAACACCATAGTCAGATTGGATGGCAGGTCAGACCTTACCGTTCTTCTCACATGTTGAAGCCGCCAAGAGTCCCAATGACTCTATAAGCTCAGTGCCCTCGAGATCGACGACATCATCATAGTCAACTTTGCCAACATGATTAAGATTGGGGCCTGCATTGATGACAGGCTCCCCATTCACTTGGAGTTTCAAAACGCACTTTTCTTGCACAAGGGATCTCTTCAGGCATTTCTCAATGGTCTTCGCCATTGATGATCACACAGCTAATCGTAGGACGGGGGGGCCACGTCCCAGTGTTATTAAAACTAGTACTGCTGCGGTGAGAAGCTGCTCTCCAGCAATTAGTCGCAACCACCAGCTGCTGTTGGGAACAATGGCCGATCCTTACTGTTCTGCGTTTTTAGCAAGGAAGTAGTACCTGAGCATGCAGATGAAGCAAAAGTCAGCTTGATACAATTCGGAAGGAGGCAGATAGTATCACAAGAAGGCCTCTTCTTCGTATGGTGGCAAATTACCAATCAGTGAACAAGACATGATCATGTCTTGCCAGAGTGATGGTAGACACGTATAAACTGTCTAGAATTCTGAATCAAGCGAGTGCATTGGAACGGCCAAGACGACGATGACAGATGGGGAAAGGGACATGACAGAAATGAACAGTAAAGTGATAGCTTGCACGACCTATCTAGTAATGACTAAGAAAGAAAAGACTGTTAAGGAAGACAGTATGGCAGAGATGCTAGTGATCTCAAGTCCCGAGACGTATAGGCAGAAACATCAGCAATTATTACACCTACCTAGTACCAATAATAATTTGCGAAACAAAAATCTTGATGTAGCCTGGATGAAGACAGCATACCCGCTTAAGTAATCCGTTTGCTGAGGCTTGGATATACAGTCTGCAGAGCTGGTGATATGGCACGCTGCAGCTCCATCGTCACCAGAAACAAATCCAGCCGCACTCAGCATACAAGCTGCAACAACCAATCGCTATAACACGTCAGATACCGGCTCAATTTCAATAGATTCTATCGTTGGAGCAAGCACACCCCAAAAAAGGAATACCCCTTCCCTTCAAACGCGAGCTGGTGAAACATGTGTCCCTCTAGTAGACTATCTAAACCCTCTTTATTATGTATGCCTGAATGCACCTTACAAAAGAGTATGCATCCTGTAACCCTCAGAAACTACAAATTGCAGGAGCTCTTATACGTTATAGATGAAGAGGCTAGCTGCAATATCCCCACACCTTGTATATGTCTTGCAAGAGAGTATAAGGTGAATGTCACGAAGGCATTGGGCGTAATTAGCTATAGCTGATATTGGTATACCATTTGCTGCGCTTTCTGGATTAAATAAAAGCAGATCAGAAGGAAAATCGAGGCTAAAAGAGGGGGTTTAGGATCATCGAGGAGGCACAAGGTGTTAAAAATGCTCTCTCCCGTTTAAGGTCCGCAAACGCAGAGGTCTCTGCTCTCGCTCTCTCTCTCTCTCTCTCTCTCTCTCTCTCTCTCAACTTCTTTGGAAAAGAAATCTTGCAACAAAGCTTTACCGATAATCGTACATCAGCATTCCACGGTCAGGCAGACTTCATGGATAGAGAGAGAGAGAGAGAGAGAGAGAGAGAGAGAGAGAGAAGGGGGAGGGGGGGAGAAGGGGCAGGGGCAGGGGCAGGGCTTATATATAAAAGCTTTGGAGGTTCGATCCTCCTTTTTCTGTCTCGTATTTGTATTAAGTCTGATATATGCATGAGCGTGATTCAGTCCTTCATGCCAAGGCAAAGCTTTTCCCGGAGGCCCCTCCCTCTCTTGGCCCTTCGTTGGTCTTCTTCCTCTCGGACCTCTCCTTCCTCCTCTCCAGCCTTCCTTGAGGCGGCCCCCCCTCTCTCTGAACTCACACACACACTCTCTCTCTCTCTCTCTCTCTCTCTCTCTCTCTCTCTTAAGTTTTTTGAAAGGAGGGCGGTATATTCGTCAAGAGCTGGCCTGGCTCCCCAATTTTCCAATTTCTTTTCCGAGGCAAATTCTTTTTGTATTTTCTCGTTTTAAAAAAGCGAAGAAGAGAAGAGAAGGGATAGAGACGCGAGTAGTGGGCTGTGGTGGCTGGCGTGGATGTGACTGTCTTAGAAAGAGGGTATTATGGTAACTGAAAATGCCATTAGAAACCATAAAATAGGGGGGCAAATCACATTTTCTTTTGTGATGGGCTAGAATGGGGAGATGGGGACGTGAGATGCGTGCCTGTGGGAGGTCGGTGAATTAAACGAGGGGAAGAGGGAGGGAGGGAGGGAGGGCTAGCGGGAAAAGAATTACCGGGGGTGAAACCATATTTTTTTAATAACTCGTAGAAAACCAGAATCTACCCACCATCAAAATCTGCTTCTATATTACGTTAGAATCTGCACAGATAGATCCTGGAACGAGGGCCGGGGGCCCAAAAATTATGGGGAAAAAACTTTTGAAAAATATCTGGGCGAGACGAAAAACACTATGGCCGCGAAAAGGTCCTTTTTTAGTGTCGTTGTTAGTTAGAGGGGAAAAAATAATAACCAGAGCATGCATGTGGTCGATTAAACAAACGGGGGGGGGGGGGAGGAAGCGAGGAAGCTGGGGGGGAGGGGGAAAGTGGGGGGAGGAAATTATAAATAAGGCAATAATGGAGGAATTGGAAAAGGCAGCAGCCATCATGATCATTCCACACCCCCCAAGGAAAAAGGGCGACGGGAAAAAGGCCCCTCTTGTTGTGATCATGATACTGTCATCTCTCTCTCTCTCTCTCTCTCTCTCTCGTGTGAGCTCGTCACACATTCGGCCTTCTCCGCAGCATATATATGTTTTGGCCAGCTTGGCTTCCAACCTGCCCGTCTCACAGCGCTCTTTTGATGGCCTTCCCCACCAACCTTTGCACCTTTCTGTCCCTTAGGTATCGTTCACCCCCCTAAGCCTACCACCTAAATACCAGCGGTCATGTAAGTAAATAACAATACCCCAAACTCATCTTATTACATCCTCGTCACAAAGGTTCCACCTCCCCCCCCCCCACACATGGAAGGGTTTGCTACCACCCCAACGGAAACCAAGATTATTTACCCACTAAGGTAAAGTAAGCCAAAATGTACCTACTAAGGTGTCTATGTCTCCAACTCTAGAGTCTCCAAAGGCCCTAGCTACACAAGGGTTGGTGCAATAACCCCACTCGCATGGCTTCTCCCCTTGCAAGTAACACACATAGCCTTAACACTGTGTTTTCTCATGTGGAGCTTCGCTCTTCTCATCACCTAAGGGGTGGTTAAACTGACAAGTGTCCACCATACACCTATGCCTATGGACACTGAGACCAACCAAATTGTTTGATGATCTTATTCGATGTAGTATCTTGAAAATATCAAATCGAAGACTTGCACATGCCTTATCCTCTTGATGTAGCTCTACCAAGCTAGGAACCCTATGATTTTGAGTGCCACATGCCAATAGAGATGTTGCAAGGAGGCAAGATCGAAGTTTTAAGACCTCTAACAAGATAATACAAGATGGTTGGGGGGACTAGAACACAAGATTGAGAACAACTTTGCTTAGGAGGTATAACTCAAGTTATTTGAATTACTTTTTGATTTTTTTGAATGTTGTACACTCCATATATGCTATAGAATTTGTAGTGAAGCAAGATGTCACACCCTAGTGAGATGAAAAGAACATAGAAGGTTTGTCCTTGTCAAAATCCTTAGAGTGTTCCTCTCTCACTACTAGAGAGTGTAGCCTTAATGGGAGAAATGCTTGCTAGGGTGAGTATAGGAATTGTCTAATCAAGGAGTAGGAGTAAGCATATTTGTGGACAATAGTTTTCATGAACCATCCACATCAAAGCATTATTTACGGTAATAGGAGGTTTGAAGACCCCTAGCATGAAAAGAAAACTTTATTAGAGGGACTAGAACACAATATTGAGAACAACTTTGCTTAGGAGGGACAACTCAAGATATCATAGTGACTTTTTGGTCTTTTTAATCTTGCACACTCCAATTGATGGTGAAGCCTTAGTGCACTCTATTTTATGGTGAAGCAAGATGTCACACCCTATTGAGATGCAAACAACATAGAAGATTCGTCCTTTTGCAATATCCTTAGAGCCTTCCGCTTCCACAAATCTAGAGCAACCTTAATGGGACAAATATAGGAATTGTATAATCAAGTAGAAGGAGCAAGCATATTTGTGGACAATAGTTTTCATGGACCAACCACATCAATGCATTATTAATGTTGCAAAAAGGAGGGGCTAATGGGCCACTAGTGATGAATAGACCTCCTAAAGAGGAAAGGTTCCATTGTCTTCACTTAGCACAACTCATCAATAGGGCTACATCAATCATTTTGAGGAGTTCCTGTAACTCAAAGGACTCATGTCCATATCTCATGGAATAGTGAAAGAGATCACCTCTTGAATAACTTCAACATTTTTGTGGGAAGGTTATTCCTATTAGTCGAGGGTTTCATTTCCCTTTCAAGCTCCTTTAGTGAGTTGAATCATCCTTTAGGCCCATAGTGGCCCATGAGAAACTTTTTATGTCTATAGTCACATCTAGACCTAACCATTATTTCTTTATTTTGATAGTTAGGAGCCACTAAACATATGCTTAAATCTTGATTGTACTAAGAGGATGTTTAACTTCCCAAGTAGTCAAGATGTTATCATTCCTTTTTTCCTCTTGAGAGCTTTGAAGATATCTGTAGAGGCCTATTTATGTCCCCTACCCATATTCTTTTAGGATAAGTATGTGTGGTTTGTTGAGGCAGAGTGGTCTCTTGTCCATTGACTTTGTGTATAAGCCTATTTCCACCCATTTGGATGTTAAGGCATAATATGGTATATTCAAGAGTGTGATCTTTCTAGAATACTTCATCAAAGCAAGTTTGTTGAGAGTTTGTGCCCAGTTTTGTCTTGGAATCCCATTCTCATGTTAGGTTGGCCATGTCCAAAATTGTTAGATCTAGGTAGAATTGACTTGCATTGCCTACAAAAGTAGGTCCCTTGTGGTAGCACATTATTTGGATTTTTGCTTGTTTGTCTGGTGCTAGATTGTCATCCTTGATTTATGTCATTTGAGAGAGAGAGAGAGAGAGAGAGAGAGAGAGAGAGAGAGAGAGAGAGAGAGAGAGAGAGAGAGAGTTTGTGTGTGTGTGTGTGTGTGTCCAATTGATTTTCTTCCTGATATAAGAGGATAGGCACATCACATCCTTATTGCATGTGCATAAAGGAGATCATCAACAATTGATTGTGCCTTTAGGTTTGCACCTATGTTTTCTCATGTCAAGTGCGTTTTCTTGTTTTATTGGTGCATAAATCTTCTTACTCAATGTCTTTGAGCTACCTATTGGTAATGGTGATCATCTAAGGTAGTATGAGGTTAACTTTTAGTGATTAGACATCATTAGGAGGCAAGACAAAGTATGTTTTCCTATTCATCTAGTCGTAAAGGTTGCATTCAACTATTGTGCATGTGAGGCATGAAAGGCTACATTTGTAGCTTGTGTGTAGCAAAGGTAGTGTTCTAATAGTGGTATCACATCATAAGCACATGCCCATATCCTTGTTGCATGTTGTAAAATTGATAGTTAGAGAGTTGGTCATGTAAGCAATGCAATCTACACCCATGGTTTCTCATGGAAAAGGTTTTCTCTACTCGTTATTTTGTTTGTGCAGCAATCAATACCACCTCAACATCTCAAAGTCACAACATGATAAGTGGTGATCGACTCAAGGAATTGGTGATCATTGATTAGCCTAGGCAAATGGTAATCATTGATCATCCTAGATAGCCTAATGCCATGTTACGTAGTGCATACGTGCATGTGCACACTCACACACAAACCACACATATGCACACCTCTCTAGCATATGAAGGTAGGGAGGATGGTTGCACGTCATAAGAACACACATATAGTCAATAAACAAGACTAGCATTTTGTGCGCAAGAAATGCTAGGCCACTTTACGATAGCTTCGCTACCTTGAAGCGACGCATGATAACTTCGCTCAACAATCCATTTCTCATCTTTCTCTCTCCTCTTTTCCCTCTCTATTTCTAATTTTTTTCTTCACCCTCTCTCTCTCTCTCTCCCCCCCCCCAATTCCCTATGTCTAATTTTTTTCTTTCTCTCTCTCCCTCTCTCTTTGCCTTCTATTTTAGTTTAGTTTTCTCATCTCTCTCTCTCTCTCTCTCTCTCTCTCTCTCTCTCTCTCTCTCTCTCTCTCTCTTATCTTCTTCTTTTTCTTCTCCCTCTCTTCATTCTCTTTTTAAAAATTTTTCTTTTCTCTCTCTCTCTCTTTTAGATTTTATATTTCCTCTCTCTATTATTCTCTCTTTCTCTCTATGTTAATATTCTCTCTTATTATTATTATTATTCTTCTTCTTCTCTCTCTCTCTCTCTCTCTCTCTCTCTCTCCCCACTTTTCCTTCTCTCTCTCTCCTCTCTTTTCCTTCTCTCTCTCTTTTTAAATTTTATCTTTCCTCTCTCTATAATTCTCTCTCTCTCTCTCTCTCTCTCTCTCTCTCTCTCTCTCTCTCTCTCTCTCTCTCTCAAAGTATGTAAATTTTATATTTTCCCTATATATAATTCTCTCTTTATGTTTATATTCTCTCTCTGCCCCCTTTTCTTATCCCCTTTCTTCTAAATTTTTTTTAATTCTCTCCCTCTCTTTTAAATTTTATATTTTCTCTCTCTCTCTCTTCCCTCTCTCTCCCTTTTTTCTCTCTTAAATATATTTAAATTAAAAAATATTTTTCTATTTCCTCTTTTCTCCCATCTCTCTTCCTCTTTATTCTTCTTCTTCTTTTCTCTCTCCTCTCCTCTCTTTTCCTTATCTCTCCCTCCCCTCTTTTTTCATTTTTTTTCTTCTTCTCTCTCTCTCTTCATTCTCACTTTTTTTTCATTTTCTTTCTTTTAAAATTTATCTTTTCTCTCTCTATGATTCTCTCTTTGTGTTCAAATTCTCTCTCCTTTTCTTCTTTGTCTCTCTCCCCCCTTTTCTTTTCCCCTCTCCCCCCTCCTCCCTCTCTTCTCTTTTTCCTTTTTCTTTTCCTTTTTCTCTCTTAAATTTTGTATTATCTCTCTCTATAATTCTCTTTCTCTCTGTTCTCCCTCTCTCTCTCTCTCTCTCTCTCTCTCTCTCTCTCTCTCTCTCCTTGTTTTTCTTTTCCTCTCTCTTCCTCTTTCAAGTCTTTTCCTCTCGCTCTCTTTTTTCTCTATATTTCTTTCTCCCTCTATTTTTTTCTTTCCTCTCTTCTCCTTTCTCTCCCCCTACTTTCCCTCTATTTCAAATTATATATTTCCTCTCTCTCTCTCTCTCTCTCTCTCTCTCTCTCTCTCTCAAAGTCAAAAACCATATAAAAATGTTTAATTTAAAGAAGAATATTCTCTTTCCTCTTTTCCCCTCTCTCCATCTTTTTCTATTTCTTTTTCTTCTTCTTATATATATGTCTCTCTCTCTTCTTCTTCTTCTTCTTCTATCTCCCTCTCAAAGTGTGTGAAAAACTATGTCAAAAAATACTAAATTTAAAAAAACTTTTCAAAATATTTAATTAAAAGGAATGTTTAAGTTAAAATGTTTAATCTAATTATGAGAGAGAGAGAGAGAGAGAGAGAGAGAGAGAGAACTAGGCCCTACACATGAGAGAGAGGGGGGAGGAGAAAGGGAGAGATTGTACGTGAGAGAGAGGGGAGGGGGTTTTAATTTTAAAAAAGGAGGTAAAAGAGAGAGAGAAAGCCTAGGCCCTACAATAAGAGAGAGAAGGGGGGATAGAAAGGGCTTTTAATTAAAAAGAGGAGGGGGAAGAGAAAAGGAGAGATTACAAGTGAGAGAGAGGGGAGGGGAGCAGGTTTTAATTGAAAAAGGGGGTAGGTTTGAGAAGCCCTCTGGAGGTTTGGGGCTTTTCGAACCTACAACCAAAATAATATATTCGTAAGATGGTATAAAGTACATCAAGATTATTGGCAAATCATGCAAATGAGAATGTAAGACAAGGAAGAGAAACTCAACTATGAGCTACCCTAGTGAGTTGACATGGTCTTCTCAAAGCTAAAAGTTATCAACCCAATAGTCTAGATGGTATTGAGGGTCAATATGCAAGAGCAATATGCAAAAGTGCCAAGTGCGGTGTCATATGTAGTCTACAAAGGAAGAAGATTAGAATGAATAGGGTAGGTTGACAAGTGCTAGTGTAGATTAGTCACATAAATTTATACTAAGTTGGCCAATGTGGGAAATACATTCCCCTATGCATGACTAGCACTCTAGTGTCTAAGGTCAAGGTAGCTTATATGTGTTGAGAAACACGGATCTATAGCTATGCTAGCTATGGCGAATGGAGGTTATAAACATAAAATATGATTGAGATAAAGAATTGTAACTCAAATGAATTAAGTTCCAAGATAGATTAACTTAGACTCATAAACACGATCTTGAGTAACATAGAATGATAGTATTATATATCATTGAAATGAGTGTCAAGTACATGCATATATAGCTTTTGGATAGTACTACTCTTCCTCATTGTGCTTATGGGATTTAGGATATCTCTTCTTAGAGCATTCATCATTGTCTATCTTCCATACAAAGCCACTTATGGGCAAATTAAAATAAAGAAATGGACCAGACTTTTGTAAGCCCACCCTAATGGGATTCATCAAAATTGGAACGGCATGGAAGGACACATACCTACAAAAGCCATTTGCCACATGAAAGAGGAGGATCCTAAAGACTTGATGAGAACCCCCCAATCACGAACTAAATGTACTCCTTGGGAAGATTGTGTGCCAAAAGCTAACGAACTAAGGATAGGATTGAAAAGATAGAAAGGAATCTATGACTCACCTTCTTTTATCTTGTGGAGATGCCTAAAGTCCATGGAGCAAGTTGAGAACTTGGTTTAAATATGCTAACCTACATGATATGATTAATATGAGAGCTACACTTTTTGGTGACTTGGGTAAAATGGATGAAGAAAGCCTTACGCTATGGAACACACTCAAGGGGGTTGCCGTTAAACATGCGTGGGAAAGGAATATCTTGCATTAGATATTTTAGGCTAATTAGGGAGGACTACCTTTAAAAAGGAACCTCCTATGTACAAAGTTGTTTTAAGAGCCCGTTTAGGCTAATTAGGGAGGACTACCTTACTTGTTTAATGATCTTCAAAAAGAAAGTTCATGCATTCAAGGTTGCTTTTTAGAAAATTTCAAGTCACTAAGTTTTGGGCTAAAGCTTGTCCATCTATGATGAAATATTGATTATTTAATATAATTATCGCTTTGGAAACAAAAAGTGGTTGAGATGGATGGTATCAATGGCAAAATGGGATGGTAAGCATTGAGAATAATAATATGGTAAAAGAATGTCATGAATGAGAAGTAAACTGACGTAAAATTGTTAAGTTGTAATGAGGTTGTAATGAGAAAATTATGCACAGTCAACAATCATATGACCAATGAGCATTCCTATGCTATATAACATTGTTGAGATTGAACCACATATCAAACCCATGCTAGTAGTTGAATGATATTGAGGAATAAGAGATACTTGGTTATATTTGACCACTTGTTGTTCTATTACACATGTTTCTAAGTGCCTCATTATGTATAAAGGATGTTTGAACAAATACTTGCTAGATGTACTTCATTCAAAAGATAAGCATCAAAAATATATTTACCTTTGTTTGATAAATGGGCTATAATTAAGTTTTACTCTTGATAATACACATAAGGAAGTATAGAAAAATAGATGCTCCTTAAGTGCAAAAGGCAGCATATTTAGAAGGTGTTTATACAAAAGTTGGTCCAAGATAATTGAAATATGTCCCATAAGCACATTGTTAATGTAAATATGGATGGATAGAATATATAGGATCTCATGAGTTAACCTTAAGATGGACACTATGCATAAAGTATGTTCAAGCTAGCTAGTTTGAGAAGTTGTCAAGTCAATACTTTTTGCAAGAGAGGAATGTAAGCATGACATCGTTGAATTTGATTCGCTTGGATGCATGGATATCTACAAAAAGTAGTTTCAACTAACAATGGTATGTATTGTATAGCTAGTATACCATCAATAAATGACCACATAAGGGAAGCGTGGGGTACTTCATGATAGGAATGTAAGCACAAGATCATTAAATCTCATTCGCTCAGATACATGGATATCTACAAAAAATGGCTTTAGATAACAACCATATGTATTGTATAGTTGGTAAAACATCAACAAATGACCATAGAAGGGAGGTGTGGATTACTTCATGAAAGAGAGGAATCAGGTGGTTATTCACTTTCAAATTTCACATTGCAATTAACAAGGATATAGGGAAATGGTGGAGAAGAATACATTCGAAATGAATTAAATGATGTTTTGGAAAAGCATGGGGTTAAGAATGGGCATGTATACGCCATTCTAAAATTATATTGCAATGAACATTGATATTGCATGTACTCTCTATAGCAATGAGTAAGACTAATTAGCGAAGTTTGCTCAACAATCCATTTCTCATCTTTCTCTCTCCTCTTTTCCTTCTTTGTTTCTAATTTTTTCCTTTACTCTCTCTCTCTCCCTAAATTCCCTATGTCTAATTCTCTCTCTCTCTCTCTCTCTCTCTCTACCTTCTATTTTAGTTTATTTTTTCTCCTCTCCAAGTTCTCTCTCTCTCTCTTCTTTCATTCTCCCCCTCTTTTCCTTCTCTCCCTCTCCTCTTTTTTCCTTTTTTTTTCTTCTTCTTCTTCTTCTTCTTTTGCTTCTTCTTTCACTTTCTTCCCCTCCCCTCAATCTCTCTTAAAGTATGTAAAATTTATCTTTTCCCTATATATAATTCTCTCTCTTTATGTTTATATTCTCTCTTCTCCTCTCTCTCTCTCTCTCTCCACCCCATTTTTTTCTCCTCCCCTTTCTCCTAATTTTTCTTTTTTTCTTCTCTCCCTCTCTGTCTTTTAAATTTTATATTCTCTCTCTCTCTCTCTCTCTCTCTCTCTCTCTCTCTCTCTGTGTACCCCCTATCTCCTTCTCTCTCCCTTTCTCTCAAAAAATGTTTAAATTAAAAAAATATTTTTCTATTTTTTCCTATCTCTCTTTCTCTTTTCCTCATTCTTCTTCTTCTTCTCTCTCTCTCTCTCTCTCTCTCTCTTTTCCTTCTCCCCTCTCCTCTTTTTTCATTTTTTTTCTTTTTCTCTCTTTAAAATTTTTTCTTCTCTTTCTTTCAAATTTTATCTTTCCTCTCTCTGTGTTTAAATTCTCTTTCTTCTTCTTTTCTCTCTCCTTTTCTTCTCTCTGTCTCTCTCCCCCTTTCTCCTCTCTTTTTCTTTTTTCTTTTCCTCACTCACTCACACACACATACACACACACACACACACACACTCTCTCTCTCTCTCTCTCAAATTTTATATTTCTTTTCTCTATAATTCTCTTTCTCTTTGTTTCCTCTGTGTGTGTGTGTGTATTTTCTTATTTTTCTTTTCCTCTCTTTTTCTCTTTCAAGTTTTTTTCTCTCACTCTCTTTTCTCTTTATATATTTTTTATTCTCTCTCTATTTTTCTCTTTTCTCTATTTTTCTTTCTCTCCCCTATTTTCTCTCTTTTTCAAATTGTATATTTTCTCTTTCTCTCTCTCTCTCTCTCTCTCTCTCTCTAAGTCAAAAACTATATGCAAAAATGTTTAATTTTAAAAATATTATTTTCTTTTCTCTTTCCCTCTCTCTTTGTCTTTTTCTCTTTTTTCTTCTTATTTTTTTAATCCTTCTCTCTCTTCTTTTTCTTCTATCTCCCTCTCAAAGTGTGTGAAAAACTATGTCCAAAACTTTAAATTAAAAAAACTTTTCAAAATATATAATTCAAAGTTTAATCTAACACACACACACACATACACACACAGAGAAAACCTAGGCCCTACACATGAGAGAGAGAGGGGGAGGGGGGAGGAATTTAATTATAAAGGGGAGGGGGAAAGAAAGAGAGAGATTATAAGTGAGAGAGAGAGAGGGGGGAAAGGGCTTTTAATGAAAAAGGGAGGGGGAAGAGAAAAGGAGAGATGACACGTGAGAAAGAGGGCAAAGGAGGGGGTTTTGATTGAAAAAGGAAGGTTTGGAAAAAGGGACAGGTTCGGGAAGCTCTCTGGAGGTTCAGGGCTTTCCGAACCTACAATGAAAATAATATAGTAGTAAGATGCCATTTAAAGAGAAGTATAGTATTGGGATGCCAATTTTATCACACTTAGTACATTCCATATGTACATAGTTTGTGTATGAGTGTAGTGAATTTATGAAGTTTTTTACGAGTGGTTTGTGGTCAGTGGGATTAACATTTGAAAGCAAGGGGTGAAAAATCCAATGAATTTGTATATTGTATAGGGGAAAACAGCAGTTGGACTAGCAAGCTTTTGATGTCAATTTGTTTGTATAACATTCTATCTTTCATGGTGATTCTAGGGGGTCAAAAAAGCTTGATGAGGTATTAGGAGCCTTGCCACCATGAAAATGTCACATATGAAGAAATACACACTAGGAACAAAAATCTACGTGTGATCATGGTGGATGCAAGTTTTTTTTACATTAGGCATCCTACTCAAATATTTATTTTGATGGATAGGAACATCATGTGATGCATACATAGTTGACACATATTTCATGAGACTATTGGTGGTACACATTGGGAGGTCACTATATTAGTGAAAAAATGGTGGCATGAAATGCCAATAGGCCATGGGAATTTTTATCATCGCCTTAAGGAGAGAAGTCTATTGCATCTAGTGGCTTTATAAAGGTAAAGATGAAGAGTTCAAGCTCTAGACATGTTATGTTATAACTTGTTAGAAAGCCTTAGGGCCTAGTGCATTTTAGTTGTGAGAAAACATCAACTTGGTGCCTTGTCGATGTGAGAGAACATTGTGGTGATGACTTACTTGAGTAACTCTCACATCATCATAATTCGTAATTGAGTTGATGCAAGCTATTATTGTCTTGTTTGGTAACCATGCTTTGTGTTCTTATGACGTGATTATATATCCATGTTCTTGTGACGATGCTACTACACACAAATGCACACATGCACACATGCATTGACATGCATATGCGCGCATATGCACATAGTGATTGAAGCCTTTCTTAACATGTTTGAATCTTAGTACCAAATGAGGACTTACATGTCTATTTCATGACAGATTTTTGCTTATGGACATGTGTGGTTATATATATGCATGTTTTGGCCTTACAAGATTAGTATCCTAAGCCTCTCTTAACATGCATTTGAATCTTAGTACCCTAGGATCACACTACATGGGATTTTCTTTTTGATGTTTTTTTCCTCACTCATGTATCTATATAGATGACTTGATAAAAAAACTCAAGACTTGTGTTAACGCATCCGTACATACATAATGGACAATTCTCTTGGCACTTTAGATGTGCATCTTTACATGCACAAATGTTCTAGTAGATTTGACCAAGCTATCCTTTTTAGAATCTTAGCCAAATCTTTCCTTAAATGTGCCAAGCTTACCGGCAACACCCCAAAACTATTTTGCTTTCTATGCTACATCTTTCCACTTGACTTCTATTATATTATTTTCAAATATTTATTTCATTCTTGTGACCCATACTCCTGTAAAATAAAAGCTCTAAGGATTTGATAGATCAACTTCTTGTATTTATTCTAAATCCTCATGCCACAAATATACAAAACTCCATTTTGTCTCACTCGTTTCCTTGAATAGCAATATGAGGGAGAATGTTCTACCATGCTCTACTAGTAATGCATCCATCCTAGAGTAAATGCTTTAGAATTTTATCACTTTAACATTTGCATTTTCTATCCATGATTCTTCTTTTCTAAAGCTTCACACATGTCATGATGGCCTCCATGTTGACTTTCCACAAAAAAGTTCTATCTTTAACTCATAGCATGAGGAACCAATTCCTATCAAAGAATTCTACCAATTTTCCTTCTAGGATATTCAATTCCCAAACTCTAAATACTCTCTCCACTTGAGGAAGCCTTGCTTCTTGTCTTCCTAGTCACTTTAGCCTTACAAGCGTGCATCACATCCTGGCAAGCAATCTTAAGAGAGGGCAACATCAAGGCATTGTCTAGCCAATTTTGCGAACCCAAAAAATTTATGCACCACTTGCAGTTACCTCCAAGGCAATGTTGCAAGTATTAGGTAACACCCAAGTATCATTAGCTTCTTCAAAGGATCTAATGCTTCCATCTTTAATCCATCATTATGCACACTTGGTTCCCCATCTAGATAGACATGTCTAACTCTTCTGCTCACTGTTTTAGTTAGCCTTAGATCAAATACCCAAGTCTAGCACAAGTATTATTGATCTTCTTAGTGCATCTATCCCACTTAGCATTGCATAAGATATTTTTGCCATAACTCTAAGGCCAAATATTATGTCTTGTTGTTTGATCCTTTTTATATGCTTGTGTCCATGCTTGTGAGGTCTCATGATTTCAGTAACTGTCTATTTGGATAGTGCATCATATCTATCAACAACCTTTAGCTCGAGGGGACAACTTGTGGCCAACACCTCAAAGCAATTTGGCCCTTGGAGTGTCACTTCACCCCACACGCGTTTAAGAATTGGGGACCTCCCAAGCTCATGTCTTTTGTAAGAGATTTCATTGAAATAGGAGCAAGATACATGCTTTTGTCATGCTTAACCCATAGTAATGTGCCCATCAAAGAATCCCATTTTTTCTACAAACTTGAGTTCCAACATATGAAAGGAAAGTAAAAACAACATATTTGGGTAGATGGAATACTTTAATATAACTAGTTTTACATGTAGGCCACATTGTTGAGCTGTAGTGCCTTAGCTTTTTCCTTATCATTTCCAAGATCCATTTTGTTATCTTTGCTTCCCTTACCTAAGTGCAACTTGGCATCCCAAATATCTAAAAACTTGCCCCCTCATTTGTGACTTCCCCTTTGCACTCCAACCTAGAGAAATCCAATTCAATAACTTTGATTAGCAAGGATATTTCATAATTGATTTTAAAATCTACTACTCTACCACACAAGCCTAATAGCTTTCGAGCTTTATCCAAGTTTCTCTTTTCTACTTTGAGCATCACAAGAAGATCCTTTACAAAGCCCTACCCCACTAGCTACTTACCCTATATCATATGCCTTCCAATTTTTAGCTACATGTGATCGTCTCCACTATACAAAACAAGGGTATGTTGCTACATCAAAAAGTAAGGGAATGACAAGGCATCCTTGCCAACCACCCCTATGCACCATGAAGAGATCAATTAATGACCCATTCAAGGACATGCAACCTTGTGAATGCTAGCAATTTCACTCAATATTGTCACATTCCTTTTGCATATCAAGTTGTAGAAAATTGTTTTTTGATGTATGATTTTGGCCCACTCGGAAGCTATTATTACATTGAGATCACTATCTATCACAGTTCTCCCTTTGATGAAACCATGTTGTTGCTTGCTAATGCACCTTTGAATCACTAGTGATAATCGATTGGCAAGACTCTTGGCAAATATTTACATGATGTTCCCATTAGGGAAATGGGCCTCCAATGCTTGAATTTTGAGCATTGCTTTTAGTTAGGTAAAAATCGATGATGCTTCTTGTCCGAGATTTTGATAGCTCACCACCACTGGCCCAATTTATTTACAAATTTTCAATACAAGTTTTTCCACATTTGACTAGTAAGGGAGCCTACAATGCTCTCAAGAACCTCCTCAACCTAGAGTACTTCTCTCCTTTCCTTATTACAAATGTTGACCTGTTGCATTATATTGTGTTATAAAGTGTAGACAAATCTGTGCATGGATCCTTTACATCCACATTTATGTTTATTGATAGATTGTCAATTGGCCGCTTCACCCTCTTGTAAACAAAACAATCTACTTGAAATGCCTAGCATTAGCAACATCTCTTACTTGATATGCATAAATTATTGTGTTGTAAGCATTGTGCACATGCACACGCACACACACACACTCACACTCACATGGGGGAGAGGAATATGTGTAAGTGTGGATACACACACACACACACACACACACAATGTAAAAGGAAGAGGTTCAAGACAATGCACAACTTGATTCCCTATCTCCTCATGAGTCAAAAGTTACGAGACAAGGCAGCTTAGAAGAATGTGTTGTGAAGAGTTAGTTCCATTTGAATGGTGGTCTAAGACCAACTTTTCAGAGCGGTGAATTATAAGCCCCCAATCCCCAAAAACTATGGAAAAGATGGAATTCCTCCTTTTAAAAGAAACAACCATGATGGAAGCGCACGGGTTCGATACAAAGAGTTGGGGGGTGGGTGAACCGTGACAGGTGTGTGTCATCGCTCTCTCTCTTAGCTATTAGGCTATTAGCCCATGCAATGCCCCACAGGACGAGAGCCGCGAGACCGAGTGTGTGCGCGTTCCCCTTTAATTCTTGTATGGTTGGGGGGCCCAGAAACTTTTGCATGTTGCCTGCCAACTTGCAAAGGCGACGTACCATACGTGGGGGTGGGGGGGGGGGGGGGGGGGGAAAACAGACGCATTTACCGAGACAAAATCCCCTTTTTACGGGCCTTTGGGGGGGGGGCTCATGACGTCGTCTTAAAGGAAAAAAAGAAGTGGCCACTGGCCTCTCCTTTCCTTGTCTGGTGCAGCGCCCGGACAAAAGCAAAGCCTCCTTTGTCTTTCTTGTGTATCCTCCAGGCCGCTAATATTCTTTGGTCATATGACAGACTCCTCGATTCTCTCTACTGCCACGTTTTTGGGAATGTAGTGTGTCTAGAACTTGTATACCATACTAAAATGTCCGTTGTACCCACATACATTATTTATCTAATACACTCACACACACACACACGACTTGCCTCGCCCACGAAACGTCGTCGAGGGTTCAAATCCATGGAATTGCATTAATTTGAAAAAAACCCATCTAAACTTCATTCGAGGAGTCTACAATTTGATTATCAAGAGGTCGCTTCTGGTTTTTTCCCATTATTTTTGGTGTCATGCCATCATTTAGCCTTGGAAAGAAAACCTTACATTTAGTTGAAGGTTCTTGTGTCGGTTCTCGAAATGTTTTCTTGCCAACATTGCATTAAGGCTTCCAAAGTGTTACAATTTGCCTAGACCTTTAAACATACCCTTACGAGCTCACTATAATAAGCATAAAGAACCTACATAAAGAGTTCAAAGGCCACTTCCCTTTGAAAAGCCTTGGCTCACCACCACATTCCCACATACTACCATCGACTTTTGTATCGAGTGGTGGGCATTTTTAATGAATGTAGTGCTACTTGCTAAGATGTGGACAAGGGCATGCTCAACCAATTTAGCAGCTTTCCTAAATGGATGAGATTGTCCCATGTCTATAGTTCAACTCAATATTATACCTAATGCCAGATCATAAGAGAATTATTGTCATCAACTCTATAATGGACATTTTTCAACACATTCATACTTTTGCTAAACTTCATCACTTTACACCAAAAAGTCATCCTTCAAGCGAATCATTGAGCTGCCAGAACATACAACCCATGACCGAGTAAACAATTGTAGGTCCAAGGAGGAGCCATTTAATATCCTCTTAGTCAATCACACACCACAATAGTTTGATCATGTTTCTTAGCTTGATGGAGAGGGTTTGCTCGTTGGTTCCAAAAACACGGAAACCCTTTAGAAAATGAGATCTACGAATGGTGACCTTGTTTTTTCCTATATCAAACTTTTTTGTTCTTCACATTTTTCTAAACATACAAAATGGTCAATGAATCATAAGGCAAAAGGTTGAGCGGTCAAAGGCTTAGAGATATTCATATATGTGAAGGTCACACAATGAGCTACATTCTAAGATAGAGAAGATTTTATCTAGTTGGCTATGTGTAACAAATTAGAGAATGCAATTTGTTTTTTTAATGCATGTTATTCAGCAAATGAAGTTCTTGCTCCTATGTAAAGGTTTTGTATGCAAGAAAATTTCACCATCTAAGCAAAAAGGGTACTTGCAAAGACTACATTAGATTCAATTTTCAATTCATTTGTGATGTTAATTCACCTCCATTAGCAAAGTGGCTATGTCACATTCAATGGTGATGTTAAACTTAGTTATGCTAATGCATGCACATCAAGGGTCACATAGCTCAACATACACTACGATCAATACGTATAACGACTAAGAGATATTGAAGAAATGGAAACAAGGATGTATGCCCAGCTCTAATTATAGGGCTTTGTGAAGGGCTTGGATACATTAAATTATGTCCGAGTCTATTAGTGCCATGACTTTGCCAACTCTATTTATAAGCTTCTTATAGGGGACTTAACAAGGGACTGTAGACAGCATGTTGTATTGAGAGTAGTCCCTTACTACCTTTGCTCCCTCTCCTCCCCCTCGTGCAACAAAATCAATGACATGTTGAAGCAAAATTTGGAAAAAAATCTCGTACATATCTCTCATTGCTTAGCATATCAAGTTTCCCTATTTCTCTCCTCTCCATAGCCCAATGTTGTTGGTTTGAGCTATGGGTCAAGTGTTATCTAGACTTGCATGTGGCCATTAATCATCTATGAGGAGGCTCATGTATGAGTGTGCTTGGGCACTTAACATCATCGTTGAAAATATGCTAGGTTTGGGGTGGCTTTGACAAGTTCTTTGCATGTACAAGTGTCAACCTCATAATATTATTGCAAGAACAAGAGGATAGATCTCCCAAAACTAAGGTGGGAATTACAAGTTTTGCTTATGCAATCCTTCTCATATTTATGAATGTGGAGAAGATCATGATATTGTATGGCCCCAAGAAAGAGGGATTTATACATAAGATCACATTTGAAGTTTCAAGTGAATATACATTGTATCGTAGAAGGAGTCGCTTATACACATCACTTGCCAACCAAAATAGCAACACTCCTAGTGATGTATAGGTATTGCTATTAGACATCATTTCCACACTTGTTTAAGCCACTATGTTGAACTCCTACACATTGGCTTACATGGCATAGTTGGATAAGCAACATGATAGTCTAGGTGATTATACTAAAATGATAGTTATTGCAGTAATTATGTCACTGTACATCTGTGCTTCCTAGGTGACTAATGGAATTTGGTAGTTGCCTAAGTAACTTTAATAGTGCCTAGGAAAAAGAGATGCTTGCTTGGCCATTAGTTTTGTGAACACATCCTCTTCTCTTTTGCAAATAAAATTTTAACCACCCTCCCATGCTCTCTCATACACACACTCTTGCACACAAACACTTGTATAATCTTGTTGTCTCTTTAAAATACCACACACACACACACACACACACACACACACACACACACACACACACACACACACACACACACACACACACACACACACACACACACACACACACACACACACACACACACACACACACACACACACACACACACACACACACACACACACACACACACACACACACACACACACACACACACACACACACACACACACACACACACACACACACACACACACACACACACACACACACACACACACACACACACACACACACACACACACACACACACACACACACACACACACACACACACACACACACACACACACACACACACACACACACAGAGGCACGCACGCACGCACGCACACACACACACGCACGCCCTTGCAAGATAACGAATGATAGGCTACTACATCATAATAATGAATGTTGTTACGTATTAATCTTTATCATGTAAGTTTTATTTTCAGTCCCCTCTTCTCCTCTTTTAGTATTAAAGTTGTTTTATTGTACTAAGCTTCTAATGCTTCTAATTGTTTAAGTGGACCTAAGGTTTATTGTCTATCCCTCTTTCATTGCCATCAATAAATATTAGTGTTCTCATTATTGCACTGTTTTTTTAGAGTGTTTTAAATTTGCTTAATGTTTTTTCACAGCACACTTACAAACCTTTTACAAAAAAAAAATCCTCCTAAGCTAGCATATGTAAAACCCCTAATTTCGAATCTTCTACTCCAATATTCTAAATAAAGCCAATAAATACCCCTATAAATTTTATCCTCTAGTCAATAGCATAAAACCCTTAGGTCTCCTTCTTGAGCCTACTTCCTAAAAAGACTTCTAATGGCCTCATTCTATGAGATATTTCTTGGTGCCTTCATGCACATGGAATTTATTTGCTATAAATATGGAAACCTTACTGACATCTTGCTTTCACAAGGAGCTACTGCCACTGCCTATCCACTACAATTTGCAGCTATCCATCAATCTTGACTTAACAATTAACATGTTATGGGGATGTCAATAAGGTATAATGCTTAAAGAGTAGACATGGATAATAGCTAGGTGGGTCTTTGACACTTGTAATATGCACTAGAAGTCACGGTTCTCACTACTTTTTGTATGGATGCATGTATCATATTTCACCTCTACTCATTTCTGGTAGACTACTGTGTAGTTCTACATATGTTATAGAGTGCTGCAAACCACTATCTTTTTTTTTGTGGCAAAAATTGTCCTTTGTATTATTGTTGAGGTTGTTAAGTTTTTATGAAGAGTTTGATTTAATCCCGCCCTCCCAACCCCCCCCCCCCCCCCCCCCCCCCCCCCGAACACACACACATACACATCCCCCCCCCCCCCCCCCCCCCCCCCTTTTTCTTTTCATCTTTATGTTGGAAAACCTATAATGATAGCTCAACTTTAAGACCCATTGTTGATTCTCTTTGGCAACACACTCATGTAGGAGAGTGCAACTTGCAACTCATCCTTGTAATGTCTATACAAAATCATTTGTTCATTATTCTTTTTATAGTTTGTTATGTGGCACCCTGAGCTTATCGCAATGGGATATTGTGAACCTTTGCCACCTGCTTCCATATTTGTGTAAGGAATACTTTGCTACATCAAATTTGCTGAGTTACATTTGTACTATTATTGATAATGATATGGTTTTGTCCAAGTTTTGAGTCAAAAAAGCTTGTAATTATGAAAAAATACAAGAAACAAAGGAACTTTTTCGAGAAAGAGGCCTTTGTGTGGACTATCATATTTGTCTAGCTAGCACTATACTAAGTGGGCTTGCATGCAAGCCAAATGTGCTAGTGAGCCTAAGCATGTAGGTGAATCAGTGGAGGGGCTGAAAGAGAGTGAGGATGGTATGGAGGTAGAGTTCTGTGTAGCTTACACCAATGGCAAAGGGCCTGACCTACAAGCTATTGCACATGCCTTCACCAATGACATGGCAAAGGTCAACTCTGCTAAGAAACAAATGCTCAATTTTGGCACAAAGAAGTTATTCAAGGTGGAAATGGATCTTCCTTTGGAGAATCTGTGTCAAAGATATTACGAATTCTCTTCTACTAGTCTATTCTTGTATTTCATGGGGAGGGTCCCCATAGATGACAAGTTCTCCAAATGGTTTGTTGACAACTGTCAAGCACACCGTAATTTTGTTTATTTTAATTTTGTTGGGAAGGGCTTCTTCTAGGTGTTGCTAGGTTCTCAAGTTGAGAGAAATTGGATGCTGGCCCAGTTTGTTGGATATCATGGCAATCTTGTTCGTTGCCTTTGCTAGTCTGCTATCTTTTCCCCTGATTGTTAGAAGTATAGCATGTGAACCCTATGTACGCAAGGGTGCATAAGGGAAGGTGAGGTGTGAATGGACTAGGGGATAGGGAAAACCCTAACCCTAACTTCTAGTGGTTATATAAATAGCCCTAAGGGTCACTCTCATGGTAGAAGAGAGAGGGTACCAAATTGCACTTCTTGAGCAACTGAATAAGCAAGATCTTCTTCTTGTACTTTGTGAGCTCTCTTCTCCCTCTTGTGCACACACTTATTTGTGTTGCAACTTGGGGGGGGGGGGGTTTAGAAGTATAGTATAGAAGTATTGATCACACCTTGATCTCTACTAACCAATCCCAATTTATTTCCGGGACTAAGGCTTGAGTTTAAATTTTTCCTCGATGCGTAGGCTGCTTATAAGGGGGAGTCTACTTCCTTTTCTCGAGTTATAGCAATATCTATATCTGCTAGAGGAACACTACTCAATCACACTTGGATACTAAAGTCCAATCCATGCAATAAGTATTGCAATTGGACAACAGGTGGAATAGGGATAGAGGCTTGTAACTTGCAAAAGACCTCTTTCATCTTCTTGGCATATGCTCGGGCATTTTCATGGGACTTTTGACGTATCACATTTAGAAAAGGTAGACAATACAGACCACCTCTTTCGTGGGTAAATTCTCTTCGAAAGGCTACAAAGAATAGATCAATTGCAGTTATAGTACCCACTTCTAAGCCGTGATACCACATTGCAGCCCTCCCCTTGAGGGTCATACTAAAGAATATCATTAGATGTCCCTCGTCTTGAATTCAACAATTAAACGTCTTATTTATGTGAAGCTCCATATCCTTCTCTGCTAACTCATTCAAGATGGGTAGGGAAAATCCTAAATCTAGCAAATTCGTTGTTCCTTCAGGAGTTGCAATAGGTTACACCATAACGATGACCATATTTGTTGTAGGGGTTTGTGACGATGTGACTACCATTCCACTTGAAGTGAGCTATCTTATCAAGAGAAGGGGAGTAGTAGAGCTTCCTTCTGCTCCTAACGAACTGTTTGTGCTACTAGGGTCATTAAGGCCTCTCCCTCGTAGGGGTATTGGGCTCTTAGGTTGAGGGAAATACCTCCTAATTATTTCAGCCCACAGTCTAGCCCTTTTGGCTCTTTCTTGTTTTCGAATCTTGGCTTGATGGTGTTTATCGAGAAATAATGTTGTTCTTTGGCATAAACTAATTAACTAGTCTCTATTCAACCAATAATTGGAAACTTCCACTTATTAGCAGCTCTTGACAAAAATGCACCACTATCGGGACCAAAAATGGGCACGACACTAGCTCTAGGGCTCTTGTTGACCCTCCCAACTCCTCGGCCTTGTGGCTAGGAGTGCATAGATACTATGAGATGATATAACCAAACAATGCATTTACAGAGGCTATTTTCAAATCGTAGTCCGACATGCAGCATGGATTGTTGCAAACAATTTTTTTCATGGCTTCACCATAACATAGTGCATCGTTACTAAGTTAGCACCGAAGTAATTTGTGATATTGTTCCTTTTAGACTTAAAACAAATGAATCCTATATATCAAGTTATGTATAAAATCAAAATTTTAATAATAATCAACTTCCCACAACCCTTCCCCCCCTACCATTTAAGGTTTTACATTCGTTGGTAGGTAAAAAGAGTATTTTTAATATACATTTGTATACAAAAAGCAATAAACATGCACTATAACATAAAGAATGGGGATGAACTAAGTCTAAACCTCATGCCCTAGCTCCACCATACATTCACGAGACATATTCATACTTTTTTGTATTATTATTTATTACTAAATTTTTTAATTTTTAGACATGGAGAGCTTGCCTGGCACCATCATCATAGTTCATATGATCCCATGTGAACACCAAAAGAACCATGAAAATACATAAAACCCTCAAGTTTTCCAAAATCCTATAATTCTCACATCACAGATTTTCTTGGTTTTCATTTTTATTATACGAACAGTAATAATCAACTGAGAATTTTGACTTTTCAAGCATTAGAAATCATATTCCAACATTCTAGACCATTTCCCATAATATGTGCAAAAGATTCATCATAAAATGTCAAAAATGAACACTTATGCATCTAATTTAATATAAATTGCACATATTTCAAAGTTGGGAAGCCGCTGACGCTCTTTCATGGTCACTGATGCATCCCCAATCTTCAATTTATGCTCCATAACACTTCAGCATCATCACATGTCCAAAATCTATCGCTTCAGTCCATCCCTCTCTTACACAATTAAACCATGGGAACAAGGTACAGCGAGGAGAGAGAAATATTGAAATCAAAGTTTTTTTTTCCATCATTTTTATGCATGGTTTGTGGCAATGTGCAGTGAAGAAATTCTCGATCTTGCCCCCTTGAGGCACTCCTCATCATTTCCCCAGTCAGGAAATTCATGAATCGATCGATTTGAGGTGTAAAAAAAATTCCCCCCCTTCATGTGAGAAAAACCTTTTTTCATTATGAATCTAGCTTAATCATTAACTTTAGAAGTTAATTGGTTTAGTTTTTGCATATTTACACTTTTCAAAAGAAGTGGTTCCGGCCTAGACTGAGGGCCAAACGAGCTTGGAATTGCGAAAGAAGAACTGGGTGCTTGGCTTTATGGCATCACAATCTATCAAGTTGGCCCCCTGTCATGCACTTTTCAGCTCTCGGATCTGATAGTTGCTTCATAGCGCCAAACCTTGTGGGGACTAAATGGGGGGGGGGGGGGGGGGGTCAAATGACCTCCGATTGATGAACACAGACTTGCATTGGGTTGCTAGTGTCAAAGCGCATCTAGGAAAACTCTAGCTCCTTGATCCATAATCGTTTCATTTTTCATAAAAAATTAATCTTTTACGCCTCTGGGGGTCTTTTTGCAATTTAAATCAACTTTAATTATTCACTCTCACCAAGTGATGCATTATGCATAGGTCCCCAGACATATGAGTGGACAAGCTATAGAGACCTGTTGTTATTCTGTCTATTCTTGGCAAATGGAAACCTGGCTTGTTTTCCAAATTGACATGTTGAGCATCCATGTTTCAAATCAACATACTTAAACCTCGATAGCCCTATAACAAGCTTCTTATGATGCATATTTTTTTAGCTTTTGGTGGACATTTATATCTCTAATCCACTTATGCCAAATATCAATGTCTCAGATACTTGCCCCATCATGAGCAAACATAGCAGCATTTAACTCAGGTATGTTTGTATCCATTGTAAATATCCTGCCATGTCCCTGGCCTTTAGTGACCAATCTACATCCTTTGCCATACTCCTCTATAAAGTAGCCATCTCTATTAAATTGTACTTGCATGTTCTGTTCAACCATTTGAGCTACAGATAACTCATTCTTGGTGATCAACGGAACATGCAGTATATCATATAAGTGTTTTTTTGGGCCATTAGGCATAACCAAAGGAAAAATCCCTATGTGTGCGATGTCATGCTGAGAATCATCTCTAGTATATACATAGTCATTAGCACATGTTCTTAGCTCATTAAACTACTTGCCATGTGGTGTCATGTGGTTTGAGGCATCAAAATCTATATACCAAACACCATCATACTTTTCTTGTTGGTTGACCTTGTTGTGTACATGAGTCATAACATAGAGTCTCTCACCAGACTTAGGCGCATAGTATCCTTGCTATCTATCCTTTTGATTAGCTTGCTTCTTCCAATACTCTTTTGCAATGTGGCCATGCTTGCCACAATAATGGAAATCTTTATCCTTGTTTGCATTTTCATGTAGATTGAGTGTGCTAGGATCCTTTGCCCCTAGACTAAGATCTCCCCTTTGCACAGGAGTATCCACAACCTCTACCAGCAAATCCCTATACTGACTTTGCCCATGTTGAGATGCATGTTGCTGGGTTCTTGTGCCATGGCTAGAACCTTTGCCACAATGACCACGGCCTCTCTGATTAAAGTAAAAAGCTGCATCTTTGTTTTTAGAGCTACTCAAGCTTGTAGCCAAACCCAATTTTACTTCTTCATGGATAAGCAATGATACAAGTTCATTAAAGTCAAGCATTAGCCCTGACTAAAATTGATGTATCAAAGGACTCACGTTCTGGCCCTAGACCATTCAAGGTCATATCCACTATATTATCATCATCTACCTCAAGGCTCAGCTCCTATAAGAGCTAACTAATCTACAATAGTCTTTATGTTGGTTACATAATCTTAAATGGATTGTCCTTTCCTATCCATTGTATTAAACTTTTTCTTTAACTAGAACTTTGCGTGCAATGGTAGTTTGCCATAGTATCTCATCAAAATATTCCAAGAATCCTTAGGTGATTTGCAATTCATTATTTCCATGACCATTGCATCAGAGATACATAAAGATAGCCAATGTAACACTCTTCGGGCTTTTTTAGTCCATGCACAATGAGCCCTAAGTTGATCACTATAGTTGGTTGAGCCTTTTCAAGAAGCTTAGGTTCAGCTTTCGCACCTATGAGCAAATCCTAGTAGCCCTTGCTAATGAGGAAGTTCTCCATCTTGAACTTCCAGATAGCATAGTTGTTGTTGTCTGATTTGTCACCCATTATTTGAGTTATGTTATCAGTTCTCTCAGCATTTTCTATCTCTGCAACTCTATGTATTCAATGTAGTCTAAAATAGACAGTGCCAGACTCCTTACAGACCAAGTACACTTTGCATAGGATAGCTTCAATCCTTAGATTTATGACAGTAAGTTGATTGCAAAAATCAATGATTTATTAGCTCAAAAACATGGCAAACATCTTCAGACATATGTCATAACAACCATGTTCAGTAGCATGCTAAGTAGGTTTCATTCATTGCATGTAGGACATATATGTATGTTCCCAAAAACATTTACAAATCACAATTTACAATTTCCAGCAACAATTCTCTATGCAAAAATGAAGCAATTTTAGGCCACAAACATCCTCAAATCACATTAGACATCTGTCATGACTCGTAGGGAACAGTATGTGATCACATAGGCATAAATGCTTGCTCAAATTTCCATAATTTTAATCAATAATTTTCAATCGATTCAACACTTTAACCAATAGGTTAAAAAAGTCTAGAATTAGAGCATTTATGGCCCACAACATCTCAAGAACATCCACATCGCATCCCTGATACATGTGCCAAAGATCCATACAATTTTAGGTACCAAACAAGCATCACGGTGCTGCAACCTTCAAGTGTTAACTGTCATACATTCAATGATAGATTTCAGCTTGCAATTTCTAGATCTAGGTTTTAAACTCTTCAAGTCCATCCCCAAATGCATCAGAGTAAAGGCATATACATTGCCAAGCATTAGTAGACAACAATGGAATTCAATAGATCCCAATGGGCTACAACCAAGTAGATGTATGTTATCTTTGTATGATTAGTAGTAGACCTACCCTATTTTCTAGCTAATGTTTGATTCAAACATCCCACACATGAGTTGAGACCCAAAATGCCAATGCTATGGAGTCTTCTTCAATCCCTGACAAGTTGTTTAACCAATAGTAGAGTGTGTTTATGGCTACCAATGTCTGAGTTTGAGCAAGAGAGAATGATCGGCCTACATGTACAGTTCAAGGCAAATCATGTAGGCTATAGATGGCTTCCAGATCTGGCATTAAGCATTCCACAATGCTTGGGTGACTTTAGGTGGTGCTTGACAAGATTTGCATGACATTTTTCTTCAACATGGAGCTTCAAATGCAAGCATAGTTTGTGTTTAATGCTGCCCTCTTCTTGTCAGCAGTCAGAAATAGGCACAACATGCCTTTCCCACATTTTTGATGTTGCTACAATTATTGAGGTCAATGCTCATTGTTAGAGCTCCAATGCTTGCCAATAACCCCTGCAAAAAGGCCTCAATAGTCTTTGATCATTGTTTGGTAGGTAGACCATAGAAACATACCTAGATCTTGAGCTATGGTTGCCAATACTCCAAGATAGCTCTTTACCCCTGTAAACCACTCATCACAGGTCTCTTCATTCCAACTCCTACAACTCTAGTGCCAAGCTTCTAGGCTTTATACACTTTGTGGGGTCATGGGGGCTCATGCCTCTAATACCATGTTAAAAAGATGAGAGAGAGATAGGGGCAACAGAGAGCAGTCAATATTCTCCTTCTTCATTATTCATCACACTTACTCTAATTGAGTAACCCAAAGTACAACGTAATACAACCTAAGTCAACAAGTAGTGTAAAGAGACTTAGTCTAACTATACCAGCTAGGTCCGACTGACTTTATTACACACATGTGTAATCTAGCTAATCTACTACTCGATAGAGTAGGTAGAAGTACTGGCTAAGCTTGCATATCTCAATAGGTAAGGCCTTAGAAACTCTAAGTATTGATTCAAAGTATTGAATCTCATGAAAAATGTGCACTCTTAAGAAGAGTTTTATGTTGTGATATATCTCTTATAGAAGCATGATTGGATTTCTTGATAAAAGGGTTATTAAACTATGTCTCAAGGTCTTATTGACTCTTAAGAAGAGTTTTATGTTGTGAAATATCTCTTATAGAAGCATGATTGGATTGCTTGATAAAAAAGTTATTAAACTATGTCTCAAGTTCTTATTGAAAATGTACAAAAGGGTCTAACAATAAAGACTTAGATTCAAATTCTATTAAGATTATATCCTAAAACATAGGATGAGTTTATTAGGGGCCTAGTGATCCTTACATTGAATTAGATGCAAAGATAGATGCTCTATGATTTATAAAGAAATGATTGTGCATGGTTAATAGTTGCACCTTTCTAAGGGGAAAGATTTATGTGGCATGAAGAGGCTCGAAATGCTAGTAAAGACAAGAAATCGAAAAGGGTACTACTTGATACATTGGCCCAAGTTGATTGGTGTGAAGGCCACCACAGAATGTTGGTTCGCTTTTATGGCAGGGAGGCTCTAGATAACCCACGTTGGACGAAGATGGGAAAACCTAACATCTGCGAATATTAGAAGACCCTATTCTAGATAAAGGGTGGATTAGGGATTGTGTCCATTGGAATTGGACGGGGGTATCTAGATGTTTGGATATGGATCTTGGTTAAGGGATGGAATGCTAGTGTGGAATTGCACCTTGGAGAAGATGTAGGATAAATACATTGTTTTGTAATTGGTTTCAAAGGATTATTTGATATTGTCTTTTTGTTTGTGGGAATAAATTATGTGAATGAGCTAGTTTTTAATTATTAATTAAGAAATTTGTATTTACATGTCAAACATAAATACGATAGGTTAATTAAGTAACTAAAACACACCATCTAGGAAAGCAGGAGGGTTAAACCCTGATAGGTCTATCCTACAAATGGGTGGCATCGGTGAGTCAAGAGTTTTTCTTCAAGGCAGTAGAATCGTGATAATATAGGAAAGAGCTAAATGAAAACCCCCGTTTTTTATTCTCTTTGAACCAAGCATGACAGGGATCTACTTCAATTCAATCCAATTTGGCATAAGCAGCTACTCGATGACCAATACTAGATAAATAATAGGTGAGCGCAGTACTATTTAGGAGCCTTAAATTCAGGTCAATCTTTATGGATATGGAGCAGAGCTTCCCCTACGAGGTAGAGTCAAGTGAATCTAGGCAACAATGTGCATGATATTCTAATGGAGTTTCAGATGGTGTTGCTTAGAAGTACCTCTTGATGGACCACCAAAATTTGTGTCATTGAAGGCTCTTCAATTGGGCACATCACACTAACAAAGGAAAATCAAGCATTCCTATTTCTTTACATTCATTACTTGGGTTTTTTAAGGAATCTAAAGCTACTATATTCTATGATGATGGTAGTTCACATGATTTTATTTTAAGAAAATCACAACTAGAAACAAACCCTTAACTGTATAAAGCTAAAAATGCATTTCAAGGTATTAAATACAATGGAGCAAGGGAAATTAAAGGTTTAGAAATCACCACATGTACATATAAAGAAAAGTGGTACTTCCTATTTGTGCCTCTACAATCATTAGACATTATGTTGGATATGAATTTTTGACACCAAAACAATCATGATATTGACTACCACACACACTTGTCATGAATCAATACCTTATACCCCAGGTAGATGACCTATTAGAAAAACTCAAGGGAGACAAAATCTTGAACAAGATAGATCTCAAGTCTAGATACCATCAAATTAGAATCATGAAATTAGAATGGGTGATGTTGATGTATTCAACGCTGCACTTAGGACACAATACAGATACTATGAATTTATCATTATGCATTTTGGTCTTATGAATGCACAATCACCATTTTGTGCATTTAATCAATAAAATTCTTTTGTATTATTAGAGTATTGTTTTGCATTATTTGCTTATATTTTTGTTTTCAATAAATCAAAGAAAGAATATAAAAAGCATCTTTGTCTTGTAGTTGCTTTATTGCATAAAAATCACTTGTATGCTGACAATGGCAAAAGTTTATAGTTTCAATATCAAATCAACCTACTTGGGGAATATACTATTAGCCTAAGGGATCATAGTTTACCCAAAGAAAGTTCAAACTATTAGAGAATGGCCTGTTTCCAAGAGTAATAATGACTCAATAATGAGATTTGATATTTCCTTGGCCTAATTGATTTAGTCACAAAGTTTGTTAGAAATTTTTCACTCATGGCCTTACCCTAGACCATATTGTTTCACAAAAACACTACATATAAATGGGGACATAGTCAACAAAAATATTTTGATACCCTCAACTATCTTCTAACCTTAGCACTATTCTTGACCTTCTTAGATCATATGCCATAAACCAAACAAATAATTGGGATTAACATTTACTTATCCTATAATTTTCCTACAATAACACTCCACATTCAATTACTAATAGAGTATCATTTAAAATAGTCTATCAAAGAAATTACCCATCATCACAACTATAATAGTCACTAATGTGCAAGCAACTCATGTTTCAGATAGTAAATGTACTTAATATCATAAGTACTTAGTTGTTGATAAACCTACTCTATTGAAGAACCAGATTGGATTCATAAATCATTGATAACTTAACTTATGACTATCTAAACTCTATATACCACTCACATTCACTTTAAGTCTAAACGAGTATAGATTCATTGCATAAGGCAAGGTTCTAAGATAATCCATAGTTGCATTATTGTCATAGGGGATGCAGAGATTCATCACATGAGATAATACATAGGTGCTCTATATTACCTCATTGATTAATTATTATAAAATAAGATGCTATTTATTTATTTATTATGTGAATTTTCAATTGTCTACTTGTTGTATAATAAGTGACTTGTTATGCCTAGTGCATGCATGTGATACTAATTGAATATAGATCACAAGGAATTAATGTGTTTTGTGTTTTTTATGAGTAAATTTCTAGATGGAGTAATGAAAATGTAATTATTTTATATTTATCATTAATGAAGCATATTTTGGTATAATATTACTGATCATGGCCTTTGTCCATGGGGGATTGGGTTGTGAGGCCAAAAGTGAGCTTGAGTGTGAGAGAGCTACTACCATGCCCATTTTAGGTTCGATAGGTGGTGCATTCATAAAAATTCCACAAGGATTTCCATTTTGGCCTAGAATTGATTCTCCTATATATGCCTCTTCACTTAGAAGCAGAGAGAGCACTACTTAGACAAGAGTGAGAGCAAAAACTAGGGATCTCTTGTATTTAGTGAGAGGAGCATGAAGAACTATTAAGAAGATGAGCGAACCCAAGTACTCCCTTGATTGTAATACTCAATCCCCTTGTGTTAAGACAAGTCCCAATGCTCATAATCATGGGAATTTACCCCTCTCACCAATAGCCAAACATATCACACCTCGTAGGGCTGTTCCTAGTGGTGGATTAACTCCACCTAGTAGCTTTCCAAGTTCCTTTCAATATAGTGCATCAGTTATGGCATGACTGCCACCATTAATACCTACACAAGCTATCAAAATCCCAAGAGGGATATTGGTGATATTTAACTATAAGATGAATGAGGAAGCCCATCACATGATGTTCGTTAGCAAGATAGATAAGGGCATCGCAAATAAGTGGTGTTACAACCTTGTGACTAATTCAATTACCACTATGCAAGAGTTTTATATCTCTTTTTGTAGGGAATTTACCCCCAAAAAAGGTTAGAAATACTAGCTACATGTGCCGACTCATCAAGAGCTTAATGAAATCATAAAAATGTATGCTCAAAAGCTATGAAAGGTGTTTAATTGTTTAGGTACAACTATTCCATTACCTCCTGCTACCAAACTATAATTAAGGGGGTTGGATTTTACAATCCAGCTTCACTTGAGCAACATTGCACTTAATGTTGTAGATGCAACTATAACTTTAGCAATGGGGGTAGATTTGAGGATCTAAGCAACTTATGCAGTGAGGGTACAAACTCTCTCAATCCGTAGTGTAATGTCGAATGTAGTGTTAGGTTATAACCTATTGCATGCATTAACTAATAACTTTGTGGGTAATTCAAGGAGGACCCTTAAATCAAGGGTTTTTGCAATTGCTTGCCCCTAGGATACCCAATGCATATGACCTCCATGAGTAGTGTGTAGGCTCTTCTACAGTGAATCAATGAACTACATCGCTAGCCAATTCTTTACAATGACTTCTCGGGGGTGCATCTTATTGAACATGATATCACGTGAGTTCAAAAGAAATGGTATTTTATTTAGTAAAATTTACAAGACTATATTTACAAGGGGGAATTTAATTAAAATTTGAAAAAAATGCAGTAAGTTTAGTAAAGTAAAAGGGATCATTTTATGGGCTTATAACATGTAAAGAAAGGGTATTTCTTTATACCCTTTGAATGCACATTATATAAATGATTTATTTTAAGTGCATCCCTGGAGAATGACTTTTTAAACTACTAGATATGAATCTTTTGCATCCAATATTGTAGAAGAGATGAATCTTAACCCTCATCTCACAATAGAGAAAGCATACAAAGAAGTGGAACATCCTCATATAATGTGCACCAAAATTTTTAATTATGTGATATGAAGTAATTATCTTTTCAAGGACACTGTCAATATGAAATTGAAGGCCAAGGATTCACTTCCATGTAAGTTGTAACTACTATTATTTTCCCAAGTTGCATGCACTGTGTTGGCAACTAAGAGGCCACAAGTGTGAGTTGGATTACCAAAAGAGATAGGAAACCCTAGAGATATTATATAAAAAGTATAAGAGATAGTGGAAAAGGCTATTCATTTTTGTGGAAACTTGTGGTCTCCTCTCTTTGCTTTATCTTTGCATGGTATTGTGAAATTTGAGGAGAGGGAGTTAGGGAGTGTGAGAGTGAGGGACTTTGCAGAGAGAAGTGTTTTCCATTCCTCTACTTCCATTATTTCCTTTCATGGTGAGAGGTAAGGTCCATGGAGTGTGTGTGAGGTAGAGTTCAGAGAGCCAGGTACGTGTGAAATACTAGCTCTATTTTTACCCTTCTCCTTCATACCATCTTCTTACACCACGTGCAAAGATGAGCATGAGAATGTAGAGCAACCAAGGAGTCATGCATGGGTCATGGAGCATGCTTGCCAAGGCATCTTGATTACAACTAGGCAAGTTGGTGATTATGCTCACTACACCCACACTTTGAGTCATCGCATTCTATGTGTGGTAGATATAGTCATTGTAAGTTCTTATGTGTGAATAGGCTAGGTGAGAGGTAGTCATAGACTTCACAGTTGAAACCATTAAAATAATAAGGATGTGTCCATGGTTTGATGTTGAGCTTATAAGAGTGCAACACATTTTTTGTTCCATTATTAGGAACCAAGGGCATGTTGGCCGTGGAGTTGCTCAAACATCTTACATAGTAGAATAGGAGAAGGTGAATGTATAGTAACTCCAAAATGTGTGCAATTAATTAGATTTCATTGTTTGTTGCTTGAAGGAAAACACTTAGATTTTTCTTTTTCATGAGAAGGGGTGAAGTTTTTGTCGTAATTCATTTTTAGAAATATAGGAGCATGTGAAAACACTCTAGAGCCCTTATTTTGCACTTGCAATAAATGGAAAAGGTGGAGTCCATTTGGTTTTGATTTTTTTTGGGAAGATAGTTGCAAGAACATTAGAGGAAATGTATTAAATGGTTGTGGAATTACAATGTGCTATTGCACTTTTAGGTGTTACAATTTTTTGTGAAGAAAAAATGGATTAATGGTTAATTCTAGATATAGACACTTTACATGTGCACAGGGCGTAAATTATGAGTTGGGTAGTGGAGAGAGAAATGGAGATCTCTGCACACGAATGAGTCTTAAGCAATAGGGTAAGTGAGAGAAGCACATTTTTAGGGGTTTTAGGATTAAAACTACAAGTTGGGAGGGAAGAAGGATCCTTGCATAGGAAATGCAGAGGAGCAAGCCTTTGATAAATTGTAAATTCTCTTTAAAAAACACATACAAAAGCAAAACATACCTTAGATAGAGGGAGAACCTTCAACCCTTCACTCCTTGGCTTGTCATGCCATTGTGCTCCAGCCTTGTTTGCCATATTCATTGCTCTGACCACCCTCACAACCTACTATTTGTTGGGCTAACTGTAGCACTGCCAACTTAAGCCACTTGAAAGCTCTCCACTAGGCTATGGAGCGGCCTAGTATCGCCACACTCCAACCCTCGTCCCACCTCACTCGTACCTCTGCCACTCGCGTAGGATGGATCCATCAGGGATCTCGCCCACCTACTTCCCACAAATAGTTTTTTTAAGTTTTCTAATTACCTATCACATTAAGTTATGACATATGAAAGCAGCTTCGTTAATTAACATGTTATCATAGGTTCCTTTGCATAATTTTTAGGGCACAACACAAAGACAAAGAAAATAGTCTTTTGGCAAAACATATTTCACAATGTTATTTACAATGATTTTCCCCTTTTGCCTACGCAGAAGATAAACCTCCGTTCACCAAAAAATCCCTTCTGTTTGCGCAGAAGAAAAGAAACCCTCCAAGATTTCTATCCCTTCACTAGTACCAGGGACTCCAGGATCCCATCCTGATTCATGTGAGGGTCAGGCAGTTCCTAGGAGCAATTGAGAGATTTACGGCTAGAGCACCCTGGCACTCCCGCCTCCTCCTGCCTAATGGATTCCTCACCGAGTGACCTCTCGCCATTGGGGCCAGTCCAAAGCTTCTCGTGGTGGTACAAAACAATCCCCCTTAGAGCAGGGTTCTGTGTCTCGCCATGGGGGAGGCATAGCATGATCTTTCCTCTTATTATCCGAAGTATATGTTTACAATCAGATCTAACTGCTGCAAGCACAATCAATCTTTCCTGTGCAACCATCAATGCATGCACAAATAAAAAAGAAACAACAACAAGTGTTTTTAGCATAGGAAGTAGTCCCACCCAAATCTAGGGTTTCTCTTTTAAGGTCCCACCTTATTCTTAAGGTTTCACTTCCTACTTGCAACTCTTTTTCAGAATCCGTAAGTTATGTCGCGAATTCGAAGTCTATTTATCCTTATGAAAAATTTGGTATTTTCACCCTAAAAGATAATATGGGCATTTATACCTATGGGGCAGGCAATTCATGCGATGTCCTACCCTAATCCGTGCTTTAGCACGATTTCAAATGCTTTGTCTAAATGATTTTCTATAAATTATTATAAAATTCATATGTGTCCGTTTATCATTAGCAAAAGGAAATAGAGATAGTAACTTTTAGGGAAAATTATAAAATATTCCCTTCCCTAACAACGTCTACTTTTTTTTTTGGTTATTTTAGTCACATGCGTCATTCATAAAATAATAATAAATATCACAAAACAAATGATAATTAATATATTTTCTTAATGACATGCATATAATCATTTTTCAAGTAAAAGAGTCATTTTATAGAATAGCTAATTATAGGTTATTTTCCTAAGTGGTAGTTCATATGCATTTTCTTTAGAATGTGTTTATAATTGTTTAAAGCCAAATATAGTGATAAGCTTATAAAACATTATTTTCTTCCAAACAGATGAGATGCTACCTCTCTCAGGTTTGTTGTACTGGGGGTTTCGTCAATTCCTACTGCGTCATTTTCTCTAGATGTCGCGTTCTTTGCTTCCCTTGCTTTAAATGGGCTTTTTGAATTTTTGTGACCTTGCAGAGCCATGGATGTTAGGCGAAATTGATGTGGTAGTTCAAGAGAGTTGGTGGTCGGCCAAATTTTTTTTGCCAACGTTTCGCTTAGTGGTATGGTTATATGGGGTGATGGTACAGCAGGGAGTAGAGAAAATGAAAATGAGGTACAAGGGGGGTATTTCCCTCCTTCAAGGCTCAAGCTACAATGGAAAAGAGAAGTAGATAAATTTTTCCATCATCAGGAGGTCATTCTTCTTGCTTTCTTTGTGAAGGAGAGGGGGTGTATTTATAGGCATGAGGGGGAGCATGCAGTTGACTCATCTAGCCAATTGAACTTTATTAGAAATGCATTTTGATTGCCTACCTATTGGATGGTGGCATGGGGACGATTTTTTAATGCTTTCTCTCCCTCCAGGCATAAAAAACGTCATGATTTTTAGCATATTTTTTAAAAACGTCTTTTTTTCTTCAAAACGACTTCATCTTGTGGTTTTTGGCCAAGTTACCTCATGACATATCTAGTTTATAAAGTCATGTCATACTCGTTAATACTTAACTTACTCAATATCATGCTTGTTCTTGCCCATTCTTCATCTACTGATGATTAAGGCTTTTGAGATTTTTCTTGCGATTACGAAATCAATGCGATATTTGACGCATTAAATGGAATCGGGAATGCTAAATCAAATATAATGCAAAAAAAATTATGATCAAGCCATTGTAATATTATTTACGAGGCGTCTTTGCTTTTTGTTGGCTGGGAATATTGAGACGTCTTTTCGTGTTAGATTGCGGAATTGATTTAATGCAAGAATCGATATTAAGAAAATTACGTGTTGTCACTTATGTGATAGCTCGATGAGTAATTTTTTGAAATGCCTCAAGCCGAATTCGTTTCTTGATGTGAAGCACTGTGGCAGGAATATTACAAAAGCGCACCCAACAATTGACTTCACATGCCAATTCGACACCTTAGCATCACCCTTGGTCGTCAAATCTACCACCTTGAGAATGAGCAGCCACTATGTAGCCACCTCTGTCAGTGCCATCTGACTACCACCCTACACAACTGCTTGTCTGCTAGCTAGACTAGCCAGTGATGTAACCAACTAGTTGCTAAACCCAAATCACTGCAACCATGGGCTATAGACTTGTCACTTTTTGCATTGAACAATAACCTAAGACCTTACATCCTACGCCTTTGCCTCCACCTACATCTACTCCGAGTTTCCCCTGATGACTTTCCTCATCCATCCCATTGCTCACCACTCCCAACCCACTAAACCTTTAGCCCATCATCACCTATATCCCACTCTTACCACTTTCTCCACCTCCACCATATTGAAAAGAAGCCATCGTATGCTATAACTAAGACTTCTCATAGCCACTCCATCACCACCATTCCAAAGAGAAGGACGCATAGGCTATTGCCACTCGAAAGGAAGAGCCGCTAAAGAATGTAAGAAAGGAAGGGGGGGTACCACAAGAGGAGAAACTAAGGACTTAAGGTATTTTTTATATCATAATTGAGGATTTGAAATTTACTAAAATTGGATGCTTGCATGATTTATAAATCTTAATTGTGATTCTTGGGGAATGAGAGACCAACATGCATTGAATGTGCAAGGAGCAGTGGGAGAGGTAGTGGAACATTAAAGAATTGGTTGTAACAAGAAGTTGTTATGCCAAGGATTGGTTGCTTCAATTTGTCCTTTTTGGTTTGTTGTCCTTGTTCACTTGAGAATATTGTAGATTTTGTGTTTTTGTGTAACTCGAACTTGTCAGTCCATTAGCCCCAATTTGTCAACCTCACCCTATCAAACTAAAACTCATCAAACGAAACACGCCAACCCCAATTTGTCAAACTAAACTTATCAACCTCAACTTGTTGATCCAAACCAAACCTCTTAATAAAAAACTCATCAAGTTAAACTCATCAACCTAACTAGTCAATCCCAAATCATCAACCAAAACTTGCCAACCTCAACCTATTAATTCTAACTTGTTGATCCCAAAACTTATCAATTTGAACCCATCGACTTCAATTTGTCAACCTAACCTACCAAACTTAACTTGTCAATCTCAACTCGTCAAACTAAAACTTGTCAATCAAAATAAAAAAGAAAAATACCATAAATCTAGACCTCTCGTCAACATAAACTTGTCAATCCAAAACTATCAATTGAAACTTGTTAATCCCAACCTCTCAATCTAAACCCATCAAAATAAACGTGTCAATCTAAACCTCTCAACCTAAACCTCTCAATCTAGACCTATTAATCAAAACTCGTCAATCCCAACTCGCCACATCAATGTCATGATCAACCCATCAACTTCAAGTTGTTAATCTCAACCTATTAATCCCAACTCATCAATGCCAAATTGTCAACCTAAACTAATTGATCCAAAACTCATCAATCTAAACTTATCAACTTGATTGAGAAACTTGTCAACTTTGTGACATTTGAACCTATCAACACAAAACTAATTAATCTGTCAACACACTGATTAAACTTGTCAATGTATCATGACATGAAACTTGAGCTCATCAAGGGAACCTTGGCAATCATTGACACAAACAGACTATCAAATCATCAACTTGTCAACTTGTTAGCTTGTCAAACTGCCAACAAGAAATCTATCAATAAGAAATGACCGACTTGAGAACCAAACTTGTCAACTTGAAACTTGTCAGTACCTAAACTTGCCTCGTCAATTGCTAGCTCTCACATGTACCAATGTGTTGACACATGAAACCTATCAACAAAGAAACTTGCCAACACAACTTGATTAACATGTCAAGCCACAAAGTTAACTTGTTAAAACTCATCAAACTATTGACTCTTTAACTATTGTTCCAATTGTCCATGCATAGCTACCGAATACTCACTTAGATTAGAAAATTGGATCATTAACCTTGCTTGTGACATATTGTTAAAAGTTGTGAGAAAATTTTGTTGGAAAGGATAGTATATACAAGTTGACTCCTAACCTTGCAAGAAACAAGGTTGCTAGGGCTGTTGCACTTTGCTATGTAGACATATTGTCTATGGGCCACTTTGTGAGAAGCTCGCTAAATGTCAAGTTTACCTCTAGTGCTCTCTCTCTTTCGGCATTAGGTCATGTACGATTCCTATTGGCTAGAGCTAAAACGCGCTGGACTTCCCGCATCTCAATATCTTGCTGCAACTTCGTAGCTTGCTACTCGTGGTTGTAAGATGCTATCTTCTGTAGCACTTCTCGTGCTAATCTCCTCTCCTCCTTGAGGTCTACTATGATATCTTCAAATGGCCTACCATGGTGGCCCATCCTGGTTTGTAAGTCATATTTATTCACCATTTGTTGGATGTCGACTAGAAAATCTCCTAAGTCGAGCTCATCATTTTTGTGATTGGAGATGGATCCTGACATGTCTGCAGCTTCTTGATCCACTAGGCTATCGATGAGGCTGATTAGGTTGTCGAGCAGTGTTGTGCCTCCAATGGTGTCAGCCCTTTGATGCCTCTAGGGTTCAATGTTGGCTCTCTCGTGGTCCTACTGACTGGGGTTCTCGATCATCCATCTAAGTTTGAGGGTCGTCTCCTATTAGTGGGTTCATTCCACTTGTTATTTCTGAGTGTGTTCCTTCTTATTACAAACAACCCTCAACTTACGTTCACTCAATGTGTGCATGCTGATTTTTTTATGCATAGTGTGAAATCATGCTTTCAAGTTTCAAGTGTAGTTCAAGTGGCAAACAATGTGGGGTGCGAATGTAGGATGATGAATGCAATTCTTGCTCTCCCCTTTGCTTTTGGTCAAATATGGATCTAAGCGCAATTGCTAGCTACTCTTATTATGGGTTCACTAGGGCATCTACTACGTCTCTTAACTTGGTCAGGGTGTAATCGGGGTCTGTGGGTCAATTTGGGGCTTTAAATGGGCACATAGCTAATGGGTTCACTATCCGTCACTTTTAGGTCGTTAGGTTGCACTTTCCACAGTCAGGAGGATCTACGAGCCGTCCACCACGTGCGTAAGGTTTTTAGAAGGTTTCTGTACTATAAGAGGTGCTCTAGCTAGCTTGGGATATATTGGATCTGGCAAATTTTTCCTATCAACTTTTAGTTTGATTTAGGCATTCGATTATCTGAATCGGATTGTTCGATTGTTGGTCCGATTGACCTACTTGGAAGTTCGAGTTTGAGTGGTCCGATCATGTGTGGTCCAATCTTGATGTGTCTGATTATAAAGGTCGGAATTTGATTGGTCGAGTGTCTGAATGTGGGTTGGTCTGATTGTCCAGTTCCCAATCGTTCGATTATCCGATGGTCTGATAGTCCAACTCAAATGAGTCACATGTTCGATCGGACAAGTTGGGTGGTGTTTGAATGGTCCAATTTCCAAAATCAGACCGTCTGATTATCTAGAATTGGATGTTTGAGTTTGATTCTAGGAATCAAACTCTATAAAGTGCATCTGATTCTGACGTGTGTGGTTCTAGACAAGATGAAAATTGAATTGATGGCAATGATTTTGGGCATGCAAGGCTACACAAACTTCCAAAGTGCAATAATAGACAAGGGGCAAGGTTCATATATACTTGATGTGGCTGGAAAACAGACGTACATGATGATCGATCCGTGCTTTGTCCTAGGACTCTCTCCTCTCTCAAGCTCTCTCTCTCTCTCTCTCTCTCTCACTCACATAGCTAAGACTTGAATTGAGCCTTCACCCCTGTTTCCTTAGGTTTCAAACCCTCATTCTAGTGTTAGTGTCCGACTATTGCCCCGTTCGTGCTCTTGCCTTGTCAATGCATAATGGAATTGTAATAACTTAACAAATTCAGAAAGAATAAGAAAAAATGCATGCTAGGGCCTAGCCTCCACCATGATAAAAGCCATAGGTTTTCATTCTCCATTATGAAATATTAATGCATATAGCTATTTATATTCATAACATATATCTATTTGCAAAGAAAATACAAAGATAAATCAAAAACAAAGTTTGGTGTGCCATGTGGTTTACTCACAACATATCTCATCCTCAATCATGGCTTATTCTTGCTCTTCCACAACCCTAAGTTGGGCTTATTCGCCCCACACACACACACACACACACACACACACACACACACACACACACACACACACACACACACACACACACACACACACACACACACACACACACACACACACACACACACACACACACACACACACACACACACACACACACACACACACACACACACACACACACACACACACACACACACACACACACACACACACACACACACACACACACACACACACACACACACACACACACACACACACACACACACACAGAGTGATGTTTACATGAAACCAAGCTTTGACTGCTTACAATTTATGATGCAAATCAAGGCATGACTATCCTAAATGTATCCCATCGTTTAGGCAAAGTGCACAGCAAGAAAGTGGCTTTGAACTCATCATCAATGTTAAACTTCAAAGTAACTTGTTGTGGCTAAAAAGCAAGTTAAACTCATTGAGATGTACATACATGGTTGTACCTTCCTTCATGCAAAAGCCCATCAATTTCTTCAGCCAATAAACCTTGCTAGTGGCATTCTTTTGAGCATACAACTCCTCAAGTCTTGTCCACATAGCATAGGCAAAATCTAACTTCTCTATGTTAAACAACAAAGAGTGTGAAATTGAAAGCTCTATTGTAGAGCATGCAAGCTCATCCAAATATCCCCAATCCTCTTTCTCTATGTCTTTTGGTTGTACCCCCTTTATCTTAACGAGCTTCACCTATTTCTCTTGCGCCAAGACATTGTAGCACTGCTTCTACCATATGGCAAAGTTATGTGCACCCTCAAGCTTCTTAATGTGCAAAAGGTTGCTACTATCAACTGCTACCAACCATGGTTATAGCCCAAAGATGACTCAAATGTTGCCGAATATAAGCCCAATCTATCACACAAATGACCAAGATGAAAGACAAGTATCGACCATCAATATTTCTAAAATATTCACCTTACTACCACCTACTAATCATGTCCAAGAATAGCTAGACATATGGGCTCACCATACATCAACACATTACCAAAAATAGAATTTGATAGCATCATGGATAAATTGTATGCATGTAAGATCTATTGTCCATAGTCTACAACAACATGAAAATCTTTGCAAAAGCTAATATATTTCAGCCCAAAACTGAGGCACAAAGCATTTGCAATCACTGTTTGAGCATATGCTAATGATTTAGTACCAAATTAGTACTCGAAGTCATCAATAGGAAGCATAAATTTTTATCAAATGCTAGACTCCCAAATATTGTATTTGCAGCCTATAAGTTTACCATAGCCAATGACAATGTTAGCAAGCCTAAATCCAAGCTCAACATCCCCATAATCACCTTCGAGTCCATATTATATCCATGGTAGACATCAATGCATCATAGAAAACACCTAAAATGCTAGCCATAAGCATTAGACATAAAATAATCCCTATGAAATGCATTCAGTCCTATGTATTCTAGTACCTATATCACTGTCAAAACTAAGCTAATGAATGCTCAAGATAGTGCCAAAATGATGACAAAGAAATAGACAAACATCCCCAAAGTTTCCACCATCAATTAGGCATAAACAAGCATCATCTAGGCATCATCTCTAAGCATGGAACCTTTAGGATAGGGGCTACCCTGTTTACCTATAATTTCCAACCACCACCACTGAGTGAGAGTGTGGATCTCAAAGCTCAATGCCAAGTCAAGGATCAATGCCAAGAAGCAATGCTTAACATCCAAGCATTCAAAATAAGATGCCATGTGCTTAATGAGCTGCCCAATGAAGCAAACAAGCTATATGATATGAAAATAATTTGTCGTGTGTTGAAGTAGGAGCCTAAAATCAGGTGCAGCTTGAAGTGAATCAGCTTAGGGGGTTAGTGACAAAGCTAAGCACTCTTTAGTGCTTGAGTAGCTGACTGGCCCCCAAAGAACCTTCATGTAAAGCCTCAATAGGCATACATCAACATAGATGGGAGAGCATTGACATTCAAAGGCTAGCCACATTGAAATTTCCAAGCCCAAATAGGCTGAAACCACATTGATTCATAGCTTCCAATGTTGAGGCCAATGCCCACTTGAATGTGCTCAATGCAATGATTGACAATGCCCTGATGAGGTCTTAGCAAGTCCTAATGAATCCTTGGATCAAGAAGAGGTCAACTCATACCTCGTAAATGAGATGCCATGATTGTCAATCCTGTAGGTATTGAGCTGTTTGTCAAGGAGCTCCTCTAGATGTCTAGCTCTGATACTAGTTTGAAGTGAAGGATTCTAGACAAAGCTTCCTCTATGCTTCAATGGAGATGTAGTAGGTTGAGAGAGAAGAGAGCAAACACATCATGTGTGGGTACAATGACCTGTACCTCTTTAGGTATTTCAGATAGATATATCAAATAGAGTACAATACCTATAAAGGGTATGTTCACACTTGTGTAGGGTGTAGGCAGCACGGTGGCCCTTTATTCCAAACATGAATTAGTTGCCGGTGGGATTCATCCCACACTCTACATGGTAAGGGTAAGGCACCTTGTAGATACTCAGTCCATAGGCTTTGAAATCTTAATCTTGTATTACAATGCATCCAATCGATTTAGCAACTCTTTGTTGGTGTAATTTCTAACTATGCCTACTCTTTTTCTTTAACATGGTGTAAATGTTTTCAAAATAGGCAAAAAGATATACTATCTAAGCACTTTTGTAATGCAAAATGTGTCAAAATTTTATATATTTATATGTACTAAAGTTAAAAAAATGTAATTAAAAAATTTCACATGTTTAAGTGAAATTGGAACGATCTCAATGGGAGCTAGATTAAGACATGAGATGAAAATTCTTGAAGAAGTTAGCATTTTGCCAAAGTCCCAAATTTGGTTGTAAAGAAAAAATCTATCTTCATCCAAGTTATAGATATTAGACTCAATTTTTTCAATGGTCTATAAAGCACGAGAAACAAACATAACAGGTATCATGACTCCAACCTTTATTAACAAAGGTTGAATGTTTTATGTAAAGACGATTTCAAAGAAAATTAGCTTAACAAAGACCTCATTCATCCTTGGACATTGTGTGCCATTATAGATTAAGTGAAACCTCTCTATTCGTAATTGATTAGACTTTTTTGTAGCTTTTCCTAGAGCTTCTATTTGTTGCTTACAAGAAACTACTTAGATTTAGTACTAGGAATTTGATGCATGGCTACTTTTTGTAATATTTTTTATCAAGCATAGTCACATGCACACACTTTAAAAAAGAAGAAGAAAATGTAATGGTCCTTAACGAGAGCTCCTAATACCAATACCATGCTCTTGAAGTTGAGCTCATGTGCGATATTCAATAACTACACTTAACTCACACGTGTAACAAAAAATCTTACCATTATTCAAAGTACATGTAGCATAACTTTGAATTATATATCTCTATGATGCCACACATATGAGAATTTACCAATGAGGTTGAAGATCATATGCAATGTTCCTCATTAAGAGAGTCCTACTGCCTCTATAGAGGTTTTTTATGGGGAAAAACTATCCATGCATTCCTATTCTCAACAAGCGGCCTTCTTACTTTTATATAATCATGCTCATATATCTGAGAAGCACTCCTTTCTAGTATCTTCCCTACTTTGTATCATCCTCCCCATAATAAAAAGATGTGCACACACTGGCATCACAAAACACATATAGAGCCATAACAAGCACACATGGGGAAAGTCTCATAGTCATTCTTGGCACCCATCATCATAGTATTCTTCTCAATTTTATGAGCATCATGTTTGATTAATTTTTATTGAATTTATTGTGAATTATGACTATTGCTCGTATGCTTCTATGTTGTGTACTCATTCTTCATTTTACATGCTCATTTCTTCATTTTGTGATTTGTAAGAATTTGTTACGTGGGTTTTTCAATGAGCAATTTCCATAATAGTGATAGAATTTTGGCTACGCTTTGATTTATAGCTTCAATTTGAGATGTTTCTAGTTATATGAAATTTAGGCATGAATCTTGAGTTTTCCTTATTGTTTTATCTAGTAAAAAAGAAAGAAAGGGTAAGCTTAGATAGTAAAGTTTGTATCAATAGTTAAGTTGTAAGAAGAAATTGTAGTGGTGAACCTTGTTGAAAATTTGTTAGCATCACTTCAATCTACTTCTAAAACCCCCATTCAATTCACCATTAGCAAGTCCCAAATACAAGCATAGAAAAAAATAAAAGAAAATATATAGCATTTTAGTAACTATAGGTAAGAAAATATTGCATGTTTCGAGCAATGTAAGGCATAGCATCAGTCAAAGTCCTCAAATAGTCTAGCCTTCTCCTCTAAGAAAATACAATAGAAATACAAACCCAAATCATTTTTCCCTCTTAAGGCAATGAAGAAGTGCTATGGATGAGACATGTGTATGTGGATCCCAGCTCATATTTGTCTTTAACGATTAGCTAACTACATTAGACCAGGGAGGATGTGAAATAATGGGTGAGAAAGTGGAAAAAAAAAACAAGAAGAAGAAGTAGGAGGATTGTAGCATGGCTTTGTATGAGTAGGCTAGATTGAGAGGGGAAAATAGGTGCACCATGGCATATAGCATTTGAGCCCTTTGCTTGCCATGGTAGCTTAGTGGTCTCCTACTCAAGAGAGCTAGAATCTACATAGGTAAAATAAAAAATGAGGAAACATAACTAAAGAAGTGAGTGAGTAGGATACACCAATTTAGTGCTTTTAATCAAGGATTAAATAATTATGAATTGCTTTTAATAGTAATTAATTCCATACCAACACATTGCATGAACTCATGCAAATGGGGTTATGGCAACTAGATCAAAACATTTTGTGCAAAACGATCACAATAGACATGGAGATGCCAAATTTTAGCCCTAGATACACCATAAGAGGAACAAAAGTGAGGAAGAAATTGAGGGTAGTGAAGGATCTAGTAGAAGTGGAAAATGAGAAAGCAAGAAGAAAGATTCTAGAGAGGCCCTACTTGACACACATGAAGATTTTAGGTTACATTTGAGGGCCAACCCCCAAACAATGCTAGAGATCATTACTACAGTGCTCAACAAGAACATGGAGGAAAGAATCAAGGGCATCACCAAGCGAGTAACTCTAGATGCCATTAAAGTTTATCATAATGTGCTCTAATTCAACACAAGGTTAGCTTTGGTCTTTAGAAGCCATCAAAGGCTCTTGATGTGGTCAATTGGTTCAATAATATACTCAAGTCTCAAGGCCAAATTGAGTAAACCTACTATGTGGGATCGAATTCTATGAAGTGGTGTTCAGTAGTAGAGAATCAATGTAAAAAATACTCTTGGGAGGGGGAGATCACTCATAAATATGTAAGCATCTCATGTGGATTGAAAAGAAGGGATTTTAAAAATGCCATTTTTATATTTTTAACACATACAAGGGTGCAAATAAAGGGGTTATTCGTAGATTCATAGAAAAGGGTGTATTTATTTAGAGAAAATTCACAAATAAGGGTGTTTTTAAATAGGTGTTGAATCCATGTGATGTAGAGATGTTATATTTAGTGAACTCCCTAAGAAAATACTCAATCCATGAATTTACTTTTGGGCTTGGATCTTCTTTATGTTGTTGGGGTATTTGTCATGTATGGTTGAAAGCCATTGGAGCTCATGTAAGAAGAGTTCATTGTACAAAGAAGAAAATATGTAGAAGAAGAAGAAGGTATGAAGCAACAAAAATCCAAGAGACAAATAAAACACAATTATAGAAAATATTTATTACAACAAGGCTTGAGCTCAATCCTTATATATCATACACATCCACATAAAGACCATAAAACTGAGGTTATGGCTCATTGAAAACCCAATCTAATTTATCATTTCGATTTAATCTTTTCCATACATGAGATCAAGCATCAAACAATGAGGTACAAGGCTCAAAAACAGGTCTGAAAATGCATTAGAATAGTCAAGTACCTGTGTTGCCCACATAGACTAATAATACCTTATTTTAAAGCTTTTAAGGACACTTCTTTTAGCCCAAAAGTCTTAGCTTTCAAAGTTATTCCAATAATTTTCATGTATGGCCGAAAGTTGCTAGGACTTAGGTAAGAATATTTCACAATATAGAGGAAATAAAATCTGTAGAAGAAGAAGGTACAAAGCAAAGAAATCCAAGAGATAGATAAAAGCCAACTATAGAAAATATTTATCGTGATAGAGCTTGATCTCAATCCTGGAGGAGGAGGAGGAGGAGGAGGAATGAATGAATGAGTGAAGGAGGAATGAATGAATCAAGGAATGAACGCGGATTGTATGATTTAATGTTTGCCATACATGAGATCAAGCATTAAACAATATGTCTAAGGCTCAAAATTAGGCCCCCGAGCATGGATTAGAACAATTTGGTACCTACGTAGCACAGATAGATCAATAATACCTTGTTCTGAAGCTTCCAAAGACTCTTCTTTTAGTCCAAAAATCTTAGCTTTCAATCTATTACAATAGTAGAACAAGAACCTACAAAACAATCCACAAAATCCTTGTATTTGAGACAATCAAGATCAATAATCTTCCATAGATTCAAGGCAAGTCAGAGTATTCTTCTCATAAACAGTAATAGACATCTTGTTTGCCTTGTTTTAAATAGTCCACAATAGTCCAAAAGATCCTGCACTAGTCCTCTTCAAATACAATAAGAGCTTCAGCATGTTATCTCCAATATTTTCCATGTTGTCTTCTTGTATTCCCTTGCATTAGGAAAAAAATTAACTCACAAATGAGTCTTTTAACCCCCCTTAAAATAAGGAAAAGTGGAGAGAAGAATAGTAAAATAATCCCCTTTTGCCTCCACTTTTGCAAGCTCGTTTTGCTTTTTTTATATTATTCACAAAGGATTTACTCAGATTCCTTCTCTCTTCTCATTTAAGAACCCTTTTTCAACAAAATTTTATATTAAAAAAGGAGTTAGTTACAGGAGTATGGTACTTGTTTTTTAATGTAAAATGATTAATAGATGCAGTGTAATTTATTTGTTAATAAAAAATAAGAAAATTAAAATTTTGGGAGTTTCTTTTAAGATATTTTGGGGGATTTTTAATATTTTGACTTAAAAAAATTACTGGTCAATTTTTTCATTTTTTTGGAGGTAAAATGAATTTTCTAAAATCTACTCTTGGTTATCCCTTCGCTCTAAGCTATTTTGCTTCATGTCACTACTCTTTGATAGCTCTACTATGATCTCTTCTTTGTGTCTATACTCACTTCCTTGGCATTGTGAACTACACTAACCTCTCTTGCTCACAATCCGTCATCGATAACCAGTATATGCAACTCTATAATGTCTATCCATCCTCTCTCACACACTAAGCTAGCTACTTTCCTTTGATATCTCTGTGTGTTTATTTGTGCATCTCTATTTCCATAAACATATCTATGTATCCCCTCCATCCTATCTCCATAGATACCCAACCAACTATTTTCATTAACCTCTTCATGTGTTTATCTCAGTGTGTCTGTCTGTGCCTTTCTAGTTTACCTCCATAGGCTCATTGTGTTTATCTTTGTGTGTCTATCTATTCCTCTCCAAGCTCACTCCATAGATATCAAACCCCTTATTTCCATAAGCATCTATGTAAGCATCTATGTGTGGTGTGTGTAGTTAATTTATATATCTGTAACTAGGGTACAAGCTATAAGAAAAATGAATACATGTAAAAAGGAGTTGCACATTGAGATAGAGCTGGAACATGCCCCATTATTCAAAAGGACATAACATACTTGTGTTAATGCTCAAGTTCTACAAAGTTATAGGCAAATGGAATTGAAGCATATGGACTTGCAGGTTGATGGGGGTATCTACCCAATTGATCACCTAACCAATAAACCTTCGATTTTCTTAGGAATCACGAACTTGATAAGATATGTATATGAGGGTGAAAACGGGTTACTTGGCTACACTAGATGCCTCAATGATCATGTATTCAAAGTGTTCACTTCTATTCAGGCAAGAATAAAAGACTATTATGATGTGATCGCTACACATCAGCTTCAAATACAATAGGTCATAGGACAAGTAAAGCAGTTGAATGAAATCATATCTCAACAACATAATCATACTATCACAATGTAGGACACTAATCATGACATTGGCATCTTGTACAAGAAGGAAAAGCTACAATTGGACGATATTAGAAATATCAATAGCAAGCTGATACAAGAGCATAAATAAAAGAAAAAGTCAATTAATGAGTTGATTGTGAACAACAACTAGTGGAAGCGACATAGCATGCAAAGTAGCTCAAAATGAAAACCTAGGAAAAGGATGAGCTTGGATCATCCATTCAAAGATTGCTGAAGGCAAGGACATTGGAAGATGCTTTGAGCAATCCAAGGTTCAAGATTATGAAGGAAAAGGTGATTGAGTGCATGTTAAAAGATATCTCAAATGAGTTCTCAACTATGGATGCATAATCTATTCGTGACAGGACAGACATTAGCATAGGACTTACTAAAAAATATTCAAGGGTGTGAAAGTTGGGTTTGGTTGTGTGCTAAAAGAGAAATAGAATCATGCCTCTTCTTAGACCTTAAAAGTTGACAGAGGCTCAATGGGATGCTTAACACAAAGGTTTTGGAGTTGATAGGAAATTTGATGCATGTCCTTGATGTGGAAACACTAAATATTGGGACCAAAAATGTATATGAGGTTAAGCTTACCAAACTCAACAATCACTATCTAGATCTATGCAAGGTGCAATAAACAATGGTAATGTATTATAATATTCTATTGAGAAATATAGTGGTAAATTGTAGTTTGTCATTAAATTGGATGAAAGTGAGGTTGTCAAGGGAGCAATGCTCAAAAGAGTGAGTGTAACTTTGATGAGCAGAGCCTTACAATTCAATAGGAACAACCCAAGGAACTTTTAGTACTCAATCAAAGCACCATCTATAGTGGCTTGTTGTGTTTGAAGTTTCTAAGGAAACATTTGAGGTGCTACAGCTATTCTTTATGTGCAGAAGCATTCCAAACATCATCGATCATTAGGAGCATGGCCAGATGCTCTTGGTTGAAGGGTATGGTGAATACTTGGTTGAATGGAATCTTGTAGGAGACAAGAAAACTTTAAAATGCATGTGTCAAATCTCCAATGGTGCAAATGCAAAATATCCATGCCTATATTGTGTGATAGAGAGGGTGGAAGGAAAGCACTGGAAGAATTGGTAAAGGGTGATAAGTGTGGCATTGACACATGATAAAGAAGACCTCACTTGGAAACCTATCCCCAACATTCCTTTAGATTGTGTCCACATTTGTTTGTTGCATGATTTTGTTAGAACTATAGAAAAAATTGTGTATAAATATATTTGCTTTACTTGTAGGATGTAATCGAAAAAAGAAGCCATTGCAATGTGTAAGAATATGGACCAAGTGCTATTAGAGATTGGGCTACACAAGCATCAAGTAGTAACTGAAAAGGATGAGAAGAGATCAATAAAATCTAATAACTTGCTTAAAAACCTTGCTTTGGAGGAGCGAAGGCTAGAAGTTTCTTTCAGCACCTATCAATGAGGAAGGAAATATTGTAGTTCATAGGCCGCCAAGACTACAATGGGTGGAAATGGTTGCATGTCATGGTTTCTAATCGAAGTAGTAGAGAAAAAACAAGGTTGGAAAAAGCCAAGGTTTGGATTAGTCTCAATAAATTGGCTCTCTTAGTTTGAAAGATGGTGTTTAACAATGGAGATAAGGAAAAATTCATTGAAGTTGTACATAGCTTCTACTAAAACATAGTTCAAGCATGGGATAAAAGTTCTATCATACATTATATGGTTTCGTACTAAATCAAGATTTTAGAAGTGTATGAATTGTATAAATTATTGTGCATATTTTTATTTATATATGCCTTTGTATCATATCCTTGAGGCACATGGCCATACTTTGTAAAAAAGAGAAGCATCGGAGTGGACACAAGGTATGGAATATTCACATTGGATAGCATGTGGTGCATATCAAAGAAAAATTGATCATGATAGAGGGGTTAATGGCAGTAATCCAATTATCCAATTATTAATAGTTTTGGTGATACAGAATCATACTAGTAGATGAAGCTCAAATCTCGTAGAAGAAAGAAAATGAAAGTGCTAATGTATTGAATGGAAACATGAGTGAATCATGTTGTGTCACTAAAAGAGCATGTTATGATGCCCCAAGTGCCAAAGAAAACCATGTCAAGTGACTAGAAATAAGGCTTTGAGAAGACCGTAGCAAATGGGTTAAAAAAAGGGCTAAGATAGTAAGATGAAAAATGTGTTTAGTGTGAAAGCAATTCATTGTTGAGAGAGAGAGAGAAAGAAAGAAAGAAAGTTATATTAACGTCTTCTAAAGACCAAAACTAGCCTATGAGACAAACTGTGATACAACTGATGAGGTCCAGCTATCCAAAATACAAGTGCTGAATGAAAAGCTAAAAACTGGAAACTGAAAAGATGGTGCTGTGAGTGTGATAAGTGTCGTATATGTGTATGTGCGTATGTAGCTCTGGTACTCCAGATAATGGCTACAAAAGGGGGAACAAATGTCGGCTGTGATAGGGGAACAACTATCGGCTGTGATAAAGTGGTGCGATGTGTATATGTAACAGATGCAGGGAGATATACTATCCTGGGATGTAGTAGGAGTCGTCGAATTCACTAATAGCAGGTGATCCCTCTTGGATGCAGGATGTGGTACATCGGCGGTGGAGAAAGAGCAAACTGGAGATCTGAGATCCAATGTGTCGAGTGTCGTCGGATCTCAGTCTGCTGTCGATGTAGATCAAGAATCCTCCGGATCTCCTGTCGGTGTGGTTGTGGGGTTCGAAACCCCCGGATCCTCATGTGGAGTCGGGTACGCTGGTCCTCAGCCTGCTGTAGTGTGAGCCCGGAGGTCTGGCTGGAGGCTGGTATAGTAGCTCTCACTCTGTCTGTCTGAAAGAACTGTGTAATAGTCGTCTGGGTGGGCCCCTCTCTGACTGGGACCCGTTGTGTGCTCTACTCTCTGATGTGCCATGCCTCTCCCAGAAAACGGCCAAATGATCTCTGATCCATATCAGTCATACATCCCTGAAGTGAGCTGCTCAATGTGTATCTAGATCTCAACTCTGAGTATGCCGAGCATCTGAGAACAAAATGCTCCTCACTCTCCACCTCTAATCTGCAAAGGGGGCATATCCTCTCCTCCCGTGGGATGCCACTGGCTCTGCCACTCTCAATCATAAGCTGATGTGATGATACCCTGAGCTGTCCAATAAGAACTCTCAATCGATGTGGCATATAGATCTGCATATATCTCGGAATCTCTATGAATCCTTGCTCTGATATGCTCAAGAACTGTGTATAATAATGTGCCATCTTCGATGGCAGTGGTTGTGCAGGGCTGACCCATGTCCTCTGTATATAAATATGCCATATCTCCTGTCTGATGACTCTGTTCCTCTCAGAGAGAGAGAGGGTATAAGTGGGAGCCTGAGTATCATATAGAAGAGGTGGGAGTCTATCAATGTCCAGCCCATGTCTGTCAAACCAAACTCTAGTCTGTGCATACCATGATGTGGTATCCCCCGCTCGAGCCATCTCCTGAGATGCCATATATGCTCTATATGCAATGCGATCTCTATCCATATCCTGAAGTCTGTGTAGGAAGCAGACTGTCTGAAATAATGCCTCGACTAGCATGGGCGGTGTGGCAAGCTCTGCTCGCACAATGTCATGTGGGACTGAGGCCTTGCTGCGAATCAATCTAGATATCATGATCACTTGAGGTCTCTCCATCAATGTCCATACACATAATCGGCAAGGCCTGGCCCCCATATAGCTGCTCCATACATCAGTGCTGGAGTGACTAGAGTATCAAAGAGCCACCCCTTGGTGCGGGGCTCCTGGAAGTGTGCCTGATAACACTGTCGCTCCATAAGAGCCAATGCTGAGTATCCTCTAGTGAGGCGGTCACGAGCTGCTTGTGTCATCGAGAAAGTCCCTGAAGCTGCTGTAAAGGTGACTCCCAAATATACATATGATCCAGTGACCTCAATACTCCCTGCTGCTGCCATGAAAATACTCTGTCTGCGTATTTGAGCTGATGTATGGAATATAAGAACCTTGGTTTTACCAAGGCTCACTGTCATGCCTCTCTGTATGCAAAAATCATCCAATGCTAATAAATGCTGCTGTAATCCGTGAGCTGAGTCTGAGACCAACACAATATCATCTGCATATAGTAAGATATGAACTGTGGCTCCATTGAGATCTATACCTCCACCGGCTCGCTGTTGAATAAACTCTGCTATCTCATCAATGTATAGCCCAAATAGAGTCGGTGAGAGTGGGCATCCTTGTTTCACACCAATGGTTCTCACAAGGGGATCTGATATACCTCCACCGCCTCGCTGTTGAATAAACTCTGCTATCTCATCAATGTATAGCCCAAATAGAGTCGGTGAGAGTGGGCATCCTTGTTTCACACCAATGGTGCTCACAAGAGAGAGAGAGAGAGAGAGAGAGAGAGAGAGAGAGAGAGAGAGAGAGAGAGAGAGAGAGAGAGAGAGAGAGAGAGTGTGTGTGTGTGTGTGTGTGCGTGCACGCGCACACGTGCATGCATCTATGTGAATGAGTCTTATATTAGGATTTCACTTTACCTTCTTCATCGATTTTTTAGATCTCTTGCTATGTAGAAAAGATGACTAGGCCTAAGGTAGCCACAAAGAAGCTTCCTCTCAGAGCCCCATATTGTGTTCAATTCAATGGAGTATCTACTAGCTTAGATGCAATCTTGGATAACGATACTTCATAGCCTCCTCTTCTCAATCTAACTTAACTTCCTCAAGCCACCTCGGGAGAGGTCCTCCTCAATATCCCAAAAGAAATACAAGTGGAGGCTAGATATAGTGGCCTTGAGAGAAATCATGAAGTATCAATGCTCTTTTGATCTCATCATTCCAAAGGCTAGTTTCTCAATACTTATTTGTGAGATTGTGCAAGACCTCTATCGAATATAAAGCAGGAGGTGATTTTTGGCACAGGGTTAGGATAGACCTAATTGCTTCACAAAGGAATGTCTTCATGCTACTCCAAAGGACTTTTTGGTAGACTTAATGTGACTAATGCTCAAAGTTGTGCAATACATGCAAAGTGCATTATTATAAGACCCAAGGACTTCCAACTTGTAAGAAATATTCAAGTTGTGAAGGATGCATTCACTCCATAGGAATGTATACTGTTTGTAATATTATCTTTTTTGGAATAGTATTCTCTATGTGCACTGGACATGAGACTATGTTACATTTCAAAATTATCGTACTTGCTTAACAGTACGAATTAAGTTTTTTCTCTCAATCTTTTCTCTTAACTTTAATGTGCATCTTTGTTGTATTATTAAGTTCTATCATTCTTTGCTCTTAACTTTAATGTGCATATTTGCTATATTATTAAGTGCTTAATTATAATTTTTTCTATAATTGTCAATTTCAATAGGAAAAACATGTGAAAACTTGACATTTCTTGTTAGAGACTTTACTCATGATGCCTTTGTATAGTTTATGTTGTGCAAAAATTTTAAGGGCCCATAATCACAATGCTAATTTCTTGGTTATCAATCCATCCATAATTTTGTGTAGGATAATTTTAAAATACCAAAACTTATCAAAATGTGATGAGACTTCACATGCACACACGTTAGGTGGTTAAAGAAGCCACCTAATGGGCGTGCATGTGAAGTTTCATTGTATTCCAATAAAAGATTATACTCATACTTCTTCTCATATTCACATCTTCCTTTCTTAGTATCCTCCATTCTTACATCCCCAACCTCTGTCTCTTCTCCATTCTACCCTCCTTCAACTTGCACGGCATGCACCAAGTAAGATGTTGGCTATCTCCAACATCTCCATGCAAAGCTTGGTGCACAAGGTGAAGGCTCCTTTGGTCCAGTAGTAGGTGCTATCCTACCTAGAGCATGGAGACTACCATAGAAGAAGAGATGGAGATTGGGCATTGTTGCCTTGTGAGAGATGCAGCGTATTTAGTGAGGGTATAAGCTCCAAATCCCAAGAACATTTTTTCAAAAGGTTGTTCAAGAAGTTATGCATGACTTGTAGCTGAAGGGATTGGGAATGTTTTGGGCATGTGTGGCTGGTTGCCCATTGCCACATAAGTGGATTTTTGTAACTATGGAGGCCCTACAAATGGCAGCAAAGGGGTTTCTCATCGACCTATTTGAAGATACTCAATTGGTGGTTATCCATGCAAACTATATTGCAATTGTCACTAAAGATATGAACATAATCATTTGGATTTGACATGGTAAGGAAACTCTTCCAAAGGCTTATGCCACCAGTGATACCTTGGAAAGACTAAACATTTTGTATCCTCTGTAATAATGAAATATATAATATATATTTTGTCTCATACGATGTGTACTCAATTCAATTGAATTTAGGTAAAGTTATTTGTTTTATTTATTGAAACACATGATTGTTAATTTATGTTTAGCATACACACATATTGAAAGTAGCAATATGTACGCATGCGAGTTGAATTATCACCTATATATGATTGTAGGTATACATATCACATGTTTACATAATTTAATCATATTTCGCCAATGTATGTAAATGCATCGTTTAAGTACCACACTTTATTGTCACACTTACATGAACCAAAAAATTATTTATTAAATTTATATTTATTGTATTTAAGAAAAACATCTTATATTAATCAAGAAATGAAGTTGAAAGGAGAGATGAGAATGAGCTGGAGAGAGAGAGAGAGAGAGAGAGAGAGAGAGAGAGAGAGAGAGAGAGAGAGAGAGAGAGAGAGAGAGAGAGAGAGAGAGAGAGAGAGAGAGAGAGAGAGAGAGAGAGAGAGGAGAAAGAAATACTAGAAGAGGAGAGAGAAAGACAAAAAAGAGGGGAGAAGGGAGGAGGAAGCTATGGAAGTTGAAGATGAGGGTGGAGTATGTTCTTGATAATAACTAGTTGCCCTAAACTGGGATTCTATGTGACTAGGTGTCTAACCCCTAGTTCTTATGTATCCTGCTCATTACAATCCATCCCCATGCTAAAGGTTTTTGCCCTAAAAAACAAAGACAACTGGAGGGGAGTGATAGATGGGCTTAACGAGTGGGATAGATATTACTAATCTGAGCCACATTACAATGAAAATGGATAGGTAAAGACTAGGCATAGCATGTTGACAGACCTGCTAAGGTAAAGTTGTCATAACTTTTGATAGGTTGCTCCAAATGGAGTGTGCCACATGTCAAAACAGAGCTTATGATGTGTACTTTTAGCCCATGTAGGAAGTACATTCCTAAGATTTGGACAAGTACAAAATTATACTAAAATAGTGTGCAGTCTTCACAAGTATGGCATGGTAATGGGGGCATAATTGGCTAGCGTTTAGCCCATTAGGCATCTTGGAGGTGAGGAAATTCATTGACAATAGTGGTTGGCCACCAGGAGACTTCTTTTGGGGCTAGGCCTTGCCATTTGATGAGGTACTCCTTTATGGATCTAAATCTTAATGCTTATCTCATTGCCCAATGATTACCTCAAGGATATATTAAATGATACCTTCTTCGTCTATGGGGGGGAGTTCTTCCACATAGTCCAGTGAGGTGCTAATGAAGGACTTCAGTTGACTGAATGAAACACATTATGAATCTTGGTGGTAGAGGGAAGCTCTAATCAGTAGGCCAAGTCACCAACTCTCTCAAGGATCTAATAGGGGTTATAGAAAATGGTGGGCCAACTTGTTACTGTTGCCCTCTTTGAGAGTGGAATAACAGGACTTAAGCACTTTCAAGAGGACCAGTTCCCCTTCTTGGAATTCCAAATGCCTTCTTTTCTCATCAACATAGAGTTTCATGTGAGTTTGTGCCTTTTGAAGATTCACTTTGCATTGTTGAAGCATTGCTTTCATGAGATCTAACTCGGTTTTGCTTTGAGGGTTGATCTTATCATTGACCTAAAAGGCAATATATTAGGTCTTACTGGGGATAAAGTGGGCATCCGTGGTGAGGCAATCAACTACCACATATATATTGTTCTATCCTTTCTTGGTAACAGGGAGGCTGGTAATGAAGTCCATGGTGATATGTGTCCATTCCCCTTCACGAATAGGTAGGGGGGTTGCAAGAGGCCAGTGGGTCCAAGCATGATGTCCTTGTTCTACTGGCATGAAACACATGTGATCACAAAATCCTTAACATCCCTCCATAAGCCTTTCTAATGAATTCTTAGCCGTTTAGTACTTTCTAATGACATTTATTTGTATCTCATTATCAACAAGCTTGTGACTCTCAAAAGCAAGCACACCATACTCTTGTAGTAATACAACACTAAAATCTTGGCCACTAGTATCACACTGAATGGTAAACTCCTTGGATAAATCAAGGCATACAAAGATGGGGGACTAAAGTAAGCATTTCCTTCAACTATGTAAAACTATGATAAGCAGTAGCATCCCAAAAGGATGATTCATTCTTTAATCGATCAGTCAAAGGTGCTACAATGGTGGTGCAATGCTTAATGAATCATCTATAAAATGAAGAGAGACCAAGGAAACCATATAATGAAGTAGTGGTAAATGGTGTGGGCTAGTCCTTAACACATATTGTACCTTCTTGAGGTCAATCTATATGCCATTTTGCTAACAATGCATCCCAAGTACTCCACTGATGTTTTCATGAAGATACATTTACTTTCCCTATCAAAGAGTCGATGCTCTCTCAAGATATCAAACACCCTTCTGACATGTGCCAGGTGCTCCTCTTGTGACTTAGCGTAAATGAAAATGTCATAAAAGAAAATGAACACAAACTTGAACAAGAAGGGGTGCAAGATTTTATTTACGAGGCTTTGAAATGTGGCGGGGGCATTCGTCAACCCAAAAGGCATCACCAAAATTTGATAAAGCTCACAATCTATCACGAAAGCTGTTTTGATCTCATCACCCTTCCTCATGTGTATCTAATGGTAGCCATAGCATGTATTAATCTTAATGAAGAAGTGTATCTCTTTTAATTCATCCAAGTCATCAATCCGTTGGATGGGATACTAGTTCTTAAGTATGATGTTTGCTCAAGTCCCTATAGTCAATGTACATGCGAAAAGAGCCACCTTTCTTCTTGACTAATAGGATGGGAGATGTATAAGGGGAAGAACTCCGTTTAATGAAACCCATCTCAAGTAACTCCTTGACTTGCTTTACAACTTCTTCATGTTCACACTTGGAGAGTCTATAAGGTGGCTTGTTCACTGGCTTGAAATGGGGCTCTAAATCAAGTGGGTGGTCCACTTGCCTCTTAGGGGGGGAAGGGCTATAGGCATTTGAAATAAATCATTATACTCCTCAAGTAAAGCCTTCAAGGATAAATCCTTAGATACTTTGGAGGTCTGATCTGAATATTCTTTATTCAAGTGCAAGACAAAGCTCTGTGAGTATTTCTTAAACTCCAGTTTAAGTTGTTTTGTTGTAATTAGCTAAAAATTGGCATCATGATGAATGCCCTCTAACTAGATGAGATGTACATGCATCATAAACTCCATGTAGAGCTAAGAGAAGTCCATAGAATTTTTTCCAAATTTTTTAGCTAGTCACAACCCAAGGCAACATCAATGGGGCTCGTGTTTAATGTGATCAGGTCAACCAATGCCACATAATTCTCAGTCAAGCATAGGGGGACTTTGGAACATACATATGTGATGATTTCTTCATCACCATTTGCTACTTGAACTTTCAGGGGGTGCTATAATTCCATAGGGGTGCATTTCAACTTATCAATGGTGGCTAATTTATTTACAAAAAACTATGTGTACTATCATTATCCACAAGGATAAACACATGCTTCCCATTGATACTACCTTGAATACACAGAGTTTTGGGACTCCTAGAACTAGTCCAAGCATCCAATGAGATAGAGCAAAGGGAGATAGTACTCGGATGGGGTGTAGGAGGGGTAGAGGCAACTGCCCCGATCAAAGGGAAACCCATCCTCCGAATCGTAAAACTACTCATGGTCCACATCCTCTACATACTCTTCATTTTTTAGCAGGTGATTCTTTATCATAATTGTTCCAATCTTCCATTACATACATGTTTTTGAACTTTGACCTTGGCTATCTTGTAAGGGCATTTTGAGGCATAGTCGATTGTGTAATGATCACCACATTTAAAGCATAGGCATTTTCTTTCCATTCCTTTACAACATTTGGGGGAATGAACTTTTGACCACTTGAACCATTCGACGAGGATGTAGTGCAATGTCTATTTTCAACATATTTTCTCTCACCATTAGAACCAAGTGCTATTCCAAAAGTGCCATGTTTTCTTTTAGCATGAAAGGGGGGTAAGTGGGTATTTTGGGGCTACTACTAGGCATGGGATTGCCTCTAAAAATACCCCCATATGGGGCCGACCTCAATGGAACGTGGGGCTATCCATAACCTTGCTAAAAATTCTTGTTTTTTACTGTACTTTCTTACATATCTTTCAGCCAATTCAATTGCATCAAATAGGATAGTACACTTTTGAGCCATGACATTTGCTGATAGACTTGGTTCCAACCCATAGATGTACTTGTACAATTTAGCATCATCATTAATGCTCTCCATGTACATAGTCTATCAAAGTGCAGCTGTGCGGAAGTGTAGGACTGAGAGAGAGAGAGAACGCGGAGAGAGAAGAGAGAGAAAGAGACAGTGGAAGATGAAGATCTGCTGTATAAAGTGTGCTGAATACAAAGATATGCAGATATATACACGGGCGCAGTGCGCTGGACTGCGTGTCTCCACCTTGATGATGCAACTTGCTGTTCACCTCGAAGTCCGCTGCAGTCTGCACTGTCTCCTGTCTGAAATCTGCGAATAGAGACGGAATCTGCGCGTGCCACCGGTCTGTAATCTGCGAGCAGAGAAGTGTATCAGACTGCTGGGAATGTCGGCTATTTATAGCCAGAACCAGCCAGGAAATAGGGTGCCAAAAATGCCCAGTCGGCTGCATTAAATGCAGCCGACTGCTTGCAGTGAGTCGGACTGCCACGTGGCAGTCCGACTGTGCAGTCCGACTACATGTAGCCCGACTGCACCAGGCTGTACACTCCTGCCTGGCTGTGATCTCTCTAACACCCCCTCTCAGAGCCTGGGCAGGGCAGAAGCCTGAGGGATTTGGAATGTCTCCAAAGTAGAGCCTGGGGAAGTGCCTTCGTAAACAAATCCACAAGATTGTCCTCCGTCTTGCAGTACTCCACAGTGATGGTCTCATCTAGAAGCTTCTCTCGAATGAGGTGATACTGGATCTCTATGTGCTTCGTCCGGGCATGAAAAACAGGGTTCCGTGCCAAGGCAATGCAACTCTCATTGTCGCATTGCAGCAAAGTAGGACGAGTTTGGGGGCACCCAAGCTCCTCTAATAATCTCCGAAGCCACACAGCCTCACATGTGGTGGAAGACGCGGCCCAATACTCCGCCTCAGTAGACGAAAGGGCTACCGTGGGCTGCTTCTTGCTACTCCATGAAATAACACCTGCACCCAAGGTAAAACAGTAACCTGTAGTAGACCGCCTGTTGGCCACACATCACCGACCCAATTCGAGTCGCTCCAACTTGCAAGTACAAGATCTGAACCATCTGTCCCTGTGGGGTAATGAATCCCTAAATCAGATGTCCCCCTCAAATACCGAAGTATCCTCTGAGCAGCCTGCCAATGCACCGTCTTAGGTTCACTCATGAACCCTGCCAAGAGCCCAACAGCAAAACATAGATCAACCCTAGTGTTGAGAAGCCAAATCAAGGACCCAATCAACTGACGATAGCGGGACGCATCCGCCAAAGGAGAAGCTGAATGGGAAGTGGCCTTCCAGTTCGGATCCATAGGAGTAGATAGGGCCTGACAATCCTCCATCTCAAAAGACACCAAGAGCTCCTGTACATATCTCTATTGAGAGATGAAGATTCCCCTTTGAGACTGATAAATCTCATGGCCCAAAAAGAAATGGAGTAGACCCAAGTCCGTCATCTCAAACGTCCGATGTAAAGCTGACTTCGTCTCCTGGACCTGCTGTGCATCATCACCTATGACAATCAAATCATCAACATATAAGACAAAAAGCACACAACCATCCTCGGAAGTGTGAACATACAGCTGCGGATCGGCCTTCTGCCGATATCCCAACTGAGACTGGAGGAACGAATCAATCTTCTCGTTCCATGCATGCGGAGCCTGCTTGAGGCCATACAAGGCCTTCTTCAACCTGTAGACTTTCCCATCTGAAGATCCAAAACCAGGAGGCTGCTCAACATAGATCTCCTCCTTCAAATCACCATTGAGGAAGGCCGACTTTACATCCAACTAGTAAATAGGCCATCTCCTATGGCCAGCCAAAGCAAGAACAACTCTAATGGTCGCCATACGAGCTGTGGGGGCAAAAGTATCATGACAGTCAATCCCAGGGTGCTATGCAAAACCTTTAGTAACAAGGCAAGCCTTGTGCTTATTCAAAGAACCATCGCTAAGGTATTTGGTCTTGAAGACCCACTTGACGCCAATCACCTTCTTATTTGGGGGGCGGGGCACGAGTGACCAAGTGCCATTCCTCTCAATAGCCTCCAACTCGGCTTCCATAGCTTTCTTCCATGGTGCAGATTGTAAAGCCTCTTTTACGGAGGTGGGCTTTCGATCCTGCATAACACGGGTCATTAAACAATAGTTAGAGTAAACAAGCTCCGTAGAATGTGCCTGGTGCCGCCGTGACCGCCGCGGACCATCCTGCGGTCCCCACTCCTCAGGAACCCCCTCGATCCCTGAATCACGGAGTGTGTCACGGGCCCAGCGAGGAGGAGGCCGAACCTCCCCTCGTCTTTCTCCATCAACAGAAGACTCTGAAATATCCATCGGTGGTAACTCCTCTGAGGTGATCGGTGGAACAGTAGACTCTGTGTCAGAAACAGAATCATAATCAAAAGGCATGGACTCCAGTGGAACTATAGAAGGAGCCCAACTCTCCCCTGGATCTCCAAGAACGGGATGCTCCTCACCCGTTGAAGTAGCCAGAACCTCCACAAACTGAACATCGTGGCTAGTGTACACATCCCGCTTGACGGGATCATACAGTCGGTAGCCTTGGGACTGGGAGCTGTAGCCAACAAATACCTGTTTTCGGGAAGCTGCTTCAAATTTATCACGGTGAGCCTTGGGAATGTGAACATAGGGATCACACCCAAAGACTCAGAAGTAAGAAACATCTGGCTTCGTCCCAAAATAAGCCTCAATCGGGGTCATCCCTTCCATGGCCGAAGTAGGGGATCGATTAAGGATGTGGACTGCAGTAGCCACAGCCTCGGTCCACAGAACCTGAGGGGTCTGTCGGTGCTCCATCATGGTGCGCGCCATCTCGATCACACTGCGGTTCTTCCGTTCAAGAATGCCATTTTCTTGAGGAGTGTTGGTATTGGCAAACTCCTGGTGAATTCCTCTATCTGCAGAAAACCAAGCAAACTCATTAGAAACAAATTCACCGCCCTTGTCGGATCGCAAGGTCTTCAACTTCTGGCCCGATCGGTTTTCCTCAAAGAGAAGCCAATCCTTGAAGTGTGAGAAAGCTTCTAACTTTAATGCCAAAAAGTAGGCCCATGTCATCCTGCTGTAGTCATCCACGATCAGCATGAAGTACAAGCTCCCACGTAAGGACTCAGTCCTCATAGGGCCACATAGATCCGTAGATACAAGCTCCATCGGTGAAGTAGACCGCCGCGAAGCTGTATGGGGAATGGCATCCCTATGCTGCTTCCCCCGAATGCAGGAGACACATGGCTGCTTGCTCACCACTATATCCGGCAACCCTCGAACAAGCTGTCCACGTGACGCCCTCCGAAGATAATCATAGTTCAGGTGACCAAACCGAGCATGCCATAACTCTGACTGTGACTGAGAGGTAAGAAGAAGAGTAGAGAGGGCGGTGGATGACTTCAGTTTGTAAATGCCATTCTCCTCATATCCGGATGAGAGAACCTTCCTCGATCCACGATCAAGGACTCGCACCGTAGTACTGTCAAACTCCACCAAAAGGCCAAGGGAGCAAATCTTATGAACTGAAAGGAGATGGTACCCTAATCCTGGTACATGCAAAACCTCTGAGGTATGGGTACCACCTCGTCCATCGGGAATAAGCTACATCTTACCCCGACTTGCAATAGATACTGAAGAGCTGTCTCCAATGAGAATCTGCCCACGTGAGGGTCGCAACTGGGCAATACCATTTGATGAAGGAGTCATGTGCCGTGAGGCACCACTATCAACGATCCACTCTCAAGCCTGGGGAGCCGTCATCGCAGCATCAGAAGCATTCGGTGAAGCGTCCTCAGTGACAGCTAGATGAAGAAAGGCAGCTGATGAGGGTGCAGCCACCGCTTCAGAATCCTTGGTGTCCTTCGTGTCTTTATCAGGGCAATCCTTCTTCCAATGGCCAGTCTTTCCACAAATATGGCATGTGGAGTCTTTGTCCTTGTCCTTCTCCTTGTCCTTCTTGGACTTGTTATCCCCCTTCTTCTTCTTTTGGTCCTTCCCCTTCTTCTGAGAGGCTTGACCTGTCAGTGCCTCTGACTTGGAAGCATTCTGTCCCTTTAACTGTTCCTCTTGGTCCAAGACCATAGGAACCAACTCTCCCCACCGAAGAGTAGACTCTCACCCCGAAGCAATAAGGGCAGAGTAAAATGTACCGAATCGTGGCCGCAACTGAGACAAAAGTGTGATCGCCATGTCTTTGGAGGAAATCAGCTTCCCCGCATTCTGAACCTGCATCTGAAGCTGCCTTAGCTTGTTAATGTGCTCCCGCAGCGAAGAAGACTTATTTACAGACAAGGTCCGCATCTGTACCTCCAAAGAAACCCACTTCATAAGGGTCATCTGATTGTGCATCTGATCAAGCTCTAGCCATATCTCCCGAGCCACCGTCAAGTGCTCAACGTGAGCGATCACGACTGTAGTGCATGATAGAAAGAGAAAGGAACGAATCCTGGCATTCAGTTTGTCCCAATGAGACTGGCTAGCTCTGCACGAGCATCGGAAGAGAGTTTGGACTCATCTCTTACCGAGGGCCGGTCGATCTCCTCCTGGACCAGCTCCGCCAAATCATAGGACTCAAGAATGGCCAACATCATGACGTGCCAAATGCGGTAGTTGTCGCCGTCGAGCTTCTGATCTGCAGGAAGAGCCGGTAAGATAGCGGTCCATAATCGCCTGGAACTCCAAGTCAATCTCTGTAGACATCTTCACTTGTAATGCCTTCACAAACGCAAAAGCAACCCCCTCTGACTAGGAAAACTCAGCCTGCTAAGGCTCTTCCGCGTCCTGAACCTTCTTCACCCGTCGGAGGCGATGAAAAAACAAAACCTGCACTTGAAGGCTAAAAACTCAAACTTCCTCCATGTCAAACAGCAGTAAACAGCAGCAAATCCACCACCTGGACTCCTTTCCTGTGCGCCCACACTCATTTCAGCCTTGTTCCAAGGCGCAGCCCTCCTGTCTGCCCTTAAACGCAAAAAACACAAATTTGTGTCGTGATGGAAACTCCTCTTCAGGTTGATTCTGTGCTCAGTCAGCCCTCAAACACTGCTCTGATACCATGTCAGAGTGCAGCGGTGCGAAAGCGTAGGACTGAGAGAGAGAGAACGCAGAGAGAGAAAGAGACAGTGGAAGATGAAGATCTGCTGTATAAAGTGTGTTGAATACAAAGATATGCAGATATATACACGGGTGCAGTGCGCTGGACTGTGTGTCTCCACCTCGACGATGCAACCTGTTGTTCACCTCGAAGTTCGCTGCAGTCTGCACTCTCCTGTCTGAAATCTGCGAATAGAGACGGAATCTGCGCATGTCACCGGTCTGTAATCTACGAGTAGAGAAGTGTATCAGACTGTTGGAAATGTCGGCTATTTATAGCCAGAACCAGCCAGGAAATAGGGTGCCAGAAATGCCCAGTCGGTTGCATTAAATGTAGATGACTGCTTGTAGTGAGTCGGACTGCCATGTGGCAGTCCGACTGCATGCAGCCCGATTGCACCAGGCTGTACACTCCTGCCTGGCTGTGATCTCTCTAACATAGTCAAGTTCATAAATTGATTTATGTACTCTTGTACAATGAGATTGCATTGGTGGTCAAGAGTGTAGCATCATCTTGCCAACCACTCTTTTTCCACGAAGGATATAAATACTTGAACCATATGCATTTTAAAGTCCTCCCAATCAATAAACTGATGATTCTCTCAATTGATATAGAGCCACCATATGTGGGAAAACCCTTCTAAGTGGAGAGATGCAAAGATAATTTTCTGATCATTCATGAGGAGGTAGATATTGAAATAGGCCTCTAATTTGGAAGTCCATTCTCCCAAATCTGATGGTGATGGGGACTACCCATTGTACTTAGTGAGAAGAATCTTGACACAGAATCTTGACACAGAGATAATTGGGGCTTGCTACCCATGGAAGCCTTGCTATCCATACATACCATGATGGCTGTACATACCATGCTATCCATACATACGATGTGCATTTATCCCATGATGCCCATTATAGCCATGCTACCCATTATTTCCATGCTAGCCATTAATACCATATTGTCCATGATGGGGTTGAGCCATATAAGTTCCATTGGGGCTCCTAAGAAGATTAGGGGAGCTTCTACCAATGGTGGGTGAGGGTCTCACTAGAGGGTTGGCTATATTGATGATGGGGGAGCTCAAAATAGGCTCGTCATTAGCATGAGAGGGTTCACTAACTTCATAGGTGGAAGGGAGAATATCATTGGATCCAAGAATGCCCTATGGACCATGTAGTGGCTCTCATAGTGGAGGCCATTGGGACTCACACTTGGACTCATTTCCCTAGGGCCAGAGTGGCAACTAACTGGACTATAAGAGTGGTGAGATGCTCTAGAGTTTGTTGAGTCGTCCGAGAGTTTGAGAGGGCCATTTTCTCGATTGCTACATCAAATTTAGACAAAATATGGTGATAGTTGGCAAGCATGTCATTATGTCTCTCCATGTCATGAAGCTCATACCGATACAGAGTTTGATTGAGCAGACTCTAGGGGTCCATATCAAGCACTTTCTCATGCATATGACCATGATGATCTTGTGTCGAGATAGGTTCATCATTCATTGGGGTCATGGAGTCCCTAATCTCCCTCTAGACCTCCTTACGGACCTTACTTTTGCTTTTTTGACCAGCCATTTAGATGTAGTCCACATGATCCACTATTAGTAAATGGGGTGTAACTTCTAGTAGGAAACTTTGATTACTGAGATTTTTTATTCAAATTGAAGGGAAAGAGTCCCTCTTCAAGGTGACCTATTAAGCTTTGTGACAAAAAATGATCAAAGAATTTTGCAATTAGATTTTTGTGCTTGTCCTCTAGTGGTATGTACCCTGTCCATAGTGACCTCAGTGCACAAAAATGGCCATAAATTTTAGACACTGTAGCTCCGATTGGGAGATTTTTTATTCAAATTAGAGGAGACAAATTCTATTCAAGAGGAGCTATATGGTTCACTCCTATGTGTAATATAATTTTTTTTGCAATTGGATTTCTATGACTATCCCTGAGTGACTATGGCTAAAATACTGTATGCCCCAATTCCCAATTGCATTGTATGAATGGCTCATGGACTGAGGTGTCGCAAATCAGAGTTGAAGGCATGAGAGAGTGTGCACAAGAGGGAGAGAGAGAGCTCAAGTACAAGAACAAGATCTTATTTAGTCAGTTGCTCAAAGTACAACTAGTACACTCTCCTCTACCTTGAGTGTGTACTTTAGGTTGTTTATATAGCCACTAGAGGAGTTAGGGTTAGGGATTCCCCTATCCTCTAGTCCATTTACACCTAGCTACCCTTATCCTCTCTAGTGTAAGGAGAGTTCCTATGCTTATCTTTTAACATCCCCCCTCAATGTCAGGTCGCATTGGATAAAACATAATAGGATGCCTCCCCTTAATTCTCAATGAGATGCCTTTATAAATCAGGCTACAAGAAAAGGTTATAGGCAGAGACTGTTACAAGACTCAAAAGAGTCGATCACCCTGCGGATTGGGAGGCAAAGTTGACCTCCAATTCCTTAGGTACTTCTGGAACACTGGGACACTTACTAGTGATATGCCTGGTCTTTTTGCATTTATTGCACTTCATTTTGTCAGGATATTTCTTCCAGTGTTTGCTTATAATATGTCCCTTTTTATGACAGAATGACCACTTAGTAGAAGCTGTGTGGACTAACACTTGCTCATGGGAAGTAAATGCGAAAGACCCTTCAGTGTTGTTTCTCTTCTCTTCATCCAGACATGACTAGATGGTACTTGCTAAAGTTGGGTTCGGGATATTAGTTAGGGTAGTCACAAGGGTTGGAAAGACCTTCTTCACAGTATTTATCAGGATGGCAATGGCATCTTCATCATGGATAGGTGCTTGAACGGAGGCAAGCTGTATCATAAGCCCCTTGAAATGTGAAATGAACTTGCTTAGATCTTCTCCCTGTTTGTATTCCAAGCTAAAAAACTCAATCTTGAAAAATATCTTGGAGTTCTTCCCCATAGAATTGTAGAGCATTTCGAACTCATGCCACTTTTCTTTTGCAGTTGAGAGTTGGTCAATGTGATGAATTAAAGATTCATCTAAATGAAGCATGATGATGGCTTGAGCCCGTTCATCATCTTCTACATCAAGGGAATTGGATGGGTCAATTACTTTGGTCCCTTTTATGAAGGGCCGGTATCCTCTTTCCATCATTTTGTATTTGACCAAAACTTGCCAAGGATGGAAATATTTTCCATTAAATTTCCAAATTTGAGGATGAACATCAGCATATGTTGTGGCCATTGGGAAGGTCTTACCACTTGTTAGAACAATGCAAATGTCTAGTCCCTTACAACCTTGCCACTGAATGCGGAAGCAAATCAAACAATTGATATCAGAGTTGTAATGAGGAGAAAGGCTGAAAATCATACATATGTAATATTTCAAAATATGACTTTGGTGGTCCTTTCTTATGTGCAATCTTCTTCTGAGGTTTAATGGTCTTTTTAGGCTTCAATGATGTGAACCTAGACTGGACTTTAGGCTCCTCCTTGTGGTATGGCTTAGTGGATGAACCTTGTGTTGGACAAGGACGATGCTCTATGATTTCAATGCTTGTTGCTGATGACTTCGAGGAGAGTACAATGACACTCATCCCTCTGATTTCATTGACCAGAGTACTTGAAATAGTCACACATGATATGCAATACAAGTTTAGGGTAGGATGGTCTATGTGTTTATAATTATACACATAGCCTTACAACATGAAGTAAAGCACTCAATTGTTTTAATTTTTTGATGAAAACATTCATATTGTGTAAGTACCAGTAGCAATAATGATTGAGTAATGTGCCTTAGTGCTTACAAGCACTCATTTGTAGTTTATGTTGCTAGAGATGGTAGATGTCGGTCTTGATGAGATTGATGATGACCTTCCAAGTAAAAGAACCTCTGAAATGAAGTTCCCAGATTAGTAAATGACTCTGGAAGAGTTGACTCAGTGATTAAAATCATTGTTAATGACCAAACATTGAAAATTTTTGAAGATTGAAGAAGCTTGAAGCTTCGAGGCTATGGGTGCCAGAGACCCATAGTTAGGGTTTGGCTTATAGCATCCACCAGAGATGGAATTTCTCCAAACCATCTTAGGGGGAGATGGCCCACTAGGGGGGCTATGAAAGCCCTATGGTGGGCCTACTAATTGCGCCCTCATCAACATGCACATCAGCTTGTAAAGTCATGCATGCAAATCTGCATCTGTTTTTGCATTTTTGACAATGTTGCCCACCACATCGCCTAATCCTAGCCTTTGATGTGCTAGGCTAAATCATCCTGAGCTAAGGAGAAGATCTACATAAGAAATCAGGAGTTGAAACTGTTTCTATTGCACACACCAACTCCTCCAAGGTCAGGGGGTCTGGCTGGCTATGGTGGAAAGGAAGGTAACTGAGATTGCAAGAGTTCTTATTGTGCACTTAGATGCGTAAAGAGGCTGAGGGAAGTTGAAGCATTAGAGATGGCTCTGATACCATGTTGCAAATTAGAGTTGAAGGCATGGGAGAGTGTGCACAAGAGGGAGAGAGAGAGCTCAAGTACAAGAACAAGAACAAGATCTTGTTTAGTCAATTGCTCAAAGTACAACTAGTACACTCTCCTCTACCTTGAGTGTGTACTTTAGGCTATTTATATAGCCACTGAAGGAGTTAGGGTTAGGGTTTTCCCTATCCTCCAGTCCATTTACACCTAGCTACCCTAATTCTCTCTAGTGTAAGGAGAGTTCACATGCTTATCTTTCAACATGAGGGGCTTGAACATCATCATAAGAAATATCCTAAGCATATTGAGCATAATTCTAAGCACATTGACATATCCATTTGTCATTGCATAAGTGGATCTTAGTTTCATACATCTCCTTTGACCACATACATATCAAGTGTCATACATGGGTACCATGATCATTTAAGGTGTGTCCAAATAAGGATATTTCATCAAGAATGGGGTGACCATGGAGTATACTTGCACCTATATACAAGTATTGGGCTTTGATCCTCACTCAAAAGTGGGCAAAGTTCCCCCCGGGTTGGGTTATGCACCCCTTTAGGGTCTTAAGTGGTAAGGGAGGTTTGCCTCTCTTTTGGCTTACCACCTCGCCTGCTGGCATCGGTCTTTTTCCTCAGCCAGAGTATATATGGCAAACAATTTTAATGAAGCAACCAGCATGAGGTGCATTGTGAAAATAAGCATTGGGTCTTTTCATGAGATGCAATGATTAAACAAGATCTTGGATAGGGCTTACCTTGGCAATCTAGTGGCTCACTAGTTGCCATTTACCCTTTTACAATGGCTTATTATCCACTTGGGATTAATCTAAGATGTACATGATCAGATAAGAGTTTATGTCGGTAAGAACAAATAATAAAGAGTTAATCATGATGCATTGGAAGGCAAATGGGTCACTAATTTTAGGTGGGTAACATGCATATGATAAAAGATTCAACTAAGAGGGCATATGCAACTATAATCTCTCCAAAAAAAGAGATTAAGCTAAGCAAGTAGATTAAAATGAGAGATTAATATTGGATTGATATATCTTTTTAATGTTTGGAGTAGATAGATGAAACATGATCCACCATGATGCCAAGTTCTCCATCACGTAAGCATGGTTGATTAGAGTGCTCCAATGGATGAATCCTTCAAGGATCTGATACTTCCTCTCATGGTAGGGATTTCCATTGCTTGTTCCCAAGCTTTATCTTCAAGAATGGAAATCTTTGAATGGAGCTTTCATGGCTGCCCACAATAAATCCCTATGCATGCTAAGCTCCATGTCTTCAATCTAAGTGAGGAAAGTTAAGAATGGTTGAAGGAGCTCATGGGGCCTGAGTTTTCAGAGGTGGGGAAGATCAAGATGAGCTTTAATGGTTGATCAGGGCGGCAGGGTACAATAGTGAACTGGGGTTTGCAAGAGAGGAGAGCTCAAATGTTGGGGAATAAGGGCCAATACTTGGTCAAGGTGAAGGAGGATTGCCAAGGCCATGGGAAGCACCAAGGAGGAATCTAGGTAGAGCTAGAGATGGGATAGCTAGAGTTGGAATCAATAGCACAAAATTTACTGCAAATTGTGGGTTGTTATTTGGAGAGAATGCTTGGCAACCCTTCACAAGGGTCCTCCACTTGGTCCTAGGGGAGTAGGGAAGACTCATGTGGTTGGGCACATTGAGGGCTGCTCTAAGGAAGGGAAGAGATTTTCTCTACTAAATGGCCATCAGCTTGCATGAGAAGAGAGAGAAGGGAGCTAAAGCAGTAAGTAATTGGGATTTTACACTCTTCTAACTCTTGAGCATCTAACTTTGGTTCTAAGATCCCTAAAAGTTGCATGAAAAGGAGTCACAACCTTGTAATTTAACCATTTTACCTTCAGATATGTAGGAAGCTCCAACCATAGCTCTACTCCAAGAAAAGATGTAACTAATTATAGTCCTACCTTCTATACTTGTACTTGTGACCTGAGTAACTAAGGTTTTAAATTTGAAAAGGGAATTTGATAGAGAAAGAGGAAAGGAGAAAAGGACCAAAGCCTGATGCTCTGTTACCACTTGTAATGAATGAAGTTGAGAGGGGAGAGGAGAATGAGCTGAAGAGAGAGGAAGAGAGAAAGAAGAAGAAGAAGAAGAAATACTAAAAGAGGAGAGAGAAAGACAAGAAAGAGGGGAGAAGGAAGGAGGAAGACATGGAAACTTGAGATGAAGGTGAAGAGCCAGTTCTCGATAATATTTTGATTCCCTAAATTGGGTCTCTTACACCTTATATACCCTGGTTAGTGTGACTAGGTGTCTAACCCCTAGTTCTTGTGTATCCCTTTCATTACATTATATGGGTGGCTCATGGGATAAGGAGCCTAAGAATCATAGTAAGCAATATCCTTAGCATACTAAGCATGATTCAAAGTACATTAAGTATTAGTTTGCTCTACCATCATTGCATAAGAAAGTCGTGGTGCCATACATCTTGCATTGACTATATACATATCAAGTGTCATGCATGGGTCTCTTGATCATTGATGAAAGTGACTCATATCAAGGGATATCTCATCGGGAAGGGGGTGGCCATAGAGTGTATCTATACTTGCATACAAGTATCGAGCTCTAGATCACTAAGAGGTGGGCAAAGTCCCCCCTAAGCTAGGTTGTGCACCCCTTCAAGGTCTTAAGTGGTAAGGCAGAGTCATCTCTCTTTTAGCTTACCACCTCGCTTGGCATCAGCCTTTTTCTTTAGTCAGAGTATACATGGAAGAAAATTTTCATTATTCAACTAGCATGAGATCCATTGGAAAATAAACAATTGGCCTTTTCATGATATGCAAGGATTAAACAAGAGCTTAGGTGGGGCTTACATTGGTAGTCCAATGACTCACTAGCTGCTACTTATCCTTTTACAATGTCTTATTATCCTCTTGGGATCAATTTAATACACACATGAGAGGATAAGTGTTAGAGTCAGCAATAACCAATTTAGAAGAGTTAACATGATGCATTAGAAAGCAAATGGAGAGCAAGTAAGCTACCGATTTTTAATGCGGACATCATGCATTCAATGGAGGATTCTACTAATCAGTCAATATGTATCTTTATTCTCTCCAACAAAGGGACTAAACTCATCAAGTGGTTTAAAATAAGAGATCAAGATTGAATTGATATACCTCTTTAGTGTTTGAAGCAGATGGATGAAGAGTCTAATCCCACAATGAACCAAGTCAGCCCAAGAAAGTAAAGCACTCCAATGGGTACAAACTTCAAGAATTTTATGCTTGCACTGATGGTGGGGGCTCTTGTGCTTGATCTCGAGCTTGCTCTTCAAGAATTGAAAGCTTCAAGTGGAGCTTTCATAGTTGCTCATATGAAACCCTTGCAGAGTTTTTGGATTAATTTGAGAGCTCAAGTCGAGTGGCTATGGCTGCCCTCTCGCTTTCCACAATAGGATGCTTCAATCTATGAGGAGCTGCCAAGAATGCGGGAGGGAGGTCAAGCATGCCTGGAGGATGCCATTTAAGCAAGGGGGAAACAAGCTTGATGCCTCAGCAAGAGGATCAAGGGCAGAAAAGAGCAGGAAGGGGTTGTAAAAGTTACACCATGAATTGCAATCTGTTCCTTGGGGCACTCCTGGGGTCAATCTCCACTAATCAGTTGCTCTACTACAGCTTGGCTCTCTAGGTTTCCTCGGATGCAAAAGATTAGGCTCTAATGGTTGTTGATGTCTTGGAGAAGGCTGGAGCAAGACCTTGGGGGTTGTTAGACCTGGAAACCATGGCGGCTTGCAAAGGAAGAAAGAGAAAAGGGTTGGGGAAAAAAGTAACTGAGGTTTTTTCCCTCTAACTCTTTAGCCTCCAACTTTGCCTTGGAACCCCCTAAAAGTTTCATAAAATAGAGTGACGACCTACTAAATTAACCATTTTAACTCTAGATATATCAAAGGCTCTAGCCATAGCTCCTATTTGCCTTCAAGAAAGTTGTCACTAACTATAGTCCTGCTTGCTATACCTATACAGGGTCTTCACATTTGAAAAAGGAAACTAGATAGAGAAAAAGAAAAGAAAAAAATGACCAAAGCCTAAAGCTCTAATACTACTTATAATGAATGAAGATGAGAGGAGAGAGGACAGTGAGCAGAAGAGAGAGAAGGAGAGGAAGAAGAGTGAGAAATACTAGAAGAGGAGAGAGAGAGAGAGAGAGAGAGAGAGAGAAAGAGAGAGAAGAAAGAGGAAGGAAGCCATGGAAGTTGAAGAAGAAGGTGAAGAGTAAGTTTGTGATTATACATGGATACCCTAAACTGAGTCTCTTACACCTTTTATATCCCGATCAATGTGACTGGTTATCTAACCCCTAGTACCCTGATTAGTGTGACTGGGTATCTAACCCCTAGTTCCTATGTATCTCGTCCATTACAAGTATGGCTAGTCATATGATTTAATTTACTAGAATCTATATATCGGATATTATTATTTGTGCTCCTTGTTGCAACAACATTCATCATATGCTACATAACAAACAAATGCTCATTTCTATAACCATTCTACCTTGAAGATGATGCATGATTTCCTTGATATAATATTGTCAAGATTGTGGGAGAGAAGGAAGGAGTCTCACTTGTAGCTTTCTTGCTTGCACAATGGGGGAATACACACACAGGTGGAGGCTGAAAACAGTTTTCCTCTTCTTAGTTGTGTAAGCCAAAAGAACTCAAGTACATAGAAATAGAAGAACCCTATATATGGGTCTCAAAACAAACTCAACTAACTAAGGTGGCATACTAACTAAGCCACGAACTAGAGTAGATAAGGATAGCTGTCATCTAGCTATTATTCATGGGCGGTGTACCAACCGCATCTACAACTGACAAGTTGGTGACATAAATGCACAACGGTCACCCTGGCATATCACGAGTGGAGCTCGATATCTCAACACTCCCCCTCGAGCTCAATCCCAATTCCTGCACACCAAGCAGGTCTCTGAACTTGCGTAGCTTCTCTGCACCCAATGCCTTCGTAAATATGTCAGCTGCCTGATCCTCTGTGCCGACATAAACTAGATCAATAATACCTAGTAAAACTCTCTCTCGCACATAGTGATAATGCACCTCAATGTACTTTGTTCTAGCATGATAGACTGGGTTATTCGCCAAGTGTATACTACTCATGTTGTCACAATAAATGACAACTGGCCCATCTATAGATTGATGCATATCATAAAGTAGCTTATGCAACCAAGCTACCTCACATGCAGCCATTGCTCCACCCCTGTACTCAGCCTCTGTGCTCGACAAGGCAACTGTAAGTTGTTTCTTGCTGCTCCAAGTGATTGCAGCACTCCCAAAAGAGAACACATATCCACTGGTAGATCGTCTATCAGAAATACTACCAGCCCAATTAGCATCAATATATCCATGCAACTGTATGTGAACCCCAGTCTCATAAAATAGTTCATACTGCAATGTGGACTTCACATACCTGAGTATGTGTCTAGCTGCATCCAAATGCGGTTTCCTTGGAGCCTGCATAAACTGACTTACCAATCCAACAGCATAGCTCAAATTTGGCCTGGTAATAGTCATATAAATCAAACTTCCTACTATGCGCCTATACATAGTAGGGTCTTCCAGAAGCTCACCTGCATCTGCGCTCAGCTTCACATTCTGCTCCAAAGGAACTGAAATAGGCTTACAGCCTGTCATCCCATATTTGGACAGCATGTCCAATCGATATTGCCTCTATATTGCCTCTACAAGAGCCATATCCCACTTCGTGATCTAATCACCTCAATGCCCAAGAAATAACGTAGCTCTTCCAAATCCTTCATCTCAAACTTCTGCTTCAATAGCATTTTTACATGAAGGATATCTTCATCACTATCACCTGTGATAATCAAATCATCAACATAAATGACAAGCAGCATAATACCTTTCTCTGTTTTTCTCACATAAAGTGAGAAATCTGCCTTGGAAATCTGAAAGCCAATAGTGACAAGATACTGTCCTGTCTTGTTAGACCATGCTCTAGGTGCTTGCTTTAAGCCATACAAGGCTTTCTTCAACCTGCAAACAAACTCAGGATGAACAGCATGCACATAACCTGGTGGCTGCTCCATATAGACCTCTTCTTGCAAATCACCATGCAAGAAGGCATTCTTTACATCCATCTGATGTAAAGACCATTCCTTTGATGCAGCCATAGCAATGACTTCTCTTACGGTTTCCATCCTTGCAACCGGACTGAATGTTTCTTCATAATCAATGCCATATGTTTGTGCATACCCCTTGACTACTAATCTTGCCTTGTATATGTTCACAAAGCCATCTGCATTGTGCTTCACCTTATAAACCCACTTACAACCAATTGCATTCTTATCTTTAGGCAAAGGTACTAATTCCCATATAGCATTTGCTTTCGAGGCATCCATTTCTTCATCCATAGCTTTCTCCCATTTTTCTTTTCCCATGGCTTGCTCAAAAGAAGTGGGTTTTGGTTCATGTATCACTTTGACCATATATACATAGTGAATGGCTGTAAATCCATCATATTTCAGCCTATCCACAGGATACCTAGCTCTGGTAGACCTGCGCAAAGTAGGTTCATTCCAAGGTGCTCTCAAAACATCCCTGGTCTTCCTTACTCCAGGTGTAACAATAGAAGGAATACCCAACTCATCATCAATGCTCTGTTCTGAGCCACTGGATTCACCATCCACATAAGAGTGACCTGCATTCACATCAAACATTGGCTGATCTACCTTCTCTTTTCCTTTTCGTGATACCTGCATACCACTATCTGCATTGCTTTGAGAAGATTCTCCTGATCTCAATCTGCCTGTCCATGGCGAAGAATGTGAACCACTGCTAGAGGATGCTCCAGGTCCACTAATATGTTGTGATTGCTGCTGTGAATTCTGTGCAGCATTACCATTTTGTGCATCTACATTATCAATCACATTTATTGGTTTATACCAGCTACTCATCTCATAAAAAACAACATCTCTGCTCACTGTAAACTTACGAGTAGAAGGGTTATAGCATCTATACCCTTTCTGCTCTGCAAAGAGTAACCAATAAAGATGCAATTCTCAGCTTTTGGATCCAACTTGGATCTCAACTCATCTGGCACATGAACATAGGCAATGCTACAAAAAATTTTCAAATGAGAAATATCTGGTTTCCTACCAATATACCACTCCTCTGGAGTCATCCCATGTATTGTTGCAGTGGGAGTCATGTTCATTATGTAGACTGCTGTAGCAACTGCTTCAGCCCACTAAAAATCTGGCAAGTCTTTTTACCTCTCCAATATGCTCGTTTTTCCTTTCTGCAATTCCATTTTGTTGTGGGGTATGACTGCATGAATATTGCTGCTTTATACCATGCTCCTGTAGGAACCTTGCAAACTCATTTGAGAGGTACTCTCCCCCTCCATCTGGCCTTAGGTATTTTATTTGCAGGCATGTTTCTTTTTCAACCATAGCTTTAAGAGTTTTGAAATGCCTAAAAACTTCACTTTTCTTTTTCATAAAATACACCCAAATTTTTCTACTATAGTCATCAATAAAAGTGACAAAATAATGACAGCCTCCAAGAGATGCAGCTTTAGTAGTCCATACATTAGAGTGGATTAATTCCAATGGCTTCTTACTCTCTTGAACATGTCTAGAAAATGGTTTCCTTGCCTGTTTTCCAAAGTGACAGGCTTCGCATGCCTTATGCATTTCTGCAACCTTGAATTTAGGCAATCCTGCAACAATATTTTGGGCTTGCATTGATTTAAGTCGCTGTACATTAACATGATCAATGCGTTTATGCCAGATATCAATATCTGCAACTACACCGATCCCATGTGCAAACATTGCTGCACTCAATTCGGGCATGTCTGCATCCAATGTAAACATTCTGCCCTTGTTATTTCCTTTTGCTATCAAGCGACCTTTATTTTTCATATCCTCAACAAAGCATCCATGAGAATTAAATCTGACCTGCAAGCCCTGCTCAACCATTTGACCAACAGAAACATCTCCACAAATCCTGGTTTTTCCATTTTTCTTGCATCTTGCATCCATTCTGCATGACCTGTCATGTGGTTTGACGCACTTGAGTCAACATACCACACATCGTTGCTTTCTTCTGCACTTGTCACAGAATTGGTCATGTGCTGCACCATAAACAAATGCTCATTTCTGTCATCACCCTATCTACTAGAAGATGCATAATTCCCTTGTTGCAATTTTCCATTCATGATGTCATTCTGCTTTTTATAGCAGTCTTTAGCCATATGACCCATTTTACCACAATAGAAGCATTCAACATTGATGTTTGCATTTTGGCATCTTTGCCATCCACCACGACCTCTTTGGCTGCCCCTGTCTCTAGAATTACCACGTCCTCCTCCACAGGACTGGTTTTCTTGAGTTTCCTGCATATTCTGATTTCTACCACGGCCTCCAAATTGGCCTCCTCTACCTCTGCCTCTACCTCTTATAGCATTTGAGTAGAAGACAACTTCTTTTGAAGTTCCTCCTAAAGAAGATGCACCACCATTTCTCTGCTCCTCAGAAATTAGAAGAGCAATCAACTCCTCAAAATCAAGAAATCTTTCACGGACGGAAATGGATGTTCGGAATTGTGCATAATCCTTTCCTAGACCATTCAAGGTCACAGAGACTAAATCATCATCTTCCACTAGCGACCCAATGGAAGCAAGTGCATTTGCAATCTTCTTCACCTTCATGTGGTAGTCATTGATGCTCATACTTTCTCTTTGCACATTGTGCAACTCTTGCTTGAGCTGCATTTTCCTGGCCTGCGTATTTGTACTATACATTTTTGACAAAGTATCCCATGCCTCGTTTGGCGTACTTGCATCCTAAATATGCACAATCATAGAGTCTGAAATGCTGATAGATAGCCAGTACATAACTTTTCTGGCTCTCTCATGCCATCCTTTAAATGCCTGCATTTGCTGTTGATTGGGAACATCAGGAAGAACTGGTTCTTCTTCATTTCCTGCAACGAATTCCCAATATCCTTTTTCCATAAGGAAATTCGTCATTCTAAACTTCCATGCTTGGAAGTTGTTCTTGTCAAGCTTTTTGGTGACAATCTATGAAAGAGAATCGGACGCCATTACAGAACACTGCAAAAAATTCTGTCACTGCAAAAAGCACAGCTTCAGCCTCACAAGGGAAAATCTGCAAAACTGACGAAAGTGGTATTTGACCACACAGTCACTTCCTAGTGACGATTTTGCATCAATAGGCAACAATGATGATTCTGTAACTCCCAATGTCTCTGTGCACATGCATACAATGCAATTTCTACAGTAATTTTTCACCGATCTGTAGAACAGTGGTCGCATAGCAAAAAATAGGGCCTTTTCCTGAGTGCTTGCGAAAAACTTCCGCCTCCAAAATAGGCCCCGAAATGGCCTCAAATCAGAAAAACAGGGCAACCAAGGGCAAAAGCCCTTTCCCACAGCATATACTGCCCTCTTGCTACACCGCGAAGGGCGTCTCAATCTGAGACAATGCACTCTTGCACTTTTCGGCTGTGCTACCTGCAGAGACTTGCTCCCAAAACAGAAAAATGAAAGCAAGATTGTTCCTCTTACCAGAACACCGCGAACTTGGTTTGCTTTCTTGAGCTCCTTACCACGAACAAGGCTCTGATACCATGTCAAGATTGTGGGAGAGAAGGAAGGAGTCTCACTTGTAGCTTTCTTGCTTGCACAATGGGGGAATACACACACATGTGGAGGCTGAAAATAGTTTTCCTCTTCTTAGTTGTGTAAGCCAAAAGAACTCAAATACATAGAAATAGAAGAACCCTATATATGGGTCTCAAACCAAACTCAACTAACTAAGGTGGCATACTAACTGAGCCATGAACTAGAGTAGATAAGGATAGCTGTCATCTAGCTATTATTCATGGGCGGTGTACCAACCGCATCTGCAACAACTGACAAGTCGGTGACATAAATGCACAATGGTCACCCTGGCATATCACGAGTGGAGCTCGATATCTCAACAAATATACCACTGCAAATTTCATACTTCTTGTCACAACAATGGGTTATAATATAACTTATTTTTCCATAGTAATGATAAATAATGCTAAGATTACCATAGCCTCTATTATGCCATCCACATTTTTCTCATGAGCTTCCATTACCTCTCGAATTACCATGGCCTCTTAAATTTTACATATTACCAAATTGTTGATTTAACTTGTTTTGCTATTATCACCACCACCTCCATTACTATGACCTCTTGAAGAAGATATGCATGTCCCCTGTCTAAACTTGAGTAAAATGCTTGGACTTGTTCATTGTTAGATATGCTCAATGCCCCCTCTCATAAGGTGCCACCAATGATCCACGGTGCTCTAAGTTATAAGGTCTCCATTATGAGGAGAAGCCATGTGTGAGCATGGATATTGGGTGGGTCCTGACTCATATGTTAGATGAGGTCTATGTGATTGGATGGCAAAAAGGTGACCTTTGTGGATCTAGCCTTCGTTAAAATACTAAGAATGCATGCTATGGAGGATCATTGATGAGCAAATAGACAATCATAATGAGGTAGAAGCATTGACAAGGAAGAACAACTAATATTATCCAAGCATAATTCAAGTACAACTGATTGATAATGACTGATGGAATGAGTGTGGGGATGAGTGCCTTTTATAGGCTTACAGTAGGTGGTATTGGTAGGTGGAAATAGGTGGAAAGAGACCATGGTATTCAACAACCGTGGTTTTAATAAACCGTGCATATATGACCTAGTCTAAGGATTTATTTGTTGTATGTTTCTTTCCCTTATTTTTCCCATACAAAGAGGCTATGGTGGATGTGATTGCACATTTCTCAACACCCCTCCTCAATCACAACCAGAAAAGACACTGAGTATAGAGAGGTTGTTGTGAGTAGAACCTTGCTAAGTGTAGACATGGAAGAAACAAAAACAACCATACAAAGCTAGAGGCTGTTACAAGGCCTCACTAAGTGTGTAGAGGCTATAGTGTGCAAAGGCTACATGAGGAGTTTAGGAGATTATGGTGGGAACATAAGGCAAGTCCACATGTTAAACTAAAAAATTCTACCATTAGAAAATGAGCTACAAAAGAGGGACTAGTGATTCTTATCCTTTTGATCTTGGAGTTCTTCTTCTCCTTCTTCTTTTGACTGTAGCAAGATATGCTCTTTGGGACTTTTTCTTAGCATAGCAAAATTTCTCAATATGCCCAGATTTCTTACAAAAGTCACAGACTACGCTCTTCTTCCCTTTCACATAGAGGAGTTGTTGGTCTCCTCTTGGGATGCTTGTTTCTCCTTTGTTCTTGATCTTCTTTTCCTCTTTCAAGAGAGAGGCTTTGATGTCCACAAGTTTTGGCTTTTGCATGTTGATTAATGTGGTAGACACATTATCAAACTCAAGTGAAAGACTTTTGAGAAGCACTCCAATGCAAATGTCTTCATCCATCTTCAAGTTGATTCCTGCAAGTTGTGTCAACAAGTTTTCCATATAATTCAAATGAGTTGCAAGTGAGGTATTACTTTGCATGTCAAGCCTAAAAAATTCAATTACTAAACCATATTTTGAGGATTTTGAATGAGCTCCAAATAGGGTTTCTAATCGATCCCATGTCGCGTAAGAGGTTTCACAATCATCAACATGATGAATGTAGCTATTATCAAGTTCGAGCTTGATAATAGCTTGAGCCTTATCATCATTTTTATCCCATATAACTGAAATTGTAGCTTCCCTTGGTTTCTTCTCTTGACCACTTGTGATTGACCACAAGCCTTTCTTCATTAGGATCAGTTTAATCCTAGTTTGCCATGTATGGAATCCAACACCATTGAATCGGGATGTCAATGAGTCCTTGCCTATTTTGAGATTGCAAGATGAGCAGCAAATCAGTTCCAAAACACTTCAAATTTTAGTTGAGCACAAGTGCTAGGAAGCACTAGGTGATTAGTCTCAATAGATACTAGGTGATTTAGTGACTATGATGCCCTTGAAGTTGGAATATTCAAGATCTTGCAAGTCCGAGTCTTCCCCTCCTTGATTTGATGTTGGAGTTGCAAAAAGGAACTAAGAATAGTCCAGCAGAAGTGTTGATTTTGAGTGTGTCAAAGGACACAGGAGGATTAGTGTTAATCGACACTAGTATTAAGAGATACAATATAGTTGGAACTTGATGTTGACTCTTCTTCTTGCTGATTCGAAGTTGTAAATTAGCTAGGAAATCAGTGTTATAGTAGATTGGAGGGTCAATGACATTACTGAGCCAAAGGAAGTAGGAAAATGAAGAAAAAATTGAGCTTTGAAGTTGATGGCTTGGAGTCTGCATTAGGGTTTTAGGGGGGCAGCCTGGTTTTTCACCTCCTATGAGCTGAATACTTGATCATTTCCAAAAATTTCTTGATAGAAATGAAGCTTAGGAAGTACGCTATCAAAATCCTATGATGCTCATAAGCATCGCGATGTGTAGAGGTAGAATGGAGCATAGGAACAGTAGAGGGTGCGAAAAATGGCAGCGATTGAGTGATGACGCAATGCTGGAGTGTGGAGTCAGCAATGTTGAGGTTTGACATGATGAGCAAGAGATCCGTGAGTCAGGGAGTATTTCTCTAGAAGAAACAATGAGCTGAAATGGCCTGGATCAAGAGCTTCAAGTCCTCCACTGAAGGTGGGAAGCTATGAAGGTAGGTGAGAGATCCAAGAAAAAGTGGAGGGAGCCAGAAATTCAAAGTGGAATGACTCAATTAGTGGCCTAATGACTCACTAACTTAAAAATTGCTATGATACCATGTTACAATACTGAGAATGCATGCTATGGAGGGTCACTGATGAGCCAATAGATAATCATAATGAGACAGAAGCATTGACAAGGAAGAACAGCTAATATTATCCAAGCATAATGCAAGTACAACTAATTGATAATGACTGATGGAATGAGTGTGGGGATGAGTGCCTTTTATAGGCTTACAGTAGGTGGGGATGAGTGTCTTTTATAGGCTTACAGTAGGTGGGGATGAGTGCCTTTTATAGGCTTACAATAGGTGGTATTGGTAGGTGGAAATAGGTGAAAAGAGATCATGGTATTCAACAACCGTGGTTTTAATAAATCGTGCATACATGACCTAGTCTAAGGATTTATTTGCTATATGTTTATTTGCCTTATTTGTCCCATACAAAGAGGCTATGGTGGACGTGATGGCACATTTCTCAACAGCCTTTGGGTTAGATAGAGTAGTTGTGCTGGTAGCAACTCGAGGCACAATGCATCAAGTTGCGGGGTGTGGGAGTTATCATGGGGCCCAATTTTGGGGTCTGAGTGCCACTTCTACGGCCCCTAGCAACAGCTAGGGGTTCTTAGGGGGGACCAGCAACTCTCCTAAATAATGGGGATTTGAGGGTAGTACCTACAGCATGATGGTAAAGGGAATATTCCCTGGTCGACTAGGAAAGATTCATAATATGGTCAGGTGTGCCCACCAAACTACCTTCTCTCAGGCTATAAAAGGAAGACCCTCTAAAGCCATCATCAATCTATCTTTCACCGAGTCATAGTTCTTCCAGATACCCTAAGATCTTCACTTATCATCTGTGTCCAAATCGCCATTTAAGCTTCACAATGGAAGTGCAAAGGACAAAGCCATCTTTATATCAGCTCTATTCGTCTCATATTTGTTGTGTATTCTCTACTCCTTGCTCAAATTCTATCCATTGTGCCGTGTAATTTCTATATTCATCACTTCTTTTTTATGATCCACTCTACATGAACTCTTCAATTATCATGAGAGAGATCAACTCATCAAATTCTAGGAATGGCTTCTATACATGCACAGAAGTAACAAAAGATTTCCATGTCTTTTCTTTGTTAAGGCCACCCAAAGTAGATAAAACCAAATCATTATCATTTGGCATTGCACTAATAGCTGCCAAGGAATCTACAAATACTCCTCACCTTCAAAACATCTCATTAATAGAAATCTTTGCTTTCTTCAAGGTATTTAACTCTTGCTTAAGTTGAATCTTTATTGCCTTTGTGTTTATAGGAAACATATTCTCAAACATGATTGATGTTATATGGTAATTCTTTGTATTTCTAATATTGGTATTGCATTCTTTCCTTTAGTTCTTTTGCAAATGGAATACTTACTTAGTTTTGGTTTCTTTTCTTTACTTGAAACAAACTTATATAGGCATTTTCCAGTTCATCACACAAAACTTCTATAATGCTTGGTTATTCTTATCTACCTTCTCAATAATGGGTTTACCACTATTCTCAAAAATTATGGAAAAATTGAGTATACCAAACAATAAGCAAGTCTTATGCAATCTTTCATAAGAAGTACATTGCAATGAACCAGATAGCCTTTTTCATTGTCAACTCAACTATATATGCAATATACAATACATTTATAGATAAATCTTGTGTTTGATTCTTGGCAAATACCTCAAAACTTATAGATTTTGAAATTTGTGATTATACTGAGAAAAGTTGGCATAGTCAAAATTGCATGTACCCTAAAACTGTTATCCCTAACCTTTCATAGCTTAAGTAGGACGTGAAATGGCCAAAAACACTATGGGGAAGCCCTACAAGGCTTGTTTGCAGAATACACACAATTTTACTTGCATACCAAATCTCACATCAATCTCTATTATAAAAATGGTTGAGATGAAATTAAAAGTTAGGTTTTAACATCTAAAATATTGAAAGAAAAATATCTATACCATTATATTAAATTCAATACACATCTATAAGCCTTTTAATCACCAAGATATGTTAAGGATTAAAATTTGTAGAGCTTTGAAGGTTAAGTAGTTATAAAAAGCCTTAAAGATTAGTCCACTTATTTATGTTTTTTAATGTCATCTCAATCTAATAAAGTATTTGACAATGTACCTTGACACATTTCACTAATCTTGAAATTTACTAGTATGTTTAAAGAATTGAGAATCTAACATTTAAAAAATTCAGCAATATGTTCTACTTATTTAAAAAGATAAATGTAAATCTATATCTCAAAATTTTATTTAACTTTGGATCAAAGTGGTAGATAAAAATTTCTCATTTACACATAGTAATTGTGAATTGTACTTCATTTATCATCCTAATTATGTCTAGAATATATTAGAAAATTAATGTTAAACTTTATAATTAACAATCAAATAAAAAATATTATGATAATGTTAATTAATGAGTAACATTGAAATGATAAAAAAATTATAAAATTTATAATTATTTTTTCAATATTTTTCAAAATATGTTTAAAATATCTTTATCTATAATAAAAAATCAAGAAAAATAAGCTCAAATTAAGACTTTCTTTTTAGCTCTATATACTTAAATTAAGTTTTTATAGAATAATAAAGTAAAAATTTTTCATATTATTAAAGAATTAGTCAAAAAGCAGGTCCAACTTTATTTACAACTATAAATTAAGTCTTAAAAATTTTGAGCAATAGGCTAAATGTATACTTAATTATAATGAAACCTTCATTTGAAAACAAAACTCAATATGTCCTATATGAATTTTGATATGGAATTCAGAAAATTCTAGTTTATACATTCAACACAAAGTAACAATTGAAATGAAGAATAATCTAAAGCTAGTTTGTAGTGAAATATATTATTAGCATTATAAATACGTAGATAATAAAACTAATTTATAGCAAAATATGTTATTTGTGCTTTTGTTTTTCATGTTACAATATTAGAATCATTAATAAAAATATATGTTTGAAAATTAGTTGTTAATAACATTTTTCATTTATATTTTCAAAAACTAAGGTAGCCTCTACAAACATAAAGTGTAATTAAAATAAAATTCAAGCAGCCCATGCGTAATAAAGTAGATAAGTACTATTACAAAGCGGTGGACTCTTAAATAATTATCAATTAAACCATATCCAAGCTAAATATATTTTAAAGTGGTATAACTATTCAAAACCAATATCTTGTGTTCTTACAAACTCAATCACTAAAATATGAAAATACGCTATTTCAATAGTAAGTTAACTATATCTTAATATTTTATTTGAAAATCAAGATTTTAAGATGTTATTAAATATTTATCACTCAATACCAAAAACACATACGAAATGATGCAATAATATATAACATCAAAACACAATATACTTATCATTTTTTGAATGATTCAATGTTGAAACATAGATTGTTTATAAAATAGCTTGGATTTTTTAATATTCATCTATATAAACATGAATTATCAACCTATTTTTAAGATGGCATGGATTTATCTTATTTTTCTATATGGATATAAATAAGCCGATTTTCAAAATATCATCTATTGCATATGTGTTAGATAGAGACAACAAAATAATAAAGACATTATTTGTACATAACTACTCAAACTTTCAATTGACTTTATACATATACATATTGATACATATAAATACAATAAAAGAAAAAGTGGAACATAATGACATCATAAAATAAAATTCTATATAGCAACATAACTCAAATCATAAATTTCTAATTTTGAACTAAATTTAAAATAAATATAATAGTCATAAATGTAGTCAACCAATATCTTAAAGGGATGCACCTCATGTATTGAAGATTTTTGTGACCTAAAATACCAATAGCATTTTTCTATGAAAAAACTACGATCTTTCTTGATAATTGCAAGTCATCCAAAAAATCTATAATCAACACCCCATATGCATCTTGTAATATATATGTGATATAAGCATTTGAAAATAATACACTTTATAAGTGTTCTAGTAATAATATGACAATTTAGAGATTTACTATTGGTAATAAAATGCTTTAAAAATTATCATCAATATTGATATAGATTAACTCATGCCAACATGCTAAAATCATATGAGTCAAAGGTAATGTGGGAATGCTAGAGAAGAATAGCAACGATGCATTTTAAAGAGGAAAAGTCTATGAGAATGTACACAATAAGACACCTAAAAAATATTGAATTCTACATTGAAGCTACTATTACGACAAAATTTTATGTGGAAGACTTAAACTTTTCTAATCAAAGTTAGATCATCATTCTTATCGCATAATTTGACCCCTTTTCATTAAGTTGATCTAGATATGATTCTAAACATAATAGTAGCAAATGTGGGAAAAGTGTATGAGAATCTACACGATAAGACACCTTATAAGTTGATCTAAATATGATTCTAAACGTAATAGTAGCAAATGTGGGAAAAGTCCATGAGAATCTACACAATACTGATGAATACAAACCAAATTATTACACTAAAGCTATTATTACATCAAAATTTTATGTGAAAGGCTTAAACTTTTCTAATCAAACTTTAGACTGTCATTCTTATTGTATACTTGTGACCCCTTTTTGTTATGATAAGTTAATCTAGATATGATTCTAAACATAATAGCAGCAAATGTGACAAAGTATGCTTTCATACCTCAATTACAACTATATTAAATGACATCTTCTATAATTAATATGTTATCATTTGATAAGATTAAATGTTATATAAATGTTTCACCAAAAAAATAGAAGTTGCATTGATAATCCCTTGATTAGATATAAGATAATTAATGAAATGGAAAGTATGTGTGTTTGTTCCAAAACAAAAGTATTTGGATTTCAAGATATATCATTTTCCCTAAAGCTCTAAGAAAGTTGCTCTTACCATGCATCCATCTGATTATATAGTGAAGTTTTCAACTTGATCATCTTAATGTTATAGATGTTTCATTCATTGAGTAATTTCATAGTTGGATATCAATCAGCATGCAAGATATGGGTCCATTAATTTATGTATGTATGTATATGTGTTTATGATTTTCTTTTTTAAAGCTCTCACAAAATATTCATATATATTTGCTACTATGTATTTACACTAAAGATGTAGTAGGGAATTGTCTAAGTGATTATTGCCTAAGTACAAATGATCTTATGAAATGTAAAAGACCACATTATTCTCATTACTACCATTTTATTCACTTTGAACTAATCGATATGTTATAAAGGGGATACTCTTTCCTTCATTGTATGTTTTCACAACTAAACTCTTCTAGTGTAACATTTGTTTATGACTGTTGCATTTCCTTATAATTGGAATACGTAGTGTGGAATTTTCTAAGCATGATCCCTTACGTAATAGTATAGGAAGACATTTCACAACTAAACTTTTCCATTGAATTCGATTGAGCTACATATGAGCAATGAAGTCCTTATAGGTAAAGCTTGTAAAGAGGTTAGGAAAGTGAAGGCATTCTTACAAAAAGAAGAAAAAGTTCATCTATCAATTTACAAAGTAAGAAAATGCATGTTCATTGTTTATGAAAAGTCTATTTTCAAAATTTAACAATTTTTAGTTGGGGATAAGATTCCATGCTCATGTTGGTAAAAAGAAGAAATAACGCCATAAACTCTCCAAATCTTTAATATTATTGCTCTCTATGTGCTAAAGGCATAAAAACTATAAGATTTATGAAAAATCAAAAAATATTGATAAGGGATCTAGATTAACATTTAGAAATATTGGAAAAATTATGATTGATATTAAAGCAGAGGAGATTTTGTTGTTAGTAAGTTAGAGGGATGATAATTGGAAGTTAGTGTTAGCTTGGTACAATTATTCACATTTATTACTTATTGAAGATTACATTTGATCAACTTGACAATTTTTAGAAAATGTATGTCAAAGTGTGTGCTTGTACATACATGCATGCACATACACGCATGTGCACGTGCATGCGCGCACACACACACAATCAAATAATAATACATATAGGAACATGATTATAATTTTATAATTTTCATTGGAGTTTTGAAGAAATAAACATACTTCTCACAAATTTATTCAATTAATATCCCAAATCTATGTACATAATATGTTAAAGATTTTTGTGACCTCAAATACCAATCATTTCTTACTATAAAGAATAAGCATTTTGATCAATATATTAGTTACTTTCTCAAAAAGTCATGATATAAAATACATATCTCCCTCTACATTTATTTCTATATGTCAATCTAATTTCTCTCCATGATCTAAAGTTTAAATGCTTACGCTTGAGTCATATAATATCCTTCTCTATGAGTTCAATGATCTTCTTAGTAAGCATCGATTAGGAAGCACTTTACATACAAATATGTAATAAAATACTTCTCTCTCTCTCTCTCTCTCTCTCTCTCTCTCTCTCTCCCTTTAATTATTTATATCTTTCTAATTTCTCTCCATCGTCTGAACATTAAATGCTTACAATTAATTAATGATGAAGATATTTTTGTGATGAGTTCAATGATCTTACAATTAAGCATGGATTGGGAAGCACTTTCCATACAAATATATAGTATTGAAGATGGAGGTATTATAATTACATAAAACAATAAAATTTTAGAATTCAACTCACTTACATATAAGCAATGAAGACCTTCCAGTTATGCCATAACCATATATCCATTACACAAAGATTCTAGCTATCTTGATAAATGTAGATATCCAAGCAAACCTAGAATTGACACCTGATTCAGTGCATTCCATAATATATTGTTCACATAATTGCTCCATAAGCATCTGGCACTAATACACTTTTAAAGTGTGCTTTTGATAGTAAGATACTTTAGAATTTTACTATTGGTAGAAAAATACTTAAAAGGTGCTATCAATGTTAAAATAGATCAGGCCTTTTCTAAGATATGTGGGAATACTTAGAAAGGAATAGCAAAAGCTTCTTCAAATCTTATCCATTACACACAACAAGGACTATCAATTTTGATAAGTTTATATCAGCATGTAAATCTTTAATCAACATCCCAATTACATTTCCATAATATATTTATGGCATGAGCATTTGCTACTAATATTGGAAATATAAAAATGCATGAGTCAAAGAGAATGAGGAAATAATTAGAAAGGAATAGCAAAAATTCTTCAAATCTTATCCATATCACAAGAAGACTGTCTTGACAATTGTTAAAACTATTCAATAAATCTACAATCAAAACCAAAGTGCCATCTATGACATAAGCATTTGGTAGTATTACACTTTGTAAGTATGCTACTAATAATATGACAATTTAGAAATGTACAATTGGTAGTAATACACTTTAAAGTTGTACCACCATTCTTGATATTGATTAAGTTATTCTCAAATTCTTATAATACAATTTTGGTCCTTCTTGTGGAGTATCTAATTAAAATTATTTACTACAATAAATTGTAAAAAATTAATGTGGAACACTTTAAGTTTTTACATAAAAATGTAGACCTTCAAATAATACTTATCATACAATTGTGAGGTTATGATAAAATATAACTAGATATGATTATGAACATGATACTAGTTAATGTGACAAAGCATGCTTTCATACTTTGACTACAAATATATTAAGTCACATATTCTATCAGTGGTACTTTATCATTTGTTAATTTCAAAAGTTACATAAATATATAATAAGAAATACAATTTTAATTTAGCAAGCATTTGATTAGATACAAGATAATAATTGAAATAAAAAGTATGTGCATATATTTCAAAGCAAAAATTTTGAGTTACATGATCTATCATCTTCACTAAAGCTTTGGGAAAATTAATCCTAGCATGCATTACCATACCCTTAGTCATCATTCGTTTTTGTGTTAGACATTTCATGTATTGAGTATTTTCATAGTTGGATACAAGCCAATAAGTAGGATATGGGTACATAAATTTGCATGTATGTACATGTGGTTGTTGTTTTCCTTTTCTTTACTCTCACATAGAATATTTACATTTAAATGGTTATTATTTATTTTCTCAATCTTGTAATATGTCGTAGGTAATTCTCTAAGCATGACTGCTACAATAATGGTATACAAAGACAAACCATTATATGGCATACAAAAAATAATGTTACTCTAGTTACTAACACTTTCTTAGTTTTTAAATTATCAACATATTGACACATGTAGTGACTATAGGAAATCATTAAGATATGAATAGAGACATAAGAGGAGTGTGAGATGACACGAGAAGATAGTGTCTTTTATTGGGAAGGGAATTAAGGGTTATACAAGGTGATTTGAGATGCTCATGTAGCCTCTCACTTCTTATCTTCGTGATCCTCTGTGTGTGTGCGTGCGTGTGCGTGCATGCTTCTCCACAACTTGATGATGAGTTTGCACTTATTGCTTGGTGTGGACCTACTCTTGAGCTACACTATGGCTAAACGAAGGTGACTCCTTCTAAAGCTCACAATCATCTCCTTGCGAGCTGGGCTCTAGTCTTAATAGGTGTTCCCCCTCACCTCCAAAATTGGTTGTGCTACTCCACTTCTATCTTGTTCAAGATCTCCTATGCTTCCTCTTCTATGGACACTCAAGTTATCTATGTTTCCTCGTAGTTCCTTGTGCTTCCATTTCTATGGCACTCTAGTTATCTATGTTTCTCCCTACTAGGTCCTTATGTTTGGTCTTCCCTAATATATTGTGCCAGCATCCCCTTTTACAATGTTGCCCTAGGCCTATCCAAGAACTCCAATGCCTTCCTTCTCCCTACCTACTTGTTATGTCTTGGAGCTCTCTACCTATGTGTCGGGTTGTAACACCTCCCTCCCATGCCCAAGGGAGGATGTGGGTATGTTTGCTATTACTAGTTTTTAGTTGCTTCTAATTAATATTTTTCTTCTATGCCTGTTGTTAGTGCCATTGTATTGCATTTTAATTTTCTAAGTCTTTTGTCGATGGTTGAGGTTTATGTGGGAACCTTGGTTCTCTTTTGTATAATATTCTAAAGGGGTTGATTATGATCGACTCTTACATTAATGTATTATATGCATGCATAATATATTGCAAATGTTTATCCCACTCTTGGTGTGATCCACGTAGGGTCTTAACATTTGTTCTAATGTCCAATTAATTCTCCTAGTCAACCCATTCATTTGTGGGTGATATGGTATTTGAATTCTATTGGACTCCCAATTGATGCATCTAGATTTCTAGCACCTTACTTTTGAATTGTTCCCGAAGTCATGATTTCCATTAGGAACTTGTGACTGTATTTGCTTTACAATCTAGGATTTCTTTAGCCTCATACCATTCGGTAAGCTATTCCATCATGAAACTTATGTTCTTATTTCCTATTAAATATTTCAAAAATGGACATGTTATGTTCCAACCCACTAAGTCAAATGGTTGTTTAACTTGTATGGCTATAAAATTTCCTATCTTGGTCTTGGATCCTTTTGTTGCTTGCATTTAATACACTATTGTAATGCATTATTTACTTGCTTTTGCATGTTGGGCCAATAGTATTTGGAGTGTAGCTTTTCTAGTACTTTAGTTATGGCAAGGTGTCAAAATAATGGAGATGCATGATAGTAGTTGATGTAATTTTCTATCAAAGCTTGTGGTATAAGCAACTTGGGTTCTTTGTCTTGCTATGTGAAGCATTCATTATCCTCAATGATGAAATGTTAATGATGTTTTTCTTTTTTTGTGGTTTGCATGTCATTTGTAATCAAGGTAAAAATAAGCTATCCCCATGATTTTTAGTTTATAAATAGGTGGGAAAATGTTTGGTTGATCAATGATAGAGTTTAGACATTTTGACAAATGTTAAGACAAAACCCTAAAATTGAACTATTTTTGGGTAAATTTTATGAAAAAATATTTAAATTCTTGTATATATATGGGGTATTTTTGAGTTTTCAAGACTAGAAAGATAACTTGGTAACCAAGAATATCCTTTTTTTTACCCTATTTGTGATACTTGATATTGTTTAATTTGCATGTTGAAATTTGTTTGTCTACTATTGGTACTTGTGTGTTTTTCACTTGAATCGTTGATAGTCCATTAGCGAGTTGATTCATTGTTCCTTTTCAATGTTGAGATTCAGCAATCACACTCACTAACAGCCTCTTTGTATGGAGCTTCAGGGCCAAGGACATGCAGGCTTACCTATCCCATATGCACAGTGGTGCCTACTGCAGTTTCCTACTTTCCTATAAAGCATTGTACTTGCTTTCTTTTCTTAATGGAATGATAGTACTCTTTTCTTATCAGTAAAGTGTCAATGTCATTGTCCACATACACAAGATTGTGTTTATGAGTCCAAGTCTCAATCTTGGAACCTAATTCACTTGTGTAACAAATTGTGTCTTTGTCTCCTCCATCATGAGTTTACTCTTCTCCTTTCATCCACCATAACTAACTGCCATGTCCTAGATCCTGCTCATTCTGACATGGTATCAGAGCCCAGACGGGCATGACACTACTCTCTCAGCTCATCTTCACCTCAGTCTAGCTCAATGTCAGCTCATGACTCCATTTTCAACTTGACCTTCATCTTGAAATGTTGTCTGCCATAGCCAGGACTACACCCTGTCTCCTTGGAGCTTCTTGATCTCCTTCCACAGTCAATATCTTGACCCGCTTTCTTTTGGAGATATCTTGCCTAGGTCAGGGTGCAACCTCCTATTACATCACAGTTCAACATTGCGTACATCAAAAGGCAGCATTGCGGAAATTCGAGCTCGCTGTAATTTCTGTGCCTGTTTCTAGTCCATACATCGATTCTCTCTCCACGCTGCATGATTTACTCTGCGACCATAGGGCTTTGTAAGCCCATGTCCTAAGCTACCTCCAGCTTGAGTTTGACGCCGGATGATCATGTTTGTGGGCTGCTGTAGCAGAAAACTCAGTCAAGCTGAAAACCCTAACTGTGGGACACCATAGCCACAAGTTTAAAAGCTTAATCTTTTACTTCATTTTCACACTCCTGCCACTAAACCGAGCTAAAGCCTACTAAATGTGAAGTTCCCAGCATCAAATCAAGGAGGGGAAGATTTGGATTTTGAAGATCTTGAAGAATTTTGCAAATTTGGAAGACTCAAGGAAGAAGACACAAACATAGTGTCCATTGACACTCATCTAGTGCTCTTAGCACTTGTGTCTTGTGACACAACCAACTCTTCTGCTCTGCTGAAATCTGAGAAACGTGCTGATTTGTTGTTGCTTCAACCATCCAACATGGGAAAAGACTCTCCAAATGCTCGGTTCAAGGGAGTCGGGTTTCACACCTGGCAAACCCGCATCAAGCTCATTTTGATGAAGAAGGGTCTTTGGGCCATTACCAATGGCAAAGAGAAGAAACCTTGGGATGCGGACCTTTCAGTTACTTGGCAGAAGAATGATGACAAGGCACAAGCCATCATTAAACTGGAATTGGATGACAGCTACATCCATCATGTGGATGCTTGTGACATGTCCCATGACACTTGGGACAAACTTGATACCTTATTTGGTGCACAGTCAAAGTCGTCTAAGTATGGTCTATTGATTGAATTTTTCCGACTTGATATGAAGCCTCATACATCCCTGGCATCCCATCTGAACTACATGGAAAGCCTGCTTACTCAACTTGCAGGGATAAAGCTAAAAATGGATGAAGATGTTTGTATTGGTGTCTTGTTAAAAAGTTTGCCTCCTGCCTATGATAATGTATCAACCACTCTAACCAATATGCCCGATCCTCAACCTGTTGATATTAAAGCCTCTCTGCTAGAGGAAGAAAAGAAACTTAAAAGCAAAGAAGAGCCTAGCACTTCAAAGGATAAACAAATGTTATATGTAAACAACAGATACAAAGGCAAAAAGGAACCGCTCTTCTGTGACTTCTGCAAAAGGACCGAACACACTGAGAAGTTCTGTCATGCTAGGAAGAGGTCTCAAAAGGCCTATCTTGTTGTGAAAGAAGAAGAAGACCATGGACCAAAAGATGAAGATGAAGATGAAGATCACCAGGATCGGAAGGACAAGTCTCATCAGTCCTTCTACTCTCATTACTTTGATAGATTGTTTTAAAAGCCTTGTATTTCCTTGCCCTAATGCTTCCTACCATAAGCTTTGTAAACTCCTCATGTAACTTGGCATTACAGTCCCTGTACACTTTGTGAGGCCCCTGTTACAGCCTCTAGATGTCCATCATGTTTTGGTGTCTACTCTTAGCCTTTTCTGCGACAGCCTCTGATGTCTACCATGTTTGTGGTGTGCCCACACTTTGCAGGTGGTTCTCATTACAGCCTCTACACACTTTGTGCCTTTCTAGTTGTGATTAAAGAGGGGTGTTGAGATTTAGCAATCACACTCACTAACAGCCTCTTTGGAGCTTTAGGGCCAAGGACATGCATACTTACCTATCCCATATGCATAGTGGTGCCTACTGCAGTTTCCTACTTTCTTATAAAGCATTGTACTTGCTTTCTTTTCTTAATGGAATGATAGTACTCTTTTCTTATCAGTAAAGTGTCAGTGTCATTGTCCACATACACAAGATTGTGTTTATGAGTCCAAGTCTCAATCTTGTAACCTAATTCACTTGTGTAACAAACTGTGTCTTTGTCTCCTCCATCATGAGTTTACTCTTCTCCTTTCATCCACCATAACTAACTGCCATGTCCTAGATCATGCTCATTCTGACATTCAATATAGCAATGTGTATGATATTCTTAGTGTCAGAATTTCCATCTCAAAAGCTATCCTATTGGGTATTTTTTTCGATCAAGCAGACCAAAGGTTGATGATTTGTCTTCACCATTGTTTGGCAACCATGAACATATGGATGGAGTTTTATTAGGGCCCATGCAATTGTTAGATGTTCATTTTTTATTCTAGAGTATTTTGCCTCTAACTTTGTTAAACTGTGCCTAATGAATGAAATAGATTGCAATTGTCTTTTCTTGTTTTCTTGTAATAACACGTCTCCTAATCCTTGATTTTCTACATTTGGTTATATTATAAGTGGCTTTTGGAAATTTGGGTACCTCAATGCCATTGAATCATTCAATTATTGCTTTAGCTTTTCAAAACTTTCTTCACATTCCTTTCATCCACATAAATTTCATGTCCTTTTCTAATAATTCATCAAATGGATGTGTGATATTTGCAAGGTGAGGTGTACATCTTGTGGAAAATGAAATTATTCCAAGAAAAGTTTGTGCTTGCTTAGGGTTCTTCAATGTCATATATTGTTTAATTGCCATCATCTTTGTAGAGGTCCATTTGGATTCTTGATGTTGAGATTATAAATCCTAAGAATTTCAACTTTGTTGCACTCCATTTGGATTCTTCATGTTGAGATTATAAATCCTCAGATTTTCAAGTTTGTTGCACCCCATTCAATGCCATGTATTATTTAATTGCCATGATCTCTGTAGAAATTGATTTGGATTCTTGATGTTGAGATTATAAATCCTAAGAATTTCAACTCTGTTGCACTCCAATTAGATTCTTCATGTTGAGATTATAAATCCTCAAAATCTCAAGTTTATCGCACCCCATTCAATGCCATGTATCGTTTAGTTTCCATGATCTTTGTAAGGGTCAATTTGCATTCTTGATATTGAGATTATAAATTCCAAGAATTTCAACTCTATCGCACCCCATTTATATTTCTTAGAAGTTAGACTTTGATGTTCTCTCGAGGACTTTTATGAAAGCACTTCTCTATATTCTTCCCATGTTTCCAAGAGTATTACAATGATGTTTAGGTAGACAAGTATCTCTTACCTTCATATGAGGGAGAAAGAGAGAGTGAGAGGTCTGTTTGAGCAAAGGACCAAATCAAAGCAACTCTACTTCTTATTCTTACATTTCTTCTTCTTCTCCATCTTTCTCTTTCAAGATTGGTGCGCCTGATGGTGGATACAAAGTGACAGAATTAAATTGTGTTGCTTAGGTCATGGAACCATCTTCAAGCCTTCATACGATTCACACAACTACAATACAAAAAAGTAAGTTGAACTATGCATCCTTAGCTAGAGCAATGTTGAGAAGGCAAAGTAAGATTATTACCAAAGTGAATTGTAGCTTTTGAAAGAATAGAAATGTATCCAAAGTTCCAAGAGTTGTGTGTTTGGCTCAACATTTTGGTTTTGTTACCAAGACCAAGGATGGTGCAACCGCTAAGGTTCTCACACTCCTACAATGTGAAAAGTAATATCATAGGATTGTGATGAGGGTTTGAAAATACCCTTGGATCATAGAGCTTTTCTATGCAAGACATTGATCTCAATTTATAGTGTGGTTTGTATTGCCTAGTGCTTCGCTCTTTACTTTAGACATTTGGTATTTGATATTTGGTATTACATGCCATTGCTTCTCATAGGATTGTGTTGTGTTTGTACTGCCTCTGCACTTCACAGCTTGTTTCTCGCACAATTGGTGGTGTGCCATTCGTGCAATGTGCAGTGATGGCTAAACAGGTCATGCTATCATCTAAGTGTGGCAGCTAACTAGGTCATGCTGCTTTCATGGGTGGCAATATCACAAACAAGATAGCTGCCTTTCTTTTCACTTCACTCAATGGTAGTATATCATTTCTTAGGCTTGTTGTGTAGGTGATGTTTTGATTGCCCTGACAGCTGGCATTTTTCACTTAGGTAGTAGGCGTTAGTGAAGCATCTGGCCACATTGCAAGGATGGCGTTGACATGTTCATCTCCAACTACAGAAAGTTTTGGGCTTAAACAATTATAGGCTTCCTTACGCACCCATTCACACTCACACACACACACACACACACACACACACACACACACACACTCACGTGTGCACACATCCCATGCACCCCATTCACACCCAAACCCTTACACACACATCAAACAAATCCTAAACATGTGGCCTGCTCCATCAGAACATGTGTTCTACTTCCTCTTTGAAGTGTGCTTGGCTTCTTGAAGCCATCCAAGTAACTTCTTCTCCACTGATTTATCCGGCCAAGTGGGCCATGGCGCTTGTCTGTGGTGCTTGCAAGTCCTCCTTTGGAGTACGAATTGAGAGGCAGGAGGCTGATGTTGGGTGAGAAAACCCTTGTCAGATTCAAGTTCCCCAAGTCGCAACTCACAACTGAGCCATTGCTGGTGCAGTGAACACGTTGCCAGTGACAGTGGCTGGAGCTGCTGGTATCCCAGTGTTTTGATCCTCCTTTGAGGCCTTTCCCAATGATGAGCATTGTAGATTCATCAGGAGGAAGGGCGGCCACCATAACCAGAACCAACAGCCAGCACCAGGCGCTGATAAATCCTAACCATCTGAGAGCCATAATTTGAGCTCTGTTTTAAGGAGGAAAGAAACAGAGCATAAATGTGTGTTGCACCAATGGACCAGATGTGCATCAGCAGTGGATAGCTGACCAAAGCCAGCATGCAGTTAAGCATTGGTTTGAACCTTCCACAATTGTGACCGCTCCTCACCTTCTTTTACACATCACACTCCTTGGAGATCTTTGGCAACCTAAAAGTCAGCTTTTTCTCAGTCCAGTTGTGGAACAGTGGCCTCAGCAATAGCAGCAAGAATAGGGCTCCATAGAGTCTGCTCATCTGCCATCGGAGCAGCTTTCTTTGGCAAGCTCCTCACCTGCTTCTCCTTGCTTGACGTGTTGACAGAGGAGATGACGATCTTTCTCTCTAATCTGTCTCTTCATCCTTGTAGCTTTAGTAGTGGGCGAACGGAATCATTGAAGGATGTAAAATAAATGCTTGTAAGAAAAAGAGTGACTAATTTAGTCATGTGGTAAAGATCTAAGTTCCTTTGAAGTGCAATTACAACTGGTTGCAATATAGTTGTAGGGGGTAACTATAGTCTAACTAGTGATCTGTTACATTTATGACTCCACAGAATAATAAATGACTTTTAAATTCCATGGCACTAGGAATGTAATTACTTCACAATCTTTCTAATCAAGCTTCCATAGAATTTCATATAATAGCTTTCAATCAAGCTTCAATAAAAATATATATGACACATGCACAACATGGTTGTAAAATCTATCAAGACCATGTTGACAACAAATTAATGGACTTTTACATCATGATGATAGACATTCAGCTTATAAAGCTCATCCAAAAGCAAATATGAGCATTCTTGTGTATATATAGAAGGTTTAAAAATCATGTTTGAACCTTGCTTACTGACCCACTGGAGTGAATTTTAATGAAACACTATTTACACAATGCCTTTCATTTGTAGGCGTTGGATAGCCTTCACCCTTAAAAACATGACCTAGATGTCCCCCACAAGCAGCACAAGTAATCTCTATGCGTCGTCCATCTGCATCCACCTGCAAACACAAGCAGGGAACATGTCCCAACTTTGAGATTCAGTGAGGCAGCTGCAATCTCTCTCTCTCTCTCTCTCTCTCTCTCTCACATTTATACACACATATACCAGAATAAAGTCAAAGACCAAGCAGGTTGCACCTCATATGAGCAGGTGCCAATCCTAAAAAGACACGACCTAAGGGATTTCACGCACTTCTAACCAGAAATGAACTTGCAGCGCAATTAGGTGCCATGCCAGAATAATGTTGGAACACCAAGCAGATGTGCATCTACTTCACAAACAAACAACTGCGTGAACTCTCATCTCTCATGATATATATGAGACTACAATATGACTAGACCTATTTGCACAAAACAAAGTTACTAATTGTAACTTATTAAGCGTTTGACAACTAATATGATCCAACATCATGGGACTATTTGGTGGTTCAGATAGATTTACTTCATTTCCAATGGGAAATCTTAAGCGGGAAAGGAAGAATAGTAATGGATCAACTAGGTGGACCCTGAACAGATTTTCAAGTGTCCCCAGTTACCAATTGCTTGCACTGACAGTGATTCAACAGATAAGCATTCTGCAAGTGCAGCATGCCATGCTTGCGTGAAGCCCAACACCTATAGCCAGGCATACTAACCTGCAGGTGGATAATACAAGCAGGATAGGGATTTATACAACTTCAACAACCATTTTGCATGACATAGCATCCTCACCCATTCACATTACAACTGTGTTCCAATCCTTCCTATTCAACTTACCTTCCTTCTATTGATTATCAATTATCCAACTCAAATGTGATTATCAACGATCCAACTCAAATGTAGGAAGAGGACATGTTTGTATGGCCACCATTTTGACGAAAAAAGCTGATCATCACCAATGTCCCATCCCATGACCCGTAACAGTTTAAGCCACCAAGTGAAATCATCTAGGATCGGCAGTAGAAATTGTGAAGGGTTCACCTTGACTAATGTTCAGTTGATCATCATTTTAACAGATGGCTGAAAAAAATAAATACTTGAAATAATTGAACTATATAGTTTCATTAACATAGGACTTAACATGCTAGGGCAGTAATGGGCATACATTCTGATTGATAGCTCCAGGTAGGCCCTCAAAAAATGCTGGCCAGCCACAACCAGAGTCAAACTTGGTGGTGGACTTATATAGGGGGGTTCCACATCCTGCACATTCATATATGCCCTCTTCATAGACCTTATTATATTTGCCAGTCCCTGCCCACCTGTTAAAATTTCAAATAAAATGTGTACTGATTAGCCAACAGCAAATACAGTCCAATAATTAAAAGCCATCCAGAGAACAGACTTCCAGGGGAAACAGAGTAGAAAATCCAATAATATTGCTGAATAATTTACATATTATGTACTATCATTCTTTGTGAGAGAGCACAACTCATCCTAGCAGTCCACTCTGAGAAGAATTTCCTGTAGCCAGTTTACAAAGGTGAGCTTCATTGTGAGTAATCAACAGTGCAACTTATTAATGAAGCAGAATACAGAGTGGCATACTGATGTATTTCAAAAAAGCAATGCACTGATTACAAGCTCATGCAAGGGATAATTATGCACTATCTAGTGTCTTTCACTGAACCCCCTCCCCAATCTCAGGGACGTTGCAATTATACAGTTCATCAGAGGGATTGGATTTAGGTCTGTAGCATGGAAAGGTGGAAACTCGTATTTGTTAGCAGACATGTGTCTTGTATGGTCATCTCCTGCCTGTGAGCCTCAATCTGAGTCATACGAGGACATTAGGAGCTCTAGCACAATCTTTGCCTGTAAGTTTCTCTCTCCTAGGAATTTTAGGTGGAGGTCCTTCCTGTGTATGGCATTTTCTCATCCCATGTGCTGCCCAAGATGGACAGCAACATTCTGCAGCCTGTTTCTGTGTTCCAGGCAGACATTAGAGCCACATGGCAGGATGAACACCTCATGGGCGGGCCAACCTGGGTGGCACTTTTTCTACCTGGCAGGAGCATTTTGACCAGTCCAACCTGCGTTAAATGCAAGTGGCCAGCTATTTATCACAGCCCCCCACTCCACCATCTAGTGCATCATTTTTCCAGCCTCCCTCATCATTATTGCATCCATCTCCTACCTTTGTCTAGCCCCCTCACTAATGCTCCAAGCTGGGAATAGTGGCTGACAGATTGCATCCTTGTACCGCCGAGTCCAGCCAGTTTTGTTCCTGTGATGCCACTGTTTCTCATCTCCATTTTCTCTTCTCACTCATTGATCTTAGTCAATGAATAACAGTAACGCTAGGATTGTTATCAAAGGGTGAAGTAGATCCACAGGACTTCTTACTCAGAGTATCTAATCAAGTGGAAGTAATGTCTCAAGGCTTGATGCTACTTGGGAGCAGTAAGGTCACTTAAGAGTCATTTTCCTAGTTTATTACTGAGGATGTTCTTGACAGTTGAGGAAAACAATAAAACATAAGCAGGAAAGTGTTATGTCCCCAGATATCAAAATGGGAAGCTGCAGAGTCTGGCCGGGGTGGGTCGATGGGTGTGAATGCACCCTAAGGCTAGAGAGGTACACGGGTAATGCAATGTGGACATGCTCTAAAGGCTCGAAAAAGTAAGGAGTCCTATAAATAGGACCTTGGGCTCATTCATGAGATGTTTTGTATGATCACCACACTTGCACTAGAGACCTTGCAGTGCTTGCCCATACTCCCAATGTGGGGTGTGGGCCGGTGCATGGCATGCCCATCCTTGAAGTCAGAAGCAATGCCAACGCAATTGCAGGAACCTGGGTTCAGGTGAGAGCCTGTAATAGGCTCTATGGCTGGGAGATGAGTCAGGTGTCAGTGCTTGTCAGTACTTATGTTTGTTCTTTGTGCTTGTATGGCTCATGTCATGTCATTTGTGCAGTATGGATTGCAGTCACACCAGGGACTCTTGACCTTTGCTTATAAGTTCAAGGTATGAGGCCCTAGGGGAATTCTAAGTCCACACCGCCCAATGCTTCTGCTCTAAAACCATCAAAGCCTAGCACTAGTAAGACCCAATCAAGTCAATCCATCTTCACAATTGGTTAGAGGAGCCAAAGACTGCAAATCCCCATCTCCATTGATTGCAAATCGAAAAGCTAAAGAAGGCGAGGTGAGACTCTGATTACCAAAAGCACCAAAGGTTTTAGTTTTACCACAACCTCAGACATCAAAATTAGAAGCGTGTAGCCTTACCTGCTGACAAGCCCACGGCTACACTTGGTGTCCCCTCAACTACTTTGGCAGCTGAACACATTCATTCGAGGGGCTCATCTAGATCTCCCCTTTCAGTATTGACTATGTTTGAATGAATCTATGTGGAGATAGTCAAATAGATGTCAGACAACCCCTATTGACTTACAAGTTGTCAGCAGCTTTTTGAAGCCTGGGAAAAGATTGGTGGATTCCCCTACTTCGGTTCCCCTAGATAAGCAATCTACTTATAGTTTTGTATGTGAAAAGGCATGCTTTGGGACTTCTTCCAAAGCAAGTGGGAGAATAGAGTATTGCAAGTATAGCCTTTTAAGTACAACAAGCTTCTAAAGGATAGTTATTGGAACACTCAAAATTCATACAGGAGGTTACATGGATCATGCAGCTTTTTACTTGCCTCAACAGCCCCTTTTTGATATTTTGCTTGGAATGGCTGGTTTGAGATTGATCCTCATGATCCTCACAATGCATTCAAAGGAAAAAGAACTCAGCCATTGGGATAGAATGATAAAATTGGAATCCGCATTCAAATTGCTATAGCAATGATAAATAAAATTGTTTGTCCATACTTGTACTTTTGAGACAAAATAACATTTTAAAAATTTTGGAAGCAACTTGTGGTTGAAACCAGAGAAGAATATAATTTAGAAACGATATATGTAAGAAGATTCATAAAAGTTATTTCATATTAACTAGCCTACCAGGATTAGTGACCTGCTGGAAAAAGGCTTGTTAAGGCTTAGTCCTTCATCATCTCTGCTTGCTACTTATATAGGACCAAACAAAAAGACGAAACCTTTAGAATGTGTAGACTAGAGAGCTTTCAGCAGTATTAGTATTAAGAATTAGACATCCAAGTCCTAAAAGTGACAATACATTGGATAGGACTTTGTGCATCTTGTGCTATCAATAGAACAAACACTAAGAGTGGATGACATTAAATTGAAACTATACCTAGCATATATGCCAAATAACATTTGAAACCACTTTTGGACTTCGCGGTGTTGAGTCGTGCTTGAAGCACCTTGATCAATCACTCAGCCCTCACCCACAACCTTGTCCCTCATTGTGCCTCTGGCTTGTCATGTAAAGAGTCCCTTTTGTGAACATGAACTTTCGGGTGCCTTCTATGAATTCTTTTTTGCCTTTTAAGTGTCCTTGTGAACTTTCTTGTGCGTGTTAAGCAGCTCACGTCGCAATGGCCTGTGGCAAGTCTACAGCCTTGCAGGTGCCTTCTACGGGCCATGGGGATGCTTGGCAAGGTATTCCAAGGGCTGGACCATTACACTCAAAAGTTTCTGCCTCTTCATTTACAAATGCTCCAACAAAGTGCCTTTTGGCAAACAAATGCTCCAACAATTTCCAACAGAAATAATAGAACAAATTTTCAGAGATCAGAATGTTCTTTGCTGCAATCTAAGGGGGTTTCTCTCTAGGATGAGCTGTGACATGGGATCTACTAGTAACAGGGCCGCTTGATCTGTATCACCATCTATTAAGATGCTCCATTCGAGGTACTCAGAGAGCTGGAAAACCCACTCCCCTACAAGCTTCATGATGGATTCGATGCTGTCTTCGTCCAAATTTGCCTTAGAAAAATATGTAAAAGCATTCACTAAATGTGCTTTTTTGAACGCCAACGGTCCTTACATGAATGGCCTCCAACAGGGTATGGGCATCAATCTCGCATAGATTGTGGCCCTTTCAATCAAGACCTAACCAGGCTTCCATGCCAAGCTTACGGGGTTTGACCCTTAGTTAACTAGCGGCAAATAGGACGAGATAAATGCATGGCTGATCGATCACATTTCTATTAAAAGAAAAGAAAGATGAAGAAATACATATGCAGGATAGACCAAGGGTCATCAATCAACTTGAGCTCCTGTTCGCATTCGTCAAACCTTACTCTGAGCATTAATCTATGGGTGAGTAAAAAGCTAAGGTGAAATTAGGGGCAGAAAGGACACAGGAATCTTACTCGGTGCCCTTCTGGCGGAGGATCCGGAACTGCTCAGGAGAGAGGATGGCACGCCATTCTTGCTCGCTTTTGTGCACCTTCAGACCTGAGCCTGCATCGGACGCCATGGCGCGGGGGAAGGCCAAGCGGCAAGGCACAAGGGGGCGGGTAGTTGGCTTCTTCGTCGTCTGCAGCGATAAGGAGGGTTGGTCTACGACGCGACAACAGCAACGCTGATGAAAAAGGAGAGACGCTCGGATTGCCATGTCCAGTAAGCTTATTGTTTATTATTATTATTAGCTGGCTTCTTATTATTGCTGTTTTTAAAGTTAAATATACGTTTATATTATAACAGGACGGCAACGAGCCGAAGACTTCCTTCGAGGCATCAATCGTGTTTTGGCTTACTTGGGGTTACCAATCGTTTTTTGGCCGACTCCTTTTCCTTATGGTGATTTTGTGACCGTCTATGTTCCAAGGGCTGTGGCTTCCACCTGGTGGTAGTGGGGGAAGGGAACCCACTCCCCCCCCCCCCCCCCATACAATCTCACCTTGTGTGAATTGGGAGGGAATGGGTTTTGGTAAGCCCTGAGAAGTCCGGGCAAACCCTTGCGAAAAGCTTGGCTCGAACGTACGGTTTGCAAGGTTAGGGAGTAAACGCAATTTTAATTGGTTAATTCAATCGCACGTTCGCTTCGTTACCAATTGCAATCCTAGAATCTAACATAATGTCAATCATCGTTTTGTCTTTCTCTATGTGCATAAATGCATGGGCCATGCGTGCAACCACAAGGCAGGAAGAAATAACGAGTAACACCACTGCCCCCATTAGCACGAGGTGCGATGCAACTCTAAGGCTAGTTACATACATGTCAAGATGATAGGAGTGTTGGGCTAAGGTGGTCTATGTATGCTTACTCTGAAAGTTGTCCATGCCAGGAAAAGATTACCAACATGTCCTTCGTGCCCAAACCTTTTGCACTCCCCAGTGTTCACAAAAAATCGAGGTTTAATGTAAAAGATTACCTCCATGTCCTTCACACCCAAAAATTTTCCACTCCTTTTAAAGTCTACAAAAAAAAAGGTCTAGTGAATTTCTAAAGGAGCTAAAAATTACTTGCATGTAAGAGAAAATTTAAAAACTAAATGAAAATATTAATCAAATGTAAATATTTGGAATTGATACTATATGCACAAAATATATTTGAAGGATATGTAGCACAATTTACTTACGTGTAAGAGAAAATTTAAAAACTAAATGAAGTATCAAATACAAATATTTGGAATTGATAATATGTGCACAAATGATATTTGAAAGATATGTAAGAGAAATTTTAAAAACTAAATGAAAATATTGACCAAATACAAATATTTGGAATTGATAATATATGCATAAAAGATATTTGAATGATATATAGCATAATTACAACTAGTGTTTATTGCGTGCTTCATGCACATAAAACACTAGGCCCCATTGTGGCTTCGCTACTATGAAGCGGCATTGTGAGGGAAGCGAAATTCCCATGCTTCACACACATGGAACACTTAAGCACTTCGTGGCAGCTCCCTGTGATCCAAATCTTTTTACTCTCTCTCTCTCTCTCTCTCTCTCTCTCTCTCTCTCTCTCTCTCTCTCTCTCCCCCCCCAATGATGTGTTGTCCCTACCTGCTACTGCTATCTCTCGGCCTCCCGCCTTTGCTACCACCTCCTAATATGCTATCATCATTTGCATTTGGTGCTACTTTGTCTACCTCTTGTTCACTTGTTGCCTTGCGCAATTGCCTCCTATGCCACCCATTCCTTGTCCACAGTGCTACCCGCTTGCCCAACTCCTACGCATCCCACTCCTCGTCCTACGAGTTGCATGTCCCGTCTCCTATGCCACCAAACACTCGTGCCCCCTTGCCACCATTGCAACATGCTTCCTTCCATACTTGCCATTGGAGCCATCACTCTAGCCCGCCAAAGCCTAGCTATCTGTCATTGTAGCATGCTTGTCTAGCACTATCCCTACATCCTACCATTTTGTTACTATGTGTGTGTGATATATATATATATATATATATATATATTCACACCCACCTCCCATACTTGTTGCTCAGTGTACTAGAGCCTATATGTTTATCATTGTAGCTTACTTGCCTATCGTTGTAGCCCATTGCCGCACTCTGCCATTTCGTGACATGCTGAGAGAGAGAGAGAGAGAGTGTGTGTGTGTGTGTGTGTGTGTGAATGAGAGGAAAATTTTTGAGAGAGAGCGCGAGCAAGAGGAGAAAAAGAAGAAGGGGGAAGAGAAAGAGATGAAAAAAATTGTGGAGAGATTGGTGTAAATGGCATTTTCCTCTTCCCCCACATGTTATTGAAGCTAGGGAACATAATTATTCTCTCCATCTTGTTTTTCCTCTTTGAGCTCCGTGTGTGTGCATATGCCCTTTGCCCATTCTCTCTCTCTCTCTCTCTCTCTCTCTCTCTCTCTCTCTCTCTCTCTCTCTCTCTCTCTCTCTCTCTCTCTTGCCCTCTTTCCCCTCTCTCTCTCTTTCCTTTCTCTCTCTAAATCCCTGCCCTAATTTTTCCCATACTTTCTCTCTAGATTTTTTAAATTGAAGGTTAGTTTTCTCTCTCTCTCTCTCTCTCTCTCTCTCTCTCTCTCTCTCTCTCTCTCTCTCTCTCTCTCTCTCTCTCTCTCTCTCTCTCTCTCTCTCTCTCTCTCTCTCTCTCTAGGGCACATGAGAGATGTCGGCAGGGTTCAAAATGCATATGCATGTTCGTGGTCTAACGTGGCGGCCCCTTTTCCTTACTGCTCACTCACTTTTTCCAAGGGAATTGACCCCCCAATTGTGGAAATTGACGAGCAAATTGTTCCCTCTTACCTGCAATTGTGGCATCCCCTCCACTGCCAATCAATGATAAAATTGGCATTCTCATGGTTTGCTTGTTTTTTTGTATCCTACATTACCATAGCCAACTACTTCTACTCCAATTCTTCTAAGCTTCATGGCCAAGTACATCAACATATTCAACAATTGTTGTTCACCTTCACCTCTAGTATTTATTTTGCATTTTTTTTGTAACTACCTATAAACTTGTGATTATTGCCAATCGTTCTCTACATATGAAATCGTGGATATTTTTATCTATGTATTTTTCAACAATTATTCTCTTGTAATGGGCGAGATACACAAGAACTAGGGGTTAGATACCCAATCACAATGACTGGTGTATATGAGATGTAAGAGACCCAGTTTAGAGCATTAAGAATCAAGAACTGACTCTTCACCTTCTCCTTCAGCTTCCATGGCTTCCTTCCTCCTCCCCCTTTTCTTTCTCTCTCCTTTTCTAATGTTTCTCTATCTTCTTCTTCCTCTTTCTTTCTCTTTTGCCCATACTCCTCTCTCCTCTGAGTCTCATTCATTACTTGTGGTATCAGAGTTTTAGGTTTTGATCCTTTTCCCCTTTCCTCTTTCTCTATTTAGTCTCCTTTTCAAATCTAAAAACCCTAGTTATTTAGGCAGCAAGTACAAGTACAAAAAGAGTACTACATTTAGTGATAGCTTTCTTGAAACAAGCGGGAGCTATGGCTAGAGCCTCCAACATATCTAGAGGTAAAATGGTTCACTTAGCAAGTCATCACTCTTTTTCATGCAACTTTTAGGGATTCTAGGACAAAGTTGGGGGCTCAAGAGTTAGAGGAGGGCAATCTCAGTTACTTTTTGCTCCAACTCTTTTATCTTTCTTTCCTTGCAAGCTACCATGGTTTATAGGCCCAAGAACTCCCAAGATCTTCACTACCACTTCTCGAAGACATCAACTAGCACCCGAACTTGATCCCTTACATCCCAAGCAACCCAAAGAACACCATAGCTGTGGAGGTTTTCCCTAAGAGCTCCTTAGGAACCAACTGACAATTTGCAGTGCAAATTGCATTGAGCAAGCTGGCCCTCTCCTACTCAGCCTCAACTTCCACCACCACTCCAGGAGCTCCCCAAGGCATCAAGCAACTACTCCCCTTCACTTGATTAAGATCTTGGCCTTCCTTCTTCAGCATCTAAGATCTCACAAGCTGAAAACCCTAGTGCATAGTAGTGAATTTTTTTGGGCAACCATTGAAGCTCAACTTGAGCTCTCAAATCAATCCACACCCTCTTCAATCTCAACCCCTAAGATCCCCTTCAACCACTCTTTGCCTCATTCACTCAAATTGAAGATAGGGAGCTCAATATGCAAAGAATTCTTATGGGAAGCGATGAAAGCTCCACTTGAAGCTTTCAATTCTTGAAGAGCAAGCTCAAGATCCATTAGGGGAGCCCCCACCATAAGAGAAAACATCAAGCTCTTAAAGATTGTACCCATTGGAGTGCTTGGCTTACTTGAGCTAACTAAATGGAGAACTCGGATCATTGCAAGATCAACCTTCACCCATCTACTTTAAGAGGTATGTTAATTCAATCTTAAACTCTCCTTTTAATCCATTTACTGAGCTTAGTTCTTTTGTTCGAGAGATTAAGGATGCATATTGCCCACACTGAAGAATCCTTCATTGAATGCATGCTATCCATATGGAATCAATAGCCTAATTGCTTCCCAATTGCTTTCCAATGCATCATGTTGACTATTTTTCATTCATTATTGCTGACTCTGGCACTTACCTGATCATGTATGTGTTGAATTGATCCCAAGTGGATAATAAGCTATTGTAAAAGGGTAAGTGGTAGCCAATGAGTCACTGGACCGCTAAGGTAAGCCTCACCTAAGCTCTTGTTCAATCTTTGCATCTCATGATAAAGAAATTTGCCCCCGTCGTCGCAAAAAGCGTCGTTATTGGTGATGCCATAGAACAGTCGGTATTACCGTCGTTATTAGCATCGCTATTTGCAACGCTAATACCGACGCAAATAACGACGTTGATAACAATGCTTTGCGACTCTAATAATGAAGCCAATAACGACGCATGCAGGTAAATTGCGATGCTAATAGCGGTGGTAACATGGAAAAAAAAATTGAAGCACTATGTGCTTTATTTGGGCCATACAAAATAGTTTTTGCACTCTGTACAATGCTCGTGTAAATAAAGACAAAGTGTACTTAAATCATAACACTGATACATGAAATAAATACATGATCGCATAATGAAAGCGACTGGTACAATCATGGCAAGATATCACTACTACATAGAAAATATGTACATAGATCAAGCGACCAAAAAAGAAGGGTGTGTGAGCTCCAGGATTCCAAGGGCGAGCTATACATCCTCACCATCCGAAAGCTCGTCCCACCGCAAAGGAGCATCGAACGGACTCTGCAAAAAAAGAAACAACTATACATCAGTCCACCATACAATAATGCATTCTAATTAAACATGGTAACTATGGACAAGAAAGATGAGTGACTTACAGGGCTGCCGCATCTATACAATCGATCGATCAATGCAGTGAGACCGTGCCTTTGCATATCGAGTCTCAAGGCCGGTCGGATCGCAATTTGTAATGGAGTGTTGCAAAGGAAACAAAATACTAACTGTTAGAAATATGATTGTCAATACAAAGGATATTGCAAAAAAATAAGCAAGCAAAATAAAAGAAAAACTTACAAAGTTCTCTAGATATGTCATGTGGCCACCACTTCCAAGATGATGGACCACTCCGGCCTCTAGTTGTGCCCTTGCTGCCTCGCGCTGCTGACTCCAACGTCCTGGAGAATCTGTAGCCTCCTACCTTAGTCAGCGCCAGTTATCCGCGTCTAGCCACTCGGGCTTTGCAGCCCCACTCTTGAGTGCCTTGCATGCGTCTGATCGTCTGTGTGACATATATGCACACATGGACTCCATCATCTAGCCCGTAGAAAACCTATCTGCTTTGGCTGGAACCGGAAACTCCTCATGCAAGGATGCTACTATGTAGTTCTTGCTCCCCTCCGGTATGTTTTTCCAATGATCTAAGACGTTGTGTCGAAAAACTTGTTGGCACAACTCTCTCATGCGAGCCATCACCCTCCTCCCCTCATCATTCATGATGATGGCTCCTGACCTGTCATCGACAAGATAGGCATACCCCTCTAGGGTATGCCTAAGATGGGTCCTCTCCCACTTGTGACCACGCTCCTGGGCATATCCAGGAGACCCCTGTACATCTGGTGTACCAATCGGGGTAGTATCTATCGGTGTAGCACCCATAGGGGTGCCACCTGCAGACGGCTCAAAGTAACTGGAGTAGACATCCCCACAATGTGACAAATCCTGGAGGTGACTCAACTCTAGCAGAACGACGAGATGGAGACATTGCGTCCGTGCCTCCACAGCAACCACCTGAGCCACACTCTCCAGAACCGTCATGAGAGCGAGGAGTAATACCTGTATCACGAGTTGACCGTGGGCTCACTGCCTCCGAATCTTTGCAGCATCCCCTTGACCCTGAAGCACTCCCTCCCTCTGGCCCAAGTTTGGAGCGTTGACCTCGTTTGCTTAAAGTTGAAGTATCTGATCGCGCTGAAGTAGATCTAATAGAGCGGCTTGGCGATGTCCGAGACAGCTCCTGGTCCGCCATGTCTCTGAATCTCGCCATTTGATCTAGAGACATGCGCGTGAAGATATCTTGCAACTCCTCATTGCTCATCCCTCGACTCATCCTGATGATCTAAGTATCCACAAAGGTCACCTGCACAGACAAAAAATGATGTTAGCATAATCAATTTAAATCATACAAAGCACGGTAATATAAATCTTAAAAAAATGATCTCACTTAAAATGCATATCTTATGTACCCTTATAAGCGATTAGTCAACGAATTGAGTAAGTGGATGCTCTAAGTATGAAGTATCCTATGGTCCCATGTCAGTCTCCTGACATAACTCGGCATAAACTGGAAGGTCAATAGACATGTCACCACAAAAGGATGAGTCCACGTCGTTCTCAAAGAATTCTTGGACTCCTGTATTTCCATCATTGTTACCCGATTTTGACACAAATGTTTTTAATGATAGTGTCGAAAAGAAATTAACGAAGCGTACGTACAAGGTACCTGAACAACTCGGTCACACTCGTGTCACTCCACCTATATTTTGCTTGCACACTTAGGAGTGCAAGAAGTGTCTTCAGGCGAGATACTCGGCACCCATCATATAATGGTATGGATGCTTCCTCTCTAACACTATAAGATATAGGCCTTATACCGACGTTAAAAGCGACGAAAATGTAAATAACAAATTTTGCACCCGTCGTCGCAAAAAGCGTCATTATTGACGACGACATAGAACAGTCGGTATTAGCATCGTTATCAGTGTCGCGATGCTGATAACGATGCTTCGCGACGCTAATAACGACGCAAATAATGACACGTTCAGGTAAATTTGTGATGCTAATAACGACGGTAACAGGGAAATTTTTTTAAATGGCAAGCCATACAAAATAGTTTCCGCACTGTGTACAATGCTCGTGTAAACAAAAACAAAGTGGACTTAAATCATAACACTGATACATGAAATAAATACATGATGGCATAATAAAAGTGACTGGTACAATCATGACAAGATATCACTACTACATAGAAAATGTCTACACAGATTAGGCGACCAAAAAAGAAGGGTGTGTGAGCTCCAGGGATCCAAGGGTGAGCTACATATCCTCGCCATCTGAAAGCTCGCGTCCCATCGCAAAGGAGAATCGAATGGACTCTGCAAAAAAAGAAATAACTATACATCAGTCCACCATACAATAATGCATTCTAATTAAACATGGTAACTACTGACAAGAAACATGAGTGACTTACAGGGCCGTCGCGTCTATACAATCCGTCAATGCAGTGAGACTGTGCCTCTCTGCATATCGAGTCTCAAGGCCGGTCAGATCGCGATTTGTAATGGAGTATTGCAAAGAAAACAAAATACTAACTGTTAGAAATATGATTGTCAGTACAAAGGATATTGCAAAAAAATAAGCAAGCAAAAGAAAAGAAAAACTTACAAAGTCCTCCATATATGTCTTGTGGCCGCCACTCCCAAGATGATGGACCACTCCGGCCTCTAGTCGTGCCCTCGCCGCCTCGCACTACTGACTCCAACGTCCTGGAGAATTTGTAGTCTCCTCCCTCAGCCGGTGTCAGTCGTCTACGTCTAGCCACTCGGGCTTTGTAGCCCCACTCTTGAGTGCCTTGCATGCGTCCTATTGTCTATGTGACATATATGCACACATGCACTTCATCATCCAGCCCGTAGAAAACCTATCTGCTATGGCTGGAACCGAAAAATCCTCATGCAAGGATGCTATATGTAGTTCTTGCTCCCCTCTGGTATGTTTTTCCAATGATCTAAGACGTTGTGTCAAAAAACTTGTTGGCACAACTCTCTCATGCGAGCCATCACCCTCCTCCCCTCATCATTCATGATGACGGCTCCTGACCTATCATCGACAAGATAGGCATATCTCTCTGGGGTATGCCTAAGATGGGTCCTCTCCCACCCACGTCCACGCTCCTAGTCATATCCAGGAGACTCCTGTACATCGGGTGTACCGATTGGGGTAGTATCTATCGGTGTAGCATCCATAGGGGTGCCACCTGCTGCAGATGACTAAGCAAAAGTCAGAGTAACTGGAGTAGATGTCCGCACAGGTGTGACAAATCCTAGAGGTGATGCAACTCCAACAGAAAGACGAGACGGAGACACCGAGTCTGTGCCTCCACAGCAACCACCTGAGCCACGCTTCCTAGAACTGCCACAAGAGCGAGGAGTCGCACCTGTATCCCGAGCCAACTGTGGGCTCACTGCCTCCGTATCTCTATAGCATCCCCCTGATCCTGAAGCACTCCCTCCCTCTAGCCCAAGTCTGGAGCATCGACCTCGTCTGCTCGAAGCTGAAGCATCTGATCATGCCGAAGTAGATCTAATAGAGCGGTCTGACGATATCCGAGACAACTCCTGGTCCGCCATGTCTCTGAATCTCGCCATGTGATCTGGAGACATGCGTGTGAAGATATCCTGTAACTCCTCATCACTCATCCCTCGACTCATCCTGAAAAGGTCACCTGCACAGACAAAAAATGATGTTAGCATAATCAATTCAAATCATACAAAGCATGGTAATATAAATCCTTAAAAAATGATCTCACTTAAAATGCATATCTTATGTACCCTTATAAGCGCGAATTGAGTAAGTGGATGCTCCAAGTATAAAGTATCCTATGGTCCCATGCCAATCTCATGACACAACTCCGCATACACTGGAAGATCGATAGACATGTCACCACAAAAGGATGAGTCCACCTCGTTCTCAAAGAATTCTTGGACTCCTATATTTCCATCATTGTTAGCTGATGGTAGCTCCTCTACATGCTCTAAGCTTTCGGTGGCCTCCACCCCTTGCAATATCAACCTTTCTATTTGCATATTGTCCTTATCTATGCTCGGAACATCGCTTTGATCATATACTCTGGCACTTCGAGGAGTTGAAGGTATCACATACCACCATCAAGGCTGTCAAGGATTTGGATAGAAGATTACTTGTTCACAAACACGTACAGGAGAGATTAAACTATTGTGACATGTACCATGTCGTAATACAATTAACAAACAAATGAGTTCATGCACCTGTTCACAATGGGCCAACAACACAAAGGCATCTCGCAAATCCATCCATTTTTTTTCGGAATCTATTTTGAGAAATCCAGATGGACCTCCTCGAACTATTGCTCTAGCTCCTTCAAGTACCACTTTGAACCACTACACATCGAATACTATCATGGAGAAGCTACAGTAATCCACCGTAACAATACTTTGCAAGTTTCCAAAATACTCAATCTCATTTATAACCGTTTTTGGATCTGTTGCTCGTCGTCAGCTCTCCTGCTTGAACCTTGCCATGATACCATAGTCCATTGTGGAGCGCATTTTATCAATACGCTTCACACGAAAATGCCGTTCATGCGACCACGCTGCACTATATTATTTGTACTGTACATTGAAATACTCAAATTAGTTGTCACATATAAAATATAGATATGACAAATCTAAACACGTCATCACCTTTGGACTACATCCCCTCGAGAATTCCCATTTCTCAATCGAGACCTCCGCCCCTTCGCAAAACGCTACGGTCAAAGCTCCATGCAACCATTGCATTGATATGAACCGCAGCATCTCCTCCATGCCCTCGGGATATCGAATCGGTCGATGGCACATGCTACGTCAAAATTCAGATTGCGCTTCCTCTCGATCTTGCCTAGCGATCTAGTACCTGGCGAGCCACGTCTCCATAGAGGCATGGTGCAACATACAAAAGCGATTCACCTTCTCCTCCATTGCAATATCCATTCTTTTTTCTACCCCATTTCCAACCACCACATCTCCGGTTAGTCTATCATCGTCCTTCCATAGCATTTTGTTGTCTGGATCCACCGTTGGTAGCCATTGTGAAATATGCACCAGCGTCTCAGACACCAATCAACCTTCAGCCATGCTACCTTCTGGCCGAGCTCGTTGTCGCACAAAGCCTTTCGAGGTTTTCATGAAGCACTTCAAGAAGAACATCCATCACATATGGGCATGTCCAACAATCTCCACTTCATCTACAAGATGCACAAGAAGGTGGATTTGTATCGTGAGCATGCTGGTAGGCAGGTATTTCTCAAAGAGACAGACCATCTCCACTGCTCCTCGCCTCGCAGATTTAATAGAGGACGTCTTAATCTCCTTCTGTGAGATCCATTGCACCAAAGTCAACAACCTGTAAATGGCCCCGCGTATTTCTAGAGTAAGGCATCCTGCGATCGCGATCGGTAGTACAAACTGCCACAAATGAGAAAGCATTATGAACAATGGCTACACTCCAAATAGCAAAACGCGCACACCAATTACAATCCATTCGTAGTACAAACCTGACATATCTTATGCCAGTCATGGGATTTTAGCCCTGATAATTGGTCATCTTTAGAAAATGTAGACCTGAGAGAACGCATCATACCCGTCGGAGTGGGGATAGACTTGACTACTTGCTTCACAATGCGCTCTTCTTTAGTGGATAAAACCCAAGGAGCGCGAGGTAGTTGCACACTACCATTAGCACTCTACTACGGCCAAAGCGCCTCCATCTTGCCTACCTCCTTCAAATCCATTCATGTCCCTATGGAGTCTCTCTTTCCTATGATGTGGTCCCATAGCAAGCTGCCTACATTCTTGAAAATATGCATGGGATCCAACAAGTGGTTGATCTGTAAGTGGGTCCAATATGACAACTCGTAGAAAACTGATAACCGTCGCATTCCGTTTGGATGTGACTCCGCGTGAACCATTTTCACCTTGTACCAGCTTGCAGCATTCATACGTATTGGAGGTCATCCAAGAAACCTTCCCCGAGTTCATGACCCTCTGGCAAGAAAGCGGTGTGTCCTTGATATACCATCTTCTTCATGGTTCGTGACCTTCGGGAGTCTAATGTGGCCCGCACAATGGATATGCATGATAACCTGAGGTGACCAGACCTGTTCCAACACCTCTATCTAGTGAATACAAACTTGAACGAGATAAAATATAGATATTACCAACGAGAACGAAAGCCTATTTACCTGAGCACTCTCCGAATCCCGGAAAGTCATGCATCGTCCACATGAGAATGGCTCTTGAATATTGGCAGACTGTTGACCATCGTGCTTGTTCATATCTTGCATGGTGACCCCCTCCTCCCACAAAATCTTAAGCTCATCAACTAATGGACGAAGGTACACGTCCATATTTTTGACTTTGTAGCAGTCGAGGATGAGCAAGCTAAGGATGAGATGTCCTTTCTTCGTAGAAAGCCATGGAGGGATATTGTAATTGAAAAGGATTATAGGCCACACACTGTAAGAAGTTGAGCGCAAATAGAATGGGTTCACACCATCCATTGCAAGACCGAGCCGAAGATTCCTTGGCTCTCGGGCAAAGCCTGGGAAGGTAGAGTCAATGTGGCTCCATGCGTGTGAATTCGTTGAACTCCATCTGTGGACCTATTCTGCACATGCCACATTGTCAAGCTCGCCATGCCGAACGTACGAAACATGTGGTTTATGCGGGGATAAGTGAAAAGTATCTAAGAACTTTTTGAGGGATGGTTTGCCCTTACAAGTCCTGACAATACCTGTGAGCACCACACTTTGGACATGTCTCCATAGTCTCGTATTCTCCTCGAAACAGTATGCAATCATTGATACATGCATGGATGCTATTGTAGTCCATGCCAAGCTTTCGTAAAACATGTCATGCATCATCACGAGACTCAGGCATGGTATTTGCAGGTGATAATATATGATATTTCAGTAACCTAAAAATAATCATAAAACACCTTGAAAAAGCACAAATGTTTTTAATGATAGTGCTGAAAAGAAATCAACGAAGCGTACGTACAAGGTACCTGAACAACTCGGTCACACTCGTATCGCTCCACCCGTATTTTGCTTGCATTCCTAAGAGTGTCTTTAGGCGAGATACTCGGCACCCATCATATAATGGTATGGATGCTTAGTGGATCAGAATTCTCGACATCCATGGAAATCAATGCATCGATCATTGCCTCCATCTCAGGCTCCAAGATTGTAGGTAGTCTAGAAGGATGCCTGTCTCCTCTGGTATTGACGATATAGATTGGGTAGTACCTTCCAAGTGGTGGATTGGCTCAGGCACTCCATCCATTGTACGCCCACGAACTCTTCTAATTGGCCGCAAAGGGTCACTCCTCCTTGGGATGAGACGTCACCTCCCTGGATAGAAAATTTGCCAGCCACACCCAATCTTCTTGTATATGGTATTCAATTAGCTTGCGAGTACAATGCATGATTGATATTCACTTTTCTTACCGTTTGCTAAAAATCCAAGATCACCTGATTAATGATCTCAGATTGAAACTCGCCGAAGCGTCATACGTATTCTATAGACAATCGACGTTTTCGTCTAATTGCCAGCTTGTATTGAGAGCAAGGACATGGTACATGCCGATTAAGATACGCCTCACGATCTTGAACAATAAGATCTTCATCGTTTTCCATTTTGTCTACGTTATGACAAACAATTTGTTTTTGTTATCATTCTTTTTTTCTTTCTTAAATTGTTTGAGAAGGGACTTCTTCGCTTGTAACTCAGCAAAAATTAACGTATGTAAAGTCTCCATCCACCCATCCATAGATTAACATATATATGTAGGAGTGTTTCCCATCTCGTGGTGTTTCACCGGACCTCGCCACCACTCTCTCTTTGTTTTTTATCCATTCATTATCTCCTCTCCTTCCATCTCTCTCTCTTTTTCTCTTTTTTTATTATGCTGCATGTTTATTCTCTCTCTCTCTCGTTCCTTTTTCTTTTTTCTCTTCCTTCCCCTCTCTCATTTTCTTTAACAATCATGGCTACGACTACGATGAAGACCACGGCCACGACTATGACTACGACTACGACTACGACTACGACTACGACCACGACCATGAATATGGCTACGACTACGATTACGACGACCACGACCATGAGTACGACTACGACTACGACCACGACCACGACCACGACTACGACCACGATGACCATGACCACGACCATGACTACGTACCACTACCACTACCACGACTACAACCACGACTATGACCACCACATCTACCACTACTACTACCACTACCATGACTACGACCACTATAATAAACAAGAAAAGAAGAAGAAGAAGAAGAAGAAAAAAAAAAACTACTACTACAATAACAATAAACAAGAAAAGAAGAAAAAACTACTACTACTACTACTACTACTACAATAAACAACAACAATTAATTTCCTTTTCTCTTTTCCTCTCCCTCTCTCATTTCCTCTCCCTCTCTTTCTCTCTTTCTCTATCAGGTTTAATGTTTTTTCTCTCTTTTTCTCTCTCCTCTCCCTCTCTCATTTTTCTCTCTCTCCTCTCCTCTCCCTCCCTCATTTCCTTTTCTCTCTTCCTCTCTCTCTCTCTCTCTCTCATTTCCTCTCCCTGCCTCACCCTCTCCCTCTCTTTCTCTCTTTCCCTATTAGGTTTAATGTTTTTTCTCTCTTTTTCTCTCTCATCTCCCTCATTTTTTTCTCTCTCCTCCCCCTCTCTCATTTCCTTTTCTCTCTTTCTCTCCCTCTCTCGTTTCCTCCCCTTCCCTCACCCTCTCCCTCTCTTTCTCTCTTTCCCTATTAGGTATATGGGTTTTTTCTCTCTTTTTCTCTCTCCTCTCCCTCTCTCATTTTTTTTCTCTCCTCTCCCTCTCTCATTTCCTTTTCTCTCTTTCTCTCCCTCTCTCGTATATGCTCCCTCCCTCACCCTCACCCTCTCTTTTTCTCTTTTCCTATCATGTTTAATCTTTTTTCTCTCTTTTTCTCTCTCCTCTCCCTCTCTCATTTTTTTTTCTCTTTCTCTCCCTCTCTCATTTCCTCTCCCTCCCTCACCCTCACCCTCACCCTCTCTTTCTCTCTTTCTCTCTTTCTCTATTATGTTTAATATTTTTTCTCTCTCCTCTCCCTCTCTCATTTCCTTTTCTCTCTTTCTCTCCCTCTCTCATTTCCTCTCCCTCACTCACCCTCTCCCTCTCTTTCTCTCTTTCCCTATTAGGTTTAATGTTTTTTCTCTATTTTTCTCTCTCCTCTCCCTCTCTCATTTTTTCTCTCTCCTCTCCCTCCCTCACCCTCACCCTCACCCTCTCTCATTTCCTCTCCTTCACTCACCCTCTTTCTCTCTTTCTCTCTCTCTCTTATGTTTAACATCTTTTCTCTCTTTTTCTCTCTCCTCTCCTTCTCTCATTTTTTCCTCTCTCCTCTCCCTCTCTCATTTCCTTTTGCTCTTTTCCTCTCCCTCTCTCATTTCTTCTCCCTCCCCTCACTCTCTCCCTCTCTTTCTCTCTTCCCCTATTATGTTTAATGTTTTTTCTCTCTTTTTCTCTCTGCTCTTTCTCTCTTATTTCCTTTTCTCTCTTCCTCTCCCTCTCCCTCTCCCTTCCTCACCCTCACCCTCACCGTCTCTTTCTCTCTTTCCCTATTATGTTTAACATCTTTTCTCTCTTTTTCTCTCTCCTCTCATTCTCTCATTTTTTTCTCTCTTGTTAACCCCAAATCGAGATGGTCCTAGGTCGAGATGGCGGAGAGAGGAAGAAAAAAAGTAGATAAACATGAAAAAAGAGCAAAGACACGCAGGCGACCTCCAAAACCAAGCCAAGGCAAAAAAGCGCAATTTTAAATGAAGGGCGCCTCAAAAAACTTGAAAAACTCTTGTAAAAGAGCGCCAGGCTCCCTCCTGTGCCAATTGTAAAATACTAGACAGGTGTAGGCTAGAGGCATAAGGCTAGAAGAGAAAAATGGAAAAAAGGACCTTGCCACAATGGCCGGTCATGTAAAAAAGGGGATAACCGTCCAAAAGGGATTTAGGGTTTTGTATATAAAGTTGAAAAGTGAATGAGAAGCTCATTCTTGTGTGTGGCCAAAAGTAGCTCTCTTCTTCTTCTTCTTCTTCTTGTTCTTGCTTGCTTGAGCTTGTGCTTGAGAGAGGGAGTGTGAGAGTGTGAGGGAGTGAGTGTGTGAGGGTGAGGGACCGTGGGGTGGAGAAGCTCTCCACCTTCTCCTCTCTTCTTCTCTTCTCTTCTCTTCTCTTGCTCGCGGTGATGGAGCTTGGAGCGTGGAGCTTGAGAATGGAGCTTGCTTGAAGCTTGCACTTGGATCGTGGAGCTACCGGAGTGCGCGGAAGAGGAGGTAACTGGAACGGCATAGAGGTAATCTCATACACTCGTAGGATCGACGGCGCATCGACTAGGTGAGAGATAGCCATTAGAGCTCGCTTGGAACGCTTGAAACAATAAGCGGTCCGTGAGTCTTGGCGGTAGAGCGAAAACTCCCACATTTCGGTTCCATTTTGCCATGACCAACGGATTCAAGCTTGAGCACTTGCGCGTCTCATATCGAGCATTGAAGTAAGGGATTCATCCCCGAAACGGAGCTTGAGATAGGTAGGAAGTTTGGGTGTTTTGGATCTTCAAAACAAGCAAGTATTTTGGGTTATTTTGTTTGTTTGATGATTGGGAAACATGGATAAATCTTTTCAATGTTTTGCTTTCGATTCTTGTTGCATTTAGAGTAGGTTAGGATTAGGAAATCGCACCGGAGAAGGGTAGGGTTTATTGTTGCAAAACAGGGCAAAACATGGCAAAAATCGTGCAAAAAATGGCAAAAGGCTCGCTTGTGATGCCTAAGATCAGCAAGTGAGTGATTGGGGGCACCAATACCATACGTGGGAAGGGGTATAAGAGCCAAGAGGCCAAGGGAGAGCTCATTTGTGACCATTTGAGAGAGAGAGAGAGAGAGAGAGAGAGAGAGAGAGAGAGAGAGAGAGAGAGAGAGAGAGAGAGAGAGAGAGAGCCATCACACGATTCGCTCCGATCTTGCTTGCTCTACCCAGGTATATGAGCCCCTCCCCTTATCCCCCTAGATAGGATCTGGAAGTTTATGCTTGCCATGATTGGGTAAAATGTATGAATCAAGCTAGATCGGCACCTCGCTGTAGCCGTTGCGCCGCGTTTGGCCTGTCCGAGCGGCCACTTTTGGTCCGAGTCCCAGAATCGGCCCTCGGTTCTCTTCCGCTCGGCCCACTCGGCCCGAAACCCTAATCGGCCCTCGCCTCGTTCGAGTGATCCACTCGGACCACCGATCAATTCGGCCCTCTGCCACATGGCAAACTTGACCCTCGGCCCAATTACCTCGGCTTGTCTGAGCGATTTCGTCCGAGTCTGCCCCTCGGCCCTTCCAAGCCCACCCTGTCCAAGTCCCAAATTCGGCCCTCGGCCCATGCACCTCGGCCCGTCCGAGTGACCCACTCGGACTCTGCAATTCGAACTAGTTGGGCCGAGTGTAGATTTTTATCAAATTTTTAGAAATTTGACTTGACCCGGCTAGAACTCAGCAGCGCAAACTATCGAAAGCCCTTAGGATGCTCAGAACTTGATTCTGGCACATGGAATATGCAAAATCGTAGGGCGCAGCCGCTTAGCAGCTAGAAGTAGGCAATTGCGAGATCCAGAGGCTTAGACACAAACCGCTGAGTTGTAAAGCCTGATTGGACAAAAAACGAACGAGGCAACATATTAGAGAAACCCTAAACCCTGCCAAGACGGCCAGAAAATTGACCAACAAGCCTATCAGACCCGAAACAACGCGAGAGTGCGTAAGATGCCTAGAAATTGGTTGCTGCACTCACCCTGAATTTCCGCACTTGAAGTACACTTAAGGAAACTTAAAGCCTGATTGAGTACAAGTGCACAGGAAAAGACACACACATTGAGTGGCCATAAATTGAGAATTGTATTCAATAACTGAAGGAACTCACCCAGATAAACCACTCAAGGAACCCACCAGTAGGAGAGGACCCAAGACATAGACAAACCATCAGCGTGTAAAGTAGGACCAAGCAAGGGGTGCCGATGAAGTGGATTTGACAAGTCTACTAAACTTGACCGATAGCTTGGCGGAGCACGAGAACTCGACAATGGCAGAAGAAAGTTCAGACCGCAGATCTAACAAGAAATTTGACTTAGGAGTCTTTCTAGATGCCATTCAGCAGCTGGTCAACAGTTACGATGCTCATGCCCGGTATGAGCACCGCGGCAGGACAGCAGACGCTATCATCACAGATCTAGAAGAGGAGAGAAAGCTAGCCCGCAAAGCATTACAAAGCATGGCTGAATACAATAGGGATCAGCAGGCTAGGAGCTAAAGGCAAAGCATGGAGTTGCGAGAGGTGCAGTAGGTGCTGAACCTGGCTAGTAGAAATCGAACGGACCATGAGAGAGCACTAGAAGGAGACTTAACGCTGACTGAGCTTCTCATGAAGCGGCTGGTCGATAACACGGCTGTAGAGCAAAGTGCCACGGCTCTAGCGACATCGCTACTCGCAGGATTAGGAGTAAACCAGGGCTCAAGGAGCCAGTCTAAAACCCCTATTGTTACCAAGCAACTCGATAAGTACCAACCCCATGACGATCCATACAGCTTTGTTGAGCAGTTCGAGCAAGTCTGCGAAGCCAATGGCCTCAACGACCTAACTCAACGCTCTCAAGTGTTCGGGCTTTGCTTGGGCGACAAGGGTAGGACATGGTATATGAGCTTAGATACCGCAAAGCGAGCCAACTTCAATGGCCTCAAGGATCTCTTCATTAAGAGATTTGCCGAGCCCGGATACTCTGATAATCTACTAGTACGCTTGATGAACGTTAAGCAGAAAGAGAAAAATGACATTTACGATTACATGACCCACGTGAGGAGTCTCTTCAAGAGAATCCCTACTGGAGAGCGGTCGACTGAAAGATCAGTATCAACTGTATTCATCAGTAGGATTCGGAACAAGGAACTATATAAGGCTTTGGCAGGCAACTCGAGCTTGCAGCGAGACGCGCTAGCTAGGGTTTTTGAGGAAGCCATCCAAGTTGACGATCAATTGAAGGAACGAAGCTCTAGGAGCTCGAACTCTGAGCAAACCAACTCGTGAAATTCAGAGAGAGCGTCAGCCTCAAGTGAGCGATCAGCCCCATCATCCCAGGATAAGGGAAAAACCACCGAGACGAACCAAGACTTGGCTGACGTTAAGATGGAAGTAGCCAAGTTGTAAGACATGTTGAGATGACCAACGTACCCACACGTCCAATGCGTGTACTGTGGCGAAAACCACTTGCTAGCCGAGTGTCAAGACCCTAGGTCAAGACCTTGTGCTAACTGCGGTAGGTTCAGTCATGACGTCGCGCATTGCAGATTTCCAAGAAGACTTCCGTACTCACAACCATACGGCCAGCCTTACCTAGCGAACAGGCTGCAGCCATTTTTCGGAAGGGGAGCCCCATTGGCCCTCCCTACGTCTAACGACATTAAGCCGGCTATTCTTAGGATGGAAATAAATTCTATAGGCATTCCTAGACCACCTGGTCCTTATGTAACCCATCCACCGAGTGATGCTCCTGTCCACTACATGGAAGAACCAATTGAAGAAGATACATATGTATATCCTTACGTCTCGCATGACAACGAGGGCAACGCTGTCCTCATGGATTATGCAACTCTGCCTCGATAGGAAAGAAGAGCCATAGACAGAGGAGGAACAGGTCGGAAGCTAAAATCTCACTAAAAACATAGAGTGCTATAACTCTGCCTACTGGAAAGAAGGTCTCTAACGCAGAAGCAGAGACTTCAGCCCCTAAGACGGCTGCAAAGGGAAGTGCTAAGGTAGGGGAATACCCACATCCAAAGCGACAGTTAGAGGCCATAGAAAAGGTGAAGGAATGGGTGAAGGAAGCCCAAGAGCATCTAAAAGACGCTGAGCCCATCCTAGAGGACGAAATCGATGACCTCTCCAACATAAGTATGCCAACCTCACCTCCACAACCAAAGTCGGGAGAAGCAACTGCACCACAAGTAGTGCCGCTAAGGCCAAGCCTCTACGCTATAGGGCCGCGGTCCACAGTCACGGCCACTGGTCAGGATGATCTAGGTTAGGAGAGAGACGAGCACCCAGCAATCTCCTGACCACGTTGGTGACTACCCCCATAACACTTAGCCTGGGAGATCTGCTTAGGCATCATTCCACCCTATGGCAAGATCTTAAGCATTGGGTTGAAGGGTCACGAGAGCAGGTCACGGCAGACTCTCATGACCATGACACAGAGATGCAAATACCGAGTTTGACGCTGCACTCTATGCCTAAATCCTTACATGTCAATGCCTTCTGGGAAGGTTCCGAGATGCATGCGGTCTTGCCGGTTTTAGCCCTAGGCGATACAACGAGAAAGGGAATCGTGGACACGAGAGCTGGGGTTAGTGTGCTTAGCCATGCAATGCTTCAGACTTGGGGAAACCCACCTGTTGAGACTACTAGGTTTAATGTCACACTAGCAAACGGGATGAGAGTCAAGCCATTCAGGGTGCTTAAGAATTGACCAGTGAAGATCGCAGGTATCCAGTTCTCCGTTGACTTTATAGTCATGAAGGGAGTGGACTACGACATCCTATTAGGCCGACCCTGGATGCGCAACGCTAGAGTCATCGAAGATTGGGGTAATGGCTTGATCTTTCTTGGGAATAGGACGAATGCTGTGAGAGTAGAGATGGATACCTGGAAGACCTCTCCAGTCGACTTAGATGCCATCTCCACTATGCTTAAGGGTAACGCCAAGGTCAAGAAACCCTATGGGCCCTTGACCAAGTATATCCCATGCCTAGAGAATGAGCGGGATTGGATGCATGTCCTCGCTACAATTGACCTGCCGTTCTCAGATCATGAGGCGTATGAGCAAGCCATCAAAACAATCGGCAAGGCTAATGACACACCCTCCGTACCAGCCTGCATGATGGCAGTACACCTTCGTGGGAAACCAAAGCTCGTCAACTTCCAAGTCCCAACCAATAAAAGGGAACTCCAGGAGATACTGGAATACCTAATGGACAATCTAGCTGCAAATTTCAAACCACTCTAGGATCTCTTAGATGAATCCAAGTGGCAATGGACCAGAGTGCATGACTTAAACCTCATGTATAACTGGGCCCTAGTTCCTGACCAACGACAAGAGATATACCAAGCCCTAGGAGACGACAAGCAGTCTGATGAAGAGGATTCTAACGACGAATACGAAGATTGCTAATCCTTTAGTGATGAAAGTAAGGGTGAGGTAGATACCATGGAATACGACACTGAAGAACAAGAAATAGAGCAAATACGAGCAGACTCCAAGCCGCAGAAAAAGAGTATCTTTAGGATGGAGCAAGGAGTCATGCGCATGGAATGTGATCGCGCTTGGTTGGAACATGTAGGAGCCATAGACCTTGAGCAAGCAGGCCTAGCCCACCAGGAACGGCATCAGTGCTTAGGACTGAATCACCATCTGAACTGCGCCCACCAGGGGAGACCACCTCTTCTAGCGAAGACGGAGGGTTCGACTTTGAATCGGAGGTTAGTTCGGATAGTGATCTAGAAATCCCTAGGCCGCCCACAACCAGACGCACCAAGGGGGACCTACCCGTCCACCTGAGGCGCAGACGATTAAGGCAAGAAAAGGCAAAACAACCCAGGGATACACGAATGGAAGAACAACGAAAACTGTAGGACCTCCCTAAATGATTTACGAAATTCAAAAAAGGGGATAGGGTAGTAGTCCTGTTAGGTACCAAACGTCAAGCGTAGATGAGCGAACCAATCGAGGGACTAGCCAAGGTTAAGGAGGTGGACTAGCCCAAGATGGGAAACACCCCGACCAGTCTTCATTGCCAATGATTTGACTGATGAAGAAGAAACGAGTCTTGTCGCTCTCTTGCGAGAGTACATAGACGTGTTCGCCTGGTCCTTAGAAGAGCTTAAGGGGGTAGATCCGAGTGTAGTGACTCACAACATACCCATGACGCCAGACGCAATGCCGGTCAAGTAGCGACCGTACCCTATGAATCCAAAACACGCTCATGTTGTCAAAGAAGAGATTGATAAGCTGATGAGAGTGGGATTCATTTACGAAATTGAGCACACAGACTGGGTATCGCCCATAGTCATCGTGATGAAGAAGAATGGAAAAATCCGAGTGTGTGTCAATTACAAGAAGGTGAACGCTGCTATCAAGAGGGACAACTATCCGTTGCCGTACACCGAGCACATGCTTGAGAGAGTGGCAGGCAAGGAAGCCTACAGTTTTCTAGACAGCTTCTCAGGGTACAACCAGGTGCAAGTGCATCCTGCGGACAGGCATAAGACGGCCTTTGCCACTTGAGTGGGGCGTCTTTGCTTACATAGTCATGCCCTTCGGGTTGACTAATGCCCCTGCCACTTTCCAACACCTCATATGCACCATCTTTAAGGACATGCTTCGCAAGGAGTTAGAAGTCTTTGTCGATGACCTCTGTGTCCACTCGACCTGGATCGAACACCTAGACAAACTTCGAGCAGTCTTCGAGCGGTGTCACTTATATCGTCTCTCCTTGAACCCCTTAAAGTGCCAGTTTTGGGTGAAGCATGGATGCATCCTAGGGCATGTGGTGTTGAAGAACGGCATTGCCACTGACTTCTCGAAGGTCAAGGTTATTGTTGACCTTCCGCCCCCAAACAACTACAAGGGAGTTCAATGCTTCCTAGGCCATACTGGATACTATCGACGGTTTGTACTGAATTATGCGTTGATCGCCAGACCCTTGTACAAGCTGCTTATTGTATTCGAATGGACCGAAGCATGCCAACGGACATATGAAGAGTTGAAGAAGGCTCTAACCACAACACCAATCCTACGAGCCCCAGATTGGACCATTACTTTCCACGTGCATATTGATGCTTCTAAGTTTGCCATGGGGGCAGTGTTGTGCCAACCTAGCGAACACAATTTAGACTATCCAGTGAGCTTTGCTAGTAGACAACTCACTGAGAAGGAAATGAACTACTCGACGACGGAAAGAGAGGGATTAGCCATGGTATTCGCTGTGAAGAAGTTCCGACATTATCTTTTGGCCACGCCCTTTACCTTCTTCGTGGACCATCAAGCCTTGCTCTATCTAGTAAACAAACCTTGCGCTACAGGACGCATAGCTCGATGGCTCCTTCTGCTTTTAGAGTTTGACTTCTTTCTGGTGGTACGGAAGGGAAAACAACATTACATGGTTGATCACATGTCACGTATTTCCATCGAAGAAGCCGCTGGACAAGGTGTTGTTGATGAATTACCCGATGCCCATCTGTTTAACCTTTCCAGCAAAAGAGATCTATTTAAGGCTGATCTAACGCCATATTGGGCAGATGACATAGTCCAAGTGCTTGAGCACGGGCTGCCTGACCGACTGATAGAAAAAGCCTGACTTAGGCGATTAATCCTTAAGATCTAGCCCTATCAGCTGATTGCAGGCCAACTCTATAGGCTGGGGCAAGATGGATTGCTGCGTAGATGTGTTTGCAAGCATGAGATACACGATGTGCTCTCAGAGGCACACAACGGCATTGCTGGAGGGCACTTTAGCGGGGATACGATGGCACGAAAGGTGCTGCAGTCTTAACTGTGGTGGCCCATGCTTTTTTGCGACGCAGCACGATTTGTCAAGCACAGTGACGAGTGCCAGCGGCGGACGAAGGTTCCGATTTGCAAGGATCAAATGGAATTAACCCCAGTTATTGCTCGACAACCCTTTGAGAAATGGGGAATTGACTTCATTGGACCCATCAATCCTGCAGCATAGTATTCGCAGGCCAAGTACATCATTGTAGCCACGGACTACCTCATGAAATGGGTAGAAGCGAGAGCCACATGAAAAAACGATGCTAGAACGACTACTAAGTTCTTATGGGAGCAGTGATCTCACGATTCGGCTGCCCCATCGAACTGGTCAATGACCAAGGCACGCACTTCATCAATGAAGTGATCACGCATCTCCTGTCCACCTTCCTCATCATCCATCACAAATCCTCGCCATACTACCCTCAAACAAACGGCCATGCCGAATCAACGAATAAGATTATTGTCAATATCCTAACCAAGGTTGTCTCTGCTTCACGCAGCGATTGGGACAACAAGCTGATGGCAGCTTTGTGGGCTTACCGCACAGCTTATAAAACGACTGTCGGTCAAACCCCCTTTAGGCTGATATATGAAACAGAAGCAATTCTACCATTAGAATTCTTCGTTCCTAGCCTGAGAATAGCACTTTAAAAATGATGGGAATGAAAGGAGGCATGGACACAACGCCCAGTTGAACTCGAATGCCTCTCGGAGACTCGTCTTCTAGCCTCCCATGCGCTAATCTGTGAGAAAGCCCGACGTAAGAGCTGGTTTAACCAACACATCAAGCAACGTGAGTTCGAACAGGGTGACTTAGTGCTCCTCTACTCAGTTAAGGGGCATAAGCAGAAAATGAAATTTAGAGGTCTTGGACCCTTCAAAGTTCGTGCGATTAGTCGAATAGGCAATGTCGAACTTTAGACCCTAGACGGTGAAGGAATAGGCTTCTTCAATGGCAGCCGTGTCAAGAAGTACTACCCTCCTACACATCCATTGCATGAGCCACCAATGTTAGAACCGCCTGTCAAAGTACGAGTAGCCACAATCACTGAAATGACGATGAGGATGAGGAAGCCATAGAGCCCGCATACCTCCATATCATGGTCACTGCCAACCAAACATGCACTTTTAATGCCCTGATCGACGAGGGAGCAGACTACAATGTCTTAACTCACGATCATTGGACCCAACTTGGCAAACCACGACTTCAACCCACCACTGCCAAATTAAGCCCATATGGGACCCACTCATACGCACTTCTAGGCAAGTGCAGAGCTGCCATCTCTATCGACTCTGGGATTGTACCACTGATTTTTTACATGTTGCCAGATACTAAAGACACGGGCACGGAGTCGTTGCTGGGGTGAACTTTCAAAAAGCAGGCTCATTGCAATGCTGATTACGCGTCGCAGCGCATCCACCTCGCAATAGGCAACGTTCGCATTGTTACAACTTTTAGCAAGGGCTGCACGACCTCACCCCGGGCCACAAAGCCATCGATAGAAACATATGTAGTCACGTCTAAGGAGGGGGGTAGTGTGCAGCCACCACTCCCCGAATTTCATAAACTGCAACCCATAGTAGCCAAAGCTAAGGCCCAACAGCCTCGCCTTCAATGGATGCCTAAACAACCGCAACAGCCGCTTAGGAGTCGACGCTCCTACCCTCATAAGACCAGAAACTCTAAACCTAGGAGGCCCAGACATAGTTACAACAATAGATGCGTAATCAGTCAAAGATGGGTCCCCAAAGCCCTCTTGCACGCACAAGGCTACTATGAGGGCAATGCTTGGATATGGATACCTAAGGCCCACACGGCCAAAGGCACCACTCACATGCTAGCCTCAAGCTTGATCATCCCAAAAACCATAAAACCTCAAAACCACAAGCGGTAGAGCCTCCTTGACCCGCAACCATCAAGTTTATCCATGTGTGAACCCAAAAGAGTCGCCCAAGCCGATCGACCCAAGTGACAGCCAACATCACAAGAGTCATCACCTGCAAAAGTCGATCTGACTTCCCAAATCCATCCTGAAAGCAGCAGGCCATTACTTGAGGCTGCTGTAACCTAGGCATAGTCCCAGCGACCCAATCGCTGAGATCTATAGCACGTAATTCGCATACCAAGTATATGAGAGTCCTATCCCAGATCTTTCATCTCAAAGCTCTTTTTGAGCTGAGCCTTAAGAGCATCTAGCTCATCATGAGTTGTCCCTACTAAAAGCATGCCATCCACATAGAGTACCAAAATCAATAAAGAATTGACACGAGCTTTCTTCGTGTACAAGCATGGATCCATAGCATTGCGGCTGTAGCCCTGTGACTGCATGAATGCATCAAACTTATGGTATCATTCCCTAGGTGCCTACTTCAAGCCATATAGACTCTTCTTGAGCTTACATACTAGGTGTTCCCTGCCAAAGGTTTGCAAAGCCCTTAGGTTGCTCCATGTAAATCTCATCATGCAAGTCCCCATGTAGAAAAGCCATCTTGACATCCATCTAGTACAAGTCCAGGTCAAGCTATGTAACCAAGGTCAAGACTAAGCGTAGGGTGGTCATCTTGACCATAGGAGAAAAGACTTCATCAAAGTCAACACCATGCTCCTGCTTAAAACCCTTAGCAACCAATCAAGCCTTGTATGCCAGCTTGGGGTATCCAGGGTATTTTTCTGCTTGTACATCCACTTGCATGGCAAAGCCTTCTTACCCTAAGGCAAGGAAACCAAATCCCAAGTCTTATTCTTATGCAATGAGTCAAGCTCAGACTGCATAGCCCTCTCCCAAGAGTGACAATCACCCCTGCACATAGCCTCATCATAAGTAAGAGGCTCTCATGCATGTGTAACCAGTACATAATCCATAGAGGGCGCAAAATAGTCAGGAGGTTGTCTATCTCTAGTAGAACACCTCAACCCAGGCTCTACTACCTAATCGACATCCTGTCTAACATCAGCATGTCTAGCATCTAGGCCATGAGCATCAGGTGATGCTGTGCAGTGTCTAGCTGGCCGTGGAGTAGGCTAAATGGGAGCATGTGGCTCCTCTTGAAAGATAACTCTACGTACCTCAACCACTTTCTCAGGCTGCATATGCATTTTTTCCTCATGAAAGATGACATCATGGCTGCAGATCACTTTTCGCGCCTACGAATCCCATAGACGGTAGCCCATCTCTCCTGCATCTCCATAGCCAATGAAAATGCATTTGACACTTTTAGGATCTAGCTTATTGTGTTTGTCCTTGGACACATGGCAGAATGCCTCACATCCCAAGACACGCAAATGATCCATAGAAGGGGACTTTCCTACCCATACCTCCTCTGCAACCTAAAAGTTAATGCAACTGCTAGGTGACTTGTTAATGAGATGCACTGCAATAGTAATTGCCTCAGCCCAAAAGTGTTGCGGTAAGCTAGCCTAGCTAAGCATGCTACGGACCCTTTCCTGAATGGTCCTATTCATGCATTCAGCCATACCATTCTGGGGTAGGGTGTAACGGGTGGTCAACTAACGCTTAATACCCCGCTCATTACAAAACTTCTCAAAAGCACGTGATACATACTCACCCCCATTATCTGACCTTAGGCATTTGAGCCTTTTCCCAGACTGATTCTCTGCCAATGCAAGCCAACATTGAAATGTGTCTAAGACATCAGATTTTGTCTTTATGGGATAAGCCCAAACCTTACGTGAGTAATCGTCTATGAAAGTAACAAAGTACTTTGCCCCACCAAGTGACTGACAGAGCATGGGCCCACATACATTTGAGTGCACAAGAGCCAAGGGCTCACCCATGCATTTCTTACCAGACTTTTTATGCATATTTCTAGTCTGCCTGCCATACAAACAATGATCACAAGAATCAAAATGCAAAGAGTCAAAAGGCAAAAGATACTGCAAAGCACGGAGCATTTTCATTCCTTTAAGAGACATATGCCCCAAACGAGCATGCCAAAGGGATACATGGGGAATAGAACCCACAGACAAAACATGATCCAATGTAGCTCCTGATACAAGTAAGGGATAGAGGTTGCCAGACTTGGCACCTCTTGCAAGTACAAGCCTACCACAAGTAATCTTCCATGCAGAGGCTCCAAAAGACACAAAATACCATGCATCATCAAGCTGTCCAACTGACATAAGGCTGTGAGTCAACGCAGGTATATGGCGTACATCATGCAAAACAAAAGAACTGCTAGAAGAAAACTACAGCCTAACATCTCCAATGCCCACAATGTCAAGAGACATGTCATCACCAAGATGCACAGAACCAGACATGGTACAATAGGTATGAAACCAATCTCGATAGGGTGTCACATGAAAGGGTGCACCTGAATCCAAGAGCCAGCACTGCGCATACATAGAATGTATCTCAAAAGCCTGTAAGGCATCACATGAAGAAGCTGCAAGTATGTAATCATCATCTGAATCAGTGGCCTGCATGACATTAACCTCTTCTATCTTCACATTGGACTTTGCAGGTACAATACTGCGCTGAGAAGACTTTTCCTGCACTTTTTCTTTTCCCTTTTCCTTGCACTTATCATCGCACATTTTATGGCACTGCGGCCTAATATATCCTACTTTCCCACAATAATGACAGGTAATATCAGACTTCCGTCCCTGGGACTTACTCCGACCACGTTACTTGGACCTGGACTTCTGAGAGTCCCTACCCTTATGATCATTATTATGACTGCCATTTCTACCACCTCCAATGGTCAATGCATGTGAAGAGCGAGAAGCATCATTGTTTCTCCTATTGATTTCCTTAGTCAATAAAGCACTCTCAACATCTTTGATTTTCAACCCATCAAGCTTGTTCGTGCATATGGCAGTATGAAAGACATCCCATGATTTAGTCAAGGTGCCAAAAACAAGCAGAAACAACAGGTGCAAGTTGTCTTTCAACTCAATACCCTATGACAACAGACTTTTCATGATAGCATGAAATTGACTGAAATGAGATGAAAGGGAGGTCCCCTCCTTCATGCAAAGGTCCATTAACTGCTTCAGCCCACCAATACATTTGTGACGCACAACTTTGCTACGCATATAGCTCTTGAATCTTCTCCCATAAATCCCATGCACTCTGATTCTCATCTTCAACAACATTATGATGGACCTCTTCTGAGAGTGACAAAATAATTGTAGACTTGCATAGCTCATCAACAATATCCGTATGCTCAGCTTTAACACCCTTGAAACGCAAGGGTTTAATCTGCAACTTCTGCACCAAAACCTGCCATATTTGGGACTTCCAATACCCATAGTTGGTACCATCCAACTTGACAATGTTAAAGAGAGCTGTGTCTTTCAAATGACCAGCCATGCTATCCCAAATCAAAGCAAAAAAGTAAAATTATAGGTTGCTATAATTAGTAGAAAATGCACTAAAAAACATTGCTAAAACTAGCTGAAAGGGTGGATTTCACCAAGAGAAGCACCTATCCACCAAATATGACCAAGATAACATCAAATAGTAAGCATTACCCTCATAGAAGTACTCAAAATCTGCAGATTTCAGCTTGTTGTAATAAATGACAGTTGTATGCAAAACTGTCTTAAAATGAAGCAATCACTGATACATATGTCACTACAACTGCTAAGTAACAAGATACATCCAACAATGAGTTTCCAGGGGGCAAGAAGGTACCAAGAACTGTCAAACGAATAACTTGTCAGGCAAGAGACATCTCATAGGCCCAGAAGTCATTCATGTAATGGGTCTCGAGGTAAGAGAAGAGACCAAGCACAAGCACAACTGATAGAGCAAGAAGCTCAATACATAACCATCCAAGATACATACAAAACTGATAAACTTGTGACAGGGATAGGTGCATGCCTCAATAGTCGTATCAAATTAGCCCACTATAGACAAAGTGCAGACATAAAGCTCTCAAGAGAGTAAATGCATGTGACTGTCCCACAAGCTCAAGCTCATCTGTAAATAAGACTCTGTGTACATCCGAATATACCAAGAGACTCCCACTGGAAGTGAAGTCAGATGCAAAGAGAGTAAGAAATGCTCTAATACATCAAATACATAGTATCAGACATGCCAAATCCCAATAGGGTACATCTAGATCATAAATCCCAAGCTATCTCAAACCCGTAAAGCATAATCCTAAAAGCATTCAAAGAGCATGTAACAAACAACCAAATGTAATGCCCAATAGATCCAAAATGCTCAAATATATCTGAAGATGAAGCTCCAAGTAATTGTCAAGCATGGGCAAACCAAGTGGCATCCATATATATATGTGACCAAAGCATAAATGCAAGAGGCCTAAATGTCAAGCAGTGACAATAGGCATAGACCGGTCCAAAGCATGCCAACTAAAGCCAAATGCCAATCAAGAACAACCAAGCCAGAGCTTAATACAAGCTCAAAAGCATTCCAGAACCAAAGACAAGCTCGATGTCATACCCCGAAGGTTAATACTTCATTGCATATCCCAAAGACATAGCCCAAAACCAATAGGCATAACCAAATATGAGATAATAGGCTTCAGCCCACTGTGGTACAACAATGATTTATTGTTCAAAACTGAGTATTTTGAGCAAGAAAATTAGTCCAAAATGATGGCATAACATGTGTCTTGCATCCCCCAAACAATCAAGCATCAATAAGTACCAAACTGGTTAAGTAGAATTGCCCAAACAAGCATAGCATTAGATGCCAATGTTACTTCTGCATAACATGACTATGGGACTGTTGTAAACAGTCCTGGGAATGTATAGATCAGACCCAAAACTAATGCCAATGATCAAGGAGGCTTCAACCGAAGTTAGAGACCATTGCCAAGTGCATTGCCAAGTCTGAAGAAGCATGACATAGCCATCAACGAGGAGTAGGTGAGCTGTTGTAGTGTGCTGTCCAGAACAGCCAAAAAAATGGCACAAATTTCCTGATCCCTTCTTCTGCTCCTGTGCATCCACGTGGCCTCAATGGTAGTGGTTGGAGGCTCCGAGGGGTGCCCAGGGAGGCCCTCCACAACAAGCCTCAAGTGCCCAAATGCAAGAGGGAGCAAGATCTAAGCTCCAAGGGTTTTATGGCTACCCTGTTTGACTGCAACCTGAGAACTGAAGAAAAACACTAAAAGAACACTTCAATACCTCTATAGCAATGCCCTGAGGGTGCCTCAATAGGCCGGGAAGGTGCTCGAGAAGCCGGGGAGTGACGGGAGCTCGGAAAGGTCGGCTATGGCTGCCAGGAAGGAGACCCAATGCTGTAGGTATTTGAATGGAAGCTAAGAATGCCACGAACCAAGCTGTTTAGGAAGTTGGGAAGCCTCGCTATGATACCAGTTGAAAGGTGAGAAGGATCGAGCCTTGCTTGGAAGTGAGCTATGGTGGAGAGCAAGAGCAAGGAGAAAGAGAGACACAAATGGAAACTCCAACAACCACAATGTGTTCAAACTGCCACTAAAAGAATAAAGAATAAGTGACTGTGACGAGCGCCCGCCACTTGCAGTGTGTAGTGGCAGGTACTGTCAGTGTAGTAATACATGGGCGGCTAGGCAAAGGCACCTTTACCCCCAACACTGATAACTCTAGGTTAGGTGCCAATCATATTGTTTGATTTGACTTTTTTATTTAGGACATACTGTACATAGATGAGTTTGCATCAAGGCAAGGAGACACTCGGCATGCGTATCGACACAAGGATTTAGCTTTGAAGGAGTACATTGACAATCTTGTTGTAGCCTTGGTGGTCTTCCATAAGAAGTGCTATCCACGAGGACAGGAAACAATCATGAAAAATTGAGCTTGACCCAAGTTTAGACCTTTTCGAGCGATACCTATGACATCTAGCTTGCAGAAGGTGGTACTAGTAAAGCAGTCAAAGATTCTTTACTTGTTTGACCAAATGCATGGTGGAGCAATGTGCATGCTTGCTACATTAGGTGACCTTGCTAAAGTGTCAGATTTGCTTCTCCTGGAGAAAGAGCTAAAGAAGGGGGAGCGTGTCATTTTTGAAGCAAAGAATGAACTTCTATTTTCATCAGAAGTTGGCTCCTCCTCTCCACCAATGAAAAAGCAAAGGAACAAATGAGAGTTCTTGTTGACTATCGACTTTTTATATCTGCCATCATTATCATCCATCACATGTATTTTTCTTGATGAATATAAGATATTTTACTTTATTTTTATAAATAAATATTTATTGAATAAATGTGTGGTTCGTGTAAGTGTGATGATAATGTGTGGTATATGAATGATGCATTCGCATACGTTAACATAATCTAACTTAATTATATCAACACATAATACTGTACTTGCGACTGTCATAGGCAATAATGTAACTCGTATACGTATGTATTACTACTTTCGATGCGTGTGTACGTTAAACAAAAATTAAGAGTTGTGCATTTCAAGAAACAAAACAAAACAACTTTACTCAATTAATTGAATTCAATACACATCGCATGAGATATTATATATATATTATATTAATGTGGCAAAGTGTACAAAATATTTTGGCCTTCCAAGATACTATGGTGCTATAACACTCATTACAAAACCTTGCATCATTAATCTCATAACCTATGGAGGAGTCCCCTTGCTATGTCGAAGCCCAACGATAAAGTTCATGTCTTTATCTGTGATTGTGACGGACTTTGCATGGATGGCCGCTAACTATGTATCATTGAACAAGTCGATGAGAAACCCCTCTATAGTTGTTTTGTAGAGCTTGCATAACTGTAGCAATCCACTTTCCTACTAGTAGTGGGTCATCGTGCATTTGCGCCCAAAAGCTTCCCATCCCTTGCAGCTCCAAGTCTTGCATAACTTCCCGAACAACCTTATGAAAATATATTTTTGGGATGAGAAGCTCGTATCTTTGTTATATTCCCCTTATCTCTCGAAGGGCGATAGCGCCCAGTTTTCATCTCCTCTTTCTTTTGTGGTGGTCATTGTGCTCTATGGGGAGCACTTGTTGTTGCATTAGAGGACGCTCCACCTTGTGCTCCAGGTGTGGTGGGCCTTGGAGCGAGGCCTTTCCCTAGTCGAAACGGCGATATGCTTGCTTGGTGCGTGTCATGCAAGCTCAAGGAGGGCAAGATGGAGAAGAGATAGAGGTTGGGGGCATGAGAATGGAGGAAATAAAGAAAGCAAGATGTGAAAATGAGAAGAAGAATGAACTTTTAACCCATTTAAACCCCAAAATCAGGTTAATGCAGCTTTATATGCACTGTTCATTGTGTGATTATAAATCCATAACCTTTTATGGGAATGCAATGAAACTTCATAGGCACACTTAGTTAGATGGCCAAGAGTCCTTTTTTTTTTGAGAAAAAAACCTGCAAATCCCTAGTCCAAAGTCTGGCATTTGGAGCCACTTTCTAGGGTTCTTGGCCACCTAATAAGTGCACATATAAAATTTCGTCGCATTCTGATACAATTTAGTATTTTAAAAATTATCCCACACCAAAATTATGGATGGATTGATAATCGAGAAATCAACATCATGCTACTGGCCCTTAGTGTTGGGGGTAAAGGCGCCTCTGCCTAGCCGCCCCTGTATTACTACACTAACAGGCACCGCCACTGCATACTGTAGGTGGCGGCCGCCTGTCACCATCACTTTATTCTTTATTCGGTGCTTCCCGACCTTCACATCGACTCGCTTCACGCATTGGATCTCCATCCCGGCAGCCATATTCGATCTCCCCGAGCTCCCGTCACTCCCCAGCTTCCCGAGCACCTTCCCAGCCTATTGAGGCACCTTCAAGGCATTGATACTGAGGTATTTGATCATTCTTTCAAGGTTTTATTTCATTCTACAGGTTGCAAACAGCAAGGGCAGCCATGGCTTCAAACCCTTGAAGCTTATTCCCCTCATATTGTGCCTTACACCTATCAAGGCTCAAAGAGGCTTGTCATAGGCCTTCGATAGGCCCTTCTTGAGCCCCCCATTACCCCCTTTTCAGCCCATGTGGAGCAGCAGCAAGTTCAGCACCAACAGGGCAGATTGCATCATTTTTTTCCAGGCTTACTTGATCACTGATCTTGGTTGCTATTTGGATGTCATTGAGTTGACCGAGAGCTTATTTGGGCTTATGTATTGCTTCATGGTTAATACGACCGGTGCTTCATGTATGTCATGCTCTCTTGGATGCACTTGATGCATTGACAAGGTCACTTATCAGTGGTACTTTCTCTTGGGTTGTTTGAGCTTCTGAACTCGCTTTGTACGCCTTTTGTGCCAGTGGGAGTATTTTACATGCTTGCTTGACCTTTGACAGTTGCATGCTATTGGAGCACTTACATGTATTTGGAGCAGTTTATGTCTTGAGCAGCTACATACGCATTGAGACTTTGGGATCATACTCCGATCTTTATGGATATGCATTGATGTACTCTTGGTTCACAGGATGCTTATGAGCTGAGTCTCATATTTGGATCTTTCTCTTTGAGCAGATACCTATTTGTGTCAGGTTTTGGCAGTTACAGGAACACTTTGCCTAGAGTGTCTGGGGGTGTGCCTTTCACTGGCAGATGTTATTTTGACATGCTTTGGTGTTGAGCTCATGTTCTTTTCATTGTCATTGGCCTTTCTTATGTCCGTTTCATGCTGGCTTTGGACCTAGCATTGTTTGCTTGACATTGGATCCTATTTTGGGACAGTTTGCTCTCTAGACTGCATACCTGCAATTTATTACAGCAAGCAGTTATTGGTGGACTGAGGTGTACTTTTCATGCTGAAATATCTTGATTTGGTGTACTGCACCTAGTACTAAGTGGGCAGCCACTTTTGGCACACTTTCCTCGCCCTTTGGACCCCGTTTTGGTCATTTTTGGGCAGTTTCTACAGTAAAACAGCAAGCAGTTTTGGACTGTTTGGGCATTTCCAGCCTGCATAATGGCGTCATCTTCGCATGATATTGCCATCTTTAACATTACAAAGTTGGATGGTACCAACTACTCTTACTGGAAGAGTCAAATATGGCAGGTTTTGGTGCAGAAATCTCAGATTAAGCCACTTCGGTTGAGCGGGGAGCAGCCTGAAACTATGGACAATGACGACTGGCTTGAACTTGATGAGCTATGCAAGTCCACGATTGTATTGTCTCTCACTGAACATGTACATTATAATGTATTTGAGGAAGCACAGAGTGCATGGGATCTATGGAATAAGATCAAGAATCTTTATGATAAGAAAAGTCCGGCGAGTCAGATGTACTGGTTGAAGCAGCTTATGGATCTGCGCATGAAGGATAATGTGACTATGTCTGCTCACTTGAGCTAGTTCCATGCTATACTGAAGAACCTGACTTCGCAGGATATCACCTTTGGAGAGGAAGTAACTCCTCTTTTCTTGCTTGGGACTCTGAATGAGTCATGGGATGTATTCCGCACTGCTCTTTGTGCCTCTAGTGCTACTCTAAAATTGGCAGATGTTGAGAGTGCTCTTCTTCAGGAAGAGGTGAATCGCAAAAACTTGGATGCCTCTCGTGGTAGTCATGCTTTGACAGTTAGAGGCAGGAATGACAGGTATGACCGTGGTAATGGCCGAGGCCGTGACTCGCAGAAGGGTGGGTCTAAATCTCATGGCAAGTCGCGTAGTAAGTCGCGTGGGCGCAATGCAAATGTCACTTGTCATCATTGTGGGAAAAAGGGCCATATTAGACCACAGAGTCATGAGTTGCACAATGAGAAGCGCAAGGATAAGGGGAAAGATAAAGTGCAGGAGAAGTCCTCTGATCGCAGCATAGTACCTGCGAAGTCCAATGTCAAGATTGAGGAAATTAATGTCACGCAGACTGAGGAGTCCGATGGTGGTGATGAGTTTATACTTGCAGCTAGTTCTTCTGATGCTTCACACTTGACTGAGACATCTAGTATGTATGCACAGTGCTGGTTATTGGATTCAGGTGCGTCCTTCCATGTGACGCCTTACCGTGAGTGGATTCACTCTTACCGTACTGTATCTGGATCAGTTAGACTTGGAGATGACAGGTCTCTTGATATTGTGGGCTATGGAGATATTCAATTGCAATTTTCCACTGGCAATTCCTTTTTGCTCAGGGATGTACGTCATGTACCTGCGCTTACGCGCAGTCTTATGTCTGCAGGACAGTTGGATGATGCAAGGTTTCATGTCTGTTTTGGGGATTCTGCCTAGAAGATTACCAAAGGCAGACTTGTGCTTGCTAGAGGCACCAAGGCTGGCAGCCTTTATCCTCTTGTTGTATCTGGGTCTTCTGTAGACCATGTTTTGGCAGTGGGCTCTATCCCACATGTATCACTTTGGCATGCCCGTTTGGGGCATATGTCTTTGAAGGGAATGAAAATGTTATCTGGTTTGCAGTATCTTCCACCTTTGGACTATGCATGTTTTGACTCGTGTGATCATTGTCTTTATGGTAAGCAGAATAGGTCTACGCATAAGAAATCGGGTAGGCCATGCATGAGTGAGCCCTTGGCTTTGGTGCATTTAGATGTTTGTGGGTCCATGCCATGTATGTCTATGGGTGGCGCGAAGTACTTTGTTACCTTCATTGATGATTTTTCTAGGAAAGTGTGGGCTTATCCCATAAAGCAAAAGTCCGATGTCTTGGCAGTCTTTCAGCGTTGGCTTGCTCTTGTTGAGAACCAGACTGGGTATAGGCTGAAATGCCTTAGGACTGACAATGGGGAAGAATATGTCTCACGTGCTTTTGAGAAGTTTTGTGATGACAGGGGTATTAAGCGTCAGTTGACCGCCCCTTACACCCCCGCCCAGAATGGTTTGGCTGAGCACATGAACAGGACTATTCAGGAGTGTGTCCGCTCTATGCTTAGCCATGCAGGCCTACCACAGAGATTTTGGGTTGAGGCAGTTAGTACGGCAGTGCATGTCATAAACCAATCGCCTTCTAGTGGATTGGATTTCCAGGTTGCAGAGGAAGTTTGGGCTGGTAAGCCACCCTCTTATGCGCATCTCCGTGTCTTTGGATGTGAGGCATTCTGCCATGTGCCCAAGGACAAGAGGAGTAAATTGGATCCAAAGAGCATTAAATGCATATTCCTTGGCTATGGTGAGTCAGGAGAGATGGGCTATCGCCTATGGGATCCGCAGGCGTGGAAAATAGTACGCAGCCATGATGTCGTCTTCCATGAAGATAAGATGCACAGGCAGCCTGAGAAGGTGGTTGAGATCCGCAGAGTGATCTTTCAGGAGGAGCCTAGAGCTCCAGCACAGCCAGTAGTACAGCCTGCAGCAGTTCCTCCACAGGGCCAGGGTGTTGGACAGGCAGTTAGACAGGCAGCAGAGCCTACGGTGAGACGGTCTGCTAGAGACAGACTTCCACCTGACAGATTTCAACCCTCTATGCATTATGTTTTGGTTACAGATGCAGGAGAGCCTTTCACTTATGATGAGGCTATGCGCAGGGGTGACAGTCACTCCTGGGAGAGGGCTATGCAATCTGAGATAGACTCCCTGCATAAGAATGAGACTTGGGATTTGGTTGCCTTGCCTAAGGGCAAGAAGGCTTTGCCATGCAAGTGGGTGTACAAGCTGAAAAGTACCCCTGGACACCCCAAGCCGGCATACAAGGCTAGATTGGTAGCAAAGGGTTTTAAGCAGGAACATGGTGTGGACTTTGATGAGATCTTCTCTCCTGTGGTTAAGATGACCACCCTGCGCTTGGTCTTGGCTTTGGTTGCACAGGTTGACTTAGATCTATATCAGATGGATGTCAAGACAACTTTTCTACATGGGGACTTGCATGATGAGATCTATATGGATCAGCCTAAGGGCTTTGCAGAACCTGGCAGGGAGCACCTAGTTTGCAAGTTGAAGAAGAGCTTGTATGGCTTGAAGCAGGCACCTAGGGAATGGTATCATAAGTTTGATGCCTTTATGCAGTCACAGGGCTATAGCAAGAGTGCTATGGATCCGTGTCTTTACACGAAGAAAGGCTGTGATGGCAGTTTGCTTATCTTGGTACTCTATGTTGATGATATGTTGATAGCAGGGAAAGCTCATGATGAGCTAGATGCTCTTAAATCTCAGCTGAAGAAGAGCTTTAAGATGAAGGATTTGGGACAGGCCTCACATATACTTGGGATGCGCATTAAGCGCGATAGGCATCAGGGGCTTTTGTATCTCTCATAGCGGGAGTACATTCATAAAGTCCTTGAGCGCTTCCGCATGCAGGACGTAAAGCCTATTGGCTGTCCATTACCTTCTTATGTGAAGGTATCACAAGCCGATTGTCCGCAGACAGATGAGCAGAGGGCCGAGATGGCCAAGATCCCTTATGCTTCAGCCGTGGGCAGTTTGATGTATGCCATGACAGCCACTCGTCCAGATATTGCGCATGCAGTTAGTGTTGTGGCATGCTATATGGCTACACTTGGCAACATACATTGGGATGCCGTGAAGGGTATCATGAGGTACCTGAAGGGCACAGCAGATATGTGTATTTGCTATGGCAGCCAAGATACAGGGGTCGTGGGGTACACTGACTCCGATTATGTAGGACATGCAGATAGTAGGAAGTCCACTTCTGGCTATGTATTCACCTATGTTGGAGGGGCTGTCTCTTGGATGTCCAGGGTTCAGAAGTGTACGGCTTTGTCTACCACTGAGGCCGAGTATGTTGCAGCCACTGAGGCTTGCAAGGAGGCCATATGGTTAGGCCGTCTAGTTGCTGACCTTGGGATTGATGCTACACCTACACTGCATACGGATTCTATGAGTGCCATTCAATTGGCTAAGAATCCAGTCTTCCATGCGAAGACGAAACACATTGAGGTGAGGTATCACTTCATACGTGGTGTCGTGGAGGACAGGTCTGTTGACCTTGTCAAGATCTCCACTGACGAGAATCCTGCAGATCTGCTCACGAAGAGCCTCACTACTGAGCGCTTTGCCTTCCTCAGGAGGTTGATGGGCGTTGGATGAGATGTCACCTTTCCTCATCCCTTGTACCTATGTACATTTGTACTGTCTTTTCTTTTTTCTTTTCTCTCTCACTAGGGCAGATTCGCCTTTAAGTGGGAGATTGTTGGGGGTAAAGGCACCTCCGCCGTGCCGCCCCGTGTATTACTACATTGACAGTACCCGCCACTGCACACTGCAGGTGGCGGACACCCGTCACGTCACTTTATTCTTTATTCTTTTAGTGACAATTTGAATAAAGGAAGGCCCAGTCACACATTGTGACTGTTGGAGTTCCCATTTCTTGTCTCTCTCTTTCTTGCTCTTGCTCTCCCGCCATAGCTCGCGTGCAAGCTTCAATCCTTCTCACCTTTCACTAGCATTTTTGGGCACCTTCAAGGCATTACATCAGAGGTATTTGATCATTTTCTTTATGGTTTACTTCAGTTCTCAGGTCTCACAGGCTGTAAACAAAATTGGGGCAGCCACCATTGAAGCTCCCTTGCTTCATATCTCACTTGCCTTTGAACAAGACTTGTTGGAGCTTGTTTGAGGCCTTCCTTGGCTTTAATCGGACCCCTTCGAAGCTTGGCCACCATTTTTTGTAGCCCTAGGACCAGAATTTACAGTTGGCGGAATCACGCAGCCCTCCCATATGTGTCTTCAGCATTAACAGTCACAACAACAGCTCTCCCCCTCCATTGGCACTTGGAAAGGCTCCATTTTGGGCATATAAACATGCTTTGATGCTTGGTTTTGATGGTTGATGTGTTGGCATAGCATTTGGATTGATTTAACACTATTTTGGGACTGTCATAACAGTCCACAGGCAGTTTATGGCAATGTTACACTGACATTTGATGCTACATCTTGTTTGGCATTGTCATTTGATGTCCGGTTGGTCCCGTTTAATGCCCGAATGTTAGGGGAATGTATGCCTATTGTTTGGCAACCAATTGGAGCTGATTTTGGTGCTGAAATTCTCAATTTTGAATAGTAAATCACTACTATACATAGTTGGGCTGAAGTCATTTTAGTCATGTATACTTATGCCTATGCTTTTCAGGCTATGTTTCGGACATATATGGTGATGTATTGACACTTGGGGCTCGACATAGAGATTGGCTTTGATTCACGATCATTGGTTGAGCTTGAGCTCACTTTGCAAAGCATTTGAATGCTCCATCTTGGATGTACTTATGGCATGTATGTTGCTTATGTCTTACCGGTCTTGACATGCTTAGCCTATGCCATTACTACATGCTAGTTACATTGTTTGGAGCCTATTGCTACTGGAGCTCGATCTTGGCTTGACCTTGGATTCTCGGAGCTTACTTGAGCTATTTATTGGCTTTCCAGAGTTGTATCTTGGGATGTACTTGATGTCTTACATGCTTATGGATGCTACATATGGATGCTCTACCACCTACATGTTCGGGATGTACTATTCATGTATTGTCTTAGACTTATGTCATTGACACTGTGTCTTGCCTTGGCTTGAGCTCTTGAGCTCGTACATATGGCTTTTGTGCCAGTGGGAGCATTCTTGAATGCTTATTAGACATTGAGCAGGTGGTACTTTTATGCATTGAGCCGTTACATGCTATTGAGCAGTTACAGACACTTGAGACTTTGGGACTTCTTACCTTTTGGGATGATACATTGAGGGCTGAAATGATGAACGGGTTTCCTCTTACCCATCCAACCTCCAATACTCACTAAGAGAACTAAAGAGGGGCACCACCTAGCCAAAGGGAGGATGGGCTAGGACATCCCTTTTCTCAAAGAGAATCAAGAGAACCAAGACACAAATTTACAAGAGAGAATATATGTACTAGACACCATATTGGAATATAAGAGAGAGAGATGAGAGGAGAGGGAGACAAGAGGAGAAGAGGTAGAAGAAGCTTGCCATTATGCTACATGGAATGAGAAGATGAGAAGAGAGGGAGATAATAGGAGAAGAGGTAGAGAAAGCTAGCCATTATACTACATAATAAAAGAACTTACTCATAGCTTACCTCAAAGAGATGAGGATATTCTAGAATGCTCTCATGGACTTGTCATTGTCCTTCCTCCCCCCTTCTTCATTCTCCATGGGCTCTTTATATAGCCTCCATGAGGGATTAGATTAAGCTAATCTTCTTGATTAACATAATCCTAGATGATGTATGGCATCTTTGAAAATATGGAGAATAGTGGATGGGACAAGTCCCCACCTTGGTCATCATGCAAGAAGCCAAGGGTGGTGGTAGACAAAATAGAGAAATGGAGCTAGATTACAAGAGGTGGGTGCCCAAAGCACATTATTATAATATATTTACAAGAAGGATAGAGTGGAAAGTTGGTGTGGTGAAAGAGAGAAGAAAATTGCATGTAGCCAGTAAAAAAGTTTCGTCTGCAACTTTGTAGACCAGGTCAAAACCGATCGGGCATCGCGAGAATTTTCTTGAAATTCTCTTTTTCTTGGGAGCTATTGAGATTATAAAAAACGGCTTCTAAAAGCTGCTTTGACTTTAGTCCCCCATATGTATATAAATACATATAAGCATGTGACAAAAGGAGTCCATGCTTGTAAGCTTTTGTGCAAGATCCAAATGACACCATGATGTGGATATTGACTTGTGTGCTAGGGTGAGGTGTCCTCTAATGATGGTGATAGATTCCAAATCTTAGTGATGCAGATGGGGCCCATGTGTAGTTGGAGGCTAGTCCTTTGAAAAATCTATGCACTCACTCAACTCCTAGATGTAATCCATTTCCATCTTCACTAAGATAGCCATCCCTTTTACCCTTTACATTGACATGCCTCCTAAGAACTTGTTCCCCCCATTTGCTAGAGTTATCATAATTGAGAAGCAATGTAGCATACCTAGTGCTTGAAGAGTAAACCCAAAGTGATATGGTAAGGGCTTTGGCCAAATTTTGTGGTAATAATCCGGGTTGTAAAAAACCCGGATCATTAGCCCTCCCCTTAGGCTAGAGGTATTCATGCCTCTAGCTTGATAATGATGGTCCAATAGAGCAAGGAGGACTGCACCCCCTCATTGGTGGCTCTTCATTGAATGAGTGCTCCAAAGTGTTCATATTTCTTTGAAAATAAGGCTTCAGTCGCCATCCATTTACCCTTGTCTTGTGAACCTTCCCATCCATGTCACCTAGCTTATAGCTGCCATTTGGATATCTCCTTATGACCATAAATAGCCCTTCCCACTTGAACACAAGTTTAGCATCCTTTCTGTTATCAAAGCGATTATCATAATATAGCACAAGTGATCCTTCCCTTATGTGTTTGCTAGCCAGCTTCTTATTAAAGGTCTTCCTCCTCTCTTCAGCCTGCATGGAATAGTGTTGGACTGCTACTTCTCTGTCTAACTCCAGCCACTCTAGATCCAAGATCCTTTCCTCTAACTTCTTATCTTGATTCTTCTCTTGACTGGCTACTAAAACACACAAACTGGCCAGTTCCACCTCTATAGGAAGCAAAGCCTCTTGGCCATAGACGAGATGAAATGGAGTATAGCCAAGTGAGGTTCTAAATGAAGTCCTATAGGCCCAAAGAGCTGCATTCAATTTTTTATCCTAGTGCTTGGGGTGCATGTGTACCTGCTTGGTAATTATCTTACAAATCAGCCCATTCACTTTTTCGACCAAACCATTACACTGTGGATAGTAGGGAGTAGAATGCTTGTGCTTGATTTTTAGCCTTTCCATTAGCTCCCCTACTAGGTTCGCCCTAAAACCAAGACCCCGATCACAGATAATTTCCAAAGGTGTGCCAAACCTGCAACAAATATTTTCAAACACAAATTTTCCCACTTCTTGGGTTGTGATCCTACTAGTTGCTGAAGCCTTTGCCAACCTCATCATGTAGTCCACACCCATTATGATGTATTCCTTGCCAGATTGAGTTCGTGGGAGTGGTCCTATTGCATCAATCCCCCATTTCTCAAATGGGCCATATGTAGTTATGGGATTTTGTTCCTCATGCACTAGCTTTCTTGGTCCGGCCTTTTGGCAATCGTCACAAGTGCGACACCAATGTTGCACATCTCGATGTAGACTAGGCCACACAAAACCGGCTTGGAGAATCTTCCTACTGGTTATTTCTTGAGCAAAATGTCCACCACAAACCCCTTCATGGCAGCTCTTAATCACATCTATAATCTCCTTTGTTGTTGGCACCCTTCTAAGCACTGCATCCTTTCCTTTGCAATACAACACATCATTTATCAAGCGGTATTTAGTGGCCTTAGTAGCTAGCCACCTTTTCTCACTTTTACTCATATGTGTAGGTGCCTCACCTTGCTCAAGAAAATAAAGCACATCTTGTAGTTGAAACTTCCCCTGAAATAAGGGAAGCTTTACTGTAATGATGCTCACCATTACCTCTTTCAATTTTTCAGCTGCTAGAGCATCTGCGTCGCCATTTGTGCGCCTTGGCACAAAATAGATTTGGGCTTTCTGTAGCTTTCTCATGAGAGTTTTAGCTTCCCTCATTTTCACTGCTAAGTTATCATTTTTACAAGCCCAGATTCCTTTCATTTGCTTAACAATTAGCACAGAATCACCAAAAACATTAAGCCGAGTGAAACCATGTGAGAGACACCACCTCAAACCTAAAAGCAAGGCTTGATATTCTGCTTCATTATTAGAATGGACATCCTCCAAGCTGATACCTTCTCCATAAAGTTTTTCTTCGAAACTGAACACCACTATTCCTGCTGCCGCTCTATCTTTAATACGCTTGTAGGCCCCATCGAAGTAGAGGGCATGGGCATTCTCCACCCGTGACGGCTCCTCAATAGGAGGTGTCTCCTCTTTTACCTTTCCCTTCTCCTTTTCCTTCTTTTGATGGCGTCTATGGGTCAACAAATCAGCTAGGCAAGCTCGAGTAGAATCCTCCACCTTGAAGGTGTAGTCAAACTCTTGGAGTTGTATCACCCACTTAGCGATTCTAGCTGAAACATCCATGTGTTGTAAGGCATAAGGAAAATGCTCTTCTGTCGTGATCACTGTGAATGGCCTAGGGAGAAGATAAGGATGAAACTTTCTCATAGCAAACATTAGAGACAAAACCATCACCTCAACCATCTTGTACCCTCGTTCTGATGTTGTCATTACTCTACTAGAAAAGTAAACCTGTCTCATTAGTCCAGTTTTAGCATCCTTTTGTATTAGTGCTACCCCTAGAGCATCTTCCCCAAAACTCGGATTGACAAAAAACTCATGATCCCAACAAGGCTGTAAAATTATAGGAAGGGTGCTAAGAGCCTTCTTCACCTCGTGAAAACACCTTTCGCTTTCGTCACTCCACAGGAGCTCCTTAGAGTGGGTTAGCTGTTGCAGTGGAAATATTAATTGGGAGAGGAGATGAATGAACCGCCCCATATATCGCACCTTCTGAATGAAAGAGGTTAGTTGCTTCACAGAAGATGGTGATGGCACCGCCAATAGGGCCTTAACTTTGTTTGGATCTGCTTCAATGCCCCTCTCACTTACGACATGCCCTAACAAAGTTACACTGCTTTCGCCAATGCGACACTTCTCATGGTTTAATTGCCCCCCCATTTGTGCAAGACGGTTGAAAGCTTCATCCACTTTCCCTAGATGTAGAACCTTAGAACTATAAATACAAAAATCATCAATAAAGACCCTAATGGATTTTCCAAAATATGGCTGGAAGATATAATTCATGAATCGCTGGAAGGTAGCTGGGGCATTTGTTAATCCAAATGGCATTACTTTGTAAGCAAAACAACCCCAAGGTGTAATGAAGGTGGTCTTCTGTTGATCCTCCTCAGCTATTTGGATTTGAAAATAACCTGAATACCCATCACAAATAGTGTATCTCTCATGCCCAGCCACCTCGTTGAGTATTTCATCCTAAAAGGGAAGAGGAAAGTGATCTCTCTTAGTTGCAGCATTTAGTGGCTTGTAATCCACACAAATCCTCCATTTTCCATTCTTCTTGGGTATCACCACCACAGGTGAGACCCACTCTGAGTCCCCTATTGGATAGATGAAGCCTGCCTTCAAAAGTCGTTGCACCTTAGTGAGTAGAGCGTTTTGTTGAACTACTCCCAATCGTCGTAGTCACTGCACCACTGGCCGTACTCCCTCTTTTAGATTAATGTGATGTTGTACTACTGTCACACCTATGATGTGTTCATAATCAGAAATAAAAAGTGCAGAGTGTTTTATCACCACTTCCATGTAGGCTGCCTTCTCCTCAACTGATAGATCCTTAGCCAACATTTTTTCTAACCCCTCCTTCTCGACCTTTGGAAGTTGCTGCGGACTTTCACTACTAGAAGGCCCTTTTAATGTAATCCCCATCACTTCTAGAGAGCTTTCTTCCTTCTCATTAGAAGACTCTCCCTCTGTCATAGATGACCAACCCTCGTGTTGGAACTCCATTCATCAGCGGTGGTCTCTAACACAAGATCCTCTTGTCGGTCCTCCTTCATGTTGTAGATAGTGCTCTTCCATTTTTTCTATAGCCCCTTTTGTGGCCTTAGCTCTAAAGCCCCTGTCTCCCAATCTTGTCTGGCTTTCATTCCCATTAGCCATGGTCGCCCAAGAATGAGCGGATAGCCGTCCCCCTTCACTGGCATCACATACATGTCAAGCTCCAATTGCACTCCACACACCTTTACCTTGACTTTCTTTATAACTCCCAAACAATTTACTACTACATTGTTAGCCATTTTGGCCCCAAATTTAGTAGTTTCATTTACCTCTAATCCCAAACGATGCATCAAATTTTCCGTCATGACACAAATCTCTCCACCTCCAGCCACATATGTCTTTGATACTCTCTGTCCATTGATTTCGGCTTCCACTAGAGGCACAATATCTTTCATCTTTCTAGCCTGGATTGCATTCGCATGTCTATTCTTCATGGGTCTAATGCTTACCATCTTGGACCATTGTCGTCACACTGTTGGAGATAGATGTAGTAATTGTGGCCATGAAATTTTTGGCCCTTGATTCTTCACATCAGCAAGAAAATCATAATCTCTAGTACCTTTACCCAGGGAAAAATCATCTGGCTCAACGTGTCGGCATAAGCGAGCCCTCCTCTTTTTACTGTTGCGTGTCTTTGCAGCTATTGATGACTCTGCCTCCTCTTCCATATTTTCAACCTCCTTTGGTGGTGTAGGCTCCATTCTCTCAATTCTCCGGGCTTTCTTCATCGGCATTGCTTCAACCTCTACTACTTTGGCCTTTCCTTTGACATCACTCTCATCTAAACTAATTATCCTAATATCATCATTCTCTGGCGGCTGGACAGGCGAGGGCGGCACCTCTGCAAGTGATCGAGGATGCTAGAGAACTTGAACCGGTGGTGGAGGCCCTGGATTCGGTGGAACAAACCTTTCCCTAGGTGGTGTCACTTGTTGTCCCCTCCTTCTTGGTTGGAACCCATTTCCTGGAAAACGCCTAGGATGAGGGCAAAAGTACATACCATGGCCAGTCTCCCCACAATTATAGCAAACATACTCTCTTTCTTGTCTCCTTGGACCTCGATTGCCTTCATTTATGAGGGGAGGGGGTCGTACTCCTTGCACCAAATTTAACGAAAGGCTTTTAAGTTGATTAGTAATGCATTGTAGGAGCTCTTGTTGTGGTATCTCTGGTTCAGGTGGGGCCTCTGCTATTTCTTTAGGCCTTGGCATGGTTGGTAAAACCTGCATGGGCTCAACTCCCCCCTTCAACTGGGCTTGATACTTCAATTTTCTATCTTTCTCCCTCGCATAAGTGACTGATTCTTCATAGGATGTGGGAAACTTTCCTTTGACCTTCTCCCTTAGTAGAGGATGGAGTCCGGCTAGAAAACAATCTTTCTTAAGGCAATCAGGTACTCTTTCTCCCTCGGCTAAAGAGGTTGTCCACTTATCCCACAATTTTATAAACATGCCTTCATATGCTTGGTACTCCCCTGGTAAGGTTTGGCGAAGATCTAAGAGTTGTCTCCAAATATCTTCAGGTGGCTCTGTATCTTGGTACTTGTGCATGAGTGTGGTCTTGAGATCCTCCCAATTACCCCTTGTAGCCTCTGGGAGAGCTTGATACCACACTCGAGCATCACCCTTTAGAACTAAAGAGAAGGCCCGTACTTTGGTTGCTTCATCATCCCGGCCTGTGACTAGGAAGGCCATTTCTAAGTCATCCAAAAAGTCTAGAGCTTTCTCCCCTTTGTGCCCAAAAAAGCTTGGAAATGCCATGTTGCCTTAGTAGAGTACGAAGATGAAAACGTCTAGACTTAAGTTGTATTTTATAAGGGGAAGGATGAATGGGTTCACAGATGCATTGATTTCAGCAAGACGTCTAGGCCCTAGTATGCTTCTAATAATGCCCTGGAATCTAAGCTTTGTGCTAGCTACAATATGCACAGTTTGCATAGCAAGTGGACGGATAGGTCCATACAACTCATTCTGATTCATGAGAAACTATTATAATAGAATAAAGACATGTACATTGAAGGATGCATTGTAGTCTAGCATTGGGAATATTATAGGTTCTGGTGATACAAGAATCTCCCTTAATCTTTCAGCCCCAAAGTACATGACAAGACGCTGCTGGAAGAAAATCTTCATACTGATGCATACATTAACTCGGATGTTTTGTACAGAGTGGAAGGTGTAGAAATTCAGGCCATTATTATTATTCATGAGTGGAGACTACTTAAGGGAGTAGAGGGAATGCACTTTCTTGAATTATGAAGGATTTTTCCCAGAGTGTTTCTTTTTGGAACCCACCAACTTTGCTATACGGAGAATTTGCTCACCAGTGATTGTTCTTGCCTTGGTGTGTCCATCCTCGGTGACATATATTGCATAAGGTGTGATGGCCACATTTTCAACCACACCCAACCTTCGAGCTAACAACAGTTGAAGGTAGTCTCCATACTTTGCACTTCTACAAAACTCCACACCTTTCATGCATAGTTGTCCTCCTTTGATGTGGATTAGGCCAGAGAGAGAGAGGGATTTGATGATTTGGAGACGAGGACCTCTCGGAAGGGCCTTCACTTTATTTGCAAAACGCTCACCACAATTATGAGAATCTAGCAATTCATGGCAACATAATTTTTTCTGTTGTGAGATAATGGAATTTCTAAAGTGAACACCTTTTACCCGTATGCGTGCCGTCATCCGATAGGCATACTTTCTTTCTTGAGCTTCTTTAGGAGACAATTCTGGGAGTCGTAGACTTCGACCAGCTTCAAAAATAGTTGGTGAGGCATTGAGGAAGAGCCACTTTTTGGGGAACTTGTTGTAGAGGATGCACCACCATGTGTTGTATCATTCCACATAAGGAGGTAGAGAATTGTGGTTGAGAATGTCCTCAATGGGGGCACCAAAAATGAGGGCTGAAATGATGAACGGGTTGCCTCTTACCCATCCAACCTCCAATCCTCACTAAGAGAACTAAAGAGGGGCACCACCTAGCCAAAGGGAGGATGGGCTAGGACATCCCTTTTCTCAAAGAGAATCAAGAGAACCAAGACACAAATTTACAAGAGAGAATATATGTACTAGACACCATATTGGAATATAAGAGAGAGAGATGAGAGGAGAGGGAGACAAGAGGAGAAGACGTAGAAGAAGCTTGCCATTATGCTACATGGAATGAGAAGATGAGAAGAGAGGGAGATAATAGGAGAAGAGGTAGAGGAAGCTTGCCGTTATACTACATAATAAAAGAACTTACTCATAGCTTACCTCAAAGAGATGAGGATATTCTAGAATGCTCTCATGGACTTGTCATTGTCCTTCCTCCCCCCTTCTTCATTCTCCATGGGCTCTTTATATAGCCTCCATGAGGGATTAGATTAAGCTAATCTTCTTGATTAACATAATCCTAGATGATGTATGGCATCTTTGAAAATATGGAGAATAGTGAATGGGACAAGTCCCCACCTTGGTCATCATGCAAGAAGCCAAGGGTGGTGGTAGACAAAATAGAGAAATGGAGCTAGATTACAAGAGGTGGGTGCCCAAAGCACATTATTATAATATATTTACAAGAAGGATAGAGTGAAAAGTTGGTGTGGTGAAAGAGAGAAGAAAATTGCATGTAGCCAGCAGTCTGCGCCTTCGTAACTTCAAATCCGTGAGGAATTTGAAAAAGGTTTCTTCTGCAACTTTGTAGACCAGGTCGAAACCAATCAGGAATAGCGAGAATTTTCTTGAAATTCACTTTTTCTTGGGAGTTATTGAGATTATAAAAAATGGCTTCTAAAAGCTGCTTTGACTTTAGTCCCCCATATGTATATAAATACATATAAGCATGTGACAAAAGGGGTCCATGCTTGTAAGCTTTTGTGCAAGATCCAAATGACACCATGATGTGGATATTGACTTGTGTGCTAGGGCGAGGTGTCCTCTAATGATGGTGATAGATTCCAAATCTTAGTGATGCAGACGGGGCCCATGTGTAGTTGGAGGCTAGTCCTTTGAAAAATCTATGCACTCACTCAACTCCTAGATGTAATCCATTTCCATCTTCATTAAGATAACCATCCCTTTTACCCTTTACATTGACATGCCTCCTAAGAACTTGTTCCCCCCATTTGCTAGAGTTATCATAATTGAGAAGCAATGTAGCATACCTAGTGCTTGAAGAGTAAACCCAAAGTGATATGGTAAGCTCTTGATAGGGGCTTTGGCCAAATTTTGTGGTAATAATCCGGGTTGTAAAAAACCCAGATCAACATCATATGTCTTGGTTCACTGTATATTTATGAGCTAAGTCTCAGTTTTGGATTTGTATCTTTGTGAACTGACACCTACTTGTGTGAAGTTTTGGTAGTGGCAAGAACACTTTGCCCCGTTGCTTGGGGTGTGCCTACTCACTGGCAGATGTTTGTATGCCATACTTGGGTGTTGGATTCATGCTTATCGACCATGCTATGCCTGCATGATGCCGAATTTCATCTTGGTAGTATCTGATTGCCTTAGGATCTAATTTTGGCACTGTTAGCTCTCTTTTACTAAAATCTAAAATTTATTACAGCAAGCATATATGTATGGACTGACATGGATTTTTCATGCTGAAACACTCTGAAATGATATACTTTCACTAGTACTTGGTGGGCAGCAGCTTTGGTTCCACTTTCTTTGCCATTTTTCCTCGATTTTTGGTGATTTTTTTGTCATTTTTGGCAGTAAACAGCAAGCAGTTTTGAATTGTCTACAGTCTTCTAGCCTGCATTATGGTGAGTTCGTCCACTGATCATGCTATTTTCAACATCACTAAGCTTGATGGTACGAATTACTCTTATTGGAAGAGCCAGATTTGGTAGGTGTTGGTACAGAAATCGCAGATCAAACCTTTGAGGTTAAGCAGGCATCCGCCTGCAACTATGCCAGATGAGGAATGGCTTGAGCTTGATGAGTTATGCAAGTCCACTATTGTATTATCTCTCACAGAACAGGTTCACTATAATGTCTTTGAGGAAGAACAGAGTGCATGGAAGTTGTGGTAAAAGATCAAAAATCTCTATGACAAGAAAAGTCCAGCGAGTCAAATGTATTGGGCTGAAGCAGCTTATGGATCTACGCATAAAGGAGAATGTGACTATGTCTGCTCACTTGAGCCAGTTCCATGCTATACTCAAGAACTTGACTTCGTAGGACATCACTTTTGCAGAGGATGTCACTCCTCTTTTCTTGCTTGGTACTCTTAATGAGTCATGGGATGTATTCTGCACTGCATTATGTGCCTCTACTGCTACCTTGAAATTATCTGATGTTGAGAGTGCTCTTCTGCAGGAAGAGGTTAACCGTAAGAATCTGGATGCCTCTCATGTGTCTCATGCTATGACAGTTAGAGGCAGGAATGATGGATATGGAAAGCATGGCAGTGGTAGTGGCCATGGACGGGATTCTCAGAAATCTCGGTCCAAGTCTCGTGGGAAGTCACGTAGTGAATCCCATGGCAGGAATGTAGATGGTACTTGTCACCATTGTGGGAAAAAGGGCCATATTAGGCCGCAATGCCATGAATTGCGCAATGAAAGGTGCAAAGATAAGGGGAAAGACAAAGTGTAGGATACGTCTTCTGATCGCAGCATAGTACCTGCAAAGTCCAATGTTAAAATTGAAGAGATCAATGTTATGCAGCCTGAGAATGTTGATGATGATGATTATATCCTAGCAGCTTCTTCTAGTGCTTCGCAGATGACAGAGATACACTCTATGTATGCACAGTGTTGGCTCTTAGACTCAAGTGCGTCCTTTCATGTGACACCTTGTCGAGAGTGGTTTCATTCATACTGTACTGTTTCGGGTTCTATGCGCTTGGGTGATGACAACTCTCTTGATATTGTGGGCATTGGTGATGTTAGGCTGCAGTTTCCTTCTGGCAGCAGTTTTGTTATGCAGGAGGTACGTCATGTACTTGCTTTGACACACAGTCTCATGTCAGCTGGACATCTTGATGATGCAGGATATCATGTATGTTTTGGAGACTCTGCATGGAATATCAGTCATGGCAAACTTGTGATTGCGAGAGGTGCTCAAGAGGTGCCAAGTCTAGCAGTCTCTACCCCTTGATTGTATCAACTTCTTCCCTTGATCATGTTTTGTCTGTGGGTTCTATCCCACATGTATCTCTTTGGCATGCTCGTTTGGGCCATATGTCTTTGAAGGGAATGAAAATGCTTTCTGGTTTGCAGTACTTATTGCCCCTTGATTATGCATGTTTTGATTCATGTGAGCATTGTCTTTATGGCAGGCAGACTAGGTCTACGCATAAGAAGTCTAGTAGGCCATGTATGAGTGAGCCCTTGGCATTGGTACATTCGGATGTCTGTGGGCCTATGCCTTGTTAGTCTATGGGTGGTGCAAAGTATTTTGTTACGTTCATAGATGATTTTTCACGAAAAGTTTGGGCTTATCCCATTAAGCTGAAATCTGATGTCTTGGCTGTGTTTCAGAGATGGCTTGCATTGGTTGAGAACCAGTCTGGGTATAGGCTAAAATTCCTAAGGACAGATAATGGGGGTGAGTATGTCTCACGTGCTTTTGAGCAGTTATGTGATAAGAGGGGTATTAAGTATCAGTTGACCGTCCCCTACACCCCCCCCAGAATGGTTTGTCTGAGCGGATGAATAGAACCATCCAAGAGCGTGTACGCAGTATGCTTAGCAATACAGGCCTAGCACAGAGCTTTTGGGCTAAGGTAGTTAGTACAGCTGTGCATGTCATAAACAGATCACCCTCTAGTGGTTTGGATTTCCAGGTTGCAAAGGAGGTATGGACTGGAAAACCTCCCTCTTATGCGCATCTCCGTGTCTTTGGATGTGAGGCATTTTGCCATGTGCCCAGGGACAAGAGAAGTTGGATCCCAAGAGTGTCAAATGCATTTTCCTTGGTTATGGGGATGCAGGTGAGATGGGTTACCATCTCTGGGATCCGCATGCACGGAAAGTCATCCACAGTCATGATGTAGTCTTCCATGAAGACAAAATGCATAGGCAGCCTGAGAGAGTTGTTGAGATCCGTAGGGTCATATTTCAGGAGGAGCCGAGAGCTCCCACACAGCCAGTTGGACAGCCCATAGCTGCAGCAGATACTCATGGTTAGGGTGTTAGACAAGCAGTTGGGCAGGTAGCAGAGCTTGTCGTGAGACGATCTACTAGAGATAGACGTCCACCTGATAGATTTCAATCCTCGATGCATTATTTCTTGGTTACAGATGCAAGAGAGCCTTTCACCTATGATGAGGCTATGCGCAAGGGTGACAGTCACTCCTGGGAGAGGTCTATCCAGTCTGAGATAGAGACCCTGCATAAGAATGACACTTGGGATTTGGTTTCCTTGCCTACAGGCAAGAAGGCTTTGCCATGCAAGTGGGTGTACAAGCTAAAAAGTACCCCTGGACACCCCAAGCTGGCATACAAGGCTAGATTGGTAGCAAAGGGTTTTAAGCAGGAGCATGGTGTGGACTTTGACAAGTCTTTTCTCCTGTGGTTAAGATGACCACCCTGTGTTGAGTCTTGGCTTTGGTTGCTCAGCTTGACTTGGATTTATACCAGATGGATGTCAAGACAGCTTTCTTACATGGGGACTTGCATGATGAGATTTATATGGAGCAACCTAAGGGCTTTGCAGAACCTGGCAGATAGCACCTAGTGTGCAAATTGAAGAAAAGTCTTTATGGCTTGAAACAGGCACCTAGGGAGTGGTATCATAAGTTTGATGCCTCTATGGAGTCACAGGGCTACAACCGGAGTGCTATGGATCCGTGTCTTTACATAAGAAAGCCCATGATGGTTCTTTATTGATTTTGGTACTCTATGTGGATGATATGCTGATAGCAGGGAAAGCTCATGATGAGCTAGATGGTCTTAAGGCTCAGCTCAAGAAGAGCTTTGAGATGAAAGATATGGGACATGATGCTCACATACTTGGTATGTGCATTAGATGCGACAGGCATCAGGGACTCCTCTACTTGTCACAGAGGGAGTACATTCATAAAGTCCTTGAGCACTTCCGCATGCAGGACGTAAAGCCTATTGGCTATCAATTGCCTTCTTATGTGAAGGTATCATAGGCTGATTGTCCGCAGACAAATGAGAAGAGGGCTGAGATGGCCAAGATTCCCTATGCATCCGCAATGGGTAGTCTTATGTATGCCATGATAGCCACTCGTCCAGATATTGCCTTTGCAGTTGGTGTTGTGGTACGCTATATGGCTACACTTGGCAAGAAGCATTGGGATGCCGTGAAGGGTATCATGAGGTACCTGATGGGCACTGGATATATATGCATATGCTATGGCAACCAGGATACAAGAGTCATGGGGTACACTGACTCTGATTATGCAGGATATGCAGATAGTAGGAAGTCCACTTCTGGCTATGTATTCACCTATGCTGGAGGTGCTGTTTCTTGGATGTCCAGGGTGCAGAAATGCATGGCCCTTTCTACTACAGAGGCCGAGTATGCTGCAGCCAACTGAGGCTTGCAAGGAGGCCATTTGGTTGGGTTGTTTAGTTGCTGACCTTGGTATTGATGCTATCCCTACACTGCATTCGGATTCTATGAGTGCTATTTAGTTAGCCAAGAATCCGGTCTTCCATGCAAAGACGAAACACATTGAGGTGAGGTATCACTTCATACATGGGGTCATTGAGGACAAGTTTGTTGATCTTGTCAAGATCTCGATTGACCAGAATCCTGTAAATTTGCTCACGAAAAGTCTCTCTATAGAGCGCTTTGCCTTCCTCAGGAGGTTGATGGGCGTGGGATGAGATGATGTCTTTCCTCATCCTATTGTACATGTGTACATGTTGTACTGTCTTTTTTCTTTTTCTTTTCACTCCTCACTGGGGCAGATTCGCCTTTAAGTGGGAGGATGTTGGGGGTAAAGGTGCCTCTGCCTAGCCACCCGTGTATTACTACACTGACATTCACCGCCACTACACATTGTAGGTGGTGGGCGCCCGTCACCATCACTTTATTCTTTATTCTTTTAGTGACAGTTTTAATAAAGAAAGGCCCGGTCGAACATTGTGACTGTTGGAGTTCCCATTTCTAGTCTCTCCCTTTCTTGATGTTGCTCTCCCGCCATAACTCTCAAGTCCAACCTTCGATCCGTCACTCCCTTTCACATAGAAACTTTGCATCACATAGACTATACATATGCATCATGAGTAAAGTCAGCAACAAGAAATGTCAAATTTTTGCATTTTTTCCTATTGAAATTGATAGTGCTAGCAAAAACTATAAGTAAGAGTTGAAAATACGACAAAGATGCACATTCAAAAATGAGATCGAAGGACAATAGTAAAAATTTAATTCATATGTTAAGGGTGTGTACAATAGTTTTGCACAAGGACATAGTCATATGTCCAATGCATGAGGAGAACACTATGCCAAAAAAGATAACATTACAAACTGTGTTCATTCCATTGGAATGAATGCATTCTTCATTGCTTGAATATTTCTTACAAGTTTGAAGTCCTTGGAAGTTATAGTGATGTGCTTCTCAAGTATTGCACAACACTGAGCATTAGTCGCATCAAGTCAACCAAAAAGGCCTTTGCAGCACACTGTAGAGCATGAAGACATTCTTTTGTAAAGCAATTAGGTCTATCTTGACCTTGTGCCAAAAACCACCTCTTGCTTTCTATCCGATAGAGATATTGCATGATCTCACAAAGAAATCTCGAGAAGCTCGCCTTCTTCGAAATGATGAGATCAAAGAGCGCTAATACCTCCTAATTTCTCTCAGAGCCACTGTACCTAGCTTCCATTTGTGTTTCTTGTGGTGATGTTGAGGAGAACCCTTGTGAGGGTAGCTTGAGGAAGCTGGGTTAGGTTGAGAAGGGGTTGCATCTAAGCTAGTAGATTCTCCAAGGGGCTGAACACGATATGGGGATTTGAGTGGAATCTTATTTGCAACTACCTTAGGCCTAGCCATCTTTTTTGCACAAGAGATGTGAGAACTCAATGAATAAGATAGAAAGTGAATCCCTCTTTTATATAACCGTAAAATGTAAGACTCATTCACATAGATGCACACTCTCTCTTTCTCTCTTTAACAATGAATTGTGTTCACGCTAAACATATTATTCATCTTACTATCTTAGCTCTCTTCAAATGCATTTGCCGCCTTCTCAAATCCTTGTTTCTAGCCACTTGGCATGATTTTATTAGGCACTTGAAGCTTCATAATGCACTCTTTTAGTGATATGATGTGATTCCATCATGTTTGTAGTTGATTCATCAGCACTTTCATTTACTCTTTTTTGTGAGAGTTTAACTTCATCCACTACTATAATCCTATACCACCAAGATAGCAATTGGATCATTGTATTGCTACCATTCACCCCTCCACCATGATCAGTTTTTCTTTGGTTTGCACCATGCGCTATCCAATGTGAATTTTCCATCCCTTGTGTGGACCAAACTCCAATGCTTTCCTTTTCTGCAAAGTATGGCACATGTGCCTCAAGGATATGGTACAAAGACACACATCACACATGAGTAAAACTATGCTTAATAGTTTATACAATTCATATAATGTTAAAATATTGACTTAGTATGCACCATGTAATGTGTGATAGAGCTTTTGCCCCATGCTTTTACCACATTTTCATAAAAGCTATGCACAACATCGATCAATTGTTGCTTATCTTCATTGTTAAACACCATCTTGCAAAGTAAGGGAGCCAATTTGTTAAGACTAATCCAAACATTATATTTGGCCAATGTTGTTTTTCCTCCATTACTTCGATCAGGAACTGCAAAATGTAACTTTTTCTACCCATCGTAGTCCTGTGGCCTACAAACCATGACATTCCCTTCCTCATTGATGGGTGCTCAGAGAAACTTCCTAGCCTTTGCTCCTCCAAAGCAAGGCTTTTTGGGCAAGTTACAAGATTTTCATGATCTCTTCTCATATTTTTCAATTGTCACTTGATGCTTGTGTAACCCAATTTCTGATAGCACTCGCTCCACATTCCTACATGTTGTAATGACTTCTTTTCTTGGTTGTATCCTATAAGAAAAGCAAAGGTATTCATATACAAGTTTCTCCATGATTCTGACAAAATCATGTAATGAAAAAATGTGAATACGATCCAATGGAATGTTGAAGATGGGCTTCTAAGTGGGATCTTCTCTATTACGCGTTGGCGCATCACTTGTTACCCTTTGCTAGTTCTTTTTTTCATCCTTTCCTTCCACCCTCTCTATCAAGCAATATAGGCATGGATTCTTTGTATTTGCACCATTAGAGATTCCACACATGCATTTTAAAGTTTTCAAGTCTTTTGCAAGATGCCATTCAACCAAGTATTGATCATACCCTTCAACTGAGAGCATCTCACCATGTTCTTGATGATCAATGATGTTTGGACCGCTTATGTGTGTAAAGAACAGTTGTAGCACCTCAAATGTTTCCCTAGGAACTTCAAATGCAATGAGCTACCACAAATGGCACTCGGATTGAACATTAAAGTTCCATGGGTTGTTCTTATTGAATTGTAAAGTTCTATTCATCAAAGTTACACTAACTCTTTCAAGCTTTACTCCTTTGACAACCTCACTTTTATCCAATTTTATAACAAACTACAATTTACTATTACATTCCTCAATAGACATATTAAAGTACATTACCATTGCCAACTGCACCTTGTATGAATCTAAATAGTAATTGTTGAGTTCGGTGAACTACAACTCATATGCATTTTTGGTCCCAACCTTAAGTGTTTCCATGCATTGAACATGCATGGGATCTCCTATTAGCTCCAAAACCTTTGCATTAAGTTGCCATCATGTCTCTATTAACTTTGAAGGTTGAGGAAGAGGAACGATTCTATTTCTCTTCAGCACACGACCAAACCCAGCCTTCACACCTTTAAATATCTTTGAGTAAGTCGTTGTGCTAATACCAACCTTGTCACAAATGGATTGTGCATCCACAACAGAGAACTCATTTGACACATCTTTTAATGTGCACTCAATCAACTTTTCCTTTACAGCCTTAAACTTAGGATGGCTAAAAGTGTTTTCCAATGTACTTGCCTTCAGCAATCTACTAATACATGATCCAATCTCACCCTCACCTAGGTTCTCTTTCTAAGCTACCTTACATGCTTTGATACGTCGCTTCCACTGGCCCCTATTCACAATTAACTCATTGATTGGCTTCTTCTTTTGTTTGCGCTCCTGTGTTAGCTTGTTGTTGATCTTTCTCAGGTCATCCAATTGTGCCTTTGCCTCCTCATATGAGATACCAATGTCATGGATAGTGTCTTGCATTGAAATAATTTGATTGTTTTCTTGAATTATAGTGTCATTCAGTTGTACCACTTGTCCTATGAGCTGTTGTATATGAAGTTGATGTGCAATGATCACATCATGACAAATTTTTATGGTTGCTTGGAAAGTTATATACATGTTTCAATTCCATTTACCTGTAACTCTACAGAACTTGAGGGTTGATACTGGTACACTGGGTTCTTTTGAATAATGGAGCGTATTCAATCTCTACCTCAATATGCAGCTCCTTCTTTCCTGTATTCATTTTACTTATTATTAATAGAAATGAGGAGCCTACTTGGTTGTCGTAGGAGGTAGAGTGGAGATGCACAAAGAGAGGCACATAAAGGTTCCAAGGGAAAGGAGGGTGTAAGTAATTCACTCTAGTAATGAAGGTTGCATAAGCATAGAGAAGTGGTCACAATAGAGCCATGAGAGAGTATAGATATGGGGAAAAATAGCTCAGAGAGTAAGAATGTCCAAGACTTTTCATATTTTAGAAATTTCTACTTTACCTCCAAAAAAATTTCCAAAAAACATGAAACTTGACTAGTTGGTTTGTTTTTTGACCAAAAGCTAGAATTTAAAAAATCCCCAAAATTTCTTAAAAGGAACTTACAAAATGTCATTTTTCTTATTCTTGATTAAAAAATCAATTACCTCGTATCTACTAATCATTTTGCATTGAAAAACGAAACACCACACTCCTGTAACTAACTCCTTTTTTAATATAAAATTTGGTTGAAAAAGTCTTCTTAAATGAGGAGAGAGAAGGAATCTGAGTATATATTTGTAAATAGTATAAAAAATGCAAAAAGAGATTGCAAAAGTGGAGAGAGAAGAGGGTTATTTTAGTATTGTTCTCTCCTCTTTGCCTTGTTTTAAGGAGGAGAGAGGGGGGACTAAAAGGCCCATTTGTGAGTTCATTTTTTTCCTAATGCACTTTCTTTTTCTCCTCATACGTTCTAAAGCCTTCATGATCCTCCCCTCTTTCTCTTTACATCATGAACAACACATTGGTAATGAAGTCATGCCTTTTTGCCCAATAACCACACTTGATGTGAAGTCGGTGAAATGTGCAATAGTAGTGCTAGTGCTGCTCATGTGATGAAAGATATCTGTGTGGTTGATCCTATTAGTAGTCATATGCATCTCAAAGATTAAGCCATGCATGTGTAAGTATAAACTCTCTTGTATTGTGAAACTGCGAATGGCTCATCAAATCGGTTATAGTTTCTTTGATTGTACCTTGCTAGTCAGATAATTGTAGTAATTCTAGAGCTAATACATGCACCAACTCCCAACTTTTGGAAGGGATGCATTTATTAGATAAAAGACTGACGCATGCTTTCCCATTAATAAATGTGAATCATGATAAATTTTGGATTTATTAGATAAAAGACCGAGCCCAGCAATACAGTGAGTCATGATAACTTTGTGAATCGCACAACCTTAGCGTCGGCGATGCTTCATTCGAATTTCTATCGACGATGCATTTATTAGATAAAATACTGACATAGGCTTGCCCAGTATTATAGTGAATCATGATAACTTCCTGAATCGCACAGCCTTAGCGCATGTGATGCTTCATTCAAAATTTTTCCCTATCAACTTTCAATGGTAGGATAGAGGCCTACCATGGTGATGATGAGTGATAGAGAATTAGGGTTTGATTCTAGAGAGGGAGCCTAAGAAATGACTACCACATCCAAGGAAGGCAGCAAGTGCAAAAATTACCCAATCCCAACATGGGGAGGTAGTGACAATAAATAAGAGTATTTGGTTTTTACAAGTCTGGTGATTTGAACGAGTACAATATAAATCCCTTAATGAGGATCCATTACAAGGCAAGTCTAGTGCCAGCAATTGTGGTAATTCCATCTCCAATAGTGTATATTTAAGTTGTTGTAGTTAAAAAGCTTGTAGTTGAATCTTAGGGCAGGGCATGTAGTCTGCTTCCTTTGGTGTGCACTAATCGCCTTGTCCTTTTTGTGAGAGAGATGCGTTCTTGGACTTAATTGATTGAGACGTGGATTCAACAATGTTACTTTGAAAAAATTAGAGTGCTCAAAGAAAGCCTATGCTCTGAATACATTAACGTGGAATAATGTGATAGGACTTTGGTCTTATTGTGTTGATCTTCGAGAGCGGAGTAATGATTAATAGGGATAATTGGGGGCATTCGTATTTCATTGTTAGAGGTAAAATTCTTGGATTTATGAAAGACGAGCTACTGCAAAATTAGTTGCCAACAATGTTTTCATTAATCAAGAATGAAAATTGCAGGCTATGATCAAATACCATCCTAGTCTCAATCATGAACAATGCCAATTTGGGATTGTTGGTGGATGTTGTTTTGATGACTTCGCAAGCACCTTATGAGAAATCAAAGTTTTGGTATTGGGGAGACATCATTTAGCTTGATGAGTCAAACATAAGGAAACTCATGTAGAATGCCAATTGTGGGTGGAGGTGGGGAGACAAGTCAGGTAATAGAGAGTGTGGCATCAACACCATATGTGTATAGACCCCCCAACATGCAATTACCTAGACTATGAGGCATGAATTCATAATGGAATAGTGAAAGGGGTGGTGTTGTCAAGCAAGGCAAGGGATTCATAGCATGGAATGCACCAATGAGGAGATGATATACATGTAGAGGACCACATATTGTGAGGGATTGCCCTTAGGGTCAAGTCAGTCTCAGTGGTGGTTGTAGCCAGCCTGCACAACAGATCAAGACTACAAGAATAGATCTCAACATAGTGTGAGGATAACAAAAGTAGAAGAGGAAGAAGTCCGAGGAACAGGAGAAGAGATAGAATGCCCCAAGTGGGGGTATTATAGGTTCAACCACGTTTCATGGCAGCAAAGTTACTATTAGTACAACATTTGTATGTAGATGGAATCATGAGTACTCACAAACAAAGATTGATGATAGACACAGGTGCAACACACAATTTCATGATGTCGCAACTAGTAAGGAAGATAGAAGTAGAAAAATGGACGAATCTAGAAACATGCACTATGAGTTTTGGTCAAGGTAAAGATTCGAATGTGCACATAGCTTATGGTGTATGGGTTCAACTGGGAGTACAAAAGGCAAAATGGACTTTGTGATTATGCCAATGGATGAATTTGAAGCCATTTTGGGCTTGACATGGTATGACAAGTATGTATTGGCTATCTTTGGGAAGGGATCCAATCAGATTATTCTCAACATGAATGGGACAACAATTATGATAAACTACTATAGGCCTAAAGTCAAAATAGCTTACAAGCCAGGTAGAGGCAACAAGTCAAGCAAAGACGAGTGGAGAAAAGGGAAAAATGGCTCATGTGGAAGTGAAACCAACCAAGGTAGAGGGTAGCACCAGGTCAAATGCCATGAGGGCACCAGTCGAAGAAAGTAAAGAGAAGGGAAAGAGACCATGGTGCAGTGCTAAGCAAGTGTGGAAAGGGAGTTGAAACAAGGTAGCTCAGTTCACCTATGCATTATGAGAGCAGTGGATCAACCAAAATATGAAATGAAAGATCTCGTAGTGGAATGCTCTAGTATTAGGGAAATCTTGGAAGAGTTTATAGATGTAATGCCACAGAAGCCACCTCTAGGGTTACCCCCCAAATGATCAGTTGACCACCATAGTTGAATTGGTGCCACGGGGCCACTCCTCTAGCGACATGACCCCCCTATCACATGACAAACGAAGAACTAGTGGAATTAAAGAAACTGCTTAATGAACTATTAGAATCAAGATTCATAAGGAAAAGTCGTTCACTCTATGGGGCACTAGTCTTATTTGTTAGAAATAATGATGGAACTATGACGCTATGTGTGGATTACCATGCACTCAACAAGATCACCATATGCATATGTAACCCATGCCTCTAGTGGATGACTTGTTGAATAGGCTAGCAGGAGAAAATTTCTTCACAAAGATCAATCTATGCTCTAGGTATTGCCAAATACGCATAATAGAGGGAGATATTGAGAAGACAACATTCTGTACATGCTATGGTAGTTTTGAGTGGATAGTATTGGGCTTTAGCATGACGAATGCCCCTCCATACTTTTGCACATTGGTGGATAACATGTTTGATGACTCCTTGGATGTATTCTTAGTGGTATACATTGATGACCTCTTGATTTTCAGTAGGATCCTTGAGGAGCACAAGGAGCATGTAAGGAAGGTGTTGGAGTGACTCCAAAACATAAACTATCTACCAAACTAGAGAAATGTGAATTCAAGGTGAAAGAGGTGGGTTTTCTGGGTTTCATTGTAAAAGAGGGAAAGGTAGACATGGATCCAAAAAAGGTAGAGATAGTGCAAAATTGGCAACTGCCAACTACACTGTGATAAGTCAAGGAGTTCTTGGGCTTCACAGTCTTCTATGGAAGGTTCATCAAAGGGCATAGTGGAATTACGTGGCAAACCTAATAGGGAGTAATACAAAGTTTTCATGGGGAGATACGATCACCATAAGCCAAGGGGGCTCTGCAAAGGACCAAGAGTATAATCAGGGCAAGCATCAAGATCTGTAAGTGGCATAGGAAGCAGCAATGAGTCTGAACGAGACAAGATCTCCATCTCTCTATGGTGCATATGGCCTAGGCGATAATGCCATAACAATGCATGTGGTATCCGGATAATTGCAACCATAGAATTTCCCACATGAGAGACATGTACTGGGTAATGAGAACCAACTCGAGAACCTCTGGCCAAAACCAAGCAACCATGACAAATCTTCCATGACCTGTCCTGAAGAGAAACAGAGTAACTTGCATCATGCAATTGACTGACAAAAATCAGGCTCTTACTAAGCATGGGAACATGTAGAACATCCCTGAGCATAAGAGAAGTCCCATTAGGCAAAGCTAGGTGTATGTTCCCTGTACCAACAATAGCATAAGTATGCTCAAGGACCAGATCAATACATCCATCAACCTCCCTGTAAGAAGAGAACCATGCTCTATGACGGGTAACATGACAAGATGCCATAGAGTCGAAAAGCCAATCAAAGGCATGGGCTTGATCATTGAGCAAGTAAGTTGTAGGGAAACTAGATGACAGGAGGACATGCTCAACTGCATCATCATGGGTAACTGCATGTACCTCACCACTAGAAAGAGTGGTAATACCTGTTGCATCGCTGACTCTTTGCTCATGTCGAGTCCGTCTTTGTCTCTATTGCTCTCTAGTCCGTCTAAAGCATCTTCTTTGAACATGCCCAAGCTTCCCACAATGGAAGCAAACAACATCTTAAGTAGAAGAACCTGTAGAAGATAACAAGGAATCCAAGTCATCATGAATAGGGCTATCCCCCATAGCATCCATGGAGCTCAAGCAGTCGAGGGCTGTCCCAACATAGGGAACCTGCTCATAAAGGCAATCATCTGCTAGTACATCAGTGGGTAGAAGCATGTTGCAAATGCTCATGAAACCTCAATGGATGGGAGGACATAAAGGCATCAATCAAGGATGCAAAAGCTCCCACATGAAGAAGAGTCGTAGCCAACTGCATGACATAACCAACCATAGTATAGTAAAGCATAAGACGTCTGTCATAAGAGCATATGATATTCACCATGAAATCAGCCCATAACCATATGCATACGCATAGCTCTGCAGTACATCATGCCACCAAGGAACATCCAAGTCAAGTAAAGACCGACAAGTGGCAAAGCATCCTGCAAGAGTCAAGCTCCAGGTGAAGCCCAAACATCTATACAACAACATCCAAATAAGTGGCTCTCTAAGGTATATAACAGTAGACCATGTGCATAGACGGGTAAGCATGCATAGCATCTGCTCTCTAACATGGACGGGCAACAGGAGCCCAACTAGCATAGAAGCTAGACAATAGAGGAGCAAGAAAGCCATAACTGTAAATCCTAAGCACTATCCAAGTCCACTGATCAGTAAGTATCCCGCATATCAAATGCAAACGAGCAATCATAGCTCAATAGGCAACTGCCAAAATAAGGTTCACTACTCAATACCTGTAAGTGCATCCAAGTAATAGCCAAGATCCATAATCGGAGCATCAAATCCCATATAGCATCCAAGGTCGTAACGCAAAAAGCCAAGTTGTAACGGAAAAAGCCAAGTCAATGTCCAACTTCTCAAAGGAATACTCAAATGAATGTCAAGATGAGCTCAAACAACTGCCATCCACAGCCAAAGCATAAAGCATTCACCAAGACATCATAACCCGTACTGGGTAGCCTAGGCATAAACCATGTCATAGATGAAATGTTAGCTGCAAAGAAGTGACATTCAAACCCAAATCGAGCTCTAATCTCAGCTCAAAAGCATTCCGGAGCATAAACAAGACATGTGGCATAGTCCAAATACATCATGACATCATACCGAGTAGCCGAGAGCACCCCGTGACCAATAGGCATAACCAAACTATAGCATAAATAGCTTCAACCCTGAAGTTTCCAGTAGCATATAACCTCTGTAAATTGAGCAAATTAGTGCTCAATCCAAGCTCAAATTTATAGGCAAACCATAGGCATACATTCCCGTATGTATAGGCACCAACCGGGTATAATCGGGCATCAAATGCCAAGACCTGTAAGCATAAAATTGAAGTAACAGGTGGCTGCCCTGTTTTGGATAGATTTGGGATTGTTCAAAATAGTCAATGGCTGAGCTAAATCAAATCCAAATGCATCTCACATAAGAGGCATAACATCCACAAGTGATCCGGTATCAATAGACATCAGTAGAAGCATCACATAAGCCATAGGCATACAAATACATGCTGACTTAGACCTGAAATCTGTTGTAGAATATTTTATCATTAGAATTTGACAAATCTGACATCACCATCGTATCCGGAGTATGCCAAAACCCCAACTTAGACTCCTACCTTGCCTGAATCGGGTTTCGAATGCCCGAGATATGACAAAAAGAATGATTTTTGGCCCACATTTTAAAACATACGCAAAAAAATGTGAGCTGGCTGGGGAGGTCTGCTGTCCCACGTGTCAACAATGGGGCCCAAAGGGGGCACAAATGGGGGCCAAAGAAGACCTACACCAAGCCTCAGCAAGCCTTGATAGGCTGGAAGCAAGATCCATGTGAAGGAAGCTCCAAGAGGTGTGAGCTATGGCTGCCCACAACCTGTGAAAACCCAGTTGAGCTGAAAACTGAGTGAGAATGAAGATCTCATACCTCGTGTGGAAGGCCGGGATGAGCTCTTGAAGACTCGCTCTGATACCAATTGAAGGGGATGCAATGGCAGTGGAGAAGGAGAACAGGAAGATATGAGAGAGAAGAGCACACACAATGTAGGTGTTGTCCAACTGAACTGACAGCCTTATTGCACTATCATATTATATATGAATAAAGAATGGGCAGTCACAGTATACACGAGTAGGCCCAGAGGCCTTTTACCCCAACACCTTCTATCTTCCTAGCTTCCTTTCTATCGCCCATCTACATTTACAAACATTTACAAATTGCATGGGTGAGAGCCGGATGCTCCTTAAATTAAATCATGATTCACTTGCGCTCTTTTACAAAAGTATTGACTTGCGCTTTTCCTTATATGCCTTTTTTCCTTATTTGGGACTTTTCTGCGCTTCTTGTGTTTCTAGATTTTTCTTGGCGCGCCTTCGTCTTCCATTTCACTTTGCCTTGGCCTTTGTTTTCTGTTTTAGCTTTTCCAGATTTTTCACCTTGTTCATCTGATGGTTAACACTCTCCCCCTCCATCTGATCTCAAGCACTTGACTTTCAAGCATGTTTCTATTTCAATAGCTGCCTTGAAAGATTTGAAGTGCTCAAATACATTACTCTTTTACTTCATGAAATATACCCATAGCTTCCTTGAATAATCATCAATAAATGTTTGCTACCACCAAGAGATACATTCTGTGTAGGCCTCCATACATCTATATGCACAATATCAAGTATATTTATGCTCACTTCTCTATCATGTAAAAAGTGTTGTCTTTCTTATTTATCAAACAGACACGCTTCACATACTTTATGAAATTCTGCAACTCTAAAAGAAGGCAACCCTGTAACCAATCCTTTGAACAGCATTAATTTCAGCATTTGCACATTTCTATGTCCAATATAGTTATGCCATATTTCAATGTCTATAGCCACTCCTTTTCCTTGAGCACACATAGCACCATTCATTGTAGGAATTCCACCATCTAAAGTTAACATGCGACCAACTCTACTTCCTTTTATGACCAACCTACACTTATATCATGAAAGTCTTCTACAAAACAACCTTTTGCATTGAATCAAACCTGCAACCCTTGCTTTACCATTTAGCCAATAGACACTAGATTATTTGTGATTGATGGCACATGTAATACATCTGTCAAACTCTTTGTCTAGCCCTCATGCAAGGACAAAGGAACCTTTCCAATGTGTAAAATTGGGTGGCATGAATCATCACCCGTCTACACATGACCTAGATTTTGTAAGTCATACATCTCCCCAAACCATTCAACATGACTGGTCATATGATTAGATGCACCTGAATTAACATACCATACATCATCATGTGTCCCCTTTCCTGTAACTATATTCATCATATGCTGCATAACAAACAGATGCTCATTTTTGTCTTTATTCTATCATGAAAATGATGCATAGTTTCCTTGTTACAATTTACCACTAAGAATATCATACTTCTTAGCATAACAATGGGCTGCAATATGATATGTTTTGCCACAATAATGGCAAACAATAGTAGCAAAATTTCCAAAACCTTTGTTTTGCCATCCATCTCTTCCTCTAGAGCTCCCCCTCCCTTTAAAGTTTCCTTGGTCTCCTGAAACTTATATTTCACCAAATTGTTGATTTAACTTGTTCTGCTGGTTATCGCCAGCACATCCCATACCACGGCCTCTCAAAGAGGATCTACCACATCCCCTTCCTGAACTTGAGTAAAATGCTTTGACCTATTTACCATTTATTTCAAATGAGTCACCCTGCATATTGATCTCTTCGATAATCATAAGAGAGACTAGTTCATAAAAATCTAGAAATGGCTTCCGTATGTATCTAGATACATTTATGCTTTTTGGATTTAACTTATTTATGTTATCCTTTGGAACATATGCATAAAATTCACATCCAAAATTTCTAAAATGTGAGATAGATGGTTTCTTACTAGAACAGGTCTCATGAGGAGTTTTTCTCTTAAGAGCCTTTGTGTAACTTTGATTGTAACGTGTCCACTCGTATCTTCAGGACACGTCTTAGCAGTCCATCGGAAAGGATGTCTAGAAAGCTCCGCCCGGCACTCCCATGAAATGTTACGGGGTTTGCGATCTAGGACTTTCCGCATTTGCCACGTAGCGAAAGTATTCTGGCCGTCCCCACTTAGGACTCCGACCTAAATTAGGGTTTTTCCTATTGGTCATTGCGCGGTTGATGGGGTCTCCGAAGTTGGTGCTTTGGCGCTTTTGGGGTGCCTGAAGGAGAAGGTGCAGTGCTCTACATAAGGGGAGTGCTTTCGTCAGTGTGTTGGTGCATTGTGCTCGTGCTAGTGGAATGGGGAGGTGGGTCTAACCGTAGGCGGAGCGTGGGTGATGTCCCACACTTGAGGACCCCATTTGTGCTAAGGGGGGTGCGGTGCCAGTGGGGGCTGAGGGTGACAGGTCTAACCATAGGTGAGTGTTACCTCCTTAGGTGTGTCCTGCCCTTGATGTGCCTAAGCGTGAAGTGGGGGAGAAAAAAGGGCTAGGGGGTTGGGAGTGGAGCTGGCTGACCGAAGCCACCGGACACGCCTAACTTAAGGACCCCTAGGTGCAGTGATCATGCTTTTTGTGGTGATAAGTGCTTCTACAAGTGATGACGTTGACCAGTCTTTTTTTTTTTGTAGTGGAGTGAATGATAGCTAAGTTTAATCCTCTTCGTCTGAATGAGGGGGGGAAGGAGGGAGGATGGATTTGTGCAAAAATTGGTGGCTTTGCATGTACCCTTTCAGGTTCATGCGGACGTGGAGAGAGGTGGTGGAAAGGAAGGGGTGATTACACCTAGTGAATTGGCTGTCACTCATGTCCTCTAGGAGAGCTAGGCAAAAGGAAGGTAGTAGGCTAGCTCTCATCATTAAGCGTGCCATAGCGCAGCTATCAATAGCATTGGGATCAAAAAAGAGGAGGGGCAAGCCATTCTCCTGCGGTGCCGGATCTTGCTTGAGTAATAGCTTAAGAAGCCTAAGGTAATTACACGTAGTTATAAAAGTGGGATCGGGACATGAGGAGAATTCTGCAAGAAAGAGATTCATGGAGTCGGTTAGGCTTCCTAAATCAAAAAGAAGGGCATTCTTGAAGGAGGTGGCATTGGAATTGTAGATAATGGGAAAGTCATGCCGCCCATGGAGGGTAGCGACAAAATCCACGCCTACCCTACGAGGATACGCCATGAATGTGGGGTCATTCCTCTCACAAGGTAGGGTGTTGCAAAATGCCATCTAGGTGAGCATGTTAATATCGCAGATTCGCCTTCTCTAGAGGGGTTGGCAGTTGTAGCCCCTTACAGTGTGTGGCACTTTGAACACTTTGTCTTGCCAAAATTCTACTTCCTCCATGCCCCACAGAGTGGAGGTCTTTGCCCTATCGTCCAGCCATTTTTGGCCTAGTTGGCTACCAACCGCGATCACCTCCTCCATTACTTTGATCGGCAGGACCCTTCTCAGGCTGTTAGGCATAAGGAAGCTGAAAGAGAAAGGGTCATTTTCAATTTCCTGCCGTTCCCAGACTACCAGCTCCACGTGGAATTGCATTGGGAGGTTATCGTGGCATGGTGGGACGGATGCGGATGGCCGCACGACTGTCTTGGCCTGCAGCCACTTTCTGGCTTCTTCCACCAATTTTTTCCATCACTCCTTGAGCATGGCTTATCTATCCAGGGGCAGGTCAAGTGGTTGTGGGATGTCTGTTCCTGAATGTGCAGCGAGGGGGGTTGTGGGATCACATCTTCTCTGAATCTACCCATGTCGAATTCGAGTTCGGCTTCCTCCCCCTGCCGGTTTCCCTATGGTGCTCTCTCTTCAAATCCTAGGGCATCCACTTCCTAGGGGGTTAGGCCAGCCAACAATAGGTATTTCCATTGCTCGTCCAGGCTCAGCCTAACCTCCGCAGGTTGGGGTGGCATTTGCAGTCCTGCATGTAGGGCTCTGCATGCAATGCTGAGCTTCCTTTGTGCCACCTCCAATGACTCTCCCTCCTTTAGGCGGGTAGTGTCCATGATGGTGTCGAGGAAGGCTTTTTGTTGGGCACCGAAGGCCACTTGGGCGGCTTCTGCCTTGCTCTCTGCAATGATATTTTCCTTTTCTACTAGAGCAAGGCACCGTGCCAGTGCCTTCACCCTCTTTTCATTATGCACCGCCCACTCCTCTGCTCTCTTGTTCATTTCCTCCATGCTCTCCCCTTGCTTCAGGGACAGTATCATGAGCCTTTGGTCTCGGTCCTCCAATTCCCTGATCAGCCTCTCTTGTTCTTCTCTTTTAGAGTTCAACTAATCGGTTAGGGGCTCAATCTCTTCTTACTGCTCCTCCGTGTCCTGCTTTCTTTTCTCATCCCTGGTGTTGAGCTCAGCCATGAGCTCTTCAACTTTAGCAGTTTTTGCAATGAGCTCCTGATATTGCATTATCAAGAGCTTATGTTCTCTTTGCATCTTCACCATCTCCTATGTTTCATTCTCGAGCTAGTGCCTCCAATGCTCTTCTCTGTCATCCTTAGCCTTTATTTCCTGCTTGAGATCCGCGATCTCCCTTTACTGCATGGCTATCATCCTTGTTTTGTCAAGCTGGAAGGTGGCTATTGATTCCTTCTCAGTTGCCAACTCAGCCACAGCTATCTTTCGTTCCTTCTTAGCTTTCTCCAACTGAGAGAGTAGCTCGGCGACATATTCATCATAATTAGCTGGCGGTGTCATTGTTGTTTGGATGGGTGTTGTTGAGGCCTCCACCTTTTGTCATTTAGGATCTTACCTAGATTCTGCATCTGTGGCCGGCCGCTTTTGCTTTGTAGCCGTAGTTTCGATGCTCTTCCCCTAGGCTATCTCCTTGTTAATGAAGTACTACATCCATGCCACAAGATTTGATACGTCTGCACTGGTGGGGATGCTGGGGATGATGGTGGTTGGCTCGGTGGGAGGCACCAATAGAGTAGGAATTGGGTGGATTGGGGCCTTGCCCTTGCCCTCAGTGATAACGGGCTCCGGCACCTGTGTGCTTGACCTAGGCCTTTCTTCTCTATGTGGGCTCAAACTCCCCAGTTCATCTGCTCTGCTTTGTTGTTCGATGGACCGGCATGTAGCTTCAGCCAGGTCCTCTTCCTCCTTCCTTCTTAGTTCTTCCTCTTCTTCATCAGCCTCTCTTCACCTTTCCTCTTCTGCTTTTCTTTGCTCTTCCTTCTTTTTCTCTTTTTCTTCGTTTTCCTTTCTTTTTCTCTCCTCTGCCTCCTGTTTTGATACCTTCTTAGCCTTCTGTAATTCTTACTTTTCCTTTTCTTCTTCCTATTTTTTCTTCTTCTCTCTCTCCTTGGCCTCCCTAAGGGACTCTCTCTTGGCCTTCTCTAAGTCTTCTTTCTCTTTCCTACGGCCATGGTCATCCTTTTTCTTTTTCTTTTGCGCTACCTTCTTCTCGGTCTCCTTGAACTGCTTTTTGCTTTTCTGTTCTTCCCCTTCTTCCTCGGTCTCAGTCCTATCATTGAACCTCTCCTGGTGTTGATGAGGAGGTGACCTATCAGGTGTTTTCCCCTCCCCCTCTTCTGCCTCTTGTGCCTCCTTCACAGCCTCCTGGATAAGCGCCGTTAAGATGCTCCCGTAGTAGGCAATGAAGGAGGCTTTGGAGAAGGCCCTCTTTCTTTCTACGGCCTTCAATGCTGGGGATTCTCCTCCTGCGAGCATGCTTCCTAAGGCTAGCACTCTAGCTACCTGGTCGATGGTCTTGCGCACATAGCCATTCCAGTAGACTTCGTATAGGGTATGGGCTGCCACATTCTCCAGTATTGATATGCTAATCCGGTGCATCAACACATTGTAGCGCTAGCTGGAAAAGAGGGGATGTATGAGTTTCGCCTGTAACCGGATCTTTGCATTGGGGATGTCTTGGATATTGATGCTGTTGTTTGTCAGCACGTCCTCCTTTCTCATCCCCAGCATGGCGTATACATCCCTCTTCTGCTTCTTTTCCACCTTTGGTTCCAGTCCAAGTGCCTTCTCCACCAAGGCTGGGGTTAGGCGAACCAATACTTTCTTGGCATTCTGTCCTCTTCCCACTGTGACGGTGCGGCATTCGCTGTCGGGGTCGTAGGACCTGAGAAATTCCACACAGCTCTCGTGTGGTCGGGTTCTTGTGCGAATCTTTCCAGGTACTTCTTGAAGTTGCAGCTTTCCACGACTCTCTTGGCCGCCTCTTCCTTGGCCACTAATCCTTCTACATTGTGAATAGTTCGGAATTTCAATTGATTGTAGGCGCGGCTCTCCAAGGTGATGCTGTACCGCATTTTCTCCTCTTTCGTGAATGGGAGTCAGTGGGCTCGGTCTTGCTACGACACTTTTTGTTCCTGTCATAAACCGAAATTTTCATTAGTGCTTTCCACATAGTAAATTGCTGACTACTGAAAAAAAGAGAAACTCTATGCTTTTTGAATGAATTCATTAAGAACCACTGTAGATTTTCCTTTTCAGTTTTTAACTTTTTGCCAGTTTTTCATAATATATGTTTATGTGTTTCACTAATTCCCCCTCCCCTTCCAACTTAAGAAGAATCCTTCCTAGGATATAGAGTTAGAAAGGCAGGGGCGTTTGGCATGGTAGCGTAGGATTTACTTGTGAAGGAGCCAATCATAGAATTGGGGATTGTACTCTAAGTGAGCGTCGCGGTCCAGATCAGAGGGTTTAATCCCCACATGTGTGATGTATGTGAGAACATCTGTTAGAAAGTCACCAGAGTTGACATAGCTAGCAATGTGTAACTCTTCCTCGGTCAACAAAGCGATCGAGGTAGGGGTGTCCTTTGATGTGTTCTTCTATGGGACGACCCCAAAGAGTGGTTAACACTCGATATGAGGTTGGCGCGATATATGTGGGGTCGTATTCTGCCGTTTTGATAGCGCGGCGCTGCTTGGCGTTGGTTATTATGTGGCACCCTTCGACTTCCCATTGCAGCCTAAGAGTGTACCAATGGTTCAAGAATGGGGAGTCGATATCAGCGAGCTTTGATAACACTGTGATTTCTTGTTCAGTGATCGTCGAAGTGGTTCGCTGATCGTATGACAGGATGAGGCGTTGCTTGATGGCTTGCTCCTTGGATATTTCGATGTTGAGTAATTCAGCAGAGCAGGAAGCGTTTACGAATGCTAATTCAAAGGTTTCCTAGGAGCAGGGCATGGTTTGAACTTCAATTGCAAAGGATTCGTCCAATAGACCTAAGTCCAGGTGATCGTAGCTCAGAGCTAGCGACACAAAAGTGGCGTCCAGTTGCTTAATGCAATCTATCACGTCATCCCCTGTTTCTTTAGCTAAATCAGCTGCTAGTGTGAAAAAGGATTTCCTCTCGTAAGAGGGTCTAAGGCTTGCGGGTGGTTGGGGTTTGGTAGGACTTGAGCCTTTGGCGATGAAAAGTTGCGGTTGTGAGTGTTCTTGAGCTTGCGTCAGCCGTGGGCAGTCTTATGTATGCCTTGATAGCCACCCGTCCAAATATTACTTTTGCAGTTGGGGTTGTGGCATGTTATATGGCTACACCTGGCAAGAAACATTGGGATGCTGTGAAAGGTATCATGAGGTACCTGAAGGGCACATCAGATATGTGTCTTTGTTATGGCAGCCAAGATACAAGAGTCGTGGGGTACACTGACTCTGATTATGCAGGACACGCAGATAGTAGGAAGTTCACTTCTGGCTATGTCTTCACTTATGCTGGAGGGGCTATCTCTTGGATGTCTAGGGCGCAGAAGTTTACGGCTCTTTCCACTACAGAGGCCAAGTATATTGCAGCCACAGAGGCTTGCAAGGAGGCTATCTGGTTAGGCTGTTTGATTGCAGACCTTGGTATGACAGATGCTATGCCTACACTGCATTCGGATTCTATGAGTGCCATTTAGTTGGCCAAGAATCCGGTCTTCCATGCGAAGACGAAACATATTGAGGTGAGGTATCACTTCATTCGTGAGGTCGTTGAGGATAGATTTGTTGACCTTGTCAATATTCCAATTGAGCAAAATCCTGCAGACTTGCTCACGAAAAGCCTCACTACCAAGTGCTTTGCCTTCCTCAGGAGATTGATGGGCATTGGATGAGATTACGTCTTTTTCCTCATCATGTTCTACATGTGTTGTATTGTCTTTTCTTTTTTCTCTCTCACTAGGGCAAATTTTCCTTTAAGTGGGAGGTTGTTGGGGGTTAAAGGCGCCTTCGCCTAGCCGCCCGTGTATTACTACACCGATAGTACCCGCCATTGCACATTGTAGGTGGCGGGCACCCGTCGCAGTCACTTATTCTTTATTCTCTTAGTGAAAGTTTGAATAAAGAAGGCCCGGCCACACATTGTGGTTGTTGGAGTTCCCATTTGTGTCTCTCTCTCTCTTCTTGCTCTTGCTCTTCGCCATAGCTCACTTCCAAGCAAGCTTCGATCCTTCTCACCTTTCAATCAGAAAGTGACAAAACTTGACCATAGGGTGCATCGGGTTGTCCCTCGGAGTCCACTGGTAAAATCTTGGCTAAAAATTATGCATACAACTACCCTGTCTGAAGTCTGGCATTTGGGGTAACTTTCTTGGCTGCCCCAAATGCTAGACTTTGGACAGGGAAGTTGTTGTATGCATCATTTTTTGCCAAGATCTCACCAGTGGACTTTGGGGGACTCGATGCACCCTATGGTCAAGTTTCGTTGCATAAAAATATATGGTAGTTAGAAATCTCACTTTTTAGATCATCATGTATCTTCATTTCCTCATGTGTTAGCGAGGCACCTCTTTGGGCAAAGGGATCTACAAAGTCCTTGATAGGAAGTTGGGGCCTTGGTCTGAAAGAACAGATCATGTTGTAATGCTTCAATTTTAGCATCCATCATAAGGTAATCTTATTCAATCAAGGTAATCAGCTCCTATGTTGCTATGATGGCACTCACTGTATCTAAGCTTGTGCCATCATATCTTTCCATCTTTGCCATCATTGGATGCACATCCATGTAATCATAATCGATCATGTCTTTCATAAAATCCTTGACTAGGGTGGAAGGCAATCCTTCTTCCTTCATTTCCAAGTATTGTAGCACATCCAAAAAAAGTAAGTATTGCACCCCATCTACTTCAATGGGCATCAAGGAAGCAGGGTTGGGTTTGTTGACTTGTGGCTGTTCTAAAGAAGAAGATGGCACCATGATGAGAGCCAAGCCTTGCTCTACCACCACCCAATGTTCCTCTCAACATTTATGAGCTCTTCAATTGGCTCTTCTCTCGTGTACGTGATAGCAATAACTTGTGGAGTTTTATCTTCATTGCTCTCCTCCTCTAGGGGTGTGTCCAATGCAAGGAGTTAAATTACCAATGTGCAATCATACTCCACGAGATCCAAAGGTGTTGTACCTGGTGCGCTTCCCATGGGAACAATGCATACTCTGTGTGAAGGATCAACTATACACCTATTCACCACTTTTTGGCGATTCTTCCCTGCTTGAAATACCATGAGATGTTCCAGAGGCACCCAAGTCATGTCGAATCCCTCGATGGAGTATGTGTCGGTAGCAATGGTGCTCACAAAGTCTTCCAAAACCTGAAGGGGGGGATCCAGTAATGAGAGCATGCCTTCAAGGTTGAAGTTCTTAGAGAAAACTTGAAATATCTCATCACACTGGCTAGCAAAGACAGTCTCATGGATCCACTCGTCAAAGTGTGTGCGAGCATCCATCATAGCAGGTCGGAGGGATGTGATGGATGTAAAGAGATGAAGAGAGAAAGTGTGAAATGAAATAATGAAACAAGAACTAAACTAGTTATACCTTAAAAACCTTAATTTTTAAACCATTAAAGGTTTTTTGCATATGATATTTAGTTATGGCTTTACTTCACGCCTTTGTAAAGTTTACATGTATATGTAAATGTGTCGACGTAGAAAGTATATAGGAAGTGTATGATTTTGCATAAATACCATAATTTTTAAATAGTGCAAGTTTGCATCAAGTGACAATCATTCTATTGGCCAAAAAAATTCCAAAATTTACACGTGTTGGATAGTACAACTTGTGATGTTGGGATTTTTAGGGAGATTCTACAATTTCTAAAATATGTGAAGCTACACACTTTCCACTAGTAACAATATCCTCAACTCGGCTTCGAGTTTTCCTAAGATCTATTTTAAAATAGAAGCTAGCATGTGGATTCTGGATTAATATTGTAATTTTCTAGCGCATTATACTCAAGGACCAATCATCCTCCATTTACAACACTTGGGACTATCGGCCCTCACAAATGACAGTAACATCCACATTTACACTTTCACGTGTGTCTTGATAAAGACACACCCATTCACCCTTGAGCATCCTCCATCTACAACACTTGAACACTAGGCATAAAGTTTATCGTGTGACAAAGTACTTGTAATTGGAAAGGAAAGTTAGCTGATCCATCCCAAAGTAAGATAATAGTCAACTAAGAGAGAAATTTTTTACCTAAAAGCCATGTCCCTTGTTGTGACTCAACACTCCACTATGTTTGACTATGAGTCATTTTCGATGTCCAAGTTTTGCCTAGAATCCTTTTTATATAATCCTCCGATGCACTTTTTATGACGTACATGCTTTTTCTACGTCTGAAACCCTTACATTCCTTGAACGTATGTGCTAAAATTGCAATTTCTATGAATCAAATTCAATGTACATTCTTTGAGCCAGTGTTTGGCTTCATAGAGTTCAATATGTTTGCTGAAGTTTTTGTGCTAGACGTGTGCAAAATGTTGCTACTACACAATGGCCATTCTATGCTATTGAGATTCGGTATGTGCATAGACTCAAGGGTTCCATATTCTAGACCCCCCTTGGGCAATATATACTTGGAGTCATAGAGAAAAACAAGGTCCTCTATGAGCTACTTAGTTGTATCCCCCTCAAAGAGCAATCTACCAATTTGGAGGTGGTAACACTTAAAAGAACCTGTGAAACTCTTGACATTTTAGCACTCACAGCAATCCAAAGGGTATACTTATGTAAATACAAGACAAGTAGTTACATAGATATCATGAAATTTCTCATTCTCAATGAGTTGCAAATACTTACTATTTGCAATGTTTTGTTGAAAGGGCATAGTGGGCGCAATATATATTTGTTTTTGCATGAATACATGTTGTACCAATGCCTATATTACAAGGTGAGAATCAACATTCCTTTTTATGAGAGCTAAAATTTTACCCTTCTAGTGCTTTGATACATCTGCAATTGCAGATGGTTTCACACTAAAAGCTCCCTTCATACTTGGACGCATATGTACCCAAGATGACAAATGATATGTATTAGTGATCCAATTCCCTTCTTCATCTTTTTTGTTACATACTTCTATCGAAAGAATGCTTATTCTTCTCTCAGACATTATAACCTAGGCATAGATGAAAAGAAGTATGTATTAACCCCTAAACAATAAGCATTTTAAGTATGTCTAGTAATCACCAATATGCCATACAAATCAACATGGCATTAAGAGATATTTACACTTTTATAAATAGACACAAACATCAATATCGAAATGCATGTGGATATGTGCATCGATGCAAAGTATAGATTCAATTTCAAGGCATCACTTTAATCATACCATTTACATGAAATATAATAGAAAGAATAGCACAAGAATACTCAGAGAATTTTGCCAAAATAAATTTCATTATAATGAACATGAGTTTGATTTGACTCAATACATTGTATGAAACATAAGTATTACAAAGTAGTTGTTACAAGGATAGTAGCCACATGGCATGCAAATCTTAATAGGCACATTGGATTGACACCTGAGATATTCTATGACTCTACACATTATGTGTTATATGGATGATATGATATAAGAGTTTCATGGATCATTGCCAATTGGCATGGAGATCCGAATGGACACACAAGACCAATAAAGCAAAGGATTTCTGAACCATCAACTTCCAGAGCCGATCCATATTATCCAACACAAAGGAATCACTCATCGATTGAGAATTATGCACTTTACCTAAACCTTGTACAATACCTGCATGTACAAAAAAAACTTGCACAAATCCCTTTTAACAAAATATATCTAGATAATTGCATGAATAGAAGCAACACAATATAGAGCCAATTTACCTACAAGCTGATTTGCTAAAGATAAGATTGAGTCCTTGCTCATCAAAGCCCATTGCAAATGATGGACAAAACAAAACATCAATCCCATAAAAAATAAAAGTCACTAATCAAATGAATAAATTTTGGTACCACAAAATATGGTAGATTTATCCATAAATTGAGCTATAGAATCTCTACTCTACCATGTGTTAAGTGCTGCAACAACAATTGATCCTTAAGTTAGAACTAGCATCAAACCCTATTGTAAAGATAGTAGAAAAGGGAAAATGTAGATAGGAAGAAAGAGAGAGTGTGTGAGTATGTAGAAGAGAGAAAGAAATGAGCACATATCCAATCTTACCCAAATTGACCTTAGCAAAAGACAACAACATGAAGGTATACTGAAAAAACAGTAGAAAAGAGGAGACATAGAGAGAGAAATGGAGATGAGAAATTATGCAATGTCACCCAAAATGATCTCTACAATAAAACAATAACAAGGGTTAGAACTAACATCATGCTGTATTGAAAAGATAGCAGCGCAAAAAAAACAGAGAGAGAGAGAGAGAGAGAGAGAGAGAGAGAGAGAGAGAGAGAGAGAGAGAGAGAGAGAGAGAGAGAGAGAGAGAGAGAGAGAGAGTAACACTTTTGCCTCTTGCTCCAAATAAACTCCACAAGAAAACAATAATTACAACCAACATCAAATTCTATTGAAAACACAACATAAAAGGGAAACAACACATAGAGAGAGGGGGAAGAAAGGGGGGGGAGAGAGAGAGAGAGAGAGAGAGAGAGAGAGAGAGAGAGAGAGAGAGAGAGAGAGAGAGAGAGAGAGAGAGAACTTGTGCCTCCTGCCCAAAACAACCTCTACAGTAAAACAACAATAACAATAAGAAATGACATCAAACCCTATTGAAAAAATAGCAAACAAGAGAAAATGTAAAGAGATATGGCACTTGTGTTTTGCCCAAAATCTGGAGCTTCATGAAGAAGAAAGTGCAGAGGTAAGCAAAACGCTCAAAACCCTAATTACTGTCACCAAGAAGCTTCAATGAAGACAAAAATTCACTAGTATAGAGAAGAGAGGGAAAGTAGTATGCTACTCAACTTTTGGGTCAAACTGATTTCGTGAGGGAAAAAACCAAAATTGAAATTTCTCCAAAAAAGGGGAAAAATACGAGGTGAGAGAAACTCAAATTTTGTGTACTATTCATTCTCCCTTTTTTAAAATCCCCCAATACCCCTTTTTTTTAATAAAAACCCAAGATTTAGAGAGAGAATATTCACCCTCCATGGATGTCAACATCTAGCCTTCCTATTGGACAATCCAAAAGGCCCACATCTTAAACTATATGAGTCACCTAGCAGTGATAGTCTTGATAGTGAATTGGGCACACCATCAGTTATGTCACCTGCTGGTGCAACGCAAAGCAAATATGTGCCACCTCATGAAAGGCAAGCCCAGAGTGCACCGCAATTGAGGAGGTCTGAAATGGTCAGAAAACTAATTGATAGGCTAACATACAGTGGGTATTCATCAAGACATTATGCATATATGACTAAAGTGTTAGGCTACAGAGAGCCTACAAATTTCAGTGAGGCAATTATTTACAGATGAGAATTAGTGTGCTGCCATGGATGAGGAATATGCAGCATTGGCTGAAAATGAGACATGGGAATTGATTCATCCGCCTAAAGGCAAAGTACCCATTGGCTACAAATGGATTTATAAAGTGAAATGCAAGTCGGTTCATTGGAAAGGTATAAAGCTCGGTTGGTTGCAAAGTGATATGCACAACAATACGGCCTAGATTATGAGGAGACTTTCAATAGCCCAGTTGCCAAGATGGCAACGATGAGAATAAGGGCTAGAAATTATGGCACATGGATGCCAAAAATACATTCTTGAATGGTGACTTGCTTGAAGAGGTGTATATGGAGCAGGCTGAGGGTTATGTACACCCTGACTATTCAACATATGTGTGTAAGCTGAAAAAGGCCTTGTATGGGTTGAAACAAGCACTGAGAGCATGGAATGCTTACATAAGCAATTATTTACAGCAGCTTGGTTTTCAGATAGGTCATGCAGATCAAAACTTGTTACAAAGAAGAAAAAGTATGGTTATGTTTTTCAGGTGGTTTATGTTGATGATTTGATCATCATTGGAGATGATGAACATGGGATTGTTGAAATCAAAGCAATGTTACAGGAGGCTAAATTCAAAGTCAAGGATCTTGGTGAGCTGAAGTACTTTCTCAGGATTGAGGTTGTGTCTACACCTCAAGGTATATGACTGTTGCAAAAACAATATGCTCATGATATGTTGTTGAAATATGGAATGATGGAGTGTAAAGCCATGGAAACACCAGTGGATCAGAATGTCAAACTTGTAATTGATGTTGAGACTAAGATTGAGAATGTCACTATGTACACACAGATGGTGGGCAGCTTGATTTACCTTACTATTATCCATCCTGAACTGAGTTATGTATTGGGGTCGATTAGCTGATTTATGCAAAAACCTCATAAGACACACTTCGATGCAATCATCAAGAGGATGTAAAATATTACACGGCGCAGCGAACAGAATCTGAGAAAGAGATAGAGAGTACACAACAGATAAGAGGAGAATCAGTAAAATTCTTTAACTCCAAACAACTGATACAAAGATGGCTCTGTCCACCCGTGCGCTTCCACTGAGTGAAGCTTAGATGGCGATCTAGACAGAAGATAGGCGAAGAGCTTAAGGCTAGCTGGAACAACAACTCTGACTGGGTGAAAGATGAGTGTAAGATGGCTGCGAAGGGGTTTAGCTTTTATAGCCCGCGTAGGTCGTTAGGTCGGCTTGCTGACCGACCTACCATATGAGCCTCCACTAGTCGGCCAGGGAATATTCCAGGGAATATTCCCTTTACCATCGGGCCGGGGGCGCTGCCCCCGGACCCCCGCCAGGGGGGCCGCTGGCCCCCCTGGGACCCCCCAGCCAGGGGCCGCTTCTGCAGCCCCCGGACCCCACAATAGGGGCCCCTTTTAACTCCCTTACTACGCAACTCAATGCAATGTGCCTCGAGTTGCTACCAGCTTAACCACTCTGTCTAACCCAAAGATTAGACCCACAATGGTCACCTTTTTGCCATCCGGTCACATAGACCTCATCTGATATACAAGTCAGGACTCCACCAATGTCCGGGCTCACACTTGGCTTCTCCTCATAATGGGGGCCTTACAACTTTGAGCACCATGGATCATTGGTAGTACCTAATGAGGGTGGGGCATTGATCATATCTAACAGAGGATTATGTGGTACATAAGGGTACTACTGATTGTCAAGATTGTGGGAGAGAAGGAAGGAGTCTCACTTGAAGCTTTCTTGCTTGCACAATGGGGGAATACACACAAGGGTGGAGGCTGAAAACAGTTTTCCTCTTCTTAGTTGTGTAAGACAAAAGAACTCAAGTACAAAGAAATAGAAGAACCCTATATATGGGTCTCAAAACAAACTCAACTAACTAAGGTGGCATACTAACTGAGCCACGAACTAGAGTAGATAAGGATAGCTATCATGTAGCTATTATTCATGGGCGGTGTACCAACCGCATCTGCAACTGACACGTCGGTGACATAAATACACAACGGTCACCCTGGTATATCACGAGTGGAGCTCGATATCTCAACACTCCCCCTCGAGCTCAATCCCAATTCCTGCACACCAAGCAGGTCTCTGAACTTGCGCAGCTTCTCTGTGCCCAATGCCTTCGTGAATATGTCAGCTACTTGATCCTCTGTGCTGACATAAACTAGATCAATAAGACCTAGTAAAACCCTCTCCCGCACATAGTGATAATGCACCTCAATGTGCTTTGTTCTAGCATGATAGACTGGGTTATTTGCCAAGTGTATACTACTCATGTTGTCACAATAAATGACAACTGGCCCATCTGTAGGCTGATGCATATCATAAAGTAGCTTATGCAACCAAGCTACCTCACATGCAGCCATTGCTGCGCCCCTGTACACAGCCTCTGTGCTGGATAAGGCAACTGTAGGCTGTTTCTTGCTACTCCAAGTGACTGCAGCACTCCCAAAAGAGAACACATATCCACTGGTAGATCGTCTATCAGAAATGCTACTAGCCCAATCAGCATCAGTGTATCCATGCAACTGTATCTGAACCCCAATCTCATAAAATAGTCCATACTGCAATGTGGACTTCACATACCTGAGTATGCGTCTAGCCGCATCCAAATGCGGTTTCCTTGGAGCCTGCATAAACTGACTTACCAATCCAACATCATAGCTCAAATCTGGCCTGGTAATAGTCATATAAATCAAGCTTCCTACTATGCGTCTGTACATAGTAGGGTCTTCCAGAAGCTCACCTGCATCTGCGCTCAGCTTCACATTCTGCTCCAAAGGAACTGAAATAGGCTTACAGCCTGTCATCCCATATTTGGACAGCATGTCCAATCCATACTGCCTCTGCAAGAGCTGTATCCCACTTGGTGATCTAATCACCTCAATGCCCAAGAAATAACGCAGCTCTCCCAAATCCTTCATCTCAAACTTTTGCTTCAATAGCATTTTCACATGAAGGATATCTTTATCACTGTCACCTGTCATAATCAAATCATCAACATAAATGACAAGCAGCATAATACCTTTCTCTGTTTTTCTTACATAAAGTGAGAAATCTGCCTTGGAAATCTAAAAGCCAATAGTGACAAGATACTGTCCTATCTTGTCAGACCATGCTCTAGGTGCTTGCTTCAAGCCATACAAGGCTTTCTTCAACCTGCAAACAAACTCAGGATGAACAGCATGCACATAACCTGGTGGCTGCTCCATATATACCTCTTCTTGCAAATCACCATGCAAGAAGGCATTCTTTACATCCATCTGATGTAAAGACCATTCCTTTGATGTAGCTATAGCAATGACTGCTCTTACGGTTGCCATCCTTGCAACCGGACTGAATGTTTCTTCATAATCAATGCCATATGTTTGTGCATACCCCTTGACTACTAATCTTGCCTTGTATCTATTCACAGAACCATGTGCATTGTGCTTCACCTTATAAACCCACTTACAGCCAATTGCATTCTTACCTTTAGGCAAAGGTACCAACTTCCATGTAGCATTTGCTTCCAAGGCATCCATTTCTTCATCCATGGCTTTCTCCCATTTTACTTTTCCCATGGCTTGCTCAAAAGAAGTGGGTTCTGGTTCCTGTATCACTTTGACCATATATGCATAGAGAATGGCTGTAAATCCATCATATTTCAGCCTATCCACAGGATACCTAGCTCTGGTAGACCTGCGCAACGTAGGTTCACTCCCAGGTGCTCTCAAAACATCCCTGGTCTTCCTTACTCCAGGTGTAACATAGAAGGAATACCGAACTCATCATCAATGCTCTGTTCTGAGCCACTGGATTCACCATCCACATAAGAGTGACCTGCATTCACATCAAACATGGGCTGATCTACCTTCTCTTTTCCTTTTTGTGATACCTGAATACCACTATCTGCATTGCTTTGAGAAGATTCTCTTGATCTCAATCTGCCTGTCCATGGCAAAGAATGTGAACCATTGCTAGAGGACGCTCCAGGTCCACTAATATTTTGTGATTGCTGCTGTGAATTCTGTGCAGCATTACCATTTTGTGCATCTACATCATCAATCACATTTACTGGTTTATACCAGCTACTCTTCTCATCAAAAACAACATCTTTGCTCACTGTAAACTTACGAGTAGAAGGATTATAGCATCTATACCCTTTTTGCTGCAGAGAGTAACCGATAAAGATGCACTTCTCAGCTGTTGGATCCAACTTGGATCTCAACTCATCTGGCACATGTATATAGGCAATGCAACCAAAAATTTTCAAATGAGAAATATCTGGTTTCCTACCAGTATACCTCTCCTCTGGAGTCATCCCATGTATTGCTGCAGTGGGAGTCCTGTTCATTATATAGACTGCTGTAGCAACTGCTTCAGCCCAATAAAAATCTGGTAGGTCTTTTTCATTGAGCATGGCACGAGATACCTCTCCAATATGCCTGTTTTTCCTTTCTGCAATTCCATTTTGTTGTGGGGTATGACTGCATGAATATTGTTGCTTTATGCCATGCTTCTGCAAGAACTTTGCAAACTCATTTGAGAGGTACTCTCCCCCTCCATCTGACCTTAGGCATTTTATTTGCAGACCTGTTTCTTTTTCAGCCATAGCTTTAAGAGTTTTGAAATGCCCAAAAACTTCACTTTTCTTTTTCATAAAATACACCCAAACTTTTCTGCTATAGTCATCAATAAAAGTGACAAAATAATGACAGCCTCCAAGAGATGCAGCTTTAGTAGTCCACACATCAGAGTGGATTAATTCCAATGGCTTCTCACTCTCTTGAACATGTCTAGGAAATGGTTTCCTTGCCTGTTTTCCAAACTAATAGGCTTCACATACCTTATGCATTTCTGCAACCTTGAATTTGGGCAATCCTGCAACAATATTTTGGGCATGCATTGATTTAAGTCGCTGTACATTAACATGACTAATGTGTTTATGCCAGATATCAATATCTGCAACTACACCGGTCCCATGTGCAAACATTGCTGCACTCAATTCAGACATGTCTACATCCAATGTAAACATTCTGCCCTTCTTATTTCCTTTTGCTATCAAGCGACCTTTATTTTTCATATCCTCAACAAAGCATCCATGAGGATTAAATCAGACCTGCAAGCCCTGCTCAACCATTTGACCAACAGAAACCAGATTCTTGGTGATATTCGGCACATGAAATACATCGGACATGTATTTCTTTTTCCCGTCCTGCATAGACAAATGAATTTTTCCAATCTGCACAATAGGATGTGCAGTATCATCACCAGTCTCCACAAATCTTGGTTTTTCCATTTTCCTTGCATCCTCCATCCATTCTGCATGACCTGTCATGTGGTTTGATACACCTGAGTCAACATACCATACATCATTGCTTTCTTCTACACTTGTCACAGAATTGTTCATGTGCTGCACCATAAACAAATGCTCATTTCTGTCATCACCCTATCTACTAGAAGATGCATAATTTCCTTGTTGCAGTTTTCCATTCATGATGTCATTCTGCTTTTTATAGTAGTCCTTAGCCATATGACCCATTTTACCACAGTAGTAGTACTCAATATTACTGTTTGCATTTTGGCCTCTTTGCCATCCACCACGACCTCTTTGGCTCCCCCTGCCTCTAGAGTTACCACGTCCTCCTCCATAGGACTAGTTTTCTTGAGTTTGCTGCATATTTTGATTTCTACCACGGCCTCCAAATCGGCCTCCTCTACCTCTGCCTCTACCTCTTCCAGCATTTGAGTAGAAGACAGTTTCTTTTGAAGTTCCTCCTGAAGAAGATGCACCACCATTTCTCTCCTCCTCAGAAATTAGAAGAGCAATCAACTCCTCAAAATCAGGAAATCTTTCACGAACTGAAATGGATGTCCGAAACTGTGTATAATCCTTTCCTAGACCATTCAAGGTCACAGAAACTAAATCATCATCTTCCACTGGCGACCCAATGGAAGCAAGTGCATCTGCAATCTTCTTCACCTTCATGTGGTAGTCATTGATGCTCATATTTTCTCTTTGCACATTATGCAACTCTTGCTTGAGCTGCATTTTCCTGGCTTGCGTATTTGTGCTATACATTTTTGACAAAGTATCCCATGCCTCCTTTGGCGTACTTGCATCCTGAATATGCACAATCATAGAATCTGAAATGCTGATAGACAGCCAATACATAACTTTCCTGGCTCTCTCATGCCATGCTTTAAATGCCTGCATTTGCTGTTGATTGGGAATATCAGGAAGAACTGGTTCTTCTTCATTTCCTCAACAAATTCCCAATATTCTTTTCCCATAAGGAAATTCGTCATTCTAAACTTCCATGCTTGGAAGTTGTTCTTGTCAAGCTTTTCAGTGACAATCTGTGAAAGAGAATCAGACGCCATTACAGAACACTGCAAAAAATTCTGTCACTGCAAAAAACATAGCTTCATCCTCACAAGGGCAAATCTGCAAAATTGGCGAAAGTGGTATTGGACCACACAGTCACTTCCTAGTGACGATTTTGCATAAACAGGAACCAAGGATGATTCTGTAACTCCCAATGTCTCTGCACATAAGCATACGATGCAATTTCTGTGGTAACTTTTCACCGACCTGTAGAATAGTGGTCGCACAGCATAAAACTGGGCCTTTTCCTGAGTGCGTGCAGAAAACTTCTGCCTCCAAAACAGGCCCCGAAATGGCCTCAAATAAAAAAAACAGGGTCATGCTATTTCCGGCTGTGCTACCTACAGAGATCTGCTCCCAAAATAGAAAATGAAAGCAACAGTGCTCCTCTTACCAGAACACCGCGAGCTTGGCTTGCTTTCTTGAGCTCCTTACCACGAACAAGGCTCTGATACCATGTCAAGATTGTGGGAGAGAAGGAAGGAGTCTCACTTGAAGCTTTCTTGCTTGCACAATGGGGGAATACACACAAGGGTGGAGGCTGAAAACAATTTTCCTCTTCTTAGTTGTGTAAGCCAAAAGAACTCAAGTACAAAGAAATAGAAGAACCCTATATATGGGTCTCAAACCAAACTCAACTAACTAAGGTGGCATACTAACTGAGCCACGAACTAGAGTAGATAAGGATAGATATCATGTAGCTATTATTCATGGGCGGTGTACCAACCGCATCTGCACCTGACACGTCGGTGACATAAATGCACAACGGTCACCCTGGTATATCACGAGTGGAGCTCGATATCTCAACACTGATTATGGGTTGTTTTATGAGCATTGCAAATCATTCGACTTGACAAGTTATATGGATGCTGATTGGGTTGGTTGTGTCTATGACAAGAGGTCAACCAGTGGTTATGCTTTCAGTTTAGGCAGCAATATGATCAACTGGAGTAGTAAGAAGTAGTCCATTGTTGCTTTATCTAGTACAAAGGTAGAATGCATGGGTGCAGCCTTAATGGCATGCAAAGTAGTTTGGCTTGTGAAATTGCTATATGATTTGGATATCCAGTTGGATAGCAAAGTCACATTGCATTATGACAATCTCAATAGTGTGATGTTGGCTAACAACCCTATCTATCATGCTAGATCTAAACACATAGAGGTTCATTACCATTTCATTAGGGAAATGGAACTTACACGATAGATTGTACTTCATGTGAAGACAAAAGACTAGGTAGTAGATATCTTTACCAAATAATTTGGTGAAGAGAAATTCAGTCATTTCAGGGAGCTACTTGGAGTACAATAGCTAGTCTGAGCTTGAGGGGGAGTGTTGAGACTTCAAGCTCAACTCATGTACACAGACATGACAGCTAGTGTCTAGCTGTCTCTAGCATGTGAGTTGTGTCAATAAGTCGGGTACACTTAACTCTAGTAGAGTTAGTCAGTGTGTGTAGTCATCGGGTCACTTAGATCTAGTTCTTTTTGATCATTGAGTATGTGTGTGAAGTATATGGAATAATGAAGAATATGTGAGTCTCCTTGTTGCCTCAACTCTCTCTCCCTATCTTTTTATAGGTATCATGTCATGGCATAGTGCCAATACATCACAATATTCCACCTTAACAACCCCCAAATGGGCAAGGAGTTCACCATGTCACTGAAACTTTTATGGTGCTCATGCAAGGATGCACCCCCAAAACCCTTCACTATGGCACAACACCCCACTTACCTCTCGTCACACAAAACTAAAGCCCGTCCCCCTCACATATCACTAAATGCACTCCCCATTCCTACTCTAATATTTTATGTGGAGGCCCCGAGCCATCTAACCATGCCTAGGCATAATGCACGATGGCCCCATGCCATAATTCACTCTAGAAAGCAAGGCCTTAAGAGGAAGGTACCTACAATATATAATTTTCATAGTGGCTCCCTAGTCCCACAGGTCCACGATGCAAAAACTCACACAAGTAACATGGTCCACAGGCACGCAACATCACATCACGTCTTGAACACACAACAAAATCCAACTCAAAAGATATACCAAGAAGATGCTATCACATCACAACATGCACCCTCTGCATCACGTTGCACCATAGGCCATCACACCTCAAAATCCCTCCCTCATCACGGCTCACTCACAACACACGTAATGCATTGGTCTAACTCACGGTACTTAGGTAACTTAGAGCTTGGAGTTGTTGGATCATGCCATGAAAGGGTTCCAGGCTCATAAGGATCCACTTTCAACCAACTTGGACCACAGTGCCAGGGGAGTGACATGGCCCAATCCCACCTTTCCTCATGAGTCTCAACTCCTAAGAGTCATGTCAACTTGAACTCAGAACAAGCACCCAACTACCTTGACCAAATAGAGAACTTTGCACACCAGGTGGCAAAAACGATTGCAAGAACCAACCAAGGAAGATTGCAATGTGCTGGGGAACACTTGCACATTGCAATTAGCCTCATGAAGTGCTTCGTGTATGTACAAGAAATGCATCCACTCATACGAGGTCAAATTCTCCTGCCCAAGCATCTTCACCCCTGTTCTTCAAGGAGACAAGTCTGAAATATGCTTCCGGCTCCCAGTGCTACTGGTCACACACTCCATCCTCATCTCCATCATGCCACAAATCCTTTTGCTTCATATTGATCCTATGCCCCTCTACATTGAATCCACACTTGTACATGTTGGCCTTTCTAGTTTCCAACTTGGGTTCAATACACCTTGTATTCCACGTACTTAAGCTGAGTCCTAGGCTAGGTTTCTTTAAGCTTGCCCCACATAGATGAGCATCGACTCTTCTAACCTTCTCATAGGCCTTCACTAGTCCACTTCTCCTCCCTTATTTTCAATATCCCTTGGCTATTCGTTTATTCTCGCGGCTCCATGAGTCTTCCCATGCATCTTACTATGCCTTGCCTTAGTCTTGTTCTTTGACCCTGGAACCAAATTTTTCATGATTCTTTGTATTGCTCATCGAGAAGCCACAAGCCCCAATTTCTTTATCCTCATCAGTGCTCTACGAGTCCTAGTCCTCCACCCTTCCCTTCATTCAGCCCATCTTTATACTTGTGTCTCTATGAGTGTCCACCCTTCTCAACCCCATCCACCCAATTTCTTTATCCTTGCCCTAGGTCCACAAGTCTTCAACCTCCATCCACCTGGTCCCTCACCCTCTCTCAACTTCACCACGATGGCCATGGAAAGTGCCTAGTATCTTTATACTCGCCCCAGGTCCACGAGTTTATCAGCGCCATCTTCCGAGTCCCTTGCCCTCCCTCAGTTTCACCGTGATAGCATGGCAACTAGCCCAATTTCTTTATACTCACCCTAGTTCCACGAGTTCTTTGACCTCCATTCACCCTTGATCTCGACTTCACCATGGTGGCCATGGGAAGTTTCCCAACATCTTTATACTCGTCCCAAGTCCCTGAGTCTACACACCATTCTTAAGACTCTTGGCGTTAGGAGTTATTCATACTTTTGGCCCTCATTGGCCTTCATACTCAAGATGGCCGTTCCTTTAAGCTCGCAGCTCACGAGCATTGTACACATCTTTCTCTCTCCACAACTCTTCTTGCACAGGATCATTCCTTTATACTCCCAGCTCCAGGAGTCTCACATTTCTCCACTCAACACGGCCATTCATTTATACTCGCAGCATCACAAGTCTTCTTCACCTTAACTTGCCTCCCCAACTGCTTCTTCATCAACTTCATCTTTGGGAAAAACTGATGGGTTATAGCCCACATCCATCATTTCACACTCTTTCCTCTCCAAATCGCCTTTGTTTCAACTTCTTCTTGTCCTCAACACAAAGGGCCTTCTTGCCCAAATCCAGCTTTTCATAACATGCCTAATTCCTTTATACTCCCTGAGTTAGGAGTTGTAAGACCATTTTCCATTTGCTCCTCGTTGTATTGTTGATAAATATAACATATCCTAAGTCATATCCTATGGTTGTATGTATCTACAGTAGAAGCATATGTAAAGTGTCCTTAAGTTGAGGGTATCTATCACTTTGAGGATACCACTTGGAGTAGACTGTGAGAATGGAAGAATGGAGAGATAGAAGAAGATGAACATGAAAAATGGTTGAGCCTCCATATCCCATGCCGTCCACTCTCTGTTGCACATCTCTCCTCCTTGTTAGAATATCAAGCTCCCATTACTCTTCAGTCAGTCTATCTTTATGTGTGTGACTCACATTAGTTGGATATAGCTGTACACATGTGTGACATTCAATAAGTCAGTGTAGTCAGTGACTTAACCACATGTAGTCTTGGTTAGTCATACCTATGTGTGCAAGTCTCTTTCAGTTAGTATGATGGAAGAATAATGGAAGAAGAACAACAATGAGCTGAGGCTCATCTTCTGCTCCACTCTGTCTCTCTCCCTCTCTTCCAACATGGTATCAAAGTTTGAACGCTTGAAGCCTGAAGGCTTGGCAGTGGCCATTTGACATCAAGACATTAAATCTAAAGAAAACATCATCAAAGGAGACTGTGTATGCAACCCATTTTTTTGTAGAAGCTATATCTTGCTACAAAAATGGTTTTTGGAGAAATGGCATGCGATTCTTGACCGTTTCAACATGATCTACAACTTTGCAGAAGAAAGTTTTTTCAAATTCCTCACAGATTTTGAGATATTCAACACAGACTTGTGAAGATTGGTTGTTTAGTACAGTAAACAACAGGTGATTCCAGGGCACTGCTAGCTTTTATCCTAACAATGTATATGCCCTTATTATCACACATTTGAGCATGATATTGGAGTGTTAAATCCTCAGTTTTGGAGCTTATTTGCAGGCTCAAAATAGTGAACTGGTTGATGTCCTGAATTAGGAAACAATATACTTACATGGTTGAAGTATCTGTGATGCTTATTTGCTATTGACAAATGCTTGGATCATACCACTTGAGTGGTAGATGCTTTTTGGGATATTGTGAGTGCCAAAACTCCAAATTTTGGATTGATTTGTTGCTGGTTATACTAAGGTAATTGATTGGTTATTGTTTGCAAGAAGGATACCTATCATCTTCACTTGACATACATGCAATATTTTCTGACCGATTGGACATGTATTAACTCCTGCATAGAGTGGCAACTCAATGAGATGTTTTGGGCCTATTTTGACATTTGAATACTCTTGTTTTAACAAAGAAAATATTGCTAGTTATAGCAGTGGGCTGGCTGTATTTGGTACTACTACTTGCATACAGTACAAACATTGATACTTGTATGGACATAGTTTGTTGCTAGGATGTTTTGCCATTACCATAGAATGTTTTGAACTGATTTAAGCTTGGTTCATGCTCAGTTGACGGTTTTTTTTCATTGTTGGAATACAATTTATAGCAAGGAGGTTGACAGGAAAACTGTCATGAATTGCAGGAAATTGTGCTGAACAGTAGGAAACTGGTCCTAAATTGTAGGAAAAGGAGTCAGATACTTATAGGTTGTATACATCACTGAGTACCTAAGCTACAACTATGGAAAATACTCAAGGCATTGAAAATATCACTCAAATTGTGGGAGAAAAGCTGGACAATAAAAATTTTGCTTTATGGAAGTTCCGTATGAAGAATTTTTTGGTTGACAGAGGTTATTGGGACTTATGTACAGGTGATGAGACTGAACCTGAAATACATGAAAGTAATCCGACAAATGATTAGAAAAGATCTCATAAGCTATGGACTGAGAGAGCATGCAAGGTGTTAAATTGGTTTTCCTTATGTATATCAGATGCTATGGTTATACAGATTACTGGATGCAGTTCCCCAAAGGATGCATGGGACATACTCATGAAGAATTATGGAAATGTAACACATGCAACAAAGATTCAGCTAAAGCAACAGTTTAATAACATGTCTAAGAATGGATGAAGCATTCAGGCCTGCATTCAGGCCTACACTACAGAGATCAAGAGCATAGTGGATCAACTTGCCACCATTGGATCTTCAATGTTTGAGGATGATATGATTGTAGTGACATTGAATTAACTTGGCAAAGAGTATAAAGCATTTGATACATCTATTTCTATGAGAGCTAAATCCCCTTATTGGGATGAGTTGATTGCTTTGCTGATGCATGAGGAAGTTAAGCTTAGGCTGAATATAGGTTCTAGTACATCTCAAAGGAGAGACATTGTTCTTTACTCTAGCCAGTGTGGTAGGGGCGACAGAGGTTGTGGCTCTTTTTGAGGTCGAGAAGACACTCAAAACAATTATGGACAACATCATCACAATTCTTGGCATGGCACAAATACACAGGACCAGCATGGATCTTGTGGCTTTAGAGGTAGGGGGAGATCAACCCATGGTAGAGGTGGTGGATCTGGTTCATGGCACTCAAATGATCAGTCAAACAAAGATAAGGACTATCATTACTGCGGCAGATTTGGACACATTGCAAAGGATTGTTACAAGAAGTAGGGAGATATGAAGGCAAAGGGAAAACAACATGGGCACTTTGCATCTTCTAGTAGTGCTCATGATGAGCAGGTTGACAGATTGTTTGCCATGCAGCATGTGTCTAAGAATGCATCTAGGTAGAACAGAGATGAGAGATGGTACATTGATTCAGGAGCTTCAAATCATATGACACCCCACAAAGAATGGTTTGATGAGATGGTTGCAGGTTCACATGGTTATGTGTGTACTGAGGATGACACCCAACATGACATTCAACACACAGGAATTGTTCTGTTGTTGATGCATGATGGCAAGAAAAAGAGCCTTCATGGTGTAGTACATGTACCTATAATAACCAAGAATCTTTTCTCAATTGGACAGATGGCAAAATAAAATCTGCAGGTGAGATTTAATAGAGATGGATGCTTTGTTGAAGAATATGGGAATGGCTACAAATTGATTGTTAGAGGCCGAAGAGATGGCAAAACGTTTACTCTTGATGCGTCAATTCCAGAATTGAAATTAGCCATGTTTGCACATGATGATGGTGCTATACGGGATGTTGAGATATGGCATAAGTGGATTGGCCATGTGAATGTACAAAAGCTAAAATCTATGCAATAGAAGGAGATTGTGCTTGGACTACCTAAGTTCAAGTATCATGACTTTGGACATGTATGTGATGCATGTCAGTTTTAAAAGAAAGCACGCTTTCCTTTTATGAGACATGTATAGAATAGCTCAGGACCCTTGCAGTTGGTACATTCAGATGTATGGGGTCCATCTCATAATGCTTTGTTTGGTGGAGCTCGTTACTAAGTATTCTTCATTGATGATTTCAGCAAGTATACTTGGCTTTACATACTGAAACATAAGGATGATGTGTTTGATGCATTCAAGGATTTCAAGAAGCATGCTGAAAATCAGTTGAGCTTTAAAATTTCATGTCTTAGACTAGATGGAGGTGGAGAATATGTCTCTAATTACTTTGACAGGTACCTTGCTAAACAAGGGATCAGGAGATAGTTAACTTGCAGCTATACACTGTAGCAAAATGGTGTAGCAAAAAGGAAAAATAGGGCAATGATGGAATCGGCAAGAGCTATGCTGAATGAGAAGAGTTTGCCAAATGGTTATTGGGCTGAACCAGTAGTGATTGATGTCTATGTGCTGAATAGAACCCCTACAATAGGGATTCATGATGTAACTCCATATGAGAGGTATGGTCATAAGCCTCACATTTCACACTTGAAGGTATTTGGCAACATTGCATATGTGCATGTTCCTGATGAAAAGAGGAAGAAATTGGATCCTAAAGCTATCAAGAGTGTGTTTCTTGGTTATGCACAAGAGTGAAAAGCTTACAAGTGTTATGTACTGTCTACACAAGAGACATTGATTAGCAGAGATGTTGTTTTTGATGAGCTGGCATCCTAGTATGGTAATCCTATTGCAGTGGCTACTGATGGATCAGCCAGCACTAGCAATGTTGAAAATACACCTACAATGAGTACATCTATGAGCATTCCTACAGGTGATGGGTCAACTACAATAAGTCCTTGGTCAGGACGGTTGTAGAGTCATACTCCTACGTCCATTGACACGGATATGTCAGTGAGGGGGAGATTGGATAAGGGAAAAGAAAAGATGCTTGAGGATGTGACAGGTCTACTTACAGCAGGTTATGAGTCATCTAACCATGACAGTTTGGATAGTGAGTTGGGCATTCCGTCTATTATGATGCCTAGAGCAAGGTAGAGTCATTATGTACTTGAGGATGTGAGAGTTAGAAAACCAGTTGACAGGTTTGCATACACTGGTTATTCAGCCCACCATCATGCATATATGGCTACTGTGACAGGTTACAGAGAACCTACAAAGTTTGATGATGTAGTTGCAGATGATAACTGGTGTGTTGCCATGGATGAGGAGTATGCATCCCTGGCTAAAAATGAGACATGGGAATTGGTTGAGTTGCCTGAAGGCAAAGTCCCCATTACCTGCAAATGGGTGTACAAGGTTAAGTGCAAGTCAAATGGTTTGTTAGAACGTTATAAGGCCAAGTTGGTTGCAAAAGGTATGCATAGAAATATGGCCTTGACTATGAGGAGGCTTTCAATCCAGTGGCTAAATGGCAATAGTCAAAACTATCATTGCTTTGATAGCATGCAAGGGTTGGAAATTATGGCAAATGGACGTCAAGAATGCTTTCTTGAATGGTGATTTGGTTGAGGAAGTATATATGGAGCAGCCTGAAGGCTATGTTCACTCGGATTTTCCTACACATGTGTGTAAGCTGAAAAAGGGTTTATATGGACTGAAACATGCACCTAGAGCATGGAATGCTCGGATCAGCAATTATCAATAGCAACATGGATTTAGATTGGGTGATGCGGATCATAGTTTGTTCACAAAGAAGACAGATCATGGATATGTGTTTCTACTGGTTCATGTAGATGATCTTATCATCACTGGAGATGATGAAGAGGGCATTACTGAAATTAAATCATGTTTACATGCTGAATTCAAAGTCAAAGACCTTGGTGAACTAAAGTATTTTCTTGGGATTGAGGTAGTCTCTACTCCTCAAGGTATATGGCTACTACTATAGAAGCAGTATGCTCATGACATGTTACATAAGCATGGTATGGCTGAATGCAAGCCTATGGAGACACCCTTTGATCAAAATGTTAATGTAACGTGCCTGATCGGCTCTCCAAGCACGTTTTTAGTGGTCCATCAAGAGACAAGTTTAAGTGACGCCGCCCGGCACTCCCATGGAATGTCATGGGTTTTGTCGCCTAGGGTTTCTTGAGTCCGCCACGCAATGGAATGTTTGCGGCCAAACCCACTGGGATCGACCTGAAACTTGAGTTCCCTAGTGGTCAAGGTCTCTTGACAACATTCTAGCATCGGGTTTCAGACATCCTAATTTACACAAAGATACCTAGGCCGAAGCAGACCTATGCCGCACTTGGTTCAAAGAGAATGGAAAACGAGAGGGATGCGACACTCAACCTCTCTGCCCATAGGGCATAGTCCCATTCCAGACATGAATCACGGTTTTAACCTAACAATTACTAAGGGTTGATCATCAGTAAAACCTTGTGAGAAGCCTCCCAGTTTTTTGGGACCACCTTGCTGTAGGATAGACCTGTCGGGGGTTCTGTCCTCCCACTTCCCTCATTTAGCGTAGACATGTATAAATAGCTTCCTTAATTAGCCTCTTTAAAGGACAAGGTTCTTTCACGTAATCTTATGGCACTTACACGAAAATAAATTCAAAAAGGTTCCCTAGAAGTAAACTTAATACTAGCAATTTATCAGAGATACAAATCTTGTTCAAAAGGGACAATATTCGCAATCCGTAAGGATGCACATTATTTCCACCAAGCTTCTGCCTTGCACTAGTAACAAGGGCCCCTCAAGAATTTATCCCAAGTGACGCTGATCATTTGAGTAGGACCCGGAGGCAGGGAATTTACAACTAGAGCCCCCCCTGGCATCCAAGCGTCCTCCTATGTTCAAACCAACTGACGGAGAGACCTCTCATGGCAAGTTTGGTCCACATTCCCATCACAGCTATTTAGAACCCCCTTGGCTAGGGACGGCGACTAGCTGAGGGTGGTTTGGCACGCCCTCCAAAAGTTCCAATATTTAGCAAATTTGTGATTCTTGAGAAAGTTTGAGGTCTATTGTTTAAGGGGTCAATTGGGTAGATTCCCCCATCAACCTACAAGTCTACATGTTTCAATCCCATTTTCTTGTAACTCTGCAAAACCTAAGGGTTGACACTGGTATGCAAGGTTCTTTTGAATAATGGGACATATTTAGTCTCCACCTCAATATGCAGCTTCTTCTTCCCTGTATTCATTTTGCTATTAATAGAAACGGGGAGCCTACTTGGTTGTCACAGGAGATAGAGTGGAGATGCACATAGAGGCACACAAAGGTGCCAAGGAAAAGGAGGGTGTAAGTAATTCACTCTATTAATAAAGGTTGCATAGACACAAAGAAGATGTCACAATAGAGCCATGAGAGAGTATATACCTCTTAATATAAAATTTGGTTGAAAAAGACTTCTTGAATGAGGAGACAGAAGGAATCTGAGTATATCTTTGTGGATAATATAAAAAAGGTAAAACAAGATTGCAAAAGTGGAGAGAGAAGAGGATTATTTTACTATTCTTCTCTCCTCTTTTCCTTGTTTTAAGGAGGAGAGAGAGGGGGACTAAAAGGCCCATTTGTGAGTTCATTTTTTTTCCTAATGTGGGGCTCGCAGCCCTCATAAATGACAATAATATCCACAGTTGCACTTTCACGCATGTCTTGATCAAGGCACAACCATTTACCCTTGAGCATCCTTCATCTATGATACTTGAACACTATGCATAAAGTCTATCGTGTGACAAAGTACTTGTAATTGGAAAGGAAAGTCAGCCGATTCATTCCAAAGTAAGATAGTAGTCAACTAAGAGAAACTTTTTACCTGAAAACCATGTCCCTTGTTGTGACTCAACACTCCACTGTGTAAAGACTATGAGTCATTTTTTATGTCCAAGTTAATCCTCTGATGTACTTTTTATGATGTACGTGTTTTTGGTACGTCTCAAATTCTTACATTCCTTGAACATGTGTGCAAAAATTGCAATTCGTATGAACCAGCTTAGATGTACATTCTTTGAGTCATTGCTTGGCTTCATAGAATTCAATATGTCTGCTGAAATTTTTGTGCTGTACATGTGCAAAATGTTGCTACTACACAATAGCCATTCTATGCTATTTAGATTCAATATGTGCGTAGACTCAAGGGTTCCATATTCTCGACCCCCATTGGGCAATATGTACTTGGAGTCGTAGAAAGAAACAACGTCCTCTACGAACTGCTTAGTTGTATGCCTCTCAAAGATAAATCTACCAATTTCGAGGTGGTAACACTTAAAAGAACTTGTGAAACTCTCAACATTTTTCCACTCAGAGCAATCCGAAGGGTATACTTTTGTAAATACGAGACAAGTAGTTACATAGATATCATGAAATTTCTCTTTCTTAATGAGTTGCAAATACTTAATGTTTACAATGTTTCGTTGAAAGAGCACAGTGGGTGCAATATTTGTTGAGATGGCAAGCTCAACACATACGGACATTGATGATGGACTGCCTGGCTAGTGAGTCTGCACGTCTACACTTAGCATGTTGGTGATCATTATGATACTCACATGGTTACTAACTTATCACTTATTATATTTAGTTTGTTACACCTACCTATAGCTGGCAAATATATAACACCAGTTGATTAGTGTAGTCAGTTATGCACTGTTTGACTTAGAAGGCCACAATCCTTTATGTTGTATCTTATCTATACTTTGTGTACATTGTATAGTATGTGAAAGAAGAAGAAAAAATCAGCAAGAAAACGTTTTGGCCTCCATCTCTCTTCTTATGTTCTTGAGTGAGCTTCCTCTTGTGTATAGAGTGTGTGTTTGGCGCAGTAGCTCAAGCAAATCCCCCCATCACGTGATTCTTGACATGGTATCAGAGCTGGGCCATTGAGAGAGGCTAATTTTGAAGGCTGAAGTGAAGGAGAAGAAGTAAGGTTCGAGCAAGCAAGCAGCAGGTGAGAAGCTCTCCCATTCTTCCACTCTCTCTCTTGGATAGTACCAATGGAGGCACCGCAAGTAAGATCGAGAAAAAATCTCAGATTGCTATGAGATATGGTGTGCAAGTAGATCACTATATATTCTGTAGACTAGTCCTTTAGGCTTTTCCGCAATTATTTTGGGCATCTGAGGCCGTTTCAGACCCCGTTTTAGAGCGGCAAGGTTACAGACAACAGTTTCAGGGTACATTATGATTTCAATTGTATTGATCGAAAGTGGGTGTGCAGGTTACAAATTGCGAATTTGTAATTTTTGAGGTGTTTGCAAGAAGCAAACATAAGGTTTATCTGCAAATAGGTTACAGATTACATGTACTATTGAGAAATCAATGAAAAAGGTTGCTTGGTGTGTTGTTGTGCACGTGTTGTGAAAGATTGCAGAAGACTAGCTTGCTGTGTTGTATCCTTGTTTGTGATAATGGCAGAGAGCAGTGGAAATCCCATTATTGAGAAGCTCGACAAGAACAACTACCCTTCATGGAAGTTTCATGTGACGAAATTCCTCATTGGAAAAGGCCTTTATGAGTTTGTCTCAGGTGAAGAAAAGGAGCCAGAGCTGGGTATCCCTCCTCCGACTGTAGATGAGTTAAAAGTATGGAAAGAGTGGAATGCGAAAGACAAAAAGGTGATGTACTGGCTATCTACAGTCATTGATAATACTATGTTGGGACATATTAGGAATGCAAAAACTTCACATGCAATTGGACAATTTTTGAGAGCATGTTTTTAGTAAATACAAAAGCATGAAAGATTTAACTCAAGCAAGAGTTGAATGCCTTGAAGAAAGGAAAAATTTCTATCAATGAGTATGTGAATTGAAGGTGAGGAGCATTACAGATGCTTTAGCAGCGATTGATGCAATGTCGGATGATGATGCAATGCCGGATGATGATGATTTGGTTTCATCCACTCTGAGTGGCCTTAACAATGAGAAGGCATGGAAATCATTTGTTACTTCAATATATGTACGGAAGCCATTTCTAGATTTTGATGAGCTGATCTCTCTCATGATTACTGATTTATCTGAAAGAAATGGTGAGCAGGTCCAAGCATTTTACTTGATTTCAGGAAGGAGACGTGGTAGATTCTCTTCGAGAGGCCATGGTATGGGACGTGCTGGCGATAACCAGCAAAACATGTTCAATTAATAGTTTGGTGAAATGCATGTTTTTGGAGGCAGAGAAAACTTTAGAGGCAGGGGGAGCTCTAGAGGAAGAGGAGGATGGCAGAATAGAGGTTTTGGAAATTCTGCTATTGTTTGCCATTATTGTGGCAAAACAAGCCATATTGCAGCCCATTGTTATGCAAAGAAGGATGATATTCGCAGTGGTAAATTGCAGCAAGGAAACTATGCATCGTCTTCATGATAGAATGAAGACAAAAATGAGCATATGTTTATTATGCAGCATATGATGAATGCAGCTACAGGAAAGGGACACATGATGATGTATGGTATGTCGATTCAGGTGCATCTAATAATATGACCAGTCATGTTGAATGGTTTGGAGAGATGGACTTACAAAACCTAGGTTATGTGCAGACGGGTGATTCATGCCACCCAATTTCACACATTAGAAAGGTTTCCTTGTCCTTGTATGATGGCCAGACAAAGAGTCTGACAGATGTATTATATGTGCCATCAATTACAAAGAATTAGCACATGAAGCTATTTGGTTGTGTTGCATATGTTCATGTGCCAGATGAGCTATGGAAGAAGCTTGATCCAAAGGCAGAAAAATGTGTTTTTATAGGATACTCTTTAGAGCAGAAAGGGTATCGCTGTTATAACCCTGTCACAGGTGAGTTCAGAGTGAGCAGAGATGTTATCTTTGATGAGATGGGAAGTTGGTATACACCTTCTAGTGATGTTTTGGATGATGATAATGATCATGACAACTATGTGCAGAAAGATAAACAAGAATCATGGAGTCTTAGTGGACCAAAAGCATCATCTAGTACTACACCTACAGTGAACCCTTGGTCTAGGGGACTAAGGAGTAGCCCCACATCTTTAGGTGGATCTATAAGTGTTGCAGGGAAGGACAAAGAAAAGAAGAAAGTGCTTGATGGTAATGATGCATCTACCAGTCATTTGGGATTTGATGGAGATTCTAATGGTTCGGAGAGTTTGGATGATGAGCTTGGCATTCCTTCAGTCAGGACACCAGGTGTACAGAGAGCTCATAGTAATGTGAAGGCTCCATTGAGTGATCCAGTGGTACGCAGATCTAACAGGGTCAGATACCCTATTAAAAGATTTAGTTTTAAAGGTTATGCAGCTCACCATTATGCTTATATGGTGAAACTAGATGAGGATGTTGAGTCCACTTGTTTTGAGGATGCTGTTGGTCATGCTCATTGGGATGCAGCAATGGATGATGAGATGGTTGCATTAGAAGGCAATAAGACTTGGGATTTGGTACCCTTACCTAAGGGTAAGAAAGCTATTGGCTATAAGTGGGTTTACAAAGTCAAGCATAATGCAGATGGTTTAGTTAGTAGATATAAGGCTAGGCTAGTTGCAAAAGGCTATGCTCAAATATATGGCATAGATTATGAAGAGACATTCAGTCCAATTGCTAGGATGGCAACTGTTAGGTGTGTGATTGCCTTGGCATCAGCCAAAGGTTGGAGTTTGTACCAAATGGATGTTAAGAATGCCTTCTTGCATGGTGAATTGCAAGAAGAAGTGTATATGGAGCAGTCAGCACGTTATGAGGATTTAGAGTATCCCACATATGTGTGCGGGTTAAAGAAGACGCTCTATGGGCTCAAGCAAGCACCTAGAGCATGGTCTGACAAGATTGAAGAGTATCTTGTCAATATTGGATTTTGTATTTCTGATGCTGATCACTCATTTTATGTGAGAAAGGGAGATGCAGGTTTGGTCATCATAGTCATCTATGTGGATGACTTGATTATTACAGATAACAATGACAATGGGATTACTGAAGTTAAGGACTTCTTGAAGAAGAAGTTTGAGATGAAAGATTTGGGTGAGCTGAGATACTTTCTTGGTATTGAGGTGATCAGATGTGCTGAGGGTATGTGGCTATCCCAAAGGCAGTATGGCTTGGATATGTTATCCAAGTATGGTATGACAGCATGTAAGCCTTTTTGAGTACCATTGGAGCAAAATGTGAAGTTGAGTACTGACGTTGGGGATGAGATAGAAGACCCTACTATGTTCAAGAGGATAGTAGGGAGTTTGATTTACATGACTATCACAAGGCCAGACTTGAGCTATGCTATTGGCCTTGTCAGTCAGTTTATACAGATGCCTAGAAAGCCTCATTTGGATGCAGTTAGACGTATGCTGAGGTATGTGAAGTCCACTTTACATTATGGACTTTTTTATGAGGCAGGTAAGGACATATAGGTCTTTGGATACACAAATGCAGATTGGGCTGGTAGCATGTCACACAAAGGATCTACAAGTGGATTCATGTTTTCCCTTGGTAGTGCAGCAGTTACATGGAGCAACAAAAAGCAACCTATAGTTGCGTTATCGAGTACAGAGGCTAAGCATAGAGGTGATGCTATGGTAGCATGTGAGGTGGTATGGCTGCGCAAAAGTTATTAGGTGATTTGGACGTGCAGGGAGATGGTCGAGTTGTCATAGTTGTCATTCATTGTGACAACATGAGCAGCATACAGCTACCTAAAAATCCAGTGTTCCGTGCTAGGACAAAACACATTGAGGTGCACTATCACTTTGTGAGAGAGAAGGTACTTGCAGGAGAGATTGACTTGGTATATGTCAGCACACAAGATCAGATAGCTGACATTTTCACAAAGGCATTGGGTGCAAAGAAGCTTCAAAAGTTCCGAAGCTTACTTGGAGTTGTAGAGATAGAATTAAGCTTGAGGGGGAGTGTTGAGATGGCAAGCTCAACATGTGCGGACATTGATGATGGACCGCCTGGCTAGATGAGTCCATACGTCTACACTTAGCACGTTGGTGGTCATTATGATACTCACATGGCCACTGACTTATCACTTATTATATTTAGTTTGTTACACATACCTACAGCTTGCAAAGATATAATGCCAGCCGATTAGTGTAGTCAGTTATGCACTGTTTGACTTAGAAGGCCACTTTCCTTTATGTTGTATCTTATCTATACTTTGTGTACATTGTATAGTGTGTGAAAGAAGAAGAAAAAATCAGCAAGAAAATGTTTTGGCCTCCATCTCTCTTCTTGTATTCTTGAGTGAGCTTCCTCTTGTGTATACAATGTACGTTTGGCGCAGTAGCTCAAGCAAATCCCCCCATCACGTGATTCTTGACAATATGTATTTATTTTTGCATGAATATATGTTGTACAAATGCCTCTGTTACAAGGTGATAATCAACATTCCTTTGTCTGAGAGCTAAAATTTTACCCTTCCACTGCTTTGATACATCTGCAATTGCTGATGCTTTCACCTTGAAAGCTCCCTTCATACTTGGACGAATATGTACACAAGACGAGCAATGATATGTATCAGTGATCCAATTCCCTTCTTCATCTTTTTTGTTACATACTTCTATTGAGAGAATGCTTGTTCTTCACTCAGGCATTATAAACTGCACATTAGATGTAAAGAAGTATGTATTAATCCCTAAATAATAAGCATTTTAAGTCTGTCTAGTAATCACCAATATGCCATACAAATCAACTTGGCATTGAGAGATGTTTACACTTTTGTAAACAAACGGAAACATCGATATCGAAATGCATGTGGATATGTACATCGACACAAAGTATAGATTCAATTTCAAGGCATCACTTAATCATACAAATCAACCTGGCATTGAGAGGTGTTTACACTTTTGTAAACAAACAGAAACATCGATATTGAAACACATGTGGATATGTACATCGACACAAAGTATAGATTCAATTTCAAGGCATCACTTAATCATACAAATCAACCTAGCATTGAGAGGTGTTTACACTTTTGTAAACAAACAGAAACATCGATATTGAAACACATGTGGATATGTACATCGACACAAAGTATAGATTCAATTTCAAGGCATCACTTTAATCATATCATTTATATAAAATATAAAGAAAAGAATAGCACAAGAATACTCAGAGAAATTTTTCAAAATAAGTTTTATTATAATGAATAGAAGTCTGATGTGACTCAATACATTATATGAAACATGGGTATTATAGAGTAGTTGTTACAAGGATAGCAACAAGAAATGACATCAAACCCTATTGAAAAAATACAAACAAGAGAAAATGCAAAGAGAGATGGGCACTTGTGTTTTGCCCAAAATTTGGAGCTGCATGGAGAAGAAAGTGTAGAGGTAAGCAGAATGCTCAAAACCCTAATTACTCTCAGCAGGGAGCTTCAATGGAGACGAAAATTCACGAGTATAGAAAAGAGAGGGAAAGTGGTCTGTTGCTTAACTTTTGGGTCAAACTAATTTCGTGAGAGGGAAAAAAACCGAAATTGAAAATTCTCTAGAAAAGGGGGGAAATACGAGGTGAGAGAAAATCAGATTTTGTGTACTATTCATTCTCCCTTTTTTTAAATCCCCTACTACTCCTTTTTTTAATAAAAATCCCAAGATTTGGAGAGAGAACATTCACCCTCCATGGATGTCAACATCTAGCCTTCCTGTTGGACAATCTGAAAGGCCCACATCTTAAACTATATTATTTTTAAGGGCCCATTTGTGAGTTCATTTTTTTCCTAATGCGATATGCTGCACTCCCACCATCGTTTCTCTTGCCTCCCCTTGGAAAAACCCACTCCACCCAACCCCCTCATGATATGGCACAACCTCTACCTCCCCTATCCAAAAAACCTCTCTCCACCCAATCCCCCCAATGACATGGGACATCCCCCTCCCCTCCTCAAAAAACACAGCTCCACCCAACTCCCCCACAACATGAGGTGTGCCTCCCCCCAAAAAACCTCGCTCCATCCAACACAATGCCACATGGCAAATACCTCCCCCCCCAAAAAAAAGCTTGCTCTATCCAACTCCCCCTCAATATGGCACACTCCCCTTCTCTCAAAAAACCCTACTCCGCCCAACCCTCTAACAACATGGCACACTTCCCCCTCTGCCTACCAAAACCTCATGACATGGCATACCGTCCCCTCCTCAAAGAACCCCGCTCCACCCAACTCCCCCACGACATGGCACACCCCCCTCCTCCAAAAACCCTGCTCCACCCAACTCCTTCATGACATGGTGCACTCCCTTTCTCCCCCCTCCCCCTCCCCCTCCCCCTTCCCCTCCCCCGCCCACAAAACCTCACTCCACCCAATCCCCCCATGACATGGCAGACCCCCTCCTCAAAGAACCCCGCTCCATCCTAAACTCCCCCCCATGACATGGCAACCCTCCCCCAAGAAAAAACCTCTCTCCACCTAGTTCCCCCATATCATGGAACACCCCCCCAAAAAAAAACTTGCTCCACCCAACTCCCCCACGACATGCCACACTCCTGCCACCATTTCTCTCCCCTCCCCTAAAAAAACCCCGCTTCACCCAATCCCCTTACAAAATTGCACATTCCCTCCCCTCCCCCACCCACAAAACCTTGCTACACCCAACCCCCCCATGATACAGCACACTCCCCCAAAAAAAACCCCGCTCCACCAAACCCAACTCTCCCACATGGAAAATACTCCCAAAAAAAAAAACCCAGCTCCATCCAACTCCCCCTCGACATGGCACAGTCCCCTCCCCTCAAGAAAACCCCGCTCCACCGAACCCTTCACGGCATGGCACATTCCTCTCCCCCTTCCCTCCCCCCCTCACCCTAGTTTTAAGTAGTAACTAATAAATAGAAACTAATAAGTAAAATTAAAGTAGTAACTAACAATGAAAAATTAACAAGTATTTAAGTAGTTAATTATTTGATTGGTTACTAATTTTTAGTTAATTAGTTAATTATCCAAATTGTTATGTATTACTAGTTAATTGATTTGTTAATTAATATAGCTAATTATTTAATTTTATAAATTACTAATTAACTAATAATTAGTGATTAATAATTAGTTACTAATTTTAATTAGTTAGTCAATTAATTAGTAATGTATAAAATTAAAAATTGGATATAATAATTAATATTTAATTTAGTTAATATTAATTAGATATATTTAGTTAATCTATCAAATATTAATGTTATTATTTAGTTGGTTATTTTAATAGATTAATCAATTACTAGTTAGTTAGATGATCAAATCAACCAAGTAATTAGTTAATCATATATTAAATAGTTGATATTAAATAGCTATTTGGTAATTATTATTATCAATTACTCAATTAATTAATATTAACCTATTAATTAAATTATTAATGTACTCTTTTATTAATATTAAAGTTAATTAACACATGTATAAATCAATTAATATTTAGTTAGAGGGTATGAATTCCTTTATTAATTAGTTAATTAGTGTATTGATCAAATTATATCAATAATATTATTAATTAATTTCTCAATTGATATTACTTATCATGTTCATTATTTAATGCATATCAACTAGTTTATTAGTATAGTAATCAATTAGTATGAAGTGAGCCCTTGGTATATTAATATTAATTAATTTATATATTAATTTATATATTAGTATTAATCATTTTATATAAATTAATGTGCTAGTATAGTAATACTAAATAATCAATTAATATGATAGTAAATTAATATATTAGTTGTATGGGATTTTTTTTAGAGGGCATGAAGAGAGAGTGAAAGTACATGTGGATTAGGATCGTTTTGCCATCGAGAAAGGGGTCAGTGACGCTCACATCTATGTTAGTTATTTGGATTTAGGGCCTACGGTATGGGAGAGAGAGTGCATGTGGGCCAAGAGAGAGAGTGCATGTGGATTGGGATCATTCTATGGCCAAAGAAGGGGTCATCGATGCCCCTATATTTGGTGAAGGAAAATATGACAAGCACCCCCCCTTCCCTCTCACAGCTCTCTCTTCGTACGACACATCTCTCTCTCTCTCTCTCTCTCTCTCTCTCTCTCTCTCTAGCTAACATGCATTTAATGCCTCACTATCTCAAAGTGGTTATATAAGGCCACACATCCCCTAAGACACAATGCCCCCCTCTTCCAAGTTGTGGAATATTTACTTAATCTCTCATGTATGTACATCTTTCTCTCTCTCTCTCTCTCTAGCTAACATGCATTTAATGCCCCACTATCTCAAAGTGGTTATATAAGGCCACACATCCCCTATGACACAATGCCCCCCTCTTCCAAGTTATGGAATATTTACTTATCTATCATGTATGTACATCTCTCTCTCTCTCTCTCATGCCAAATATTTTATATGTCTAACAGCCACACACACACACACACACACACACACACACACACACACACACACACACACACACACACACATGTATGCTCTCTCCCTTTCTCTCATGCACATGCTTTATATAATATCCTATCTCTCTCCCCCCCTCTCTCATATATGACATACACCCCAACACTAAGTCTTTCAATGAAACCCATATTTGACATGTGTATTCGTATATGTGTAGATAGCTTTGGAAATGGATCCAACATCAAGTGCTACACCAAACATTGAGGTCCACATATATGTATCCTCCCTCTCTACCAAACCTATTATGCACTACAGCAATTGGTTCCTAATGTTGAAGAATAAAGACATTTGCAATGGCAATGGCAATGGCAATGGCTACCATGTTCTTGCTATCACCCATGTGAATGGCCGAATACAAAGCATGCTGATAGATTGCAACAATGATAATGAGGCTAGCTCGGTATATGTTTTAGACACCTTGGTCTCGCAAGACTATCTTGTCAAACAAGGAAATGGGTACATTGTAGCCTTCCCCCACCATAGACCTCACCCAAAGCCCTTGCAGTGTTGAGAAAATAACAATCACTAAGGAAGCCTCACCACCCCCTGGACATTGCAAAAAACAAAACCATCCCTATCATGCTTGATGTGGAAGAGGAGGGGATACAGAAATCTTCTCATGCTATAAGTGTAGTTGAGAACATAATGTCTTTGGGGGGCCAACACCGAGTATTATGTTATTTGCTTCAAAATACGAGCGTTATAGAGAGTGGAGGAGATCCTAGTTTTGTATGATGGCAATGTGGTGTACAAGCTTCCACTGATAGTAGACAATATGCATCCAATGGATGGTATGGAGCAAAAGTATAATGGCCATTTTTGGACAAAGCCTACATCAACATCAATGGCATTCCTTGGTACTATTCATCAAAGCCAATACATTGGAGAACTAGAGTATCCAAATAGAAATTGTGATAGCCAATTGATTTCTAGCTTCCCAAACCAGATGGCATGGATAGGTACAAGATTCTTCATTCACTCCACTATCATATAAATGATTTCAGAGTCGCATGACATGATTTTGGTACCCTATTACAAGTAAATCATACTAATCAAGTCCTAATACATGCCATGTAGGTAAACTTAATACCATCATACTGGTTGTTAGAATGTGAATTGATGGTCTTGGAATCCTTGGATGCTTCTATTGTAAGAACCCCCCCATCCTGCAAGTGTGTGTTGTATTATGTGATATCAGTGAGCCCAATGTCAAGACTGCTCATCCATCAAGGCACACATAACCATGAGGTGCAAAGAGGCACGTACACACCTAATGTCAAAGAGGTGCAAAAGGCTATAGAGGAAATGGTAAAAAAATTTAGTGCAATTGGACCTCAACACATGCAAATGGCTATGGCTAGAAGGCTAGTGATGAGTGTCTTGGCTCATGAGCAAGGTGTTCCCATGTCTGGCATTGGACTCTCGACGATGCTTGAGGAACTCTAACCACTTATTCATAGGAATAGGTAAGATGTTATTCCATTCACAATACATCCCAAAATATCATTAAAAAGTCATGCATATGAAGATCAATATTCTGTGCATACAAGTTCAAACACATGGTCCATGCAACATGTGCTGAGAGTGATCAGGGAATGGGATCTCATCCTCTAAAGTTAAAGCAACGTTGTGCATATAGATTTTTCCATGGTAGCTTATTTCCTAGGCAAGCCATTGACAATGATAGCAAGTGCTTTATATTCAAAATGCACGACTAGGCTAGCCTCAGGGGTTGACTTAGTGAATCATATGCGAAGGAATGACACTAGGGACCTACGCAATAGCTGGATATGCTTCGAACACATGTATCACATTACTTATTGGACCACCATGGTAGAACATGTGTGTGACCAAAGGTAGTTTCTCTTACACGATTCTACCATCACAATTGTTGAGAAATAAGGCAAAAACCTAAGCCCTTATCCTATGCTTGTATTAAGTAAGTGTGTGAGAGGCTGTGTAAAGTGCCCCAAAGGTCAAAGGGTCTATCTCTTTGTTAGAGACTTGGACAAGTAGACTGTAGATAAGAATGAAGAAAGCTTGAGCCTCCATATCTGTGTCTCAACCACCTTTCGTTGTGCATCCCCATCGAATCTCTCATCTATTTTCAGTTGGTATCAAATCATTCAAGAGGTAGAGCTTCCAGTTGGAAACCATCCTACAATAAGTACATGCTTGCCTCCCTCATCGCCATCAGCAGTTTTGATTCTGTAGTTGGGGAAGCCACACCAGTCTCAACATTTAAAGCTAGGTTAGACAGCCTATGTCTGTAATTGAGTGCTGAGGTCCTCAATTTTTACTTCTCCAAACACAATGCCACCATCTTCCCCATCTAGTTCAGGGGCATCATCATCATCCTTATCACCATCATCATAATGGTCCTCAACCTCTGGGTCATCCTGGAGCTTTTGCTACTCAACCTCAGAGGGGCGAGGTCAGTAGCGCTCTCCTCGGCAGTCATGGTGTCTGAGCGAGTGTGTAGAAGCAAGAAACACACAAACTCTCCTTCCTTACACCTGGTTTCCTATTTGCTCAGAAAGAGCAAGAACAAATTAAAAACAAACCTCTTCTATTTCGCGGAGGATGACACTTCGCTCACGCTCAATCATGTCTGGTGAGAACTAGAGTTGTGCAAGATGTCAGCCATCACATATGCAACAAAGGGGATATCACTCCACATAACTTTGGCATAATAGGTGGTCTCGTCGTGCTATGTGCATGCATTCAGGTGCCCGCCAAATGTTCTCAATCCTCCTGGAGAGACCATACAACCAATATAGTACATGCACTTTGGTGGTGGTGGTGGCATCAGGAGGGAAGTAGATGGTGAAGATCATGTAGCACCCACAGGATGTACTCCAACGCCTGTACCGTTTGTTGTACCCTTTGAAAATTTTGCTGATGATGAGCTTAGTAATAGAAGTGTCCTCTACCATGGCTGTAAGACTTTTGTGCTGTGTCTTCACAACTTCAAAAGGTATATGAGCTCCAGAGTATCCTGTGGCACAATATGCTAGTTGTGGCCACCTGTATGAAGCCAGCTAAAAATGTGAGTAGAGTGAGATGCGAAGAGAGGCATCCGGATGTAGTAGTTCATTACAAGCACCAGAGAAAATGGAATATTCATTATAAGTAGCAATATTTTAGGGTCATTCTTGAGATCCAGGATACAATTGTAACATCCACCCTTTTTGTTTCTTTAAAAATTTCCTGAAATGTTTTTCCCTCCCTCTCTCTCCCCCCTGCCGTGAGCATGGCGGGGAGAGAGAGAGAGAGAGAGGGAGTGAGCTAGAGATAGGGGGCATGCAAACCCAGACGATGGAAGCGCCATCTCCCCCCCCATACCTCCTCCCCTATATAGCCACCCCCTAGGCTACGACGAGAAGGAAGAGGGGAGAAGCTCCCCCCTCCCTGCGGACTGTCAGAGACCCCCCTCATTAGAGACAGGCGCCCCCCTCGTTGGCCGTAAGCACTGGCCGTGAGCAACAGCGGCTCCCTCCCTCCAATTTTGTAGCATGCACCCCCTGCCCACCCCACCTATGATCGTTGTGAGAGAGAGAAGGGGTAAGAAGAGAGAGAAGAGGGAAGAGTGAGCAGAAGAGGGAGAGAGAGAAGAAGAAGAAGAGAGAGGAGAGAGGAGAGAGGAGAGAGGAGAGAGGAGAGAGGAGAGAGGAGAGAGGAGAGAGGAGAGAGGAGAGAAGAAGAAAGAGAAGGAGAAGAAGAAGAAGGGGAAGAGGGAGAGAGGGAAGGAGAAGAAGAAGAAGAAGAAGAAGAAGGAGAAGAAGAGGGAGAGAGAGAAGGAGAAGAAGAGAGAGGAGAGAGGAGAGAAGAAGAAAGAGAAGAAGAAGAAGAAGAAGGGGAAGAGGGAGAGAGTGAAGGAGAAGAAGAGGGAGAGAGAGAAGGAGAAGAAGAGAGAGGAGAGAAGAAGAAAGAGAAGGAGAAGAAGAAGAAGAAGAAGAAGAAGAAGAAGAAGAAGAAGAAGAAGAAGAAGAAGAAGAAGAAGGAGAAGAGGGAGAGAGAGAAGGAGAAGAAGAGGGAGAGAGAGAAGGAGAAGAGGAGGGAGAGGAAGAAGGAGAGAAGAGGAAAGAGAGAGGAGAGAGGAGAGAAGAAGAAAGAGAAGGAGAAGAAGAAGGGGAATAGCAAGAGAGAGGAGAAGAAGAAGAAGAAGAAGAAGAAGAAGAAGAAGAAGAAGAGGGAGAAGAGGGAGAGAGAGAAGGAGAAGAAGAGAGAGGAGAGAGGAGAGAAGAAGAAAGAGAAGGAGAAGAAGAAGGGGAAGAGGGAGAGAGAGAAGAAGAAGAAGAAGAAGAAGAAGAAGAAGAAGAAGAGGGAGAGAGAGAAGGAGAAGGAGGGAGAGAGAAGGAGAATAAGAAGGATAAGAGGAGGGAGAGGAAGAAGGAGAGAAGAGAAGAAGAGAGAGGAGAGAGGAGAGAAGAAGAAAGAGAAGGAGAAGAAGAAGAAGAAGAAGAAGAAGAAGAAGAAGAAGAAGAAGAAGAGGGAGAGAGAGAAGGAGAAGAAGAGAGAGAGAGAGAGAAGGAGAAGGAGAAGGAGAAGAGGAGGGAGAGGAAGAAGGAGAGAAGAGGGAAGAGAGACGAGAGAAGAAGAAAGAGAAGGAGAAGAAGAAGAAGGGGAAGAGGGAGAGAGAGAAGGAGAAGAAGAAGAAGAAGAAGAAGGAGAGAAGAGGGAAGAGAGAGGAGAGAGGAGAGAAGAAGAAAGAGAAGGAGAAGAAGAAGAAGGGGAAGAGGGAGAGAGAGAAGGAGAAGAAGAAGAAGAAGGGGAAGAGGGAGAGAGAGAAGGAGAAGAAGAAGAAGAAGAAGAAGGAGAAGAAGAGGGAGAGAGAGAAGGAGAAGAAGAGGGAGAGAGAGGAGAAGAAGAAGAAGGAGAAGAGGGAGAGTGAGAAGGAGAAGAAGAGGAGAGAAGGGGAAGAAGAAGGGAGAGAGAAGAGGAGTGAAGATGAAGGGGTAAGGAGTGAGAGAAGAGAGAAGAGGGAAGAGAGAGAAGAGGGAGAAAAGAGAGAGGAAGAGAAGGAGAAGAAGAACAGGAAGGAGGAGAGAAGTAGAAGGAGGAGAGGATAAGAAGTAGAAGGAGGGAAGAGAAAGAAGGAGAGAGAGAAGAGGAAATAAGAAGTGGGTAGAGAAGGAGAAGGAGGTAGAAGAGCTAGAAGGAGGGAGAAAAAGAAGAGAAGGAGAAGGAGTGAAGGAGAAGGAGGGAGGAAAAGAAGGTAGAGGAAGAGGGAAGTAGAGGGAGAGTAGTAGAAGGAGGTAGAGGAGGAGGGAAGTAGAGGGTGAGTAGTAGAAGAAGAGAAGGAGTAGGAGAGAGGTAGAGGAAGAGAAAGAAGAGCGAGAGAAGGAGGAGAGGAGAAGAAGAAGGGAAAGGAGAGAGGTAGAGGAGGAAGAAGAAGAGGTAGAGGAAGAGAGGTGAGAAGTGGTAGAGGAAGGAAAAGAGGAAGGAGCAGAATGAGAAAGAAGTGGGAGAAGGACAAGAAGAGAGGTAGAGGGAGAAGAGAGAGAAAGGGGGTAACTGCTACGAGTCACCCAAAACACTCTCCTGGCAACGAACCACATCCGGTGGTCTTACCAACCGATCGTGTCTAAGCGAAACCATTAAGATCCGGACTGCCCAATCTCTGCTAGGCGAATGGCTCCCAAGAAGAAAGTCACGGGAAGCGTAGGTGCCCAAGCCACCGTTAATGTTGGGGGGGCGAGCAAAATGACCAACGCAACACACACAAATCAAGCCCAGGTTCTAAGCCTAAAAATTAATTAAGTAATATTACTCGTGGAAGAGATGAAATGGTTTGTGCAAGGAACTAGAACGAGTCTTAGAATTTTGTTTACTCTAAAAACTAAGTTGCATGCGCGAACGGAAGAGTTTGAAATTCACATTAAATGATAAGGTTATCGCCTTATCTTACATGAAATGATAGCTTTTACTCTCATAAAATGATGGGGTTATCACCTTACTTCACATAAAATGATAGCTTTTTAACCAGTTCAGTGCATGAATAGTCATTTGGAATTCATGTTTCGCAATCATGGTTAAAAGGGACACATGAAATGTTAATTATGTTTAGGAGATACACTTGCATCGTTAGACAAAACCTAGACTTTCATAGACGCAAGTCACATGTGATCCGGGGCATTAGGAATAAGTATAATTGCCTGCGAATTGTTTTATTGATCTTGCTGTGGACTATCGCAAATGGATTTGCTCCTAACTTAGTTGAAGCTGGTGACCTAACCCTAATTGGATTGTTGACCCAAGTTATGCTTAGCGGTTTGAAAAGGTTGTAAATCCTTTAAGTAAGTGTTTTGATACATCTATTTAAAATTCTGATTGTGCATGCAATGGGATTGCGATGCCTTGAAGCAAGAGGTTGTGCATTCAACTGTTTGTTAATGTGGTTTTGGATGTTAACCGAAGTGGGGAGTATTTGATGATTTCATGGCCGGGTTTGAGATGACTGATTGCCATGGAAACGAGAGGGATGTTTTCCCTAGCAATTGTTATTATGTTGGTTGCTTCAGCTATGGTTGATTTCCTAAAGGGATAATTAAGGAAGGATGGCACTAGCTACCCCCCCACAAGCCGCCAAACCCTAACCAAGGGGGTTATGAATTTGCGTCAGAAATGTGGACCGAACCCGCTGCGAGAGGTCTCTCCGTGGAAATTACTTGGCGTAGGAGGACGCTTGGGTGCCATTGGGGGCTCTGGCCGTAAATCCCAATGCCTCAGGCCCTATACAAGTGTTCTACGTGACTCGAGATGGGATTTTGAGGCCTTGATACTAGTTACAAGGTAGAATCTTGGTAGGATAAACCTTCAGGTTTTATTGCCAAAAGACGGAAGGATTTTTGTGCAAAGGCAGAAAGGAACACTTAATTCTCCTGTATGGGCAGGAGACACACATTAATCCGAATATAAGTTAAGGAAATGTTTGATCTTGTTTTATCTTGTCTTCGTGTCTGTGCCCTAAATTACGTAAAGGAACCTGTGATAAATGGGTTAATTAAGGAAGCTGCCTTTATATGTCAAACATAATGTGGTGTTGAGATATCGAGCTCCACTCATGATATGCTAGGGTGACCGATGTGCATTTATGTCACCGACTTGTCAGTTAGCAGATGCGGTTGGTACACCGCCCATGAATAATAGCTAGATGACAGCTATCCTTATTTACTCTAGTTCGTGGCTCAGTTAGTATGCCACCTTAGTTAGTTAAGTTTGGTTTGAGACCCATATATAGGGTTCTTCTATTTCTATGTACTTGAGTTCTTTTTGGCTTACACAACTAAGAAGAGGAAAATTGTTTTCAGCCTCCACCTATGTGTGTATTCCCCCATTGTGCAAGCAAGAAAGCTACAAGTGAGACTCCTTCCTTCTCTCCCACAATCTTGACATGGTATCAGAGCCTTGTTCGTGGTAAGGAGCTCAAGAAAGCAAACCAAGTCCGCAGTGTTCTGGTAAGAGGACCAGTGTTGCTTTCATTTTTCTGTTTTGGGAGCAAGTCTCTGTAGGTAGCACAGTCGGAAAGTGCAAGAGTGCATTGTCTCAGATTGAGACGCTCTCCGCGGTGTAGCAAGAGGGTAGTATATGCTGCGGGTAAGGCCTTTAGCCCTCCCTTGCTCTGTTTTTTTGATTTGAGGCCATTTCAGGGCCTGTTTTGGGGACGGAAGTTTTCTAGACGCACTTAGGAAAAGGCCCAGTTTTATGCTGTGCGACCACTGTTCTACAAGTCGGTGAAAAGTTACTGTAGAAATTGCATCGTATGCCTGTGCACAGAGACATTGGGAGTTACAGAATCATCCTTGTTGCCTGTTGATGCAAAATTGTCACTAGGAAGTGACTGTGTGGTCAAATACCACTTTCGTCAGTTTTGCAGATTTGCCCTTGTGAGGCTGAAGCTGTGTTCTTTGCAGTGACAGAATTTTTTGTAGTGTTCTGTAATGGCGTCTGATTCTCTTTCACAGATTGTCACTGAAAAGCTTGACAAGAACAACTTCCAAGCATGGAAGTTTAGAATGACGAATTTCCTTATGAGAAAAGGATATTGGGAATTTGTTGCAGGAAATGAAGAAGAACCAGTTTTTCTTGATGTTCCCAATCAACAACAAATGCAAGCATTTAAAGCATGGCATGAGAGAGCCAGGAAAGTTATGTACTGGCTGTCTATCAACATTTCAGACTCTATGATTGTGCATATTCAAGATGCAAGTACGCCAAAGGAAGCATGGGATACTTTGTCAAAAATGTATAGCACAAATACGCAAGCCAGGAAAATGCAGCTCAAGCAAGAGTTGCACAGTGTGCAAAGAGAAAGTATGAGCATCAATGACTACCACATGAAGATGAAGAAGATTGCAGATGCATTTGCTTCCATTGGGTCACTAGTGGAAGATGATGATTTAGTTTCTGTGACCTTGAATGGTCTAGGAAAGGATTATGCACAGTTTCGAACATCCATTTCCGTCCGTGAAAGATTTCCTAATTTTGAGGAGTTGATTGCTCTTTTAATTTTTGAGGAGCAGAGAAATGGTGGTGCATCTTCTTCAGGAGGAACTTCAAAAGAAGCTGTCTTCTACTCAAATGCTAGAAGAGGTAGAGGCAGAGGTAGAGGAGGCCGATCTAGAGGCCGTGGTAGAAATCAGAATATGCAGCAAACTCAAGAAAACCAGTCCTATGGAGGAGGACGTGGTAATTCTAGAGGCAGGGGGAGCCAAAGAGGTCGTGGTGGATGGCAAAGAGGCCAAAATTCAAACAACAATGTTGAATGCTACTACTGTGGTAAAATGGGTCATATGGCTTAAGACTTCTATAAAAAGTAGAATGCCATCATGAATGGAAAATTGCAACAAGGGAATTATGCATCTTCTAGTAGATAGGGTAATGACAGAAATGAGTATTTGTTTATGGTGCAGCACATGACCAATTCTGTGACAAGTGCAGAAGAAAGCAATGATGTGTGGTATGTTGACTCAGGTGCATCAAACCACATGACAGGTCATGCAGAATGGATGCAGGATGCAAGGAAAATGGAAAAACCAGGATTTGTGGAGACTAGTGATGATACTGCACATCCTATTGTGTAGATTGAAAAAATTCATTTGTCTATGCAGGATGGAAAAAAGAAATACCCGTTGGATGTATTTCATGTGCCGAATATCACCAAGAACTTGGTTTCTGTTGGTCAAATGGTTGAGCAGGGCTTGCAGGTCAGATTTAATTCCCATGGATGCTTTGTTAAGGATATGAAAAATAAAGGTCGCTTGATAGCAAAAGGAAAGAAGAAGGGCAGAATGTTTACGTTGGATGCAGACATGCCTGAATTGAGTGGAGCAATGTTTGCACATGGGACCGGTGTAGTTGCAGATATTGATATCTGGCATAAGCGCATTGGTCATGTTAATGTACATCGACTTAAATCAATGCAAGCCCAAAATATTGTTGCAGGATTGCCTAAATTCAAGGTTGCAAAAATGCATAAGGTATGTGAAGCCTGTCAATTTGGAAAACAGGCAAGGAAACCATTTCCTAGACATGTTCAAGAGAGTAAAAAGCCATTGGAATTAATCTACTTTGATATGTGGACTACTAAAGCTGCATCTCTTGGAGGCTGTCATTATTTTGTCACTTTTATTGATGACTATAGCAGAAAAGTTTGGGTGTATTTTATGAAAAAGAAAAGTGAAGTTTTTGGGCATTTCAAAACTCTTAAAGCTATGGTTGAAAAAGAAATAGATCTGTAAATAAAATGCCTAAGGTCAGATGGAGGGGGAGAGTACCTCTCAAATGAGTTTGCAAGGTTCCTGCAGGAGCATGGCATAAAGCAGCAATATTCATGCAGCCATACCCGACAACAAAATGGAATTGCAGAAAGAAAAAACCAGGCATATTGGAGAGGTATCTCGTGCCATGCTCAACGAAAAAGACTTGCCAGTTTTACTGGACTGAAGTAGTTGCTACAGCAGTCTACATAATGAACATGACTCCCACTGCAGCAATATATGGGATGACTCCAAAGGAGAGGTATACTGGTAGGAAACCAGATATTTCTCATTTGAAGATTTTTGGTTGCATTGCCTATGTTCATGTGCCAGATGAGTTGAGATCCAAGTTGGATCCAAAAGCTGAGAAGTACATCTTTATTGGTTACTCTCTGTAGGCAAAAAGGGTATAGATGCTATAACCCTTCTACTCGTAAGTTTACAGTGAGCAGAGATGTTGTTTTTGATGAGATGAGTAGTTGGTATAAACTAGTAAATGTGATTGATAATGTAGATGCACAAAATGGTAATGCTGCACAGAATTCACAGCAGCAGTCACAAGATATTAGTGGACCTGGAGCGTCATCTAGCAGTGGTTCACATTCTTCGCCATGGACAGGCAGATTGAGATCAGGAGAATCTCCTCAAAGCAATGCAGATAGTGGTATGCAGGTTTCACGAAAAGGAAAAGAGAAGGTAGATCAGCCCATGTTTGATGTGAATGCAGGTCACTCTTATGTGGATGGTGAATCGAGTGGCTCAAAACAGAGCATTGATGATGAGTTGGGTATTCCTTCTATTGTTACACCTGGAGTAAGGAAGACTAAGGATGTTTTGAGAGCACTTGGGAGTGAACCTACTTTGCGTAGGTCTACCAGAGCTAGGTATCCTGTGGATAGGCTGAAATATGATGGATTTATAGCCATTCACTATGCATATATGGTCAAAGTGATACAGGAGCTAGAACCCACTTCTTTTGAGCAAGCCATGGAAAAAGAAAAATGGGAGAAAGCCATGGATGAAGAAATTGATGCCTTGGAAGAAAATGCTACATCGGAATTGGTACCTTTGCCTAAAGGTAAGAATGCAATTGGTTGTAAGTGGGTTTATAAGGTGAAGCACAATGCAGATGGTTTTGTGAATAGATACAAGGCAAGATTAGTAGTCAAGGGGTATGCACAAACATATGGCATTGATTATGAAGAAACATTCAGTCCGGTTGCAAGGATGGCAACCATAAGAGCAGTCATTGCTATGGCTGCATTAAAGGAATGGTCTTTACATCAGATGGATGTAAAGAATGCCTTCTTGCATGGTGATTTGCAAGAAGAGGTATATATGGAGCAGCCACCAGGTTATGTGCATGCTGTTCATCCTGAGTTTGTTTGCAGGTTGAAGAAAGCCTCGTATGGCTTGAAGCAAGCACCAAGAGCATGGTCTGACAAGATAGGACAGTATCTTGTCACTATTGGCTTTCAGATTTCCAAGGCAGATTTCTCACTTTATGTGAGAAAAACAGAGAAAGATATTATGCTACTTGTCATTTATGTTGATGATTTGATTATGACAGGTGACAGTGATGAAGATATCCTTCATGTGAAAATGCTATTGAAGCAAAAGTTTGAGATGAAGGATTTGGGAGAGCTGCGTTATTTCTTGGGCATTGAGGTGATTAGATCACCAAGTGGGAACCGGCTCTTGCAGAGGCAGTATGGATTGGACATGCTATCCAAATATGGGATAACAAGCTGTAAGCCTATTTCAGTTCCTTTGGAGCAGAATGTGAAGCTAAGCATAGATGCAGGTGAGCTTCTGGAAGACCCTACTATGTACAGACGCATAGTAGAAAGTTTGATTTATATGACTATTACCAGGCCAGATTTGATCGATGCTGTTGGATTGGTAAGTCAGTTTATGCAGCTCCAAGGAAACCACATTTGGATGCGGCTAGACACATACTAAGGTATGTGAAGTCCACATTGCAGTATGGACTACTTTATGAGACTGGGATTCAGATACAGTTGCATGGATACACTGATGCTGATTGGACTGGTAGTCTTTCTGATAGACGATCTACCAGTGGATATGTGTTCTCTTTTGGGAGTGCTGCAGTCACTTGGAGCAGCAAGAAACATCCTATAGTTGCCTTGTCGAGCACAGAGGCTGAGTATAGGGGTGCAGCAATGGTTGCATGTGAGGTAGCTTGGTTGCATAACCTACTTTATGATATGCATCAGCCTACAGATGTGCAAGTTGTCGTTTATTGTGACAACATGAGTAGTATACACTTGGCAAATAACCCAGTCTATCATGCTAGAACAAAGCACATTGAGGTGCATTATCACTATGTGCGGGAGAGCGTTTTACTAGGTCTTATTGATCTAGTTTATGTCAGCACAGAGGATCAGGTAGCTGACATATTTACGAAAGCATTGGGCGCAGAGAAGCTGTGCAAGTTCAGAGATCTGCTTGGTGTGTAGGAATTGGGATTGAGCTCGAGGGGGAGTGTTGAGATATCGAGCTTCACTCGTGATATGCCAGGGTGACCATTGTGCATTTATGTCACCGACTTGTCAGTTGTTGCAGATGCGGTTGGTACACCACCCATGAATAATAGCTAGATGACAGCTATCCTTATCTACTCTAGTTCGTGGCTCAGTTAGTATGCCACCTTAGTTAGTTTTCTATTTCTATGTACTTGAGTTCTTTTTGGCTTACACAACTAAGAAGAGGAAAACTATTTTCAGCCTCCACCTGTGTGTATATTCCCCCATTGTGCAAGCAAGAAAGCTACAAGTGAGACTCCTTCCTTCTCTCCCACAATCTTGATATGTGGTAGGTAATTAGACAACTAAAACAACCCCTGAGGGAAGCGTGGTGGATGTGACCGATGGGTCTATTCTATGGAAGGGTGGTCTCGGTTAGCCGAGAGCTTTCCTCAAAGGTAATGTTAATGAGAAATGTTAGGAAAAGTCGATCCTAGCGGGAACGGTCGGATAAGTTTCATTACGCGGTAGACTCTAGAGACCCTAGTTGGCAAACCCTGTGTCATTCCTTGGGAGTGCCGGGCGGTGTCTTCTAGATATATCTCTGGATGGACTGCTAAGATGCATCCTGTGATTTGAGAAGCGGGCACATTACAGTTGGTATCAGAGAAAAAATTCATAATAATACATGATTGATTAATGTTTGGTTCATAGACATATCCTAAGCAGAAATAACCTAAGTGGCATGGCTTGATTGCCAGGCACATTCTGCACCCATGAATGCTGACATGCAAGAGAAGAAGTTCCTTCTCAAGAAAATTAAGCCACCCGAGTTTGACGGTAAGGGAAGGATTGTTCAAGCTGACACCAAGATCTAGATTGAGTCCATGGAGGACTATTTTGAGGCCGCAGGAACTGCACCGGCTAACCAAGCCATGCTCGCCAAACTTAAGCTTCCAGGCAAAGCGAGACTTTGGTGGAAACAGTGGTGTAGAGACCATGCGATGTCGGAGGAGACCGTCACCTGGAATAATCTTAAGGAAGCTGTGTGAGGGAGGTATCTGCCACATGCCTACCACACACAAAAGATGAATGGATTCTACGACTTGAAGCAGCTAGGATTATCCCTTGAAGCATATTATTCAAAGTTCGTTTCACTCCTAAAGTATGCACCCCCAATGGATATGACACAACAGGTGTCAAAGTTCTATGCTGGGTTAAATCCACCCATAAACACTCGATTGGAATCAATGTGCCCAACGGACTTGCAAGACGCATTACTCTGAGTGAATCCAATCGTCCAGGAACTTAAATCAGGAAACTATGATGAAGATGACTCATGAGATCAAGACAAGAGGTGCCACAAGTGCGGTGAGATAGGACACATCCATAAGAGATGCCCCAACTGTCGATGTTTCCACTGCAATGAACTAGGACACATCCAAACAGATTGTCTTGAGTTGGACCCTGAGAATTAGGAACGTGCGGTCAAACGAAGCCGTCTAAACTCTACTTTTGGCTCATGTTATGAACCACATGATGATGAAGGCTTGGAGCCTGTTGTAACCTTTGAGGATGACTAGATGTCCTAGGAAGATTCTCTCAAGATAATAAGTCCTGTACTTGGAATAAATCCTATTGCATTCTATGAGTTGTGACAAGTTGTGATTTTAAGAATTTGAGTAATCAAAGTAGCACAGTGAAAGTGTGATGGGGCCTAACCCACAGGCTTTAAGGCCTGGTAATGCTTGTCTCCTCCAGGTCTATTCGAGATGAGGACATCTCGATTTCTCTAAGGGGGAGAGGATGTAACATTCCCCCCCTTTTTGTTTTTTTGAAAATTTCCTGAATTTTTTTTCCCTCCCTCTCTCTCCCCCTTGCTGTGAGCATGTCGGGGAGAGAGAGAGAGGGAGTGAGCTGGAGATAGGGGGGGCATGCATACCCAGAGGGTGGAAGTTCCATCTCCCCCCCCATACCTCCTCCTCTATATAGCCACCCCCCAGGCTACGACGAGAAGGAAGAGAGGAGAAGCTCACCCCTCCTTGTGCACTGTCAGAGACCCCCCCATTAGAGACAGGCGGCGCCCCTGCTGGCCGTAAGCACTGGTCGTGAGCAACAACGGCCCCCTCCCTCCAGTTCTGCAATGCGCACCACTTGGCATCCGATCGGTAGCCCACCCCACCTATGATCATTGTGAGAGAGAGAAGGGGTATAAAGAGAGATAAGAGGGAAGAGTGAGGAGAAGAGGGAGAGAGAGAAGGAGAAGAAGAGGGAGAGAGATAAGGAGAAGAAGAAGGAGAAGAGGAGGGAGAGGAAGAAGGAGAGAAGAGGGAATAGAGAGGAGAGAGGAGAGAAGGAGAAAGAGAAGGAGAAGAAGAAGAAGGGGAGGAGGGAGAGAGAGAAGTCGAAGAAGAAGAAGAAGAAGAAGGAGAAGAAGAGGGAGAGAGAGAAGGAGAAGAAGAGAGAGGAGAGAGGAGAGAAGAAGAAAGAGAAGAGGGAAGAGAGAGGAGAGAGGAGAGAAGAAGAAAGAGAAGGAGAAGAAGAAGAAGGGGAAGATGGAGAGAGAGAAGGAGAAGAAGAAGAAGAAGAAGAAGGAGAAGAAGAGGGAGAGAGAGAAGGAGAAGAGGAGAGAGGAGAGAAGAAGAAAGAGAAGGAGAAGAAGGGGAAGAGGGAGAGAGAGAAGGAGAAGAAGAAGGAGAAGAGGAGGGAAGAGAAGAAGAGAGAGGAGAGAAGAAGAAAGAGAAGGAGAAGAAGAAGGGGAAGAGGGAGAGAGAGAAGGAGAAGAAGAAGAAGAAGAAGAAGGAGAAGAAGAGGGAGAGAGAGAATGAGAAAAAGAGAGAGGAGAGAGGAGAGAAGAAGAAAGAGAAGGAGAAGAAGAAGAAGGGGAAGAGGGAGAGAGAGAGGGAGAAGAAGAAGAAGAAGAAGGAGAAGAAGAGGGAGAGAGAGAAGGAGAAGGAGAGGGAGAGAGAGAGAAGGAGAAGAATAAGGAGAAGAGGAGAGAAAGGAAGAAGGAAAGAAGAGAAGAAGGGGAAGAGAGAGAGAGAGAAGGAGAAGAAGAAGAAGAAGAAGAAGAAGAAGAGAAGAAGAGCGAGAGAGAGAAGGAGAAGAAGAGAGAGAGAGAGAAGGAGAAGAAGAAGGAGAAGAGGAGGGAGAGGAAGAAGGAGAGAAGAGGGAAGAGAGAGGAGAGAGGAGAGAAGAAGAAAGAGAAGGAGAAGAAGAACGGGAAGAGGGAGAGAGAGAAGGAGAAGAAGAAGGAGAGAGAGGAGGAGAACAAGAAGGAGAAGAGGGAGAGTGAGAAGGAGAAGAAGAGAAGGAGAGAAGGGGAAGGAGGGAGGAAAAGAAGGTAGAGAAAGAGGGAAGTAGAGGGAGAGTAGTAGAAGGAGGTAGAGGAGGAGGGAAGCAGAGGGTGAGTATTAGAAGAAGAGAAGGAGTAGGAGAGAGGTAGAGAAAGAGAAAGAAGAGGGAGAGAAGGAGGAGAGGAGAAGAATAAGGGAAAGGAGAGAGGTAGAGGAAGAAGAAGGGAAATGAGAGAGGTAGAGGAGGAAGAAGAAGGGAAAGGAGAGGAGAAGAAGAAGGGAAAGGAGAGAGGTAGAGGAGGAAGAAGAAGGGAAAGGAGAGGAGAAGAAGAAGGGAAAGGAGAGAGGTAGAGGAGGAAGAAGAAGAGGTAGAGGAAGAGAGGTGAGAAGTGGTAGAGGAAGGAAAAGAGGAAGGAGTAGAAGGAGAAAGAAGTGGGAGAAGGACAAGAAGAGAGGTGGAGAGAGAAGAGAGAGAAAGGGGGTAACCGTTACGAGTCACCTAGAACATTCTCCTAGCAATGAACCACATCCGATGGTCTTCCTAACCGATCGTGTCTAACCATAACTATTAAGGTCCAGACTACCCAATCTCGGTGAGGCGAATGGCTCCCAAGAAGAAAGTCGGGGGAAGCATAGGTGCCGAAGCCACCGTTAATGCTGGAGGAGTGAGCGGAACGACCAACGCAACACACACAAATCAAGCCCAGGTTCTAAGCCTTAAAATTAATTAGGTAATATTACTCGTGGAAGAGATGAAATGGTTTGTGCATGGAACCAGAATGAGTCTTAGGGTTTTGTTCACTCTAAAAGCTAAGTTGCATGTGCGAATGGAAGAGTTTGAAATTCACATAAAATGATAAGGTTATCGCCTTATCTCACATGAAATGATAGCTTTTACTCTCATAAAATGATGGGTTATCACCTTACTTCACATAAAATGATAGCTTTTTAACCAGTTCAGTGCATGAATAGTCATTTGGAATTCACGTTTCACAATCATGGTTAAAAGGGACACATGAAATGTTAATTATGTTCAGGAGATACACTTTCATCATTAGACAAAACCCTAGACTTTCATAGACGCAAGTCACATGTGATCCGGGGAATTAGGAATAAGTATAATTGCATGCGAATTGTTTTATCGATCTTGCTCTGGACTATTGCAAATGGATACGCTCCTAGCTTAGTTGAAGCTAGTGACCTAACCCTAATTGGATTGTTGACCCACGTTATGCTTGGCGGTTTGAAAAGGTTGTAAATCCCTTAAGTAAGTGTATTGATACATCCATTTAAAATTCTGATTGTGCATGCAATGGGATTGCGATGCCTTGAAGCAAGAGATTGTGCATTCAATTGTTTGTTAATGTGGTTTTGGATGTTAACCCAAGTGGGGAGTATTTGATGATTTCATGGGGCCGGGTCTGAGATGACTAATTGCCATGGAAACAAGAGGGATGTTTTCCCTAGCAATTGTTACTATGTTGGTTGCTTCAGCTATGGTTGATTTCCTAAAGGGATAATTAAGGAAGGATGGCGCTAGCTACCCCCCCGCAAGCCGCCAAACCCTAACCAAGGGGGTCATGCATCCGCGTTGGGAATGTGGACCGAACCCACCGCTAGAGGTCTCTCCGTGGAAATTACTTGACGTAGGAGGACGCTTGGGTGCCAGTGGAGGCTCTGGCCGTAAATCCCAATGCCTCTGGGCCCTACACAAGTGTTCTACGTGACTCGAGATGGGATCTCAAGGCCTTGATACTAGTTACAAGGCAGAATGGTAGGATAAACCTTCGGGTTTTATTGCCGGAAGACAGAATGATTTTTCTGCGGAGGCAAAAATGAACACTTCATTCTCCTGTATGGGCATGAGAGACACATTAATCCGAAGATAAGTTAAGGAAGTGTTTGATTTTGTTTTATCTCCTCTTTGTGTCTGTGTCCTAAATTACGTAAAGGAACATGTGATTAACAGGTTAATTAAGGAAGCTGCCTTTATATGTCAAACATAATGTGGCAGGTAATTAGACAACTAAAACAACCCCCGAGGGAAGCGTGGTGGATGTGACCAATGGGTCTATCCTACGGAAGGTTGGTCTTGGTTAGGCGAGAGCTTTCCTCAAAGGTAATGTTAACAATAAATGTTAGGAAAAGTCAAACTTCAGGTCGATCCTAGTGGGAACAGCCGGATAAGTTCCGTTGCGGGGTAGACTCGAGAGACCCTAGTTTGCAAACCCCGTGTCATTCCTTAGGAGTGCCGGGCGGCGTCTTCTAGATATATCTCTCGATGGACTGCTAAGATTCATCCTACGATTTGGAAAGCGGGCACGTTACAGTTGGTATCGAAGCAAAACTTCATAATAATACATGATTGATTAATGTTTGGTTCATAGACATATCCTAAGAAGAAATAACCTAAGTGGTATGGCTTGATTGCCAGGCACCTTTTGCACCCAGGAATGCTGACATGCAAGAGAAGAAGTTCCTTCTCAAGCAAATTAAGCCACCCGAGTTTGACGGTAAGGGAAGGACTGTTCAAGCTGACGTCGAGATTTGGATTGAGTCCATGGAGGACTAATTTGAGGCTGCAGGAACTGCACCTGCTAACCAAGCCATGCTCCCCAAACTTAAGCTTACAGGCGAAGCGAGACTTTGGTGGAAATAGTAGTGCACAGACCAAGCGATCTCGGAGGGGACCGTCACCTGGAATAAGCTTAAGGAAGCTGTTCGAGGGAGGTATCTGCCACATGCCTACCACACACAAAAGATGAATGGATTCTACGACTTGAAGCAGCTAGGATTATCCCTTGAAGCATATTATTCAAAGTTCGTTTCACTCCTAAAGTATGCACCCCCAATGGATATGACGCAACAGGTGTCAAAGTCCTGTGTTGGGATAAATCCACCCATAAACACTCGATTGGAATGAATGCACCCAATGGACTTGCAAGACGCATTATTCCGAGCTAATCCAATCATCCAAGAACTTAAATCAGGCAACTATGATGAAGATGACTCACGAGATCAAGACAAGAGGTGCCACAAGTGTGGTGAGATAGGACACATCCATAAGAGATGCCCCAATCGCTGATGTTTTCACTGCAATGAACTAGGACACATCCAAACAGATTGTCCTGAGTTGGACCCTGAGAGTCAGGAACGTGCGGTCAAACGAAGACGTCTAAATTCTACTTTTGGCTCATGTTATGAACCACATGATGATGAAGGCTTGGAGCCTGTTGTAACCTTTGAGGATGACTAGATGCCCTAGGAAGATCCTCTCAAGATAATAAGTCCTGTACTTGGAATAAATCCTATTGCATTCTATGAGTTGTGACAAGTTGTCATTTTAAGAATTTGAGTAATCAAAGTAGCACAGTGAAAGCGTGATGGGCCCTAACCCACAGGCTCTAAGGCCCGGGTAATACTTATCTCCCCTAGGTCTTTTCGAGATGAGGACATCTCAATTCCTCTAAGGGGGAGAGGATGTAACATTCCCCCCCTTTTTGTTTTTTAAAAATTTTCTTGAAATTGTTTTCCCTCCCTCTCTCTCTCCCCTGCTGTGAGCATGGCCGGGAGAGAGAGAGAGAGGGAGTGAGCTGGAGATAGGGGGCATGCAGACCCAGAGGGTGGAAGTGCCATCTCCCACCCCATACCTCCTCCTCTATATAGCCACCCCCAGGCTACGACGAGAAGGAAGAGGGGAGAAGCCCACCCCTCCCTGCAGACTGCCAGAGACCCCCCTATTAGAGACAAGTGGCCCCTTGGTAGCCGTAAGCACTAGTCGTGAGCAATAGCGGCCCCCTCCCTCCAGTTCTGCAGCGCACACCCCCTGGCATCTGATTGGCAGTCCACCCCACCTGTGATCGTTGTGAGAGAGAGAAGAGGTATAAAGAGAGAGAAGAGGGAAGAGTGAGGAGAAGAGGGAGAGAGAGAAGGAGAAGAAGAAGGAGAAGAGGAGGGAGAGGAAGGAGAGAAGAGGCAAGAGAGAGGAGAGAGGAGAGAAGAAGAAAGAGAAGGAGAAGAAGAAGAAGGGGAAGAGGGAGAGAGAGAAGGAGAAGAAGAAGAAGAAGAAGAAGAAGAAGAAGGAGAAGAAGAGGGAGAGAGAGAAGGAGAAGAAGAGAGAGGAGAGAGGAGAGAAGAAGAAAGAGAAGGAGAAGAAGAAGGGGGAAGAGGGAGAGAGAAAATGAGAAGAAGAAGAAGAAGAAGAAGGAGAAGAAGAAGAGGGAGAGAGAGAAGGAGAAAAAGAGGGAGAGAGAAGGAGAAGAAGAAGGAGAAGAGAGGGAGAGGAAGAAGGAGAGAAGAGGGAAGAGAGAGGAGAGAGGAGAGAGGAGAGAAGAAGAAAGAGAAGGAGAAGAAGAAGAAGGGGAAGAGGGAGAGAGAGAAGGAGAAGAAGAAGAAGAAGAAGAAGGAGAAGAAGAGGGAGAGAGAGAAGGAGAAGAAGAGAGACGAGAGAGGAGAGAAGAAGAAAGAGAAGGAGAAGAAGAAGAGGGGGAATAGGGAGAGAGAGAAGGAGAAGAGGAGAGAGAAGAAAAGGGAGAGAAGAGAAGAAGAGAGAGGAGAGAGGAGAGAAGAGGAAAGAGAAGGAGAAGAAGAAGAAGGGGAAGAGGGAGAGAGAGAAGGAGAAGAAGAAGAAGAAGAAGAAGAAGAAGAAGAAGAAGAAGAAGGAGGAGAAGAAGAGGGATAGAGAGAAGGAGAAGAAGAGAGAGAGAGAGAAGGAGAAGAAGAAGGAGAAGAGGAGGGAGAGGAAGGAGAGAAGAGGGAAGAGAGAGGAGAGAGGAGAGAAGAAGAAAGAGAAGGAGAAGAAGAAGAAGGGGAAGAGGGAGAGAGAGAAGGAGAAGAAGAAGGAGAGAGAGGAAAAGAAGAAGAAGGAGAAGAGGGAGAGTGAGAAGGAGAGAAGGGGAAGGAGGGAGGAAAAGAAGGTATAGGAAGAGGGAAGTAGAGGGAGAGTAGTAGAAGGAGGTAGAGGAGGAGGGAAGTAGAGGGTGAGTATTAGAAGAAAAGGAGTAGGAGAGAGATAGAGGAAGAGAAAGAAGAGGGAGAGAAGGAGGAGAGGAGAAGAAGAAGGAAAAGGAGAGAGGTAGAGGAGGAAGAAGAAGAGGTAGAGGAAGAGAGGTGAGAAGTGGTAGAGGAAGTAAAAGAGGAAGGAGCAGAAGGAGAAAGAAGTGGGAGAAGGACAAGAAGAGAGGTGGAGGGAGAAGAGAGAGAAAGGGGGTAACCGTTATGAGTCTCCCAAAACACTCTCCTAGCAAGGAACCACATCCGGTGGTCTTCCCAACCGATCGTGTCTCACCAAAACCATTAAGGTCCGGACTGCCCAATCTCCGCGAGGTGAATGGCTCCCAAGAGGAAAGTCGCGAGAAGTGTAGGTGCCCAAGCCATCGTTAATGCTGGAGGGGTGAGCAAAACGACCAACGCAGCACACACGAATCAAGCCCACGTTCTAAGCCTTAAAATTAATTAAGTAATATTAGTCGTGGAAGAGATGAACTGGTTTGTGCATGGAACCACAACGAGTCTTAGGGTTTTGTTTACTCTAAAAACTAAGTTGCATGTGTGAACGGAAGAGTTTGAAATTCACATAAAATGATAAGGTTATCGGCTTATCTCACATGAAATCATAGCTTTTACTCTCATAAAATGATGGGATTATCACCTTACTTCACATAAAATGATAGCTTTTTAACCAGTTCAGTGGGCACGAATAGTCGTTTGGAATTCACGTTTCGCAATCAAGGTTAAAAGGGACACATGAAATGTTAATTCTGTTTAGGAGATACACTTGCATCGTTAGACAAAACCCTAGACTTTCATAGATGCAAGTCACATGTGATCCGAGGCATTAGGAATAAGTATAATTGCTTGCGAATTGTTTTATCGATCTTGCTGTGGATTATCGCAAATGGATACGCTCCTAGCTTAGTTGAAGCTGGTGGCCTAACCCTAGTTTGATTGTTGACCCAAGTTATGCTTGGCAGTTTGAAAAGGTTGTAAATCCCTTAAGCAAGTGTTTTGATACATTCAGTTAAAATTCTGATTGTGCATGCAATGGGATGGCGATGCTTGAAGCAAGAGGTTGTGCATTCAACTGTTTGTTAATGTGGTTTTGGATGTTAACCCAAGTGGGGAGTATTTGATGATTTCATGGCCGGGTCTGAGATGACTGATTGCTATGGAAACGAGAGCGATGTTTACCCTAGCAATTGTTATTATGCTGTTGCTTTAGCTATGGTTGATTTCCTAAAGGGATAATTAAGGAAGGATGGCGCTAGCTATCCCCCCTGCAAGCCGCAAAACCCTAACCAAGGGGGTTATGAATCCGCACCGGGAATGTGACCGAACCCACTGCGACGTGGAAATTACTTGGCGTAGGAGGACGCTTGGGTGCCAGTGGGGGCTTTGGTTGTAAATCCCAATGCCTCCGGGCCCTACACAAGTATTCTACGTGACTCGAGATGGGATCTCAAGGCCTTGATACTAGTTACAAGGCAGAATCTTGGTAGGATAAACCTTTGGGTTTTATTGCCGGAAGAGGGAAGGATTTTTCTGCGGAGGCAGAAAGGAACACTTAATTCTCCTGTATGGGCAGGAGACACACATTAATCTGAAGATAAGTTAAGGAAGTGTTTGATCTTGTTTTATCTTGTCTTCATGTCTGTGCCCTAAATTACATAAAGAAACCTATGATTAATGGGTTGATTAAGGAAGCTGCCTTTATATGTCAAACATAATGTGGTAGGTAATTAGACAACTAAAACAACCCGCGAGGGAAGCGTAGTGGATGTGACCGATGGGTCTATCCTACGGAAGGGTGGTCTCGGTTAGCCGAGAGCTTTCCTCAAAGGTAATGTTAACGAGAAATGTTAGGAAAAGTCGGACCTCAGGTTGATCCTAGTGGGAATTGTTGAGATGACAAGCTCAACACATGCGGACATTGATGATGGACCACCTGGTTAGATGGGTCCACACGTCTACACTTAGCACGTCGGTGGTCATTATGACTCTCACATGGCCACTGACTCATTACTTATTATATTCAGGTTGTTACACCTATTTACAGCTGGCATAGTTATAGCGCCAGTCGACTAGTGTAGTCGGTTATGCATTGTTTGACTTAGTAGGCCACTTTCCTTTTATCTTTTATCTTATCTATACTTTGTGTACATTGTGAAGTGTGTGGAAGAAGAAGAAGAAATCAGCAAGAAAACGTTTTGGCCTCCATCTCTCTTCTTGTCTCTTGAGTGAGCTTCTCCTTGTGCATTCTGTGTGTGTTCGGCGCAACATCTTGAGCAACCCCCTCCACCACGCGATTCTTGACATGGTATCAGAGCCGCACCACTGAGAGAGGCTGATTTCGAAGGTTGAAGCAAAGGGGAAGAAGCAAGGTTCGAGCAAGCAAGCCACGGGTAAGAAGCTCTCCCATCCTTTCACTCTTTCTCTTGGATAGTGCCTGTGGAGGCACCGGAAGCAGGGCAGAGCAAAAATCTCAGATTGCAGTGAGATTTGGTGTGCGCGAAGAGCACTGTATATTTTGCAGATTGGCCCTTTAGGGCTCTTCCGCAGTTATTTTGGGCATTTGAGGCCGTTTCAGGGCCCGTTTTAGAGTCGCAAGTTGCGGACAACAGTTTCAGGGTACACTGTGACTTCAGCTGTATCAACCGACAGTGAGTGCGCAGGTTACAGATTTCAGATCTGTAAGATTAAAGGTGTTTACTAGTGAGTAAACACGAGGTTTGTCTGCAAACAGGTTGCAGATTGCATGTATTGTTGAGCAGACAGTGAAAAAGGCTATCTAGTGTATTGCTGTGCACTACAGGTCGAGGATTGCAGAAGATTTGCTTGTTGTTTGGTATTATTCTTATGATAATGGCAGAGAATAGTGGAAGCCCCATCATTGAGAAGCTTGACAAGAACAACTACCCTTCATGGAAGTTCCGTGTCATGAACTTTCTTATTGGAAAAGGCCTCTACGAGTTCGTTTCAGGTGAAGAAAAGGAGCCGGAGGTGAGTGATTCTCCAACTGCAGAAGAGATAAAGGCATGAAAGGAATGGAATGCAAAAGACAAGAAGGTCATGTATTGGTTGTCTGCAATAATTGACAATAATATGTTGGGACACATTAGAAATGCAGAGAATGCATATGCAGCTTGGACCATACTTGAAAGTATGTTTTCTGTAAATATAAAGGCACGAAAGATTCAACTCAAGCAAGAGTTGAATACATTGAAGAAAGGGAAGTTGTCTATCAATGAGTATGCATTGAAGGTAAGGAGCATTGCAGATGCATTGGCAGCGATTGATGCAATGCCCAATGATGATGATTTGGTGTCGTCTACCTTGGGTGGACTTAATAATGAAAAGGCTTGGAAGTCTTCTGTAACTTCCGTATATGTCAGAAAGCCATTTCCAGATTTTGATGAGTTGGTCTCTCTAATGATCACTGAAGAAATCAACATGCAGAGTGAGACATCTGAAAGAAGTGGTGAACAGGTCCAGGCTTTCTACTCCAGTTCAGGAAGGGGACGTGGTAGGTTCTCTTCAAGAGGCCGTGGTACAGGACGTGGTAGTGATAACCAGCAAAATAGATTGAATCAGCAATTTGGCGATATGCAGGTTTCAGGAGGTCGTGGTAACTTTAGAGGCAGGGGGAGCTTTAGAGGAAGAGGTGGATGGCAGAACAGAGGTTCTAACAACTCTGGTATTGTGTGCCACTACTGTGGCAAAACAGGTCATATTGCAGCCCAATGTTACGCCAAGAAAGATGATATTCGGAGTGGTAAGTTGCAGCAAGGAAACTATGCATCGTCTTCACGACAGAATGAAGACAAAAATGAACGTTTGTTTGTTATGCAGCATATGCTGAATGCTGTTACAGGAAAGGGAACACATGAAGATGTTTGGTATGTCGATTCAGGTGCATCCAATCATATGACCAGCCATGCAGAATGGTTTGGAGAGATGCAAGATTTGAAGAATGCAGGTTATGTGCAGACGGGTGATGACTCATGCCACCCAATTTCACACATTGGAAAAGTTCCCTTGTCCTTGCATGATGGTAAGACAAAGAGTCTTTCAGATGTATTACATGTGCCATCTATTACAAATAATTTGGTGTCAGTCGGTCAAATGGTAGAGCAAGGGCTGCAAGTTAGATTTAATGCAAAGGGCTGCTTTGTAGAAGACTTCAATGACAAGTGCAGGTTGGTAGCAAAGGGAAGTAGAGTTGGACGTATGTTCACTCTAGATGCCGGAATTCCTACTATGAATGCTGCTATGTATGCCAAAGGAAAAGGTGTTGTTGCAAACATTGAAATTTGGCACAAACGCATTGGACATGCAAATGTACAAAGGCTAAAACTAATGCAGTCCAAAGGGTTGGCTACAGGTTTGCCTACATTTAGAGTTGCAGAATTTCAGAAGGTATGTGAAGCATGTCAATTTGGTAAGCAGGCAAGGCAACCTTTTTCATATGATAGAGATGTAAGCTGAAATATTCTTGATGTTGTACATATAGACATTTGGGGGACCTACACAAAATGTATCTCTTGGAGGCAGTTCATACTTTGTCACATTCATTGATGATTGTTCTAGAAAGTTGTGGGTATATTTTATGAAGGAAAAGAGTGAAGCGTTTGAGCACTTTAGAACTTTCAAGGCTGCAGTTGAAAGAGAAACAGGCTTGAAAGTAAAGTGCCTGAGGTCAGATGGAGGGGGAGAGTACCTCTCAAATGAGTTCAGTGATTTTCTAAAGTCTCATGGGGTAAAGAGAAAGTTCACATGCAGGTATACCCCACAGCAAAATGGGGTTGCAAAAAGGAAAAACAGGCATATTGCAGAAGTTGCACGCGCCTTGATGGCTGAAAAGAATATGCCTAAGCATTTTTGGTCTGAGGCTGTTCATACTGCTGTTTATATTATGAACAGAACTCCCACAGCTGCAGTTCATGGTATGACCCCCGAAGAATGTTTTACAGGTAAGAAGCCTGATGTTTCACACTTGAAAGTATTTGGCTGCATTGCGTATGTTCATGTGCCAGATGAGTTGCGGAAGAAACTGGATCCAAAGGCTAAAAAGTGTGTCTTTATTGGATACTCTTTAGAGCAGAAAGGGTATCGCTGTTACAACCCTGTCACATGTAAGTTCAGAGTGAGCAGGGATGTCATCTTTGATGAAATGAGCAGCTGGTATGCATCTAGTGGTGATGCATTGGATGTTGATGATGATCATGACACTCATGTGCAGGCTGAAAAGCAAGAATCACGGACTCTTAGTGGACCAGAGACATCATCTAGTAGTCCTTGGTATGGGAGACTAAGGAGTACCTCTACATCTTCAGGTGCATCTAGTAGCACTACAGGTAAAGACAAAGGAAAGAATAAAGTGTCAGAAGGCATTGATGCAGTTCTTGATGGAGACTCTAGTGGCTCAGAGAGCTTAGATGATGAGCTTGGCATTCCTTCAGTGAGAACTCCAGGTGTGTAGAGAGCACGGGCTGATGCAAAGACTCCATTGAGTGATCCAGTGGTACGCAGGTCTAGCAGGGTGAGATACCCTGTTAAAAGATTTGGTTTTGAAGGTTATGCAGCTCACCATTATGCTTATATGGTGAAACTAGTTGAGGATGTTGAGCCTACATGTTTTGAGGAGGCTGTTGGTCATGCTCATTGGGATGCAGCAATGGATGAGAAGATGGCTGCATTAGAGACTAATAAGACTTGAGATCTAGTATCATTGCCAAAGGGAAAGAAAGCTATTGGATGTAAGTGGGTTTATAAGATTAAGCACAATGCTGATGATTCTATTAGCAGGTACAAAGCTAGGCTTGTTGCAAAAGGCTATGCCCAGACATATGGCATAGATTATGATGAAACCTTCAGTCCAGTTGCTAGGATGGCAACTGTCAGATGTGTGATTGCTTTGGCAGCAGCCAAAGGTTGGAGGTTGCAGCAAATGGATGTAAAGAATGCCTTCTTGCATGGTGATCTACAGGAAGAAGTGTATATGGATCAGCCAGCAGGTTATGAAGATTTAGAGCATCCCACATATGTGTGCAGATTGAAGAAGGCACTCTATGGGCTCAAGCAAGCACCTAGAGCATGGTCTGACAAGATTAGAGAGTATCTTGTCAATATTGGTTTTTATGTTTCTGATGCTGATCACTCACTTTATGTGAGAAAAGGAGATGCAGGTTTGGTCATCATAGTCATCTATGTGGATGACTTGATTATTACAGGTGATAGTGATAGTGGGATTGCTAAAGTCAAGGGTTGTTTGAAGATGAAGTTTGAGATGAAGGATCTAGGTGAGCTAAGGTACTTCCTTGGCATTGAGGTGGTCAGATGTGATGATGGTATATGGCTGTCCCACAGACAGTATGGCTTGGATATGTTGTCCAAGTATGGTATGACAGCATGCAAACCACTTTCAGTCCCGTTGGAGCAGAATGTAAAGCTGAGTGCTGATGTTGGGGATGAGATAGAAGACCCTACTATGTTCAGGAGGATAGTGGGGAGTTTGATTTACATGACCATTACAAGGCCAGACTTGAGCTCCGCTATTGGTCTTGTGAGTCAGTTTATGCAAGTACCTAGAAAGCCACATTTGGATGCAGTCAGACGCATATTGAGATATGTGAAGTCCACATTACATTATGGACTTTTCTATGAGGCAAGTACAGATGTACAGGTGTTTGGATACACAGATGCAGATTGGGCTGGTAGTATGTCTGATAGAAGATCTACCAGCGGATACATGATCTCTCTTGGTAGTGCAGCAGTTGCATGGAGCAGCAAAAAGCAATCTACAGTTGCTTTGTTGAGTACAGAGGCTGAGTATAGAGGTACTGCTGTTGCAGCATGTGAGGTAGTATGGCTTCAAAAGCTATTGGCTGATTTGGATGTCCAGGTGGAAGGTCCAGTTGTCATTTATTGTGACAACATGAGCAGTATACAATTGGCTAGGAACCCTGTGTTCCATGCCAGGACAAAACATATTGAGGTACACTACCACTTTGTGAGAGAGAAGGTACTAGCAGGTGAGATTGACTTGGTGTATGTCAGCACACAGGATCAGATAGCTGACATCTTCACGAAGGCATTGGGTACAGAGAAGCTTCAAAAGTTTCGAAGCTTACTTGGAGTTGCAGAGATGCAGTTGAGCTTGAGGGGGAGTGTTGAGATGGCAAGCTCAACACATGCAGACATTGATGATGGACCACCTGGCTAGATGGGTCCACACGTCTACACTTAGCACGTCGGTGGTCATTATGACTCTCACATGGCCACTGACTCATTACTTATTATATTCAGGTTGTTACACCTATTTACAGCTGGCATAGTTATAGCGCCAGTCGACTAGTGTAGTCGGTTATGCATTGTTTGACTTAGTAGGCCACTTTCCTTTTATCTTGTATCTTATCTATACTTTGTGTACATTGTGAAGTGTGTGGAAGAAGAAGAAGAAATCAGCAAGAAAACGTTTTGGCCTCCATCTCTCTTCTTGTCTCTTGAGTGAGCTTCTCCTTGTGCATTCTGTGTGTGTTCGGCGCAACATCTTGAGCAACCCCCTCCACCACGCGATTCTTGACAGGAATGGCTGGATAAGTTCCATTGCAGGGCAGACTCGAGAGACCCTAGTTGGCAAACCCCATGTCATTCCTTGGGAGTGGCAGGCGGTGTCTTCTAGATATATCTCTCGATGCACTGCTAAGACGCGTCCCACGATTGGAGAAGTGGGCACATTACAACAATCGAGCAAGCTCAAATCAATAGGATGATACTACAAAAAAATAGTAAGGAAATTGCTTTGCCACTTACAGAAGAAATAAATTTGGGTTTGAATGCATCTAGCAACAACAAGAATACAAGTGGAGATAGTGTCTTTTATCATCAAAGACCGTGTGGTAGCCCATCTAGAACTAGAGGCTCATCTTATGGCCATGGTGGTGATAGCTTTACACGTGGTCAAGGTACCTTTGGTGGTGTGGTTTCATGTCTAGAGGCAGGGGGAGAGCATACTCTAGAGGTAGAGGGAGATCTACTCCTCCACATAGAGATGGTGCATGTAATTATTATGGGAAATATGGACAATTTGAAAGGGAATGTTATCACAAGAAAAGTGCTATGCCTAGGAGTTGAGGAAGGACTCAATATAACCATTGTGCAGGTGGCTATGGAGGTGCAGGTTATGGACCTAGAGGTGGCTCTGCTAGAGGCCATTTATTTGCCATGGAACATGTATTAGGGAGCACGACACACCCTCCCAGTGAGAATGATTGGTTTTTGGATTCAGGGGCTACAAATCACTTGACTCATCATGTTAAGTGGTTTGACACAAAACAACAAACGCAGAATGAAGAATATGTGGCTACTGGGGATGATACTTTGCATAAGATTACTCACATTGGTAGTGTGCCACTTGTCACTAGAGATGGAGTTGAAAATAAGCTTGGGGATGTACTTTATGTACCTACAATCACTAATAACTTAGCATCAGTTGGTCAAATGGTAGACCAAGGAATGCAAGTGAGATTCAATAGATATGGATGTTTTATTGAGGAACTTCGAAATGGAAGGCCTGGCAAATTGATTACAAAAGGAAAGAAGAAAGGCAGGTTATTTGCCTTGGATGCAGGTATTCCCGTCATTCACAATTCTATGTATATTGAAAGTGGGCATGGTCAAGATAAGGATGTTGAATTATGACATAGGAGAATTGGTCATGTAAACCTACAAAGACTAAAACAAATGCAAACTAAATAGGTGGTTCGTGGTTTTTCCCATTTTGGTTATGTTAATTATGATCATGTATGTGAGGCTTGTCAATTTGGCAAGCAAGCTAGATTACCATTTCCAAAGAGGGGGAGAATTGGCATTTATCCTTTGGAAATGGTGCATTTTGATATTTGGAGTCCATGTCAAAATGTCTCATTGAGTGGGAAATGCAAGTTTTATATCGCCTTTATTGATGATATAGCAAAATGACTAGGGTGTATTTCATGCAATGTAATAGTAAAGCCTTTTAAAGATTTTTGGAGTTTAAAGCTATGGCTAAAAAATAGCTTGGTTGTTACATAAAATTCTTAAGGTCTGCTAATGGAGGAGAGTACATGTCATATGAATTTTTAGATTTTTTGAAAGGTCATGGAATCTAAAGATAGGTGACATGCAGGTACACACCTCAGCAGAATGGTGTGGCAGAAAGGAAGAATCGTATCATTGCAGAGATTACTAGGGAAATGATAAACTAAATGAATATGCCATTGACATATTGGGTATAGGAAGTGCATACCGTAGTACGTATCATGAACATGACACCTACAACATTGACTCATCATGTATCACCGCATGAGAAGATGTATGGTAGGACACCCACTATTGCCTACTTCAAGGTGATTGCTTTGACTTCTATATATGGATGGAAATTGTATCAAATGGATGTGAAAAATGCATTCTTGAATGGGAATTCGAAAGAGGAAGTGTACATGGATCATCATGAAGGGTATGTGAATCCTAAATACCCGCATTATGTATGCAAGTTGAAGAGGGCATTGTATGGACTGAAGCAAGCACCAAGAGATTGGTGTGAGAGGATTAGCAAATTCTTGTGAAGCATGGGATTTCAACAGAGTATGGCCAATTACTCACTCTATGTGAGACATAAAGAGGATGGCATGGATGTGATTGTCATTTACGTTGATGACCTCATTATTATAGGTACACTTCAGATGGAGATTGCTGAAGTTAAGCATGGTCTTCATAAGGAATTTGACATAAAGGAACTTGGTCTGTTGATATATTTTTTGGGCATTGAGGTTATTGATACACCTCATTGTATTTGGTTGGTACAAAGACAGTATTCCTCGGAGATATTGAAGAAGTATGGCATGACAACATGTAAGCTAGTGGATACTCCCTTAGATCAGAACATCAAAATGATTGATGATGGGCAATATGTGGAAGATGTGACTATGTTTAGAAAGATAATTGGTAGTCTTATCTACTTAACCATTACACAGCCAGATTTGAGTTATGATGTTGGATTGATTAGCCAATTTATGCAAATACCATGTAAATCACATTTGGATACATTGAAGAGAGTTTTAAGGTATGTGAAGAAGACAATTGGATTTGACCTATTCTATGAGAAGGGAATAATGTCTACCTTGTTTGGGTATACTGATGCAGAGACTGGGCAGGTAACTTTTGTTAGAATATCAAGCTCCCGTTACTCTTCAATTAGTCTTTCTTTATGTGTGTGAGTGACATTAGCTGGATACAGTTGTACATGTGTGTAACATTCAATAAGTTGATGTAGTCAATGGGTTAACGACAATTAGTCTTGGTTAGTCATACCTATGTGTGCAAGTCTCTTTCAGTTAGTATGATGGAAGAATATTGAAAGAAGAAAAACAATGAGCTGAGGCTCATCTTTCGCTCCACTCTGTCTCTCCCCCTTTCTTCTAACATGGTATCAAAGCTTGAACGCCTGAAGCCTAAAGGCTTGGCAGTGGCCATTTGACATCGAGACATTAGATCTGAAGAAAATGTCATCAAAGGAAACTATGCATGCAACCCATTTTTTTGTAGAAGCTATATCTTGCTAAAAAAATGGTTTTCAGAGAAACGGCTTGCAATTCCTGACCATTTCAACATGATCTACAACTTTGCAGAAGATTTTTTTTTCAAATTCCTCACAAATTTTGAGATATTCAGCACACACCTGTGTAGACTCTTTGTTTACTATAGTACACAGCAGGTGATTCCAGGGCACTGTTGGCTTTCATCCTAACAATGTATATGCCCTTATTATCATGCATTTGAGCATGATATTGGAGTGTTAAATGCTCAATTTTGGAGCTTATTTACAGGCTCAAAATAGTGAACTGGTTGATGTCCTGAATTAGGAAACAATATACCTACATGGTTGAAGTATATGTTATGCTTATTTGCTATTGACAAATGCTTGGATCATACCACTTGAGTGGTAGATGTTTTTTGGGATATTGTGTGCTGAAAGTCCAAATTTTGGACTGATTTGTTGCTGGTTATACTAAGGTATTGACTGTTTATTGTCTGCAGGAAGGATACCTATCATCTTCACTTGACATACATGCAATATATTCTGACCAGTTGGACATGTATCAACTCCTACATAGAGTGGAAACTGAATGAGATGTTTTGGGGCTATTTTGAGGTCAAAATACTCTTATTTTAACAAAGAAAATAGTGCTGGTTATAGCAGTGGGCTGGCTGTATTTGGTACTACTAGTTGCATACAGTACAAACATTGATACTTGTATGGACATAGTTTGTTGCTAGGATGTTTTTCCACTACCATAGAATGTTTTGAACTGATTTGAGCTTGGTTTATGCTCAGTTGACTGTGTTTTTTTTATTGTTGGAATAAAGTTTATAACAAGCAAGTTGTGTCAGGAAAACTGTCTTGAATTGCAAGAAATTGTCATGAGTAGCAGAAAATTGGTCCTGAATTGTAGGAAAATGAGTCAGATACTTACAGGTTGTATACATAACTGAATACCTAAGCTGCAACTATGGCAAATTCTCAAGGCACTGACAATATCATGCAAGTTGTGGGAGAAAATATAGACAACAAAAATTTTTCTTTATGGAATTTCCGTATGAAGAATTTTTGGGTTGATAGAGGTTATTGGGACTTATGTACAGGTGATGAGGCTGAACCTGAAATACATGAAAGGAATCCAACAAATTATGAGATAAGGGCACATAAGCTATGGATTGAGAGAGCATGAAAGGTGTTACATTGGTTTTTCTTATGTATATCAGATGTTATGGTTATATAGATTACTGGATGCAGTTCCCCAAAGGATGCATGGGACATACTCATGAAGAATTATGGAAATGTAACACATGCAAGAAAGATTCAGGTAAAGCAACAGTTCAATAACATATCTAGGAATGGCAGAAGCATTCAGGCCTATACTACAGAGATCAAGAACATAGCGGATTAGCTTGCCACCATTAGATCTTCAGTGTCTGAGGATGATATGATTGCAGTGACATTGAATGGACTTGGCAAAGAGTATAAAGAATTTGATACATCTATTTTTGTGAGAGTTGAATCCGTGATTGGAATGAGCTGATTGCTTTGCTACTACATGAGGAAGTTAAGCTTAGGGTGAATACAGGATCTAGTATGTCTCAAAGAACAGACATTGTATTTTACTCTAGCTAGGGCAGAAGAGCCGACAGAGGCCATGGCTCTTTTTGAGGTCGAGGAGACACTCGAAACACCTATGGATAGCATCAACAAAATGCCTCGCATGGCACAAATACACAAGGATAGTGTGGATCTGGTGGCTTTATAGGCAAGGGGAGATCACCCCATGGTAGAGGTGGTGGATCTGGTTCATGGCAGTCAAATGATCAGTCAAACAGAGATAAGGATTGTCATTACTGTGGCAGATATGGACACATTGCAAAGGTTTGATACAAGAAGCAAGGAGATATGAAGGCAAAGGGCAAACAATATGGGCACTATGCATATTCTAGCAGTGCTCATGATGAGCAGGTTGACAGATTGTTTGCCATGTAGCATGTGTCTAAGAATGCATCTAAGCAGAACAAAGATGCGAGATGGTACATTGATTCATGGGCCTCAAATCATATGACACCCCATGGAGAATGGTTTAATGAGATGGTTGTAGGTTTACATGGTTATATGTGTATTGGGGATGACACCCAACATGACATTTAGCACACAGGAATTGTTTCGTTGTTTATGCCTGATGGCAAGAAAAAGAGCTTGCATGATGTACTACATGTACCTATCAATAACCAAGAATTTTGTCAGTTGGACAGATGGAAGAACAGAATCTGCAAGTGAGATTTAATAGAGATGAATGTTTTGTTAAAGAATATGGTAATGGATGCAAATTGATTGCTAGAGGTCGAAGAGATGGCAGAATGTTTACTCTTGATGCATTAATTCCAGAATTGAAAGCAACCATGTTTGCACATGATAATGGTGTTATATGGGATGTTGAGATATGGCATAAGCGGATTGGCCATGTGAATGTATAAAAGCTGAAATCTATGTAGTAGAAGGAGATTGTGCTTGGACTGCCTAAGTTCAAGTATCATGACTTTGGACATGTATGTGATGCTCGTCAATTCGGAGAGCAGACAAGGTTTCCATTTATGAGACATGTACAGAATAGCTCACGACCCTTGCAGTTTGGTACATTCAGATGTATGGGGTCTATCTCATAATGCTTCATTTGGTGGTGCTTATTACTATGTATCCTTCATTGATGATTTTAGCATGTATACTTGGCTTTACATACTAAAACATAAGGATGATGTGTTTGATGCATTCAAGGACCTCAAGAAGCATGTTGAAAATGATTTGAGCAGTAAAATTTCATATCTCAGATCATATGGAGGTGGAGAATATGTCTCTAGTTACTTTGAGAGGTACCTTGCTAAACATGGGATTAGAAGACATTTAACTTGCAGCTATACACCACAATAAAATGGTGTAGTAGATAGGAAAAATAGGGTACTGATGGAATCATCAAGAGCTATGCTGAATGAGAATAGTTTGCCAAATGGTTATTGGGTTGAGGTAGTAGTGACTACTATCTTTGTTCTGAATAGAACCTCTACAGCAGGGATTCATGATGTAACTCCATATGAGAGGTTGTATGGTCGTAAGCCTGACATTTCACACTTGAAGGTATTTGGCAGCATTGCATATATGCATGTTCCTGATGAAAAGAGGTATAAATTGGATCCTAAAGCTATCAAGAGTGTGTTCCTTGGTTATGCACAAGACCGGAAAGCTTACAAGTGTTATGTACCATCTACACATGAGACATTGATTAGCAGAGATGTTTTTGATGAGATGACATCATGGTATGGTACCCCTATTGCAGTGGCTACTGATGGATCAGCCAACACTAGTAATGCTAAAAATACACCTACAGTGAGTACATTTATGAGTGGTCCTATACGTGATGGGTCATCTATAGAGTAAGTCCTTGCCATGTTGGAGGTGACACTTTGCTGGGGTAAGACTAATTTGTAATAGTAGGATGTGATGTGTGGTGTATTTGCTTTCTCATGCTCCATACACTCTCATGCTCTATTTTTTTCTAGGTATTGGAGGACATTGCTCACATGCCAACCATTGTTGAGGATAGCAAATGATGACTGGAGGGCCTTTCATCAGGACAATTAGGAACCGGAAGGAGCTAGCTCACAGAGCAAATGCAGGTGGTCTAGATATTCCATTCCACCTTGGCTGCAAGGACCTTAAAGACAGTCCAAAGGAAGGCCACCTTCATGATGCAACCAAAGGTGCTAGACACCTACAAGACGTTTTTGGCCACATGGGCCTGGGTGACAAGGAGATCGTTGCTTTGTTGGGGGCGCACACCTTGAGACATGCCCACAAAGATAGATCTGGCTTTGAAGGGGCATGGACTAGCAACCCCTTTTTTTTTTTGATAATTCCTATTTCCACAGAATTAGTTATAGGTGAAAAGGAAGGTCTTCTATAGCTTCCCTCGGACAAAGCTCTAATCGAAGACCCAGAAGGCCAAAACGAGCATGAAGACAAAGAAGAAAGAATGCCAAAGAAGTATGAAGAAGGAGATTGCTACAAACAAAATGTTTTGCAAAAGTTTTCCATCATGGATCATGGTTTTCCAAAGTGGATCTGTCCCATACTGGATCTCATATTTCCTTAGTGGATCTACTTCCCATAGTGAATGTAAAAAGCCTTACCAAAATGTAAAGTTTCAAGCCTTAACTTGACTAGGCTGCCAAAGAGTTAGTCTCCTAGGCCATGTCTCATGTAGGTGTGGCAAAAGCTAGCAAGGGTAGAGACTCATCATTTTATGGGGGGTGTTGAGAATAGCAAATAATGCCTGATATGTATGCCCATAGAGGCTTGCCCATAGACATATGATGTATGTCAAGAATCGTGTGGTGGGGGGACTTGCTCAAGATGCTGCGCCGAACACACACAGAATGCACAAGGAGAAGCTCACTCAAGAGACAAGAAGAGAGATGGAGGCCAAAACGTTTTCTTGTTGGTTTCTTCTTCTTCTTCCACACTCTTTTCAATGTACACTAATTATAGATAAGATACAACATAAAGGAAAGTGGCCTACTAAGTCAAACAATGCATAACCAACTACACTAGTTGACTGGCGCTATAACTATGCCAGCTGTAAATAGGTGTAACAACCTGAATATAATAAGTAATGAGTTAGTGGCCATGTGAGAGTCATAATGACCACTGACGTGCTAAGTGTAGACATGTGGACCCATCTAACCAGGCGGTCCATCATCAATGTCTGCATGTGTTGAGCTTGTCATCTCAACAATGTATGCTCTAGAAAGAGATGGCGAAATCCCATAAGCATAGTGAGGTACAGTGGTACTATCCAAAAGCTATATAAGCATGTACTTGACACTTATTTCAATGTAATGGTAATTTTAGTTTGAGTCACTCAATATTGTGTTTATGAATCCAAGCTAATCTATCTTGGAACCTAAATTCACTTGAGTCACAATTCCTCATTCTGATAATGTATTGTGTGTTTGGACCTACGTCCACCATAGCTGATCTAGTTCTAGGTCTGTGTTTCTCAACAACCATGAACCTAATAGAGCCAATGCATGCAAGTTGGTTGGTAGGGGAGGCATTCAAGGGATCTATCAGCTTATATGATGCATGTGTCAGTGATTTGGCCAATGCTCTACTATAGAGCACAATACAACATGCATTCATTTGGTGTATATTTCCATGGTGCATGACCTAGTGCAAAGAAGCTTTTGAGTTAACTACAACAATGAATTACCCCCAAATCTCGAGCAATAAAAAAGATGGTTGAGGAGGTGGCAAGAGGAATTAAATTGCATTAACATCCTAATTTTCAAGGGGTTCAATGTGACTGCAGCGAGAAAAAATAAGATTGATGTGGCTGAAAACATACCTAGCAGAAAGGGCACAAGAAATCTAAACTTTGAGGACCCTTTGCCTTCTGATCAAAGGGCAATATCATCAAATTATTAAAAGGAAATGGTGTGAAGGCAATCCTTCATGACACCATTTGGGCTATAAGAAGGATTCTAGCTTGCAATTGTGTGCAATGTCAAGGATAGTTGGGAGCTAGAGAGGGAAAATGTAAAAAACCAATCAAAAACATGATGCATGGGGTGCTTGCACCTTCGTTTTGGGGCATCATGGAGTAGTCCAGCTCAAGAGGAGAAGCTAGCAATCAATATAGAATGCAACACCAGTTCATGTGATTCTATAGTGATAGTGTGGACCATATGTGGAACATTTGGTCTACCATTCATCACGCATCGCCCAAGGTTCCACAAGTATGGCCAGTGGCACAAGGCACATATTTGTCAATAGAAGAAATCCACATGTTGGAGTGAGTTTGTTTTACAAAAGGCAACACAAGAGGTGGATGCTAATGAGTGCAAATATCAAAGAGGTATTTCACAGGCTGCAAGGAAAAGGATTTGGCTCTAGATGCAACTGTGAAGGTCCACATAGTGGTGAAGCCCTTGAAGCATGAGCTCTTCAAACTAGAGACACCTAACTCAAGTGTCTTATAGGAGTGTTATGATGTGCACATTGCAAAGAATCCAACATATAACTGCCAAGATTTCATGGACCATGTCATAGAAGGAAAAGTGTATTTGGCATGAAAAACATATACTATGTGTATCTCCAAGTGTTTGGAATGGATGCAAATGCCAACATGTTTATACACCAATCCACACTCAATCACTGAGGAAAACTTGCACATTGTATTTGGAAGTAGAAAAACTTATCCAACATCACACTGTGACCAGCAATGCAACTCCAACACTACCTCTTAGCACAACTGCATTTTATTTTTTCGAGAAAGTACTATTATAAATTCAATTAGATATCTTATGTCAAAATTTTGACAAGCCTTTGGTGACCTTGTCTCTCTCAATTTATCAAGAAAAAGCATTATTTCTAGAGTTAACACAATATAAATGTACATTTTGATTGCTTGTATGAATTGTCTCTTGTAACAATTTTGTTGGAGGGAGGGGGCAAGGAGAAGGGGGGGAGGAGGCGGAGCTATCAATCCATTGCAATTAAAGTTCTAAAATTACAAAGTGGCCACACAAGCATTCGCATAATGTGTGAGAGAGAGAGAGAGAGAGAGAGAGAGAGAGAGAGAGAGAGAGAGAGAGAGAGAGAGAGAGAGAGAGAGAGAGAGAGAGAGAGAGAGAGAGAGAGAGAGAGAGAGAGAGAGAGAGAGAGAGAGAGAGAGAGAGAGAGAGAGAGAGAGAGAGAGAGAGAGAGAGAGAGAGAGAGGATTTAAGAGAAGTGTTTGTTACAACATGTTGTAATCCAATCTAAGGCATTATTATACAATGTGGACTAATCGCATGCATCAGAGAGAGAGAAAGGGAGACAAATATGGGGAGTGAGTGAGTGATTGATGTGTGTGTGTGTGTGTGTGTGCGCGCGCGCGCGCGTAATACATATACATATGTATATGTATATGTATATGTATATGTATATGTATATGTATATGTATTTGTACATGTATGTATACATGTGTGTGTGTTAGAGACAATGTAAAGTGAGAGGGAGAAATTGCATGTACAGAGAGAAATTGAGAGAGAGTAAATACATGGAGCAATTTGGTAGAGAGAGAGAGAGGTGTGGACCGTGATGTACCATTCTGGGGTGATCGCATGAATGTACCCACATTGAGAGAATTGTTTACACAAGATAGAGTACTATTTGAGCGAGTGTGTTAGAAAGAGAAAAAGAGAATATACATGTAGAGAGAGAAACTGAGAAACTAAGAATGAGAAACGAGAGAGTAGAGTAGAATAGTTTATTATTATCCACCACGAAAGGCCAAATTATGACACATGGGACCTTTCCAGATATAGAATGATTCTCCTTCCCCATGGTAGGAAAGAGGTAGCTATGGTGAAAGAACTATCTATGTAGCGTGGTTCTCCCGAAAGCATAACATGCGGGTGATGAGAGCCTATCCACTCCATGCACCTGTCTCGATCAATAAAGTGTGTGATTGAGTTCGAAGTCATGCAATACTCCGTCTAAATACCATAGAGAGTGGGTTGGATATGTAGGCCTGCATGTGTGCCTCTGTCTTTGCATTTAGGATTCCCAATATGAAGGATAAATATGCATAGTGTAATAAGCAAGTTTGTCATTTGCTCCCTTGCTTTGATGTTTTGCTTGATACACTCGTAAAAGGTCTGATTGAAATGTGTCCATGCATATATCTTTGGATCCCATATCTAGATATCTATCTACTCCACACCCTTTAAACCATTTTCACATATCCAACACCCATCCTATTGAAAGCACTTTACTTTTCCATGTTTTTTATAGGTGTGTGCTAGCATCCCATGCCTGTTTGGGGAGCCTACTATCATCCATTTGACGTTCTCGGGTGGCATATCTTAGTAGTCAGATCATAGCATGTACCTCAATTGGCCGACGGCCAGTTTCCAAAAGTATAAGTACATATGGTGTGGTGCTTTTGATGCCCAAATGTCTACGAACAAAAGCTTTTTGAAGCTTCTCAATGTCATTCCATGCAAATGAGGAGATACTCCCCCCACACTTCCACTCCATGTAATACCATCTGCATAACATATTCATAAAAAATCATATAGCATATTTTCCAACATTTGGTATCTATATGGTGAAGAGAGGTACATAGAGTGAAGATAGTGGTGATGATCATGGAGGAGGTGGTGGTGATGGTGGAGGTGGCAGCGATGGTGGCACCAAAGGTGGTGGTAATCATGGTGATAGTAGTGGCAGTACTGGTGGTGGTGGAAATAATATCTGTTGAGATGTTTGCAATCACACCTACTTCAGTCTCTTTGTAAGGAGCAATGAGGGCTCAGGACTAGAATTCCATATGCACAGTAGGAGAAGTGCTACCATCCAATTTCCTATAAAGCATTGTACTTGCTCTCTTTTCTAATGCAATGTCATAGTACTTTTGTCCTTCAGTAAAGTCTCAGTGTCATTGTTAGTCTTATACACAAGATTGTGTTTATGAGTCCAAGTCTCAATCTTGGAACCTAATTCACTTATGTAACAGTCAGTCATGTTAGTGTCTTCATGAACTTACTCTTTCTTTTCCAACCTCCATAGCTTTTGCATCTGCCATGCTCTAGATCCCGCGTCTTTTCACAATATCTAGGGATGGAATAAGTGGACTATGTGGAATAAGCAATGGAGGTTTCTTAGAAAAGCTTGCTCAAATGTTTGCTCAATAAGAAGCTACCTTTTTGCCCTTCCCCCAGAAGTGATAGCAGTGACGGATACACAATTTCTTGCCATATACAATCTCAAACAATGCTCTACCATAGTAGTAGTAGAGTGTGGAGTGTTGTTATAAGAAAATTGTAAAAATGCAAAAATTTTGGTCCCAATAAATAGGTTTATCAATTCTATAAGATCAAGGGTCAAAAATAGTGCTAGTAGCAGCCTCGGTTAGAGAGCATTGCCTTGATGATGCAAAATAGATGTGAAATCCATTGTAGAATCCAAGTTCTTAAATAAGGCAAACCAAAAGTGATTACAGAAGTGACGGTCATGATAAGAGACAAGAATATGAGAAAAACCATAGTGAGGAAAGATAGTGCTAACCAAGAGCTTGGTAGCCTGGGGAGTAGTTAAAGTTTTTTTACATGGGATAAAATAGTCTTGTTTGCTAAACCTATCAATAATGATCCAAATTATATCATTATGGGCTGAAGTAATGAGTAGAATAGTGATGAAATCCATGGAAATTTGTTCCCATGAACTAATAGGGATGGATAAAAGCATAAGTAAACCGAATGTTTTAGCATGATATCATTTAACCCTTTGACAAATCAGACATTTGAAGAAATTTGAATTACATCATGTTTCAAACTAGGCCAATAAAAATATTGTTTAAAGTAGCTAAAGCAAATTGCATAAAAATTACACGGCACAACAAATAGAATCTGAACTAGGAGTAAAGAATACATGCAAATATGAGAAGAACATAAATTGCTTGAATTTCAAATGAATTGATACAAAGATGGCTCTATTCAACCTTGCACTTCCAATAGTGAAGCTTAGATAGTGACCTAGACAAATGATAAGTGAAGAGCTTAAGGATAACTAGAAGAACTTTGATTAGGTGAAAGAATACATGCAAATATGAGAAGAACATAAATTACTTGAATTTCAAATGAACTGATACAAAGATGGCTCTATTCAGCCCTGCACTTCTAATAGTGAAGCTTAGATGGTGACCTAGACAAATGATAAGTGAAGAGCTTAAGGCTAACTAGAAGAACTTTGATTAGTGAAAGATAGATTGATGATGGCTCCGGAGGGGTCTTCCTTTTATAGTCCGAGAAGGTAACCTAGTCGGCCTACCCGACCATATTATGAAGCTTCCCTAAATGACCATGGTTTTTATCATTGGGTAGAGGCTGCTATCCCTGGACTCCCATCAAGGAGGCTGCTAGCCCTCTTGAGACCGCCCTAGCTAGGGGCTGCTTCCCCAGTGCTTGTATCCCAAAATAGGGGCCCTTGATAACTCCCACACCTTGCAACTCAATGCATTGTACTTGGAGTTTCTAGTTGTTGAGAGATAGGCATGTGAACCCTATGTATGCAAGGGTGGATAAGGGTAGCTGAGTGCGAATAGACTGGAGGGCAAGGGAAAACCCTAACCTGAGCCATCTAGAGGCTATTTAGACAACCAAGAGGTCACTCTCGTTGTAGATAGAGAGTGTACCAATTGTACTCCATAAGCAAATAAATAAGCAAGATCTTCTTCTTGTACTTCTTGAACTCTCTTCTCCCTCTTGTACACATTTCTTTTTATGTTGCAAACTCTAATTTTCAACATGGAATTAGATCCATCTATGATCCCTTTAGCTTCCCTAAATCTCAGCTCAACCTAAGTGCACAAGAAAAGCTTCATTTTTCCATCTTGGAGTTTCAACCTCCATAGCCAGCTAACACCTACCTCCATTATGTTGAGAATCAAGCTCGTGATCAGTATCACCGACATGACCAACCTTATCTAGACAGCTATCGTCTTAGCTATCACTCTACATGTGTGTTGTAATAACTGAGTCGGTCAGAATCAACTACAGTTAGTGGCACGATCACTTAGTGACCTAGTGTGTTTATCAGTTATGTGTGATTAGACTTTAGTAAGCATTATGGAAGAATGAGAAGAAGAGAACAATGAGAGTTCATTACTCTCTGTTATAGATCCATGTCTTTGTCTCTCTCTCCCTCTGAATCTCAAACATGGTATCAGAGCCTGAAGGCTTGGCAGTGTCCATTTGACATCAAGACATCAGATATGAAGAAAACGTCATCCAAGGAGATTGTGCATGCATCCCGTTTTTTTGCAGAAGCTATATCTTTCTACAGAAATGGTTTTTGGAGAAATGGCCCACAATTCCTAATCATTTCGACATGGCCTACAACTTTGCAAAAGAAAGTTTTTTCATATTCCTCACAGATTTTGAGATATTCAACACAGACCTATGCAGACTAGCTGTTTACTGTAGTAAATAGCAGGTGATTCCAAGGCATTGGTGGCTTTCATCCTAACAATGTATATGCCCTTATTATCATGCATTTGAGCATGATATTGGAGTGTTAAATGCTTAATTTTGGAGCTTATTTGCAAGCTGAAAACAGTGAACTAGTTGCTGTCCTGAATTTGGAAACAACATACCTACAGGGTTGAAGTATTTGTGATGCTTATTTGCTAATGACAAATGCTTGGATCATACCACTTGAGTGGTAGATGCTTTTTGGGATACTATGAGTGCTGAAAGTCCAAAAATTGGACTTATTTGTTGCTGGTTGTATCGGGGTATTGACTGGTTATTGTCTGCAAGAAGGATACCTATCATCTTCAAACTCCATATTGGAGAATATGAAAATTTCCCATAAGTTTGAGACACATGGTCAAATCTTTGGATTTATCATAACTTGAACACTATAACTCTAAATCGAGCACTCTATAGCTCAATAGATTCCATTTTTCAAGCGCTTTCTAATGATAGGTCACATCATATGGTTTTGAAAAACTTATGGGCATGTTATCTAGGTGCCACCTTTTTAGTATTCAAAAAATGGGAATTGGGAGATTTCCAAACTCACTAATAATGTGTTTTCACTTGACATACATGGAATATATTCTGACTGATTGGACATGTATCAACTCTTACACAGAGTGGCAAAACTGAATGAGATGTTTTGGGGCTATTTTGAGGTCTGAATGCTCTTGTTTTAACAGAGAAAATACTACTGGTTATAGCAGTGGACTAGATGTATTTGAAACTGCTACTTGCATACAGTACAAACATTAATACTTGTTTGGTCACATATTGAATTCCCAATGTACTGGGACATGTCTATGGTGATTTAAGGATATTTTTGATCTGAGAATACCCTAATTATTGCAAAGTTTATGTTGTTGGTCATAACAAGCTGCTTGCATGTCATCAACTATGGAAAAGTCTAGTGAATGTCAACATCAGTTCTATATATCTATTGATGCTTGTATGGACATAGTTTGTTGCTGGATATTTTGCCACTACCATAGAATGTTTTGAACTAATTTGAGCTTGGTTTATGCTCAGTTGACTATGTTTTTTAATGCTGGAATACAATTTACAGCAAGCAAGTTGTCAGGAAAATTGGTTCTGAACTATAGGAAAACTCGTCTTGAACTGCAGGAAAATCGTTTCTAAACTGTAGGAAAACTCTTCTTGAACTACAGAAAGACTATTTCTGAACTGTAGGAAAATTGTTCTTGAACTGCAGAAAGTCTATTCCTAAACTGCAGGGAGTCAAGCACTTACAGATTGCATATAGCATTGAATACCTTAGTTGCAAATATGGCAAATGCTCAAGGCACTGGCAATATCACTCAAATTGTGGGAGAGAAGCTTGATAACAAAAACTTCGCTCTATGGAAGTTCAGGATGCAAAATTTCTTGATTGGCAGAGGCTATTGGGATTTACGTATGGGGGTTGAAGCTAAACCCGATTTTTTTGAACAGAATTCGACATAAGAACAACAGAGAGCTCACCGACAATGGTCGAAAAGAGCAAGTAAAGTACTGCATTGGTTTTCTTTGTGCATTTTTTATGCAATGCTTATGAAGATTACCAATTGTTATTCCTCAAAGGATGCTTGGGATGCACTCATGAAGAATTATGGTAATGTCACACATGCAAGAAAGATATAGCTGAAGCAACAGTTCAACAACATGTCTAGGAATGGCAGGAGCATTCAAGCATACACAACTGAAATAAAGACTATAGCTAACCAGCTGGCTACTATTAGATCTTGTGTTTCAGAGGATGATATGATTGCAGTGACATTAAATGGGTTAGGCAAGGAGTATAAGGAATTTGGTACATTTATTTCTGTGATAGCAGAACCCCCTGATTGGGATGAGTTACTTGCATTGCTACTACGTGAAGAAGTAAAGCTTGGCATGAATACAGGTTCAAGCACATCTCAAGGTAGATATGTTTTCTTTTACTCTAGTCAGTAAGCTAGAGGTGGTAGAGCTTGTGGAGCTTTTCAGGGTCGAGGAGACACTCGAAACACATATGGACAATAGCAGAAAAATGCTTGGCATAGCTCAAATACGCAACGACAACGAGGATCTGGAGCCTTTAGAGGCAGGGGGAGATCACCTAGAGGTGAAGATGGTTCCTCTGGTAGTCACATGAGCAGTCTAATAGGGATAAAGACTGTCATTATTGCAGAAGATATGGGCATATCGCGAAGGATTTCCATAAAAAGAAAGTTGATATGAAGGCAAAAGGTTGGCAGCATGGACATTATGCATGTTCTAGTGGTACTCAGGATGACCAAGGAGATAGATTATTTGCTATGCAGTATGTATCAAAGAATATGCCTAAGCAAGGCAAAGATGAGAAATGGTACATAGACTCAGGAGCATTCAATCATATGACTCCTCATGGCAAATGGTTTGATGAGTTAGTAGCAGGGTCTCATAGATTTGTATGTATTGGGTGATGATACACATCATGATATTCAGTATACAGGAGTGGTTCTGTTACTCATGCCTAATAGCAGAAAGAAGAGCCTACATGATGTACTACATATACCTTCTATTACAAAGATTTTACTATCGTTTGGACAGATGGCAGAACAAAATTTGCAAGTCAGATTCAACAGGGATGGTTGTTTTATTGAAGAATATGGCAATGGATGTAAATTGATTACCAAAGGCAAGAGAGATGGTAGAATGTTTGCCTTGGATGCGTCTATCCCAGAATTGAAGGTAGCCATGTTTGCCCATGATAATGGAGTAGTTCGAGATGTAGAAATTTGGCACAAATGCATTGGCCATGTTAATGTACAGAAGCTATAAAATATGTAGCAGAAAGAGGTTGTACTTGGCTTGCCCAAGTTCAAGTACACTGATCTTGGACATGTATGCTCTGCTTGTCAATTTGGGAAACAAGTGAGATTTCCATTCATGAGACATGTCAGAAATAGTTCTTGGCCTTTGCAATTGATACATTCGGATGTATGGGGTCCTGCCCATAATGCATCTTTTGGTGGTGCTAGGTATTATGTATCCTTCATTGATGATTTCAGCCGATACACATGGCTATACATTCTGAAGCACAAGGATGAGGTGCTCGATGTCTTTAAGGACTTTAAGAAGCATATTGAAAATGAACTTGGATGTTATATCTCATGTTTGAGATCTGATGAAGGTGGAGAATATGTATCCATAGATTTTAACAGGTACCTTGCTAAATATGGCATAAAAAGGCAGCTCACATGCAGTTACACACCTCACCAAAACGGTGTGGAAGAGAGAAAAAATCAGGTGCTTATGGAAGCTGCCATGGCAATGCTTAATAAAAAGAATTTGCCAAATGCTTATTGGGCTGAAGCAATGGTTACTATAGTTTCTGTGCTAAACCGAACACCTATAGTTGGGATTCATGATTTGACTCTGTATGAGAAACTATGTGGGTACAAGCCAGACATTAGTCACCTAAAAGTATTTGGTTTCATTGCCTACGTACATGTGCGTGATGAAAAGAGGAAAATGTTAGACCCGAAGGCTGTCAAAAGTGTTTTCCTTGGCTATGCACAGGAGACAAATGCTATGATCCATCCACTCGGGAAACCTTCATTAGCAGAGATGTAGTTTTTGATGAGCTGGCCTCATGGTTATGTACACCCTAACTATCCAACATATGTGTGTAAATTGAAAAAGGCCTTGCTGAGAGCGGAATTTTAGTGCCGAGAAGTGCTTAAAAATAGCTAAAAATTATGAATATCAAGGGAAAAATATTCAACGTCAAAGGCAGCGGCTCGATCTAGGACGATTTTAAGCGCCAAAGTGCTTTAAAGGCGCCCGAGTGACACTTGTTGATTTTTCATAATTTTTCAGACAGTCGTGCGGGTTGACACGAGTTACCGGTCAATGTGGGATGCCAAGCCGGATGCCCAGGATTTTTCAGAGCTCGATTCCGAGTCCGAACGGGGAAATGGCCAAGAAACCGGTCAAGATGTGAAGGGGTGGACTTATTTTTGGCCAAAGTGGGCATGACCTTTGGGAGCCCAGCTTTAAATGTCACATGAAAGGAAGATGAAAATGAGGATGACAAAATTGTGGAGAGAGAGCACGCAGTATGGCGCCGATTTTTTCACTTGGAGGATGGAGATGCATCATGCAACCTCAATGCAACCCCCCCCAATGATTATTGGCAGTCATTCCCCTCTAGATGCTGATCATATCGCTTGCTTTCGCTCCTCCATTGGCAGTCTCTATGAGGAATTCTGATTTCAGTCTTTCTCTCTCCTCCCTCTCTCTTCCCCAAAGGCAGATTCATGTGGTGAAGAGGAAGAAGAAGAATGGATGATGGATGCTTGTCCGATGAAGACCGGATTGCTCCATGGTGTAAGAAGATTGAAGATTGCTGAATGTGGACTGTCATGAGTAGTAATGGTGGCTGGAAATCAGTCCCGAGATATGGCAAATAAAAACCCGCAACCCGCAAAAGAATGGTAATCTCATTTTTATAAAGGAAAATGGTATTTTTATGCAATTTGCTTAAATGCATTCTTGTTCCCATGAGATGATAATACATTGTAATGTTGCCTTCAATGTCTTTCAACTGTTTATGCTCAGAAATCAGAAAATCATAAGTGTTGTGGATGAAATTAGTAGTGAAAAACCCATAAATATGCAAAATATGGGGAAATTGGGTGTTTTTGAGATATCAATGGAAAATATCATAAGACACACCAAGTAAACTTGTCTTTTTGCTGCAAATGAACCTAAGGGCCACAGCCCATAACCCATTTTTAATTTTCAGTCATTAAATATTGGAAAAAATACAAGGAAAATAAGAGAAAAATAGGCGAAAAATGGATTTTGAGTGCCAAAAATTAAGGAAAAATAAGAACCATGTTTGTGGATGTATGGGGGGTCTGAAGTATGAGGTTTAGCCTCAGTTCAGCCCTACCTCTATGTTTTAGTGAGTTCTATGGCTTTTTATGCAATAAAAATGTGGAAAATGAACCCTAAACCTATGCAATATGCACAACCTAAACGGGTGAGGGGGTGGAGTGTATGAAAGGTGTGTAAATGCTGAATGAATGATGGAAAGCTTGCTGGTTTTTTATGCATACCATATAGATTGGATGATGTTTAAAGATTAAGAACCTAGTAGCACGAGGGTTTCTCGGTGCTAGGTTCATGCAACGCTGCATACGAACAATAGTGAAATTCATTGAAAGAAATGTTTTGCACTAAGCACCAATGCTGATTTTCTTAATTGTTTGAGCACGTGGACATTCACAATTTGCATGAAGCATGAAATTTAAAAAGTATCAGACAATACCTCCTAGATGCATAGCAATTACTTTTTAGAGGAACATGACCAATGTTGAGTGAGTAAGGTTGTCCAAGCTGTAGGCTAGGCATTGGGTCTAAGGGAAAGTAAAGTGAGGAAGCATGGTATATCTCCTGGAAATACGCGGATCATAAAAGAGAGAAGTTTGTGTTCGTATGTGTTATATATCTTTAGCGACGCATCGAGGGGCCAATCCCCAAGGTGTAGGAGAGTCGCAGTGAGGTAGCGGCATTCAACTGTTGGAGGACCTCCTATGTTTGTGCTTTGTGCTATTTGGCAATGTGCTGGGACTCCCTTTGAGGAGTGTTAATTGAGTTAGAGTTGGACTACAAGATGTGATAAAAATGCAAGATGTTTAGGAAGATGATGTATGTGTCATCCACGCTCCTGGCCGCGAGGCCATGGGGTTGTTGAGCGCATGATAGAGGTCCAGCTAGTGCATGAGCCAGTGCCGGCCCGTTTTAGGTCCCATCAGTGGTGCGTCTGCCGGGAGCTTCTTAGAAGTGGCGGTCCTCGAATCTTGGTTGTCTAGGTACCAATTAGTAGTTTATGCCAAAGGATACTGAGAGTAATCCGTTATTTATCGATAAGCATCGTATAGCAAAAATCCAAAAGCAAGAGAGAGACGAAAGAGCTAGGCGACGTGCTGAATTTTTTAGGAGATATTCCCCTAAGCGTAGCGGTGCTGAACCCTTACGAGGAAGTGGATCTAGTGGTCTTGGTGCCACAAGCAGTAAGTTAGGAGAAGGTGGAAGCCCTAGTGCTCCCCTTTCTTCCATAAGCCAGTCTAAATCAAGTGCGGGTGGTGTAACCCCACCGTCCCCTATTCCTAGTGCAAATCCAATTCTCGTCATGGCGCAACCTATTGCAATTCTTGCAGGAACGACGGATTTTCCGGCTCTAGGTTACCCGCTACGCATTTTTAATGGGCTAGTTGAGGAAGATGTAGAACTTCATATCAGGGAGTTCCAAAAGCTGATGTTTAACTGTCGCATTCAAGAAGAAGGACATTTAATGATGTTCTTCAACATGACTCTCAAAGGAAGGGCTGCCATATGGTATCATGGTTTAGAAGCCAGAACCATATTGAATATTGATTCATTTTATGGAGCTTTTCGAAGGGAGTTTGCCCCTGAAAGGGGTGGGCAATATTGGTTGCGTGTACTCAATGTAACCCGCCAAGAACCACACGAGGATATTCGTGCTTATGCGAAGAAAATAAAAGAGGTTTTTCGTAAGTTGGACACCTCTATTCCTATCCCCGCAGCTGCCCAATTGCAATATTTCCTACATGGTTTGGACTTTAACATCCAATTGCAGTTGAGTAGTGTCCCTTTGGGAGATATAGATACTGCCATTACACATGCACAAGAGGTGGAATCCCAACTACAAGCAGCCTATGCCTCTCGAGGCAATTCGAATATGGGCCTAGCATTGGGAAACAATATGGCGACGGCCAATGGCAGTAGTGGACAAGGGATAGCGATGGCTAATCCTAATGGGAGAGGGAACATGATGCAGAATCTGGCTTTATTACCAGCTCCCCCTAGCCTGTCGATGCCTACGGGTAGTCAAATGGCTCTAAATGGTGGAGGCCAGGTAGTCAATTCTAATACCATGCTTGTGCCTCAACAACCAGTGCCTAATCGAATTGTTAGGTTGATGGAACGACAAGGTAATGATCAAGGGTACGAGTCGAGCGCTTCCAATGTTCTTGGCGAGGTTAAGGACATGATGAAGCATTATACTGACAAATAGCCGTTGATGTCAAATTTCTTAAAAAACAACAAAATTTGATAGGAAGTAGATACCCAGATGAGGGTGCACCTTCGAGGTTTAGCCGCAAATGGTGTGGTGGGCAACATTATCCAAGAAATTGCCCAAATGTCAAGTGCAACATCTGTGGAAAATCCGGCCATTTAGCAGCCACTTGCTGGAGTAAGATCAGTTCCCTCCAGTGAGGTAGTCGGCAAACCAGGGCCTGTTAATCATCGTGGGCAAGGAAATGATTCCCACAAGAAGACGGGCCTAAATAAATACTCCAACGACCAAAGACTATAGTGGAGGAGCTACCTAGTGGTAGTGGGGTTAGTTTGATTGAGGCTGTACGCGTTAATGACGCTGAAACCTCTAATCTGCGAGCTGTCCTTACAAGAGGTCAAAAGGGTAGAGAGATCGACAAGGATAAGCCTCGACAGAAACCCTAAGCAGGGCGACAAAGGAATGCAAGTTCTGGATCCTGCCATGGAAGGGGGACCTTTGAAGACCGTGGAGAGTAAAGCCAATGTTAAGAAGGATAAGGAACCACCAAAGAAGAAGGTGAAAGTTAAAAAAGAGGCAATAAAGCCGGTTCAGCGACCTAAAGAGCAGATGGTTTGGCGTGAAAAGCAAACTCTATCGAACTATCATGAATTCGATTTGGCAAGCTCTCTTTGCGAAGTCAAGCCGGATGTGAACCTTTTACAACTTATTAAGCTTTCTCCAGGATTACGCAAGGAATTTAGAAAGATCCTGCGTACCGGGTATATCGTAGAACCTTTGGGTATTGCCCGAGTTGGTGATGATTGGTTCGAGCATGCTGAGAAGCATTGCCCAAGGGTTGCAACCTATGTCGATGGGATATTAGTAGATTATGCCATTGTCGACACGGGATCATTTGTTAACATTATGAGTTCTGAACTGATGGAAAGGTTGGGTCTTGCGATCCAAAAAGATACCTCCACAATTCTCAGAATGGCGGATGATAGTTTGAGATAGCCGGAAGGCTGCATTACTAAGGTCCATGTCACATTTGCAAATGTAGAATGCCTGTTGGACTTTAGGGTGATTCGTTTTGCAGGGCGTCCAAGTTACCAAGTATTACTCGGACGACCTTGGATCTTGCAAGCAGACTGCCAAGTGGATATATCCGCCGGTCGGCTGATATTTGGCAGAGGTGCCCAACGTGTGGTGGTTGATGCTTATCCTGAGTCCCCGTAGAGTGAGAGAGCTCCTCTATCTTCTACAGAATTGGAGACATTGGAGGATTTATCCACCAGTGAGACATCATCGAGTGATGAGTCCAAAGAGGGATCCACCACGGAAGACATCTATCAGATCATTTTGAACGAGCCGATAGAGGCCCAAGATCGCATAAGAGATGTAGACGTTATTGAGCTAGACCTTGGTATGCCTGATGATTTGCGGCCAATCAAATTAGGTTCTATGCTCAGCACAACAGAAAGGGAGGACTATGTGGCCTTGATTCAGGAATTCTGCAATATCTTTGTCTGGAGTTATGATGAGCTGAGAGGCATTCCTCCTAGTCTTGCTATTCATACAATTCCGTTGAAAGAGGGCAGTCGTCCTATACGACAGAAAGTAAGGCGTATGCCTTTCGAAATGAGGGACGGGCTGTTTGAAGAGTTACAGAAGCTTCGGAAAGCGGGTTTGATTTTTCCTGTGCAACACATGGAATGGTGTTCACCAGTTGTGATCAGAAAGAAGAAGAATAATCAAATTCGATTATGTGTAGACTTTAGGGAGTTGAATAAGCAGACAGTTAAGGACTACTACCCGTTGCCATTTATTGACCATATTTTGGATCAATTAGCGGGTAGGGAGATATATTCATTTATGGATTGCTTTGCAGGATACAACCAGATGGCAATTGCAGAAGAGGACAAGTTGAAAACAACTTTTATTATTGTCTTTGGTACCTTTGCATACCATGTGATGGCCTCTGGTTTATGCAATGCGCTTGGTTCGTGGCAATGAATAGCAGATAAGACATTCGGTGACATATCCCCTGAAGAGTTGAAGGTGTTTATTGATGACTTAGGGGCCGCCACCGTGAGAGGAAGGCAGTTGATCATTTTAAGAAAATGCTTTGAGCGCTGTAGACAATTTTGTATCGCTCTAAACCCACGGAAGTGTGTTTTCGGTGTATCTTATGGGCTCTTGTTGGGTCATGTGGTCAGTTCGGTAGGAATTGCGACAGATCCCGAGAAGGTCAAAGTTATAGTTGCCATGGGTCCACCACGCACTCCGAAAGAAGTTCATAGCTTTCTGTCTTCGGTTGGTTATTACCGCAGATTTATAAACGCCTTGGCAGAAAGAACGTTGCAACTTACAAATCTATTGTCCTTTAGCTGTTTGTTTGTATGGGGTGACCCTTGTAAGGTAGCATTTGAGGATGTGAAACAGGAGCTAGTAAAAGCTCCCGTTTTAAAAGCACCTAAAAGAGGCGAGGTGTTCTATATATTTTCAGCAGCCACCATGCATAGTATCAACTGCTGTTTAGCCCAAATTTGGGAAGAAAAGTGGTACCACCCGATTGCTTTTGCTAACCGGAAGCTGGGGGTATCCGAAATCAATTATACCTACATGGAGAAGTTGTGTCTGGCGATGATCTTTGGGACCAAGAAATTCAGGCACTATATCCTCTATGAGAAAGTTGTGCTTTATACGAAGGCAGAGGGGCTTCGACTATTGATGAATAAGCTACAGCCGCCTGATCCTCTAGCGAAGTGGTTAATCACTTTGCAGGAATTTGATTATGAGATCAGGAGTAAGCCACCAAGGTTGCAAGGCATCGTGGAATGTCTTGTGGACTTTGGGAGCTGAAAGAATCGGTGACTGAAGGTAGTGATATGGAGTTGTTATTTAAAATAGATACGGCATCTATTCCCTCCTGGTATGCTGCAATAACGCATTATTTATCGACGGGAGAGGCTGGATCTGAATTATCTAAAGCTGAGAGAAGGAAAATTAAGCAGCAAGCATTAAAGTTTGCCTTGATCGCAGGTACACTATATCGGTAAGGGGTCGATGACATCTATCGCCGATGTGTGATGCCTGACGAGGTGCCATTCATTTTGGAAGAGTGTCATGATTTCGCTTGTGGAGGTCATTTTGCTGGACGGCTTACAGCACAAAAAGCTTTACGAGCAAGTTACTAGTGGCCTGCCATCTTCTAGGATGCGTTTGCGTATGTTAAGAGATGCGATATTTGTCAATGACATGATAGTTGAGAGAATAGGAAAAGACCACTCACCCCTATTATGGTGATACTTCCATTTGAGAAGTGGGGAATAGACTTTGTGGGTCCTATTACTCCGTCGTCGACTGCGCAAAAGAGGTATATCATTGTAGCAACTGACTACTTCACAAAGTGGTCAGAAGCATGTGCAACAAGGAAAGATGATGCTAAAGAAACTGCTAGTTTCCTTTTAGAGCAGATAATATGTCATTTTGGTCCACCGAAAGAATTAGTGTCGGACCGCGGAACCCATTTCCTGAATAAGGTGATCAAAAGCTTGACAGAGGCTTGGCAGATCAAGCACAACAAAACAACTCCTTATATTAGGCGAATGGGCAGGTTGAAAGTACCAACAAGCAGCTTGTGGGTATCCTATCGAAAGTCGTGTCTGAAAAGAAATGCGACTGGGATAAGAAGCTGTATGTGGCAGTATGGGCATATAATACCATGTTCAAGCAAGCCACTGGCCACTCGCCGTTCAAACTAGTTTATGGTGAAGAGTGCGTTTTACCCTTGGAAATTGAGTTGCCGACTATTAGATTTGCAATAAACCATTCTTTGGGTAATGAGGATGCCCTATTAGAGTGATTTACGACCTTAGCACACCTGGATGAACTTAAGTTGCAAAGCCTATTACACCAAGAGGTGGCTAAACATCGCATGAAACAGTTGCATGATCTTAAAGCGAAGAAGTATACCTTTAAGAAGGGACAACTGGTTTTATATTATGACGCATGTAGGGAGATTTTCCCAGGAAAATTGGAACCTAAATGGGATGGACCCTACAAAATCGTTAGGTTAGGGAAGAATAAGTCTACAGCCCTATTAGTTGATTTACAGGGAGTGGAGTTTAAGAATAAGGTTAATCTTAATAAGATTAAACCTTACTATTTCTAAGTCTGCTAATACAAAGGAAATGCATTGCAGGTCCATGCTAGGAATGATCTGAGACCTGCAAAAAAGAGCTTAAAAGACGGTTGATGGGTCAGTTAATCCCTTATTTGGAGCACCCATATCTGGAGCAAATATACCATCAGGGGAAACTCATTTGGTGGAGCAAAGGATATAAGATGATTGAGCAAGAGGACAGAACTTTTGTGTGGGAGATTAAAGTCTTCTGCCATCACTGCTTACGACTGTTGACGCGTATTCCTGTTGAGTTCAATGAAGAAGGTGGGATGGAGCTGTCAGTTCATCCTCTCAATATGCTAAACTTTGACTATCATAGCTACGAATAGAGGAGTTCGCGATGGCCGGCTGTGTAAACCCATTATGGACGTATACAGTATATTTTGACGGAGCATCCAGGGGCCCTAATAGAAAAGGAAGTGTGGGAGTAGTAATCCGAGACCCCCGACGTAGAGTGACGATGAAGTTAGCTGCTTATCTCGGGGCAGGATTCACTAACAATATGGCGGAGTATAAAGCCTTGATTATGGGACTGTATATTGCCAAGCAAGGTGGTATTCGTCGATTGTTAGTAAAAGGGGATTCCCAGTTGATCCTGAATCAGCTAGATGGGACATACACAGTGCGGAATCCCATTCTTTGTATGTATCATCGGTCTGCGATGACCCTACTAGAGGAGTTTGAGAGAGTGTCTTTTCAGCTGATTCCACGTTACTCGAATCAATTTGCGGATTCATTAGCAAATCTTGCTTATGAGGAAGACATCTTCTTTAATTGTGGTCCTAGTTTGGATATTGTGATCAATGATGAAACACGACCCGGCCGCTTGTGGGGGATGTTATCAGAACATGCAATATATGGCAGACGATGGTTGATATGGGTGATCCAAAGAGTAGCCGAGGCCAATCTACCATTATTATCTAGGACCCACAGGTTGATTAGACATCATATTATGCGTACGCCTCTTGCTATCTATGCCGGAGTGATGGGTCATAACCTCATGCATTTAGTTTAGGGCTATGAGCCTATTTTTCCTCCTTGGAAAGGAGCTTATGATTGTATATTTGTGCTAGTCCGAGGACGGCGGATGTGTAGGTGCTGCTGTGTTTTATTTCATTAGGCCAAGAGGGCCGATTCAGTTTTGTAGTGAAGTGTTTTATTTCATTAGGCCAAGAGGGCCAGTTGTCTCTTTAGTGCGGGTGTAGTTAATGGTTTCTTGTTTGAGTTTTGTGCTAGACAGATTTGAAGACGAGCTTGGAAGGACCCTTTTGTTGCGTGGAAGATTCTTGTGGCCCTATCCAGGTGATATCCTTCCTTTATGAGTACTGTGGTTTTTATGCTATATGTGTTTGAGTGCTCGTTAAGGGGGTTTTTTTCGTTTCTTGTTGGGGACCGGCATCCAAGGCATGAAGTCCCGAGGTTTAGGTTCAGTATGATTGAGGGAGGTCTGAGTAGTCGTTACCTCCTATAAAGACATTGTCAGGCATCGAAAGACCTGTTTTAGAAGGGGGTCCTAGTGACCCTGTTCTGCTAGCTTGCTAGGCAGCTGTTCCAAGAGTTCTTATTAGTTGTGAGGCAGTTAGGGAAGCCTGCCAGAAGAAAAATAATGATGATAAAGGGGGACAAAACAAAAAACCCTGAATATTTGACAAGATAATACATATAGATACAAAGGTATGTAAAAAGGGGTTCTAACCCCTATCAAAGAAAAGAAAAGAAAGAAAAATTTATGGGCAGTTGATCATCGCCTTGTGAAGGCTTGGTAGGTTCTTGGGGACGAGTCAGACTCGGGGCCGATACCTTGTCTTCCTAGGGGTGGCTTCTTGCTGGAAAAAAATAAGGAAGGTTGGAGCAAAAAATGAAAGCGAGCGTTAGAAAAGGATTAAGTGTCACCTTGCGAGGGCTTGGTAGGTTCTTAGGTACTGAGATAGGTCCTGAGGCCGATGCCCTATTCTCCTTGGGTCACTACACTCACCTCCCTCCTTTTTACATACCCAAGTATGTCACTTAAATAAAGCCCTAAAGAAGAAATGTGCTATAAGAAAATACTTCTTGATCAGGCTATAGGAGTTCTCGCCTAGTAGGAGCTCCTAGTTGTGTTGTCCTTAGTTGGCAGGTAGTTCAGACCACCACTTAGGGCAACCTCTTTGACAGTTCTTTTTAGTTTGGCTGTGTTGGAGCAGTTGGTTAGTGACTCGCTTCGGATCTTCTATTAGACTATGCTAGGCCTACTCCTTGTAGATGTCATGCCTTGGTTTTGTCAGGGGGTAGGGTGAGCATTGTGCTGAGTTTTATCGCATATTTGTTTTGTATCAGCTTGATGCTTCTTTGGTTGTTTATGTGCAGATATGTTTGTGGATTCGACAGGTTGAGTCGCCCTATCCCGTGGTCACAAATGAGAGCAAAATTTTGGTGCCGAGAAGTGCTTAAAAATAGCTAAAAATTATGAATATCAAGGGAAAAATATTCAATGTCAAAGGCGGCGGCTCGATCTAGGACGATTTTAAGCGCCAAAGTGCTTTAAAGGCGCCCGAGCAAAACTTGTTGATTTTTCATAATTTTTCAAAAAGTCGTGCGGGTTGACACGAGTTACTGATCAATGCGGGATGCCAAGCCGAACACCCAGGATTTTTCAGAGCTCGATTCCGAGTCCGGACGGGGAAATGGCCAAGAAACCGGTCAAGATGTGAAGGGGTGGACTTATTTTTGGCCAAAGTGGGCATGACCTTTGGGAGCCCAACTTTAAATGTCACATGAAAGGAAGATGAAAATGAGGATGACAAAATCGTGGAGAGAGAGCACGCAGTATGGCACCGATTTTTTCGCTTGGAGGATGGAGATGCATCATGCAACCTTCCCCTCTGGATGCTGATCATATCACCTGCCTTCACTCCTCCATTGGCAGTCTCTATGAAGAATTCTGATTTCAGTCTTTCTCTCTCCTCCCTCTCTCTCCCCTAAAGGCAGATTCATGTGGTGAAGAGGAAGAAGAAGAATGGATGATGGATGCTTGTCCGATGAAGACCGGATTGCTCCATGGTGTAAGAAGATTGAAGATTGCTGAATGTGGACTGTCATGAGCAGTAATGGTGGCTGGAAATCAGTCCCGAGATATGGCAAATAAAAACCCGCAACCCGCAAAAGAACGGTAATCTCATTTTTATAAAGAAAAATTGTGTTTTTATACAATTTGCTTGATGCATTCTTGTTCCCATGAGATGACAATACATTATAATGTTGTCTTCAATGTCTTTCAACTGTTTATGCTCAGAAAATCAGAAAATCATAAGTGTTGTGGATGAAATTAGTAGTGAAAAACCCGTAAATATGCAAAATATGGGGAAATTTGGTGTTTTTGAGATATCAATGGAAAATATCATAAGACACACCAAGTAAACTTGTCTTTTTGTTGCAAATGAACCTAAGGGCCACAGCCCATAACCCATTTTGAATTTTCAGTCATTAAATATTGGAAAAAATACAAGGAAAATAAGGAAAATAAGGGAAAAATAGGGGAAAAATAGATTTTGAGTGTCGAAAATTAAGGAAAAATAAGAACCATGTCTGTGGATGTATGGGGGGTTTGAAGTATGAGGTTTAGCCTCAGTTCAGCCCTACCTCTATGTTTTAGTGAGATTTATGGCTTTTTATGCAATAAAAATGTGGAAAATGAACCCTAAACCTATGCAATATGCATAACCTAAATGGGTGAGGGGGTGGAGTGTATGAAAGGTGTGTAAATGCTGAATGAATGATGGAAAGATTGCTAGTTTCTTATGCATACCATATAGATTAGACGATGTTTAAAGATTAAGAACCTAGTAGCACGAGGGTTTCTCGGTGCTAGGTTCATGCAATGCTGCATATGAACAATAGTAAAATTCATTGAAAGAAATGTTTTGCACTAAGCACCAATGCTGATTTTCTTAATTGTTTGAGCACATGGACATTCACAATTTGCATGAAGCATGAAATTTAAAAAGTATCAGACAATACCTCCTGGATGCATAACAATTGCTTTTTAGAGGAACATGACCAATGTTGAGTGAGTAAGGTTGTCCAAGCTGTAGGCTAGGCGTTGGGTCTAAGGGAAAGTAAAGTGAGGAAGCATGGTATATCTCCTGGAAATACGCGGATCATAAAAGAGAGAAGTTTGTGTTCATATGTGTTATATATGTTTAGCGACGCTTCGAGGGGCCAATCCCCAAGGTGTAGGAGAGTCGCAGTGAGGTTGTGGCATTCAGCCGTTGGAGGACCTCCTATGTTTGTGCTTCGTGCTATTTGGCAATGTGTTGGGACTCCCTCTGAGGAGTGTTAATTGGGTTAGAGTTGGACTACAAGACATGATACAAATGTAAGATGTTTAGGAAGATGATGTATGTGTCATCCATGCTCCTGGTCGCAAGGCCGTGGGGTTGTTGAGCGCATGATAGAGGTCCGGCTAGTGCATGAGCCAGTGCCGGCCCGTTTTAGGTCCCATCACTTGCGGACTGAAACAAGCACCGAGAGCATGGAATGCTCACATAAGCACTTATTTGCAGCAGCTTGGTTTTTAGATAGGTCATGTAGATCACATCCTATTTACAAAGAAGACAGAGCATGGTTATGTTTTTTGGTGGTTTATGTTGATGATTTGAATATCACTGGATTTGATGATCATGGGATTGCTGAAATTAAAGCAATGTTACAAGCTGAATTCAAAGTCAAGGATCTTGGTGAGTTGAAGTACTTTCTTGGGATTGAGGTTGTGTCTAAACCTCAAGGTATATGGCTATTACAAAAACAGTATGCCCATGATATGTTGCTGAAATATGGCATGATGGAGTGTAAAGCCATTGAAACACCATTGGATCAGAATGACAAACTTGTTGGGACTGAGATCGAGAATGTTACTATGTACAGACAAATGGTGGGTAGCTTAATTTACCTTACTATTACCCGCCCTGACTTGAGTTATGTAGTGGGGCTGATTAGCCAGTTTATGCAAAAACCTCATAAGCCACACTTAGATGTAGTCATGAAGATTATGCGGTACATGAAGGGTACTGCTAATTATGGGTTTTTTTATGAGCGTGGAAAATCATTCAACTTGACAGGTTATACAAATGCTGATTGGGCTGGTTTTCTTTGTGACAAGAGGTCAACCAATGGTTATGCTTTCAATTTGGATAGTTGTATGATCAGTTGGAGTAGTAAGAAGCAACTAACTGTTGATTTATCTAGTACAGAGGCAAAATATAGGGGTGCAACCTTAGTGGCATGTGAAGCAGTTTGGCTTGTGAAACTACTATATGACTTAGGTATATAGTTGGACAACAAAGTCACATTGCATTGTGACAATCTCAATAGTGTGATGTTGGCTAGCAACCCCATCTATCATGCTAGTTCCAAACACATAGAAGTTCATTACCATTTTATCAGGGAGATGGTACTTGCTGGAAAGATTGATCTAGTCCATGTGAAGACAGAAGACTAGGTAGCAGATATCTTTACCAGATCACTTGGTTAAGAGAAGTTTTTGCATTTTAGGGAGCTACTTGGTGTACAGTAGTTAGCTTGAGCTTGAGGGGGAGTGTTGAGGATCAAGCTCGTGATCAGTATCACCGACATGACCAACCTTATCTAGGCAGCTATGGTCTTGGCTGTCACTCTACATGTGTGTTGTAATAACTGATTCGGTCAAACTCAACTACAGTTAGTGGTACGGTCAATTAGTGACCTAGTGTGTTTATCAGTTATGTGTGATTAGACTTTAGTAAGCATTATGGAAGAATGAGAAGAAGAGAACAATGAGAGTTCACTACACATTAGAGGAGCTCATGTGAGCAAAGGAGGGCATATCTTGCCTTGCTTCCTTTTAAAGATCTCGCCATCAACTCTTGTGCAATGTCATGGCACAAAAGACCTTGGCATTACTGGCATAGCAACATGCCATTGTAGAAAATGCAAAATGGGCACACTTTCAGATAGCACAACTTTTCAAGCTATAGCATAGGCAGCACAAGGTGCAATCCCCACCATAAGGCTTTGATAGCCCCACTAGTGGGCTATCCTCCCACAAGAGGGCTTCTCAAATCTCTACCCAAAGAAAGAGATCTATATCAAACCCTAGTTGTGGGTTTCCATTGCCATGAAGTTTCAAGCTCTCCTATTTTCATTTTTTTCACTGTGGGAATCAATAACAATGATTCTAATTACTAAAGCATATTCTCTAAATCTTGTTCCAAATCTAGGCAAAACTTCAACACTCAAGCATTACTTGAGCTTTACTCAAGCATCTTACTAAGCTTGACATTATTATTTCTAAACTCTATTGATTAACCTTCTAATCACTTGCCTATTGGATATTCATTAAATCTAGTATAAACACATTGACCATTGTCCTCATCCCTCATCTTATCTTGTAAGACATTATATTTGACCCTAACATTTATTAATCATTTCATTTGCTTTCGCACTTATTGGCCATTGTGTAAAGGACTAGACATTGCCATTGCCTAGAGCAATCGATAAGACCTTCCTATCATGGCCATGGCCTATCCTGATGCTAGACCTCAAATTTGTAAGTTCGATGGAAAGAATTTCATCCATGGCAAGTATTAGTGAAGTATAAAATGATGGAACGAGGCTACTGGACCTTCAATAAAGGGACCAAGGTTTTTTATCCATCAAACCCACTTGATGGAACAAGGCTATTGGACCTTCATCAAAGGGACCAAGGTTATTGATCCATCAAATCCACTTGATGTAGAAGATGATGAGAGAGCCCAAGCCATAATTATGATTCATCGCATTGACCAACTCTCCACTACCAAGGAGAAATGGAATGAGCTTGAAAAGATTTATGGGGCTAAAGGAAAGAACTCTAAAATTTTAAGTTTGAAATTTTTAGCTTGAAGTACAAGCAAGGAGAGAACCTATGTAAGTTCATCTCACACATGAAGGGACTCATGGCATAGCTATCCTCAATTCAAGCTCCAATTCATGATGAAGATACTATTACAATTCTCTTTACAATTCATAATGAAGATGTTATTTGTCAGGTGCCTCCTTCTACAAACCCGAAGGAGTCCTCTAGTAGTCGATCAAAATTCATATCCATGCACATCACCATCCCCTCTCCCCATGGGAAACCTTGGACTTAGTTGAGCATGGGAATCTCAGTTTTACTTCACAGGGGAAACATGGACAAGTCACCCTGACAGCAATCTAATACCCACCTAAGAAAGACCACTTTGTAATCAATCAAAGGCAAGAGTGATGTTAACACCACACTTGGTTCAAAGAGAGTGAGAGACGAGGAAGAGTGTAACTCGATCCGCATACCCATAAGGTAAAATCTCAGCTCTGGCCCCCTAAAACGGTGTTAAACCTAGTAAGTAATCCTACCGGTATTGGGAGGGTCACAATTTAATCAGCTCTATCTAGTGTTGATGACTTATCAGGTCCACCCAGCCACAGGCGTCCAATCGACAGGATCAAAGCCTCCCACTTTCCTTGATGGGTTTGCTTAGTTTTCTAATAAGCGAAGCATACTACCACACTGTTTGGACATATAAAATCACCTTCCTTTTATTACTCTGTTAAACTGGGTTTGTTAAACTCAATCTTTAGCACATAACAAACAATTCACAAATCAGATACTTTATTTCACAATAACATCCAGAATCATCACTCTGTAGAGTGATACAAAACCATATTTATGCAGAAAGACACCGTCTAGTCTAGGATAGGACCTTCCAATCCCTCGAGATTGGGATGTATGTGATTGCACTCCATCCACGGTCAATAGGGAATTTATTGGCTCAGAGCCCCTCTATGAGTCTCCGAAGTTATCCTACATAATAGGGGCACTTACCACTCGGCCCTTTTCCCTCTCAGATGCTTGAGTGATCAAAATCAAAAACACCTACCTCCCTCGAGAGCGTAGGACCCCCACCCACAGGTGAGTTTTTCCACGCTCTGTAGAGTGCTAGGGAGCATTGGGCTGGGGATCCCAATGTCCCAAATCACCACAATCCACAAGTTGCCTGTGGCCCACGGCTGTGCAAGCCCGGAATCATAAGATCCATAACTCATCATTCACAAATCCAGAAGCACTCATAACCATAAAACATTTTTAACATAGTTGTCAATGTCTGTGATGCATAGAATCTATCCCCTTCATCAATTTCCATGTTCCATCCTAAAAACCATTTGACAATACTAACATGCTTTTAAAATTTTAAGTAAGTTCTAACTAATCATGGTCCTTTTCTTATGTACTAATCTGATTATCTCCATTCAACCATCCATCGTGATTACGGTTTATGGCACCTCGGTTTATGTGGAATTACCTGTCCTTCGAGTTGAATGGATTCGAGGTTAACTTTTGCTTGCGTCTTAGGAGTGACTACTTCTTCACGTTGGGGAGTTTTGTTCTCTGGGTGTGACCTCGCTCAACATCTCAACGTCTCTTCGCCGGAGCCATGGAAGAAACTTGATGGGTTCAAGTAGCACTTCTGTGTAAGAATGGAGAGAGAGAGATAGAAAGAGAGGCTCGATTGATTGCAACAAAGCTTCGTCGTGTCAATAGCAACAAAAAGACTTTTGCATGGATCATTGTTGTGTATTCCTAACATGACGCTCTACCCCTATTTATATAGTAACCGGGAAGGGGAAGTAAAAAGAGGACATTTACTTTTTAGTATTTTTTATGACATCATCGATGATAAAGAGGGGATGCTTTCTTTTAGCATTGTTTGACAATGTCATTAATGACATCAAGAAGGGGCTTCATTTTCGTAGCGCAAATATATAGGCGAGCACCACACTGCGCGCGATTGGGTGGGCATCACTCCAAGGCGTACGACCAAGGCAGCGAGACCAAGGCATAGACCTTGGCATCTTGGCCTTGGCATACTTGGCAATGGATTACGAAGGCTTTGTTGGCACCATTGGCTACACGTGAGAAGCTCCCACTAGCTTGTAGGAAAATCTTCTCGGGAGGTCACCCATCCTGGCAGTGTTGTCACCCAAGTGATCTTAATTAGCAAGTGACTATCCACTAGGCTAGTTCTTCTTGTTGATCTATACTACAAATATAGTTTCAATAACCTAGTCTTGGGAGGGTTTCCCAAGTCTTTCTTCCATGAACTGGCATATAATACCTTATTAATAATAATAATTATCTTCATAATTAGAGCTAGTTTCATAATTGGAGCTAGTTTTAAAAATGTGCAATATAAATCACTTTTCTTTAGAATGTATACACACATTAAAATAAACTAAGTAATGGGGACATTACACTATTACAATTCTCTTTAAAGTTGTAAAGAAGGTTGTAACGTGTCCACTGTCCTCTTGTGGGACACGAATTAGCAGCCCATCGGGAGGAGGGTCTAGAAGGATCCGCCTAGCACTTGCAAGGAATGACATAGGGTTTGCGATCTAGGTCTTCCCGAGTCTACCCCGAGCGGAAGTGTCTGACCGTTCCCACTTGGGATCAACATGAGGTCAGGGTTCCTTTCATATCAGCAAAGTCTCTAGGAAGAAGCTAGCGTCGAGCTCCAGATGTACCACTTTGCATAGGAACAGCAGAGTTGAAGTGGACTCATGCTGCACTTGGTTCATGGAGAATGGGAAACGAGAGGGATGCGAAGCTCAACCTCTCTGCTATATGACATAGTCCCATTCCTTTCCCCTAAAATATAATAAATCGACATTCTACATTTACTGACACTAGGTCTTCATAGTCTTATTATCTCATCTTTTGAGAAAAGTTCCCAACTAACCAGGACCACCCTTCCGTAGGACGGACCTAAGTCACATCCACCGCACTTTCCTCAGTTTTCTTTAGTTATCTAATTACCTACCACATTATGTTTTGAAATACAAAAACAGCTTCCTTAATTAATCAAATTAATCACAGGTTCCTTCATGCAACTTAAGCATTGGCACAAAAACAATGTCAAGCAAGTTCCTTTTTCTCCAATATCTACTCTTTATTTATCAAAATCTTGGAGTACATCCAATATCACGCCTGAAGGCTATCCCAGTAATCTACAGGATTGCTGCTCCAAGTTTCGCCCATTGACTAGTACACGAGCCTCGAGATCCCATCTCGAGTCATGTCGCCCTCTTTTACGGGACTCAGAGGCAAGGGATTTACAGCCAGAGCCTCCCTTGGCACCCAAGCATCCTCCCGCTCCAAGCAGCACCCACAGAGGGACCTCTCGCTGCGGGTTAGGTCCATGTACCCGGTGCAACTAACAACCCCCTTGGATAGGGCCAGGCAGACAGTCGGAGGTAACTGTTCCTGCCTCTCCCTCCAAGCCTTTAACCTGAAGCATTAAGTGTTTTTCCTTGAATTAGTTCCTTGAGAAAAGGGAATCAAATAATGTACCTGAGTACAAGCACGAACATTTCGGAGGTCGTTTGTACGACCAACTTGCTAAGGTGTGACTCATTTTTTCCGGATGCTCCCAGCATCTGATCCTAGGTCTTTTTCCCGGATGCTCCTAGCATCTGATCCTGGATCGTTTGCGACTTGACAAGATCCCAATAATCTCAAACAAGATTACGCAAGCAAATGTTCTTGGTAAGTTAACTTATTTTGACTTGCCCTTTTCCCCTGGGTTTTACCTTATGGTATCCTAACCTAACCCATGCATTAACTGGACAATCAAGGGAACGGACATGCCTTCATTCGCACCCAACCAAAGGTCTTTTATTCTTCCAGTTATAACCAAGTTTGGTTAATACACTTGGCAACACAGGACTCTTTATTTAGGCCTTCAAGATACAGTCTAGATGTAAGCATTCCTTCCATTTCTCTTAATGCGGTTCTATGTAGAATTTTCCAATCACCCTTATCCATCATGCATATGGTGCGTTTAGTATAGTTGTACATCCTAAACGACCTTTATTTCTCTTCATTCTTGGCAATGAGTACTTATTCCTGATGCACCGGATTGTTGAGATATTGAGCTCCACTCGTAATACGCCAGGGTGACCGTTGTGTATTTATGTCACCGACTTGTCAGTTGTAGACGCGGTTGGTACACCGCCCATGAATAATAGCTACATGATAGCTATCCTTATCTACTCTAGTTCATGGCTTAGTTAGTATGCCACCTTAGTTAGTTGAGTTTGGTTTGAGACCCATATATAGGGTTCTTCTATTTCTTTGTATTTGAGTTCTTTTGGCTTCCACAACTAAGAAGAGGAAAACTGTTTTCAGCCTCCACCCTTGTGTGTATTCCCCCATTGTACAAGCAAGAAAGCTACAAGTGAGACTCCTTCCTTCTCTCCCACAATCTTGACATGGTATCAGAGCCTTGTTCGTGGTAAGGAGCTCAAGAAAGCAAGCCAAGCTCGCGGTGTTCTGGTAAGAGGAGCAGTGTTGCTTTCATTTTCTGTTTTGGGAGCGGATCTCTGCAGGTAGCACAGCCGGAAAGTGCAGGAGTGACAATCTGATTCTCTTTCACAGATTGTCACTAAAAAGCTTGACAAGAACAACTTCCAAGCATGGAAGTTTAGAATGACGAATTTCCTTATGGGAAAAGGATATTGGGAATTTGTTGCAGGAAATGAAGAAGAACCAGTTCTTCCTGATGTTCCCAATCAACAGCAAATGCAGGCATTTAAAGCATGGCATGAGAGAGCCAAGAAAGTTATGTACTGGCTGTCTATCAGCATTTCAGACTCTATGATTGTGCATATTCAAGATGCAAGTACGCCAAAGGAGGCATGGGATACTTTGTCAAAAATGTATAGCACAAATACGCAAGCCAGGAAAATGCAGCTCAAGCAAGAGTTGCACAATGTGCAAAGAGAAAGTATGAGCATCAATGACTACCACATGAAGGTGAAGAAGATTACAGATGCACTTGCTTCCATTGGGTCACCAGTGGAAGATGATGATTTAGTCTCAGTGACCTTGAATGGTCTAGGAAAGGATTGTGCACAGTTCCGAACATCCATTTCCGTCCATGAAAGATTTCCTGATTTTGAGGAGTTGATTGCTCTTCTAATTTCTAAGGAGCAGAGAAATGGTGGTGCATCTTCTTCAGGAGGAACTTCAAAAGAAGCTGTCTTCTACTCAAATGCTGGAAGAGGTAGAGGTAGAGGTAGAGGAGGCTGATTTGGAGGCTGTGGCAGAAATCAGAATATGCAGCAAACTCAAGAAAAACAGTTCTATGGAGGAGGACGTGGTAACTCTAGAGGCAGGGGGAGCCAAAGAGGTCGTGGTGGATGGCAAAGAGCCCAAAATGCAAACAATAATGTTGAATGCTACTACTGTGGTAAAATGGGTCATATAGCTAAAGACTGCTATAAAAAGCAGAATGACATCATGAATGGAAAACTGCAACAAGGGAATTATGCATCTTCTAGTAGACAGGATGATGATAGAAATGAGCATTTGTTTATGGTGCAGCACATGAACAATTCTGTGACAAGTGCAGAAGAAAGAAATGATGTATGGTATGTTGACTCAGGTGCATCAAACCACATGACAGGTCATGCAGAATGGATGGAGGATGCAAGGAAAATGGAAAAACCAGGATTTGTGGAGACTGGTGATGATACTGCACATCCTATTGTGCAGATTGGAAAAATTCCTTTGTCTATGCAGGATGGAAAAAAGAAATACCTGTTTGATGTATTTCATGTCCCGAATATCACCAAGAATCTGGTTTCTGTTGGTCAAATGGTTGAGCAGGGCTTGTAGGTCAGATTTAATCCTCATGGATGCTTTGTTGAGGATATGAAAAATAAAGGTCGCTTGATAGCAAAAGGAAAGAAGAAGGGCAGAATGTTTATGTTGGATGCAGACATGCCTGAATTGAGTGCAGCAATGTTTGCACATGGGACCGGTGTAGTTGCAGATATTGATATCTGGCATAAACGCATTGGTCATGTTAATGTATAGCGACTTAAATCAATGCAGGCCCAAAATATTGTTGCAGGTTTGCCTAAATTCAAGGTTGCAGAAATGCATAAGGTATGTGAAGCTTGTCAGTTTGGAAAACAGGCAAGGAAACCATTTCCTAGACATGTTCAAGAGAGTAAGAAGCCATTGGAATTAATCCACTCTGATGTGTGGACTACTAAAGCTGTATCTCTTGGAGGCTGTCATTATTTTGTCACTTTTATTGATGACTATAGCAGAAAAGTTTGGGTGTATTTTATGAAAAAGAAAAGTGAAGCTTTTGGGCATTTCAAAACTCTTAAAGCTATGGTTGAAAAAGAAACAGGCTTGCAAATAAAATGCCTAAGGTAAGATGGAGGGGGAGAGTACCTCTCAAATGAGTTTGCAAGGTTCTTGCAGGAGCATGGCATAAAGCAGCAATATTCATGCAGTCATACCCCGCAACAAAATAGAATTGCAGAAAGGAAAAATAGGCATATTGGAGAGGTATCTCGTGCCATGCTCAATGAAAAAGACTTGCCAGATTTTTATTGGGCTGAAGCAGTTGCTACAACAGTCTATATAATGAACAGGACTCCCACTACAGCAATACATGGGATGACTCCAGAGGAGAGGTATACTGGTAGGAAACCAGATATTTCTCATTTGAAAATTTTTGGTTGCATTGCCTATGTACATGTGCCAGATGAGCTGAGATCCAAGTTGGATCCAAAAGCTGAGAAGTGCATCTTTATTGGTTACTCTCTGCAGCAAAAAGGGTATAGATGCTATAACCCTTCTACTCGTAAGTTTACAGTGAGTAGAGATGTTGTTTTTGATGAGATGAGTAGCTGGTATAAACCAGTAAATGTGATTGATGATGTAGATGCACAAAATGGTAATGCTGCACAGAATTCACAGCAGCAGTCATGATGGACCTAAAAACGGGCCGGCACTGGCTCATGCACTAGCCGGACCTCGTCACTACGCACAAGACAACCCCTCGGCCTCGCGGCCAGGAGCGTCTATCAAAATCTCTGCCCTCCTAAACATTGCGTTTGTAATACGTTGTAGTCCAACTGATCCTAACCCAATATTGCTCCTCAGAGGGAGTCCCTTTCACATAGCCAAAAGGCTCGAATCACATACACATGGGGTTCCTCCTACGGCTGAATGCCGTCAACCCTCTGCGACTCTCCTACACCTTGGGGATTGGCCCCTCGATGCGTCGCTCGGCATTTAGACATTTCGCACAAACGTCGCTCAAGGTACCAAATAAACGTATCCAGGAATGTACCATTTCCTCACTTACTGTCCCCTATAACCCTCGTCTATCCTACAGCATAGGAACCTCACGCTCTCAACGGTGGGTCAAGGGCCTACTGAAGACAATTGCTATGCATATCCAGGAGCTGACTCTGATACTTTTAATTTCCTCTAAATGATCATGCAAAGAGGTGGATGCCTAGTGCTCAAACATTCTAAAAACCAGCAGCGTGCAAGTGCAAAACATCTCTTTCATGCTTTTCTTTCTAACCGCTTTGTGCTTCGCTGCAACACCTAGCACCGAAGTGATCTTCGTGCTACTAGGTTTTAATTTTTATCCTTATTATTCCGTCCTAGATGCAATGCATATAAAATCAGCAAATTATTCCTCATGCTCAGCGTCATTTAACCATTTTTTCCACAACTCTACCCTTCCCCGTTGATAGGGCATCATTGCATTCATTTCTTTTAGGGTTTCCTTGTCATTTTATGTGGAGAAAGGAAGGAAACACGCACTAAAACAAATAAACAAGGCTGAACTGAAGCACAACTTCATGGCCCAGCCTTGCTATACATCAACAAACATAAATCCTATTTTTCTATATTTTTCGTAGCCCCAAATGTATTTTTTCCCTATTTTTCATGGTTTTTTTATCATTTTCCCCCATTTTCTTCATTTTCTTGTATTTTTAAAATTGCTGAAAATGAAAACCAGTTTATGGGCTGTGGCCCTTAGTTCATTTGCAACAAAACTGAAAGATTAGTTGATGTGTATCGACGGTTTTCCCCATTTATATGCCCAAAACCCTTGTTTTCCTTCATTTTTATGGTTTTTCGTGTCTCGGTTCCCTATTTTCTGCTATCCCACACATGGTTTCCTGATTTTTAAATGATGAACAGCTAGAAACCAACTCAAAGCACGACATACTCAAAACTCAATCCACATGAACACATTTTTATCAACCAAATTTGCATCAAAAGACCATTTTCTTTGTAAAAACAATTATTACCGTGTCTTGCGGGTTTTTTCATTAAATTTGGCATGTCCCACGATTGATTTCCAGCCATGAATTCTGCTTGGAATCAGCAATCTACAACGGTTTTGCATTGCTCTTTCAGCCCGTCAAGAATCGGCATCCATCCGGCCGTCCATCTCCATCCTATTCCTTCAAGCACGAACGGGGGCTAAGAGGAGAGAGAGAGAGGAGAGAGAAAGACTGGTTTTCTCTCTCTCCAACCAGTCCACCATTGCGGGAGCGGAGACCGGCGATTTGATCGGCATGATGCTTTTACCAGGCCTGCAGGTCCATAACCATGGCTTCTTTGTGAGCCAGCAATCGATTGGGGGGGGGGGGGGGGGGGGGCGCGTTTTTTCGGCGGCTGTTTTCAGCCGCCGCCCCCCTCCATATTCACGATTTTTTTGAAGGGGGGGGGTCTCAAAGGTCACCCCCCCTCTCTTGCACCTTTTGAATTTTCCACTTTGGGCCCCCTCTCGGGCACCCCGGCCGGTTTTGGGCCAACTCTCGCGTGCGAACTCCGAACTGCGTTCTGAAAATTTCTGTGAGCTCGTCTCAACATTCCGGACAGGCCTGCAGCTTCACTGACTAGCATGGGCGCACGGAAAAATTATGAAAATTCTCGGAGTGTCGTACGGGCGCCCGTCAAGTACTTGACGCTTAAAATCGTGCTTGCTCGAGCTGCCGCCTTCGTGGTTGAGCATTTTCCCCCGCATTTCCATATTTTTCTCCTATTTTTAGGCATGTTCCGGGGCCTAAAATCCATCCTTCATTGGCGACCACGGGATAGGACGACTCAGTCCGTCGAACCCACGAACCTATCTGCACATAAACAACCAAAGAAGCAGCAAACTGATACAAAACAATTATCATCATATAACTCAGCACAATGCTCCCCCTACCCCTAGACAGAACCAAGGCATAACACCCACAAGGAGTAGGCCTAGCATCATCTAATAGAAGATCCGAAGTGAGTCACTAACCAGCTGCTCCAACACAGCCAAACAAAAAAAACCTATCAAAGAGGTTGCCCTAAGTGGTGGTCGGAACTACTTACCCACTAAAAACAACACAACTAGGAGCTCCTACAAGGCGAGGACTCCTATAGCCTGAGCAAAGGATATTTTCTTTCAGTCCATTTCTTCTTTTAGGATTTTTATTGGATGAACATACTTGGGCATGTAAAAAGGAGGGAGCTGAGCGTAGTGACCCAAGGAGAACAGGGCATCGGTCTCGGTACCTGTCTCGGCACCCAAGAACCTACCAGGCCCTCGCAAGGCGACACTTAATCCTTTTCTAACGCTCACTTTTATTTTCGCTCCAACCTTCCTTGTTTTGATATTATTTTCCCAGCAAGAAGCCACCCCTAGGAAGACAAGGTATCGGCCCCCGGGTCTGACTCGTCCCCAGGAACCTACCAGGCCTTCGCAAGGCAATGATCAACTGCTTATATATTTTCATGTCTTTTCTCCTCTTCTTTGATAGGGGTTAGAACCCCTTTTTACACACCTTCGCATTTATATTCATCTTCTAGGATATTCAGGATTTCTTGACATCATTATTATTATCTTCTAGCAGGCTTCTCTAACTGCCTCACTACTAACAAGAACTCCTAGAACGGCTGCCTAGCAGGTTAGCAGGACAGGGCCACTAGGACTTCCTTCTAAAACAGGTCTTTCAATGTCTAACAATGTCTTTACAGGAGGCAATGACTACTCCGACCTCCCTCAAACATACTTAGCCTAAACCTGGGACTTCATGCCTTGGTTGCCGGTCCCCAAAAAAAATGTGTCCCCTTAACAAGTACAAATACACATATAACAGGAAAGAAAGGTACTCGTAAAGGAGAAATATCACCTGGAATGGCCACAAGAAGCTTCCATCGCAGCAAAGGCTCCTCCAGGCTCCACAAAATTCCACGAACCACGAAACCTGTCCAGCACAACACTCAACAAAAACCCAATTAAACGCACCCGCACTAGACAGGAAAATGGCCCTCTTGGCCTAATGAAATCAGACATGACTTTGCTACAAAACTGAATCGGCCCTCTTGGCCTAATGAAATCAAACAAGACTAGGCAGAACATCCACCTGGAAACAACCATGATAGACATCAAAGCATACCATTCCCAGGGGAACAAAGGCTCGTAGCCCTAAACGAGGTGCATTAAATTATGACCTATCCCCCCTGCGTATATCGCAAGAGGTGTTCGCATCACATGTCGTCTAATCAGTCTGTGGGTCCCCGATAATAAAGGTAGATGAGTCTCGCTTACCCTCTGCATCACCCAAATCAACCATCGTCTGCCAAAGAGGGCATGTTCAGAAAGCATACCCCACAAACGACCAGGTCCTGTCTCACCATCAATAGATATATCGGGACAAGGGCCACAATTAAAGAAGAGGTCCTCTTCATACGCAAGATTAGCCAATGAATCGGCAAACTGGTTCCAATTTCGTGGAATCAGCTGAAAAGACACTCTATCGAATTCGTCTAGCAGGGCTATGGCAGTGTGATGGTACATACAAAGGATCGGGTTCCGCACCATGTACGTCCCATTGAGTTGATTTAAAACCAACTGAGAATCTCCTTTTATCAACAACTGGCGGATACCACCCTTCTTTGCAATATTCAAACCCATGATCAGGGCTTTGTATTCTGCCATATTATTGGTAAAATTCGCCCCGAGATAAGCGGCTAACTTCATGACAATGCGTCGGCGGGGGTCTCGAATGACAACTCCTACACTTCCTTTTTTGCATGCACCCCTGGACGCCCCATCAAAGTACAAGGTGTACGTCCATGAAGGGTTTACATATCCTGCCATCCTGAACTCTACTCGTAATTATGGTAATCGAAATTCAGCATATTCAACGGGTGGACTGTAGGCTCCATCCCTCCATCATCATTGAATTCAACAGGGATGCTCGTCAAAAGTTGTAGGCAGTGATGGCAGAAGACCTTGATTTCCCAAATGAATGTCCCGCCTTCTTGCTCAATCACCTTGTATCCTTTGCTCCACCAAATGAGATTTCCCTGATGATATCTCTGTTCCAAATATGGGTGTTCTAAATAAGGGATCAGACGACCCATCAACCTCTATCACGATTTCCTTGCAGATGTTTGATCAATCTTGCCTAGACCTGCAAGGCAGTCATAGCATTAGTACAATCAGAAGTAATAAGGTTTAATCTTATTAAGATTAACCTTATTTTTAAATTCTATCCCCTCAAGGTCAGCTAACAACACTGTAGATTTATTCTTTTCTATCCTAACGATCTTATAGGGCCCATCCCATTTGGGTTCTAGCTTGCCTGGGAATAATTCACGTCGTGCGTCATAATACAGAACAAGCTGTCCTTTCTTGAAGGTGTATTTCTTGGCTTTAAGGTCGTGTAGCTTCTTCATTCGGCGCTTCGCCACTTCTTGGTGCAATAAGCTCTGCAGCTTAAGCTCATCTAAATGTGCCAGTGTCGTCAAGCGCTCAAAAAGAGCGTCTTCATCGCTCAAAGAATGATTGATGGCAAACCGAATAGTCGGCAGCTCAATTTCTAGAGGCAAGACACACTCCTCCCCATATACTAACTTGAACGGGGTATGGCCAGTGGCTCGTTTGAAAGTCGTATTATAAGCCCACACTGCCACGTATAACTTTTTATCCCAATCCCGTTTCTTTTCCGACACAATTTTGGACAGGATGCCCACAAGCTGCTTGTTGGTGCTCTCAACTTGCCCATTGGCTTGCGGATTATATGGGGTTGTCTTGTTATGCTTGATGTTCCACAACTCTGTCAAACCTTTGATCACCTTATTCAGGAAATGAGTTCCGCGGTCCGACACTAATTCTTTCGGTGGACCAAACCGGCATATTATCTGCTCTAAAAGGAAACTAGCAGTTTCTTTAGCATCATCTTTCCTTGTTGCACGTGCTTCTGACCACTTTGTGAAGTAGTCAGTTGCTACAATGATGTACCTCTTTTGCGTAGTCGATGACGGAGTAATAGGACCCACAAAGTCTATTCCCCACTTCTCAAATGGAAGTATCGCCATAATAGGGTTGAGTGGTCGTTTCCTATTCTCTCGACTATCATGTCGTTGGCAAATATCGCATCGCTTAACATACGCAAACGCATCCTGGAAGATGGCAGGCCACCAATACCCTGCTCTTAAAGCCTTTTGTGCTGTAAGCCGTCCAGCAAAATGGCCACCGCAAGCAGAATCATGGCACTCCTCCAAAATGAATGGCACCTCGTCAGGCATCACGCATCGGCGATAGATATCATCAACCCCTTGCCGATATAATGTACCTGCGATCAAAGCAAACTTTAACGCTTGCTGCTTAATTTTCCTTTTCTCAGCCTTAGATAATTCGGATCCCGCCTCTCCTGTTGATAAATAATGCGTTATTGCAGCATACCAGGAGGGAATAGATGCCGTATCTATTTTCAATATCCTCTCCATGTCACTACCTTCAGCCACAGATTCTTTCGGCTCCCCAAAGTCCACTAGACATTCTACGATGCCTTGCAACCTTGGTGGCTTACTCTTGATTTCATAATCAAATTCCTGCAAAGTGATCAACCACTTCGCTAAACGATCAGGCGGCTGTAACTTATTCATCAATAGTCGAAGTCCCTCCGCCTTCGTATAAAGTACGACTTTCTCATAGAGAATGTAATGCCTGAATTTCTTGGCCCCAAAGACCATCGCTAGACACAGCTTCTCCATGTAGGTGTAATTGATTTCGGATACCCCCAGCTTCCGACTAGCAAAAGCAATCGGGTGGTACCACTTCTCTTCCCAAATTTGGGCTAAACAGTAGCTGATACTATACATGGTGGCTGCTGAGAACATATAAAACACCTCACCTCTTTTAGGTGCTTTTAAAACGGGCGCTCTTGCTAGCTCTTGTTTCACGTCCTCGAATGCTACCTTGCAAGGATCACCCCACACAAACGAACAGCTAAAGGACAATAAATTTGTAAGTGGCAACGTTCTTTCTGCTAAGGCGTTAATGAATCTACGGTAGTAACCAACCGAAGACAGAAAGCTATGAACCTCTTTCGGGGTGCGTGGTGGACCCATGGCAACTATAACTTTCACCTTCTCGGGGTCTGTCGCAATTCCTACCGAACTGACCACATGGCCCAGCAATAGCCCATAAGGTACTCCAAAAGCACACTTCCGTGGGTTTAGGGCGATGCAAAATTGTCTACAGCGCTCAAAGCATTTTCTCAAAATGATCAACTGCCTTTCTCTCACGGTGGCAGCCCCTAAGTCATCAATAAACACCCTCAACTCTTCCGGGGATATGTCACCGAATGTCTTATCTGCTGTTCGTTGCCACGAACCAGGCGCATTGCATAAACCAAAGGCCATCACATGGTACGCAAAAGTACCAAATACAGTGATAAAAGTTGTTTTCAACTTGTCCTCTTCTGCAATTGCCATTTGGTTGTATCCTGCAAAGCAATCCATAAACGAATATATCTCCCTACCCGCTAATTGATCCAAAATCTGGTCAATAAATGGTAATGGGTAGTAGTCCTTAACTGTCTGCTTATTCAGCTCCCTAAAGTCTACACATAAACGGATCTGATTATTCTTCTTCTTTCTAATCACAACTGGCGAACACCATTCCGTGTGTTGCACAGGAAAAATCAAACCCGCTTTTCGAAGCTTCTGTAACTCCTCAAACAGCCCGTCCCTCAATTCGAAAGGCATACGCCTTACTTTCTGCCGTACAGGACGACTGCCCTCTTTCAACGGAATTGTATGAACAGCAAGACTAGGAGGGATGCCTCTCAACTCATCATAACTCCAGGCAAAGATATCACGGAATTCCTGGATCAAGGCCACATAGTCCTCCCTTTCTGCTGAGCTGAGCATAGAACCTAATTTGATTGGCCGCGAATCATCAAGCGTACCAAGGTCTAGCTCGATAACATCTGCATCTCTTATACGATCTTGGGCCTCTATCGGCTCGTTCAAAGTGATCTGATAGATGTCCTCTGTGGTGGATCCCTCTTTGGACTCATCACTCGATGATGTCTCACTAGCAGATAAGTCTTCTAATGTCTCCAATTCTGTAGAAGATAGAGGAGCTCTCTCACTCTGCGGGGACTCAGGATAAGCATCAACCACCACACGCTGAGCACCTCTGCCGAATATTAATCGACCGGCGGGTATATCCACTTGGCAATCCGCTTGCAAGATCCAAGGTCGTCCAAGTAATACTTGGTAACTAGGCCGCCCTGCAAAACGAATCACCCTAAAGTCCAACATGCATTCTACATTTGCAACAGTGACATGGACCTTAGTAATGCAACCTTCCGGCTGTCTCAAACTATCATCTGCCATTCTGAGAATTGTGGAAGTATCTTTTTGGATCGCAAGACCCAACCTTTCCATCAGTTCAGAACTCATAATGTTAACAGATGATCCTGTGTCGACAATGGCATAATCTACTAATATCCCATCGACATAGGCTGCAACCCTTGGGCAATGCTTCTCAGCATGCTCGAACCAGTCATCACCAACTCGCGCAATACCCAAAGGTTCTACAATATACCCGGTACGTAGGATCTTTCTAAATTCCTTGCGTACTCCTGGGGAAAGCTTAATAAGCTGCAAAAGGTTCACATCCGGCTTGACTTCGCAAAGAGAGCCCGCCAAATCGAATTCATGATAGTTCGAAAGAGCTCGCTTTTCACGCCAAATCATCCGCTCTTTAGGTCGCTGAGCTGGCTTTATTGCCTCTTTCTTAACTTTCACCTTCTTCTTTGGTGCTTCCTTATCGGCTTTACTCTCTACGGGCTTCAAAGGTCCCCCTTCTAGGGCAGGATCCAAAACTTGCGTTCCTTTGTCGCCTTGTTTAGGGTTTCCGTCGACAGGCTTATCCATGTCGGCTTCTCTACCCTTTTTACCTCTTGTAAGGACAGCTCGTAGATTAGAGGTTTCAGCATCATTAACGCGTACAGCCTCAATCAAACTAACCCCGCTACCACTTGGTAGCTCTTCCACTGTAGTCTTTGGTCGTTGAAGTATTTGTTTAGGCCCATTTTCTGGCTGGGAATCATTTCCTTGAGCACGATGATTAATAGGCCCTGGTTGCCGACTACCCCGCTGGAGAGAACTGATCTTACTCCAGCAAGTAGCCGCTAGATGGCCGGATTTTCCACAAATATCGCACTTAACATTTGGGCAATTTCTTGGATAGTGCTGCCCGCCACACCATTTGCAACTAAACCTCGACGGCGCACCCTCTTCTGGGTATCTACTTCCTATCAAATTTTGTTGTTTTTTAAGGAAGTTGACATCAACGGCTATTTGTCGATACTGCTCCGTAATCATGTCGGTATAATGCTTCATCATGTCCTTAACCTCGCCAAGAACATTGGAAGAACTCGACTCATAGCCTTGGTCATTACCGTGTCTTTCAATCGGCCTAACAATTCGATTAGGCACAGGCTGTTGAGTCACAGGCATGGTATTGGAATTGACCGCCTGGCCTCCACCATTTGGAGCCATTTGACTGCCCGTAGGCATCGACATGCTAGGGGGAGCTGGTAATAAAGGGACATTCTGTATCATGGTCCCTCTCCCATTAGGGTTAGCCATCGCTATCCCTTGGCCACTACTGCCATTCGCTATTGCCATATTGTTTCCCAATACTAAACCCATATTCGAATTGCCTCGAGAAGCATAGGCCGCTTGTAGTCGGGATTCCACCTCTTGTGCTCGTGTAATGGCAGTATCTATATCCCCCAAGGGGACACTACTCAACTGCAATTGGATATTGAAGTCCAACCCATGTAGAAAATATTGCAATTGGGCAGCTGCGGGGATAGGAATAGAGGTGTCCAACTTACGGAAAACCTCTTTTATCTTCTTCGCATAAGCACGAATATCCTCGTGTGGATCTTGGCGGGTCACGTTGAGTACACGCAACCAATATTGCCCACCCCTTTCAGGGGCAAACTCCCTTCGAAAAGCTCCATAGAATGCATCAATGTTCAATATGGTTCCGGCTTCTAAACCATGATACCATATAGCGGCTCTTCCTTTGAGAGTCATATTGAAGAACATCATCAAATGTCCTTCTTCTTGAATGCGACAGTTAAACATCAGCTTTTGAAACTCCCTAATGTGGAGTTCCGCATCTTCCTCAACTAGCCCATTAAAAATGGGTAGCGGGTAACCTAGAGCCGGCAAATCCGTCATTCCTGCTGGAATTGCAATAGGCTGCGCCATGACGCGGATTGGATTTGCACTAGGAATAGGGACCGGTGGGGTTACACCTCCCGTACTTGACGTGGACTGGCTTATAGAAGGAAGGGGAGCACTAGAGCTTCCACCTTCTCCTAACTTATTGCTCGTGGTACTAAGACCACTAGATCCACTCCCTCGTAAGGGTTCAGCACCGCTACGCTTAGGGGAATATCTCCTAAAAATTTCAGCACGTCGCCTAGCTCTTTCGTCTCTTTCTTGCTTTTGGATTTCTGCTAGACGATGCTTATCAATCAACAACGGATCAAGCTCAGTATCCTCTGGCATAAACTGCTAGTTGGTCCTTAAACAACCAGGATTCGAGAACCGCCACTTTTAAGCAGCTCCCGGCAGACGCACCACTGATGGACCTAAAAACGGGCCGGCACTGGCTCATGCACTAGCCGGACCTCGTCACTACGCACAAGACAACCCCTCGGCCTCGCGGCCAGGAGCGTCTATCAAAATCTCTGCCTTCCTAAACATTGCGTTTGTAATACGTTGTAGTCCAACTGATCCTAACCCAATATTGCTCCTCAGAGGGAGTCCCTTTCACATAGCCAAAAGGCTCGAATCACATACACATGGGGCTCCTCCTACGGCTGAATGCCGTCAACCCTCTGCGACTCTCCTACACCTTGGGGATTGGCCCCTCGATGCGTCGCTCGGCATTTAGACATTTCGCACAAACGTCGCTCAAGGTACCAAATAAACGTATCCAGGAATGTACCATTTCCTCACTTACTGTCCCCTATAACCCTCGTCTATCCTACAGCATAGGAACCTCACGCTCTCAACGGTGGGTCAAGGGCCTACTGAAGACAATTGCTATGCATATCCAGGAGCTGACTCTGATACTTTTAATTTCCTCTAAATGATCATGCAAAGAGGTGGATGCCTAGTGCTCAAACATTCTAAAAACCAGCAGCGTGCAAGTGCAAAACATCTCTTTCATGCTTTTCTTTCTAACCGCTTTGTGCTTCGCTGCAACACCTAGCACCGAAGTGATCTTCGTGCTACTAGGTTTTAATTTTTATCCTTATTATTCCGTCCTAGATGCAATGCATATAAAATCAGCAAATTATTCCTCATGCTCAGCGTCATTTAACCATTTTTTCCACAACTCTACCCTTCCCCGTTGATAGGGCATCATTGCATTCATTTCTTTTAGGGTTTCCTTGTCATTTTATGTGGAGAAAGGAAGGAAACACGCACTAAAACAAATAAACAAGGCTGAACTGAAGCACAACTTCATGGCCCAGCCTTGCTATACATCAACAAACATAAATCCTATTTTTCTATATTTTTCGTAGCCCCAAATGTATTTTTTCCCTATTTTTCATGGTTTTTTTATCATTTTCCCCCATTTTCTTCATTTTCTTGTATTTTTAAAATTGCTGAAAATGAAAACCAGTTTATGGGCTGTGGCCCTTAGTTCATTTGCAACAAAACTGAAAGATTAGTTGATGTGTATCGACGGTTTTCCCCATTTATATGCCCAAAACCCTTGTTTTCCTTCATTTTTATGGTTTTTCGTGTCTCGGTTCCCTATTTTCTGCTATCCCACACATGGTTTCCTGATTTTTAAATGATGAACAGCTAGAAACCAACTCAAAGCACGACATACTCAAAACTCAATCCACATGAACACATTTTTATCAACCAAATTTGCATCAAAAGACCATTTTCTTTGTAAAAACAATTATTACCGTGTCTTGCGGGTTTTTTCATTAAATTTGGCATGTCCCACGATTGATTTCCAGCCATGAATTCTGCTTGGAATCAGCAATCTACAACGGTTTTGCATTGCTCTTTCAGCCCGTCAAGAATCGACATCCATCCGGCCGTCCATCTCCATCCTATTCCTTCAAGCACGAACGGGGGCTAAGAGGAGAGAGAGAGAGGAGAGAGAAAGACTGGTTTTCTCTCTCTCCAACCAGTCCACCATTGCGGGAGCGGAGACCGGCGATTTGATCGGCATGATGCTTTTACCAGGCCTGCAGGTCCATAACCATGGCTTCTTTGTGAGCCAGCAATCGATTGGGGGGGGGGGGGCGCGTTTTTTTCGGCGGCTGTTTTCAGCCGCCGCCCCCCTCCATATTCACGATTTTTTTGAAGGGGGGGGGTCTCAAAGGTCACCCCCCCTCTCTTGCACCTTTTGAATTTTCCACTTTGGGCCCCCTCTCGGGCACCCCGGCCGGTTTCGGGCCAACTCTGGCGTGCGAACTCCGAACTGCGTTCTGAAAATTTCTGTGAGCTCGTCTCAACATTCCGGACAGGCCTGCAGCTTCACTGACTAGCATGGGCGCACGGAAAAATTATGAAAATTCTCGGAGTGTCGTACGGGCGCCCGTCAAGTACTTGACGCTTAAAATCGTGCTTGCTCGAGCTGCCGCCTTCGTGGTTGAGCATTTTCCCCCGCATTTCCATATTTTTCTCCTATTTTTAGGCATGTTCCGGGGCCTAAAATCCATCCTTCAAGTCACAAAATATTAGTGGACCTGGAGCGTCCTCTAACAGTGGTTCACATTCTTCGCCATGGACAGGTAGATTGAGATCAGGAGAATCTTCTCAAAGCAATGCAGATAGTGGTATGCAGGTATCACGAAAAGGAAAAGAGAAGGTTGATCAGCCCATGTTTGATGTGAATGCAGGTCACTCTTATGTGGATGGTGAATCCAATGGCTCAGAACAGAGCATTGATGATGAGTTGGGTATTCCTTCTATTGTTACACCTGGAGTAAGGAAGACCAGGGATGTTTTGAGAGCACCTGGGAGTGAACCTACTTTGCGCAGGTCTACGAGAGCTAGGTATCCTGTGGATAGGCTGAAATATGATGGATTTACAGCCATTCACTATGCATATATGGTCAAAGTGATACAGGAACCAGAACCCACTTCTTTTGAGCAAGCCATGGGAAAAGAAAAATGGGAGAAAGCCATGGATGAAGAAATGGATGCCTTGGAAGCAAATGCTACATGGGAATTGGTACCTTTGCCTAAAGGTAAAAATGCAATTGGCTGTAAGTGGGTTTATAAGATGAAGCACAATGCAGATGGTTCTGTGAACAGATACAAGGCAAGATTAGTAGTCAAGGGGTATGCACAAACATATGGCATTGACTATGAAGAAACATTCAGTCCGGTTGCAAGGATGGCAACTGTAAGAGCAGTCATTGCTATGGCTGCATCAAAGGGATGGTCTTTACATCAGATGGATGTAAAGAATACCTTCTTGCATGGTGATTTGGAAGAAGAGGTCTATATGGAGCAGCCACCAGGTTATGTGCATGCTGTTTATCCTGAGTTTGTTTGCAGGTTGAAGAAAGCCTTGTATGGCTTGAAGCAAGCACCTAGAGCATGGTCTGACAAGATAGGACAATATCTTGTCACTATTGGCTTTCAGATTTCCAAGGCAGATTTCTCACTTTATGTGAGAAAAACAGAGAAAGGTATTATGCTACTTGTCATTTATGTTGATGATTTGATTATGACAGGTGACAGTGATGAAGATATCCTTCATGTGAAAATGCTATTGAAGCAGAAGTTTGAGATGAAGGATTTGGGAGAGCTGCGTTATTTCTTGGGCATTGAGGTGATTAGATCACCAAGTGGGATACAGCTCTTGCAGAGGCAGTATGGATTGGACATGCTGTCCAAATATGGGATGACAGGCTGTAAGCCTATTTCAGTTCCTTTGGAGCAGAATGTGAAGCTGAGCACAGATGTAGGTGGGCTTCTAGAAGACCCTACTATGTACAGACGCATAGTAGGAAGTTTGATTTATATGACTATTACCAGGCCAGATTTGAGCTATGCTGTTGGATTGGTAAGTCAGTTTATGCAGGCTCCAAGGAAACCACATTTGGATGCGGCTAGACGCATACTCAGGTATGTGAAGTCCACATTGCAGTATGGACTATTTTATGAGACTGGGGTTCAGATACAGTTGCATGGATACATTGATGCTGATTGGGCTGGTAGTATTTCTGATAGACGATCTACTAGTGGATATGGGTTCTCTTTTGGGAGTGCTGCAGTCACTTGGAGCAGCAAGAAACATCCTACAGTTGCCTTGTCGAGCACAAAGGCTGAGTACAGGGCTGTAGCAATGGCTGCATGTGAGGTAGCTTGGTTGCATAAGCTACTTTATGATATGCATCAGTCTACAGATGGGCCAGTTGTCATTTATTGTGACAACATGAGTAGTATACACTTGGCAAATAACCCAGTCTATCATGCTAGAACAAAGCACATTGAGGTGCATTATCACTATGTGCGAGAGAGGGTTTTACTAGGTCTTATTGATCTAGTTTATGTCAGCACAGAGGATTAGGTAGCTGACATATTCACGAAGGCATTGGGCGCAGAGAAGCTGCGCAAGTTCAGAGACCTGCTTGGTGTGCAGGAATTGGGATTGAGCTCGAGGGGGGGTGTTGAGATATCGAGCTCCACTCGTAATACGCCAGGGTGACCGTTGTGTATTTATGTCACCGACTTGTCAGTTGCAGACGTGGTTGGTACACCGCCCATGAATAATAGCTACATGATAGCTATCCTTATCTACTCTAGTTCGTGGCTCAGTTAGTATGCCACCTTAGTTAGTTGAGTTTGGTTTGAGACCCATATATAGGGTTCTTCTATTTCTTTGTATTTGAGTTCTTTTGGCTTCCACAACTAAGAAGAGGAAAACTGTTTTCAGCCTCCACCCTTGTGTGTATTCCCCCATTGTGCAAGCAAGAAAGCTACAAGTGAGACTCCTTCCTTCTCTCCCACAATCCTGACACGGATCACATGTGACTTGAGTATATGAAAGTCTAGGTGAGAGTGGAATTTTGGTGCCAGAAATTGCTTAAAAATAGCTAAAAATTATGAATATCAAGGGAAAAATATCCAATGTCAAAGGCGGCGGCTCGACCTAGGACGATTTTAAGCGTCAAAGTGCTCTAAGGACGCCCAGGCAACACTTGCGGATTTTTAGTAATTTTTCCATGCACCTATGGTGGTCAGTGGAGCTATCAGTCTTAGTGCGGGATGTCGAGAGGAGCTCACAGAAATTTTCAGATCGCGATTCGGACAACGTATGCGCGAGAGACGGGAAAAGGGCCAACGGTCAAAAATTGGGAGGTGCCCAAAAATGAGAAGTGGAGGGGTGCCTTTGTGAAGGGGCATCCCCCCTTCATGAAAAAACGTGATTTAGGAGGGGGGCGGCGTGCTGCAGGAGGCACCGAAAAAAATGCCCCCCCCCCCCACAAATCGTGATGAGGGCTTGAAAGCAAGCCATGGAAGCAACTACAGCAGGCAATTACTCTCACTCCGCGCTCCGTATCACTCCGGTCCATGCGAGGAATGGCAGCTTGTAGAGGGAGAGAGAAAATCAGTCTTTCTCTCTCCTCCCTCTCTCTCCTCTAAGAGGGAGTTCATGTGGGAAGAGAAAGGAAGAAGAAAGAATGGTGGAGGCTTGTCCGGAATCGATCGGATCGCTCCACGGGCTGGAAATGGTGACTTGTGATCGTCATGAGAATGAAGTGCTGCTGATTTTCAGATTTGCAGCCATGGATATGAAACCCGAAATACGCAAATAAGCGGTAATTCAATTTTTTCAAAGGAAATTTGAGATTTTATGGCTTCTGATTGATAAAATGTTGTTCATGTGGGCTAAAAAGTATTTATGTTGCTGTTTTCCATGAGTATTTGTTGATCATAATCAGAAAATCAGAAAAACATGCATCTTGTGGCCCAAAATAATACACTAAAATACGTAAAATATGAAAAATCAAGGAAAAATGATGTTTTTGGGTATAAAAATGGAAGAATAAATAGGAACACCAACTAAATTGTCATTTTTGTTGCAAGAAGGAACTAAGGGCCACAGCCCATAACCTATGTTGAATTTTTAGTAATAAAATAATGCAGAAAATAAGGGAAAATACAAGGAAAATAGAGAAAAACCACTAAAAAATAGGGGAAAAATGCATTTTGGGTGCGGAAAATTAATGAAAATTAAGAACAATGTTTGTGAATGTTTGTGGGGATTGAAGCATGAGGATTTGCCTTAGTTCAGCCCCACCTTCTTGTTCTAGTGTGTTTCTCCCACTTTTTACACATAAAATAATGGCAAAATACCTTATAAATCTATATAACAATGCAACATTTGATCAATGGGAGGGTAGAGTGGTTAAAATGTGTCTAAATGCGAAGTAAAATGATGAAAAGATTGCTGGTTTTTGTGTGCATGCCATATAGGTCGGTGAATAATTATAAAATAAGGACCTAGTAGCACAAGGGTTTCCTCGGTGCTAGGTTCGTGCAACGCCGCATAAGAACGGTAGTTGAAAATCATTGAAAGGATGTTTTCCACATGTGCACAATATTGATTTTATGATTGTTTGAGCACTTAGCATCCACCATATGCATAAATCATGGAAATATTTAAAGGTATCAGAAATCCTGGATGCACAGCAGTTGCTTTCATTAGGACCTTGACCCACGTTGAGTAAGAGACAGGACACCCTAAGCCATAGGCTAGTCATGGGGTCTAGGGGAAAGAGAAGTAAGGACAATGGTACATTCCTGTATACGATTAGATGGTACCTTGAGTGGATTTTGTGCGAAATATTTATATGTTGAGCGACGCACCGAGGGGCCAATCCCCAAGGTGTAGGAGAGTCGCAGAGGGGTGGCGGTATTCAGCCGTTGGAGGACCCCCTATGTCTGTGCTTCGTGCCATTAGGCAATGTGCAAGGGACTCCCTCTGAGGAGTAGTGGGTGAGAGAAAAGTGAACTACAAACGACGTAATACAAACGCAAGACATTTAGGAAGGCAATGTAGGTGTCATCAACGCTCCTGGCCACGAGGCCGTGGGGTTGTTGAGCGCGTGAGATAGAGGTCTGGCTAGTGCATGAGCCAGTGCCGGCCCGTTCTAGGTTCCATCACTAGGTTTTTGTCCAACGGTGCAAGTGTATCTCATGAATGGAAACTAACATTTCATGTGTTTCTTTTAATCATGATTGCAAAACATGAATTCTAAATGACTATTCATGCACTGAACTAGTTAAAAAGCTATCATTTTATGTGAAGTAAGGCGATAACCTTATCATTCTATGTGTGTAAAAGCTATCATTTTATGCATATAAACTTATACAAATTCTATACTCTACCGTTTCACACATGCAACTTAGCACTTAGAGTAAGTAGAAACTCTAAGACTTGATCTTGTTCCATGCATGTAGCTAACCCTTTCATCTCTTCCATGAGAAATAATACATAATTAGTTATAACGCTTAAAGAACCTGAGTTTGATTCGTGTTCGTAGGGGCGTTTATTGCGTTGGTCGCTCCGCTCGCCTCTCCCGAATTTCCGGTACCAACAGTAGCTTTGGCACCTACGCTTCCTGCGATTTTCTTCTTGGGAGCCATTTCTACTTGGGTTTTGGGTAGTCCGGGCCTTAGCAGCCTTCAGGATGACCGGTTTGGGAGGGAAAGGTCGCGGGAAGGGAATCCCTTTGTCGATGAGGGGTGACTTGTCTCCAACTCTCTTCCTTTCTCTTTCTCCTTCTCTCTCTCTCCCTCTCTTCTTCCTCTTATCTTCTCCTTCTTTCTCTCTCTCCTTCCTCTTCTTCTTCTTTTTCTACTTCTCTATTCTCTCCTTCTACCTCTTCTACTCCTTCTCTTCTTCTTATTCTTCTCCCTTCTCTCTCTCCTTCTCTTCTTCTCTCCCTCTCCTCTTCCTCTTCTACCTCTTCACCTTCTCTCCCTCTTCCTCTCTTCTTCTCTTCTCTCTCCCTCTCCTTCTTCTTCTCTCCTTCTCCTTCTCTCCCTCTTCTTCTCTTCTCTCTCCCTCTCCTTCTTCTTCTCTCCTTCTCCCTCTCCTTCTTCTTCTCTCCCTCTTCTTCATTCTCTCTCCCTCTCTTCTGCTTCTTTTCTCTCCTTCTCCTTCTCCTTCTCCTTCTCTCCCTCTTCTTCTCTTCTCTCTCCCTCTCTTCTGCTTCTTTTCTCTCCTTCTCATTCTCTCCCTCTCCTTCTCTTCTCTCTCCCTCTCCTTCTTCTTCTCTCCTTCTCCTTCTCTCCCTCTTCCTCCTCTTCTCTCTCTCCCTCTCCTTCTTCTTCTCTCCTTCTCCTTCTCTCCCTCTTCCTCCTCTTCTCTCTCTCCCTCCTTCCTCTTCTTCTCTCCTTCTCCTTCTCTTCTTCTCTCCCTCTCCTCTTCCTCTTCTACCTCTTCTCCTTCTCTCCCTCTCCCTCTCTTCTTCTCTTCTCTTTCCCTCTCCTTCTTCTTCTCTCCTTCTCCTTCTCTCCCTCTTCTTCTTTCTCTCCCCCTCTCTTCTGATTCTTTTCTCTCCTTCTCCTTCTCTCCCTCTTCTTCTCTTCTCTCTCCCTCTCCTTCTTCTTCTCTCCTTCTCCTTCTCTCCCTCTTCCTCCTCTTCTCTCTCTCCATCCTTCTTCCTCTTCTTCTCTCCTTCTCCTTCTCTCCCTCTTCCTCCTCTTCTCTCCCTCCCTCCTTCTTCCTCTTCTTCTCTCCTTCTCCTTCTCTCCCTCTTCCTCCTCTTCTCTCTCTTCTCACGGGGGCCCGTGACTGGTGATGAGGGGAGGTGGCTACGGTCAAGAGCCTCAAGGGGGATCCGCAGGACTGGCGATCAGGGGGGTGGCTATGGTTGAGAGCCCCCAGGGGGGGATGCTGTTACTGTGAACAGAGGGGGGGTGTTGTTTAGTCAAAGGCCCAGGGGGGCCACAGCTGCCGCACAAGCGAGGAGGGGGAATGAGTCGACTGATGGAGCCACAGGGCTGCAGCTGCTGCTGGAGGAAGGAGGTGATGATGCAAGGAAGGGGGGCCCGGTCTCTGTGTGTAGCTAGGGGAGGGGAGGAACCTCCCCTTATATAGAAGGGGGAGGAGGTAGGTGGCATGGACAACCCTCCCACCTGGGGGGTTGCATGCCCCCCATCACCACCACTCCCTCTCTCTCTCTCTCTCCCCGACGTGCTGTCAACGGGGAGAGAGAGGGGGGGTTTAAAAAAATTGAACTAATAATAACTTTTTTTTTGAATTTAAGGGGGGGTGTTCCTATGGAGGGGAAGGCACGGGGAAAAAACACGAGGATATTACAAAGGTATTCCAAATCCTTGTAACTACTCTTACAAATATATCTAATCTAACCTTGGCAAGCACCATCGAATCTTGTTTAGATGAGGAGAAAAGAAATAAAGAAGAAGGCATCACCAATCAGGCATCGACTTCAATAGCCTGTGAGGAACTCTTGGTGCATACTGTCTCCACCAAATGCTCCTTTTGAAATAAGAAAGAACATCTTGTAAGAAACAATTGGAAAAAATATCATGACAAGATGAAGTGTAACAAATGTAAGAAGACGGGGGATATTACCAATAAATGCCCTACCACCCCTAAAAGTACCAAAAGAATTGGAGGCTAACTTTGTCTCCAAAACACTTGATGATCAACTTCTAAATCTATAAATCCTCTACTTATAAGCACTCTTGTAGCTTAATTTATAAAGGCGTCCCATTTGTTTGAGGGGGGAAACATTAATGTCTTGTAGTCCAATACCACTCTAGAATTGAGGGGGTGTTGAGAGATAGTCATGTGAACCCTATGTATGCAAGGTTGGATAAGGGTAGTTGTGCATGAATAGACTAGAAGGCTTGGAAAAACCCTAACTTTAGACATATAGAGGCTATTTAGACAACCAAGAGGTCACTCTCATTGTAGAGAGAGTGTGTACCAGTTGTACTCCATACGCAATTCAATAAGCAAGATCTTCTTCTTGTACTTCTTGAACTCTTATAAGAGCTTTGGTGAAGACATCTAGTCCATCAAATACTAGACAAGCTCTACTATCCCATCCTTGATCAAGTCATCTAAATAGTGATACTAGATCTCAATTTGTTTGGTGCGTGCATGAAAAACTAGATTTTGGCAATGGCAATGCAACTTTGTTTATCACATCTTCACACTGCTGTATCTTCATCTTGTATTCCCATATATCATAAGATCTTCCTTAACCATACTACTTTACATGTAGCAAAACAAGCTACCTTGTACTCTACTTTTATAGAAGATAGTACCACATTTGGTTGCTTCTTACTGATCCAAGAGAAGATTCATGAACTCAAAGAGAAACAATATCCAAAAATTGATTTCTTGGAATCAATGTCACCTACCTAGTTTGAGTTCACAATTCCCCGCAAGAGTACTTTTCAAACTATATGTGATACCATAGTTAAGAGTTTTCTTCAAGCATGTGAGCACCCTCATTTTAGCTTTCCAATGACTTTCTCATGATTTGTTCAAGAACTAGCTCAAAACATTAATAGTAAAATTGATATCCCGCTTCGTGTTGCACAACTAGATAAGACTTCTGACTAACCTCCCAATTTCTACTAGTTGTTGATGTATCCTCAATGGATAACTTTACATTAACCTCCATAGGTGTAGATATCTCCTTACACTCAATCATGCCAAATGCTTTCAAGATATCCCATGTATACTTCATTTGAGAAATAAAGATTTATTTAACTAGACTTCAATCCCCAAATAATAGTGTAATAAGCCCAAATTTGTTATTTCAAACTAAGAGCTCAAAGCCCTTCGAGTTTGATGGATCATATCTTCATAGTCACTAATTTGGCAACTAATTTGGCCTTGTATTTTTCTAAGCTTCCATCAACCTTTTACTTTACCTTCCAAACCCACTTGGTGCCAATTATCTTCCTCTTTATTGGCCAATCCACTAGCTCCCAAGTATCTTTCTTCATTATGCTAGCATAATCATCTTGTATAGCTACTCTTCATGCTAGATTGGAAAGTGCTTTTTCCAAGTTTGTTGTCTGCTTTACTCAACCATGAAGGCCATATTGACTATGTGAGGAGAAGCCTTTCTTTGCTCCTACATTCTCTGAGACCTCCTTGGTTATCTGCATTTTTCTCAACAATGGTAGGCGTAGGATTATTGTAATCATAGAGTTGCTTCACTCATCGCGGTAATGGCTTTTCGAGTAGCAGGATCACAAGTTGGTGAAACTTTTTCTCATCATCCAAAGATGATATTTCCTCCTCCTTTGAGAGTACGGATAGCTCTTGGGATGGGTTCATAGTGACTACTTTATTGGATAATGAAGTGGAATAACTTATATTTCCTCCTCTGTTATATGTAGCTACTCCTTGAGCACCACATCACATCTCACTATGATCTTCTTTGCCTTGTTGTCATATAATTTGTAATCCTTTTTCTCATTCACTATAACCCAAAAAGATAGATTTTGTGCATTGCAATTTTAACTTGTTTCTCTCATCCTTTGGAACATGTGCATAATATTCACATCCAAAATTTCTAAAGTATGAGACAGGTGGTTTCTTACTAAAATAGGTCTTATGAGAATTTTTACCCTTAAGATCCTTTGTGTAACTTCGATCGAAAATGTAGATTGCAATATTAATAGCTTCTACATAAAACGGGTTAATCCCTTGCCCTTAAGCATTCATCTTTCCATTTTTACAATGGTACAAATTCAGCACTCCACAATGCCATTCAATTGAGGTATATAAGGCGTCATCAATTAATTCTTAGTCCCTTTTCTCTTGCAATTTGTCTTTAAACTCCTTTGAGTTGAACACACCGCCACCATTTGTTCTAAACTTCTTCACACTTGCTCTATTTCACTCTCAACAAGTTTTAGCCATTCTTTAAAATTACCAAAAGCTTGAGCCTTATCACAAAGAAAGTACACTCACATCCTCCTACTATAGTTGTTACAATCAACATAAAATATAAAGATTCCCCCAAGGCTTTGTAGGCATTTTACTGCACAAATCAGTATGCACCAACTCTAGAGGAGCCTTCACTCTATTCATGCTTTCTTATGAAAATGTCTTTCTTTGCTGCTTGCCCATCATACAATCTTCACATGGCTCCTTGATTTCAGTTTACTGATAGGTAGGTTAGCAACTATACCCTACTTATGCATCTTTTTTAACACTCCAAAGCCAATGTGACCAAATCTTTCATGCGAAAGTTTACTTGTGCCCATACCAATGGTGGTTGTAAGAGCAATTAGCTCATTCAATTTACTCCTTTCTCCTTTATCGCAACAACTTTTCTAGCACTGTTGATAATTTTTGCACATGTTTTGGTGAATCTCACCTCATGGCCAAGATTAGTTATAGAAGCCTGATAACGTATTTTTCTTAATCTTTGGAATATACAACACATTTGAAATATTTTTGAATTCACTATTTGTAGTAACAAAGAAAATAGTACATGTGCCCTCAACATGGCATTTTTCATCATTCCCAACCATCAAAGTAATGGATTCTTGTGGAGGCTTCATAGAACTATGTAGACCTTTCTTGTTGGTCATGTGATGCGAGCTGCGACTATCCAAACCCATGAGTTAGTGGTAGATATTTCTTTCACCAAGGAATACACCTTCTCAATGGTTACCATAAATAACTCCAACTGTCGATAATTTTTGCACATGTTTTGGTGAATCTCACCTCATGGCCAAGATCAGTTATAGAAGCCTGATAACATGTTTTTCTTAATCTTTGGAATATACAACACATTTGAAATATTTTTGAGTTCACTATTTGTAGTAACAAAGAAAATAGTACATGTGCCCTCAACATGGCATTTTGCATCATTCCCAACCATCAAAGTAATGGATTCTTGTGGAGGCTTCATAGAACTATGTAGACCTTTCTTGTTGGTTATGTGATGCGAGCTGCGCGACTATCCAAACCCATGAGTTAGTGGTAGATATTTCTTTCACCAAGGAATACACCTTCTCAATGGTTACCATAAATAACTCCAAGTGTCGATAATTTTTGCACATGTTTTGGTGAATCTCACCTCATGGCCAAGATCAGTTGCCTGATAACATATTTTTCTTAATCTTTGGAATATACAACACATTTGAAATATTTTTGAATTCACTATTTGTAGTAACAAAGAAAATAGTACATGTGCCCTCAACATGGCATTTTGCATCATTCCCAACCATCAAAGTAATGGATTCTTGTGGAGGCTTCATAGAACTATGTAGACCTTTCTTGTTGGTCATGTGATACGAGCTACGACTATCCAAACCCATGAGTTAGTGGTAGATATTTCTTTCACCAAGGAATACACCTTCTCAATGGTTACCATAAATAACTCCAACTGTTGATAATTTTTGCACATGTTTTGGTGAATCTCACCTCATGGCCAATATCAGTTATAGAAGCCTGATGAAATATTTTTCTTAATCTTTGGAATATACAACACATTTGAAATATATTTTAATTCACTATTTGTAGTAACAAAGAAAATAGTACATGTGCCCTCAACATGGCATTTTGCATCATTTCCAACCATCAAAGTAATGGATTCTTGTGGAGGCTTCATAGAACTGTGTAGACCTTTCTCTACCATGAACTAAACATTTCATTGTCAACAAAGAATGTGGAGTTGGCATACCTGGTAACATATCCGAAGTAGTGGTAATATCATCTTCATCTTCTGTAAAGTCAGGCATTTCCTCACGTTCTTCATCTTCCAATGCTCCAAGATAATTGATATGGACAGGTGGTTTCTTCGATTGGCAATTGGCTGCTAGATGTCTAGATTGATGGCATTTGTAACACACTATAGGTTTGGCTTTAGATACATTGTTGGCAATGGCAAGAAGTCTAGGAATATTGGGATTGGGCCGTGAGGATGGCTTAGGGTTTTGATTAGTATTTGATGGCAAAGCAGGTGGTCATGTCCAAGACTTACGAAATGAAGATGGAAGAAAACGACTTTGATTGAATCTTCTAAAATTTGAATTGAATTGCTTGGAACCATAGTTACCATTTGCTTGAAATTATTGTGGACGCTTGTCTCTTCCTCGAATCTTGTCTTCAGTGTCATGAGCCAAAGAAATTGCATCTTCAAGGGTTGTAGGCTTGAACATATTGACTTCAGCGTAGTAATGCCCAAGTAAACCAGACATAAACTTGCATTTGTGAGTCGCTTCATGTACGTCTTCAAGCATGCAGAGTTGTAGTAAGGCATTCCAAAAACGTTCAGTGTATTGAGAAATAGGCTCACGATCTCTTTGCTGTAGAAGATCCCATTGCTTTATGGCCTTTTAATGGAATTGAGGAGGAAGAAATTTTGCAAAAACTTCTTTTTGAAACTCTCCCAGGTAGTAGGACAATCAATGCTCTTGCGAACCACAGTCCACCAAAGAGATGCTCGATCGACTAAATGATTAGTGACACATTTAATTTTGTCTTTCTCAGCATATGTCTCTTCATGAAAGTAATCATCAAACTGACTGATAAATGCAAGTACAGTCTTTCCATCTCGAGATCCATTGAAAGTACGAAATTTGAAATTTCTTTCACTTATCTTTGTTTCTTTGCGGATAGATTGAGCTTCGAGCGTCGCATCAATGGTACATCGGATAAGATCTTCGGGTTGCAGTCCATCTTTGTCGGTGGTAGATCATTGCAAATTGGCCAATTGAACTTGCAAAGCTTGTCGGGCTCTTCGTTCTTCATCAAGATGCATCATAATTAAATTCAATTTTTGTTCCATCGTTGGTTCGGGAAGATCGCCTTCAACCATTAAATTGTCCATATTTTGTTCCATCATCCTGTAAAAATCCAAAAGACCTCACACTCTCAAAATCTGATTAGCGGGATGAGCATAGCTCAAAGTCGGGTATACAAGGCTTATAGATTTTTGCTTGGCTTTTACAATCTTTGTCTTTTGCGGTTGCGGGATTTGTAGTCTTCATAGAAACTGCGTATGACCTTCTGCGTTTTGCTGAAACTGGTTCAGCAAGTCTGCGTGTGTGAATAGAGTCTTACAGAGAGCAATTTTGTGGTTCTGTGCTTCTGCGCAGGAACAACCTTTATGGGAGTAATTGGAGTTAGTCTGTTTTGACTTGTGAGAACTAGCAAGACTTGCAAAGTAAGAAGACTTGCAGTACTTGAGTGATTAAGCTTGTTTAAAGCTTAAGTGACACAGGCTTAAGAAATAGAACTGCCTGTCGTCGATTTTTGAGGGGGGGTCCATTTTTCCTGCCGAATTTGACACTGAGGTGCCGCTGCTGTTGCCAATGATCAATTTGAATAAACTAAGCTTTTTAAAGCTTAGTTCTAAGCTTTAACTTTAAGCTTGTGAGGTTTTAAGCTATGGAGGCTTATTGTGGAAGAAAAAACAACTTGTAGAAGGAGCTATAAGAGTAGTCCTTTGCCTCCTCAGGCCGGTCCTTCACGATCAGAGGCTACAGACAGAGATTCTTGACCGCCAGGAATCCACCCATATTGATCGTTCGCGATGAAAATCATTGTAGAGTTTGATTGTTCTAGGAGCTCCACCTTCACGCAAGATGGGTAGCGATTGGAAGCTCTCGATCTCAGCTTCGTTCTGATACCATTGGTGCACAGATCGGATGCCGTAAGCGTGCGTAGTGAGAGTCAGAAGGTTCCCAAGAACAAAAGAACTCTACTTTTTGCACACAAATCAATGTAGAAGACTTACACGACATGAACAAAAGACCAATTGGATGCAATCTCCCCCCATGCCTTGTGTGAGCACTCCACAAAGCATGTATTTTATGTATTAATCATCTTCAAGCTCAAATAATAGCCCAAATTACAAAATAGCATGCTTTTGACTTTTGAATTTGCTTTAGTGCCAAGTAGAAATAAAGCTAATGGGCGGGTGCCCAAGAAGTCAGGCACACCCAATACAATGTCCAAATACAAATATCTAAATCATGTGTCCATGCGCATATAAAAATAATAAATAAATATCAAACGCCTTAATAAGTAGGCACGTCAAAATATAGGCACCATGCCTAAGGTATGTGCCCATCAAAATGATAACTCGAATACACGCTATCCTCGAATGCTTTCCACCGCCACCGCTGCTATCTCTACACATCAACTGAAGCATTCACAATCGTTAGTAAAATAATACAATTAAACCGACAAAAGTGAATACCTAGCAATCTTAAGCTACATAAATAAATCAATTGGTTAGAAATCAATCCAAACCTTAATTTATCACGAGTGCGCACTCTAAACTCATAAACGTTTATTAATTTAATATGTATTTTGCGAAATCACCCGCTATGGAATCACCCATGTACACACTAAATTAACGAAACGCACGAAAAGGATAGGCGTTCCCATCAACTTCTCACACAAAGAATCCACTTTGTGTATGAGCCACGATAGTAAAAGTTTACAAAATCCACCGTAAAACCTCACGGAATCCACCGTGGCACGGAATCCACCGTGAAATATCCCTCCTAGCATCAGTAGAAGTTACATGGCCAAGTGGATAGAATCTAAATAAGAAGTAAAGAATACACAAAAAATATGAGAATAACAAAAATTGCTTTAATTTCAAGTGAATTGATACAAAGATGGCTTTGTCCACCATTGTGCTTCCACTGTGAAGCTTAGATGATGATCTAGATAGATGATAAGTGAAGGGCTTAAGGCTAGCTAAAAGAACTATGATTGGGTAAAAGATGTCAAGAATCATGTGGTGGGGGAACTCGCTTGAGCTACTACGCCAAACACACACTGTCTATACAAGCAAAAGCTCACTCAAGAACACAAGAAGAGAGATGGAGGCCAAAATGTTTTCTTGCTAGTTTCTTCTTCTTCTTTCACACACAAAGTATAGATAAGATACAACATAAAGGAAAGTGGTCTACTACTCAGTTAAACAATGCATAACTGACTACACTAGTTGATTGACGCTATATCTATGCCAGTTGTAGGTAGATGTAACAAACCAAATATAATAAGTGATAAGTTAGTGGCCATGTGAGTATCATAATGATCACCAACGTGCTAACTATAGATGTGCGGACCCATCTAGCAAGGCAATCCATCATCAATGTCTGCACATTTTGAGCTTTCCATCTCAACACTCTCCCTCAAGCTCAACTCTTTCTCTACAACTCAAAGTAAGCTTCACAACTTCCGAAGCTTCTTTGCACCCAATGCCTTTGTGAAAATATCAACTATCTAATCCTATGTGCTGACATATACCAAGTCAATATCTCCTGCAATGTAACGTTCGCGTAAACATTTTTCTTAAAGGATAATACAAATTATATATATATATATATCCCCCTCCAGCCGACTGATGTGCTGGAAAGGGAGGGGAATAGCAACAAAGGGGAAGCTCCTCGGTGGGAGCTCGCAGGTGTGGGAGGCCATGCGATGCGACACATAGGAGAGGGAGGATCCCCCTCCACTATTTAAACAGGAGGAGGCCATTGCCATGGGGCAGCCGGGACGCTTGGAGGAGGTGAAAGGTAGCGCTGCCCCACGCTGATGCAGTCGACGAGAGATAGAGAGGAGTGAGTCCTGCCAATTCCCTGTGCTACTGCCGTGAGGAAGAAGGAGGACGTGAGGGTTGCCGGTGCAGTCAACGAGAGTGTGAGAGAAGGGGAGGAGGGATTCTGCGCTGGCCGCCTGGGCTGAGGTGACGCGATGCCGTTGAAGAGGGAGGTGCCGCCTCCATTGCGCCGTTGGACGGTCTTAAATACCCCCCAAGCTTCTGGAAGCTTGGAAGCTTCCAAAGTGGGGGGGCTCCTTAACCCCCCTTCTTGTGCCTTCAAACCTTTTATTATCCCCCCCCCCCAACCCCCGAATTCCCTTAAGCCCCTTCCTTATGGGCTTAAAACCCTTTTTATTACCCTTGTGCTTTAATGCTTACTTAGCCCCCTTTTTCGTGGATTCGGGATCACCCCCCTCCGTGTTTTTATAAATCCTTAAGCCCCCTTTTCCTTGGAACCACACCCCCCATGTATTAACCCTTAAACCCTTTCCTTGGGCATCCTGAAACCACACCCCCCCCGTGTTAATCCCTTAAACCCCTATCCCTTGGCTTTGGAACCACCCCTCTTTCCTCCGTGTTTAAAACTTCCCTAGCCCTTTCCCTTGTGGCGTATTGAAACCCCTTTTTCCAAGTTTGACCTAAGGGTCCTTCGACCTTACTTATAACCTTTACAGTGACTATATTCCCTTGGAGTTCTCTCCCACACCTTGTGTCTTTTCCACACCTTTCTATTTCCGTTCATGCGAGTTTACAAAGGCCATTAAGCCTTCCCCATGGCTTCAATGGGTCTTAGTCGTAAAAGATTCTGAAACACCCTTTTAAATTCCCAACTTCAAGGAGGGAGCCTTCCAAAAACTACTTTCGACGGATGGTGCAAGGGAGCAACGGTGAATTCCAAAGAAGAGTTGTAAAGCTGCTTCCATGTTCGAACGACTACAATTGCGATGGTTCCTAAGAAAGTCCAAGGCACAACCACGGGAGGGTCATCTCCCGGTATCCATGTGGATATCTCACCCCAAACCGAGGTTTTCCTTCTTAATTTTTATTTCATATCGTTGTAATTCAATCATGCAAGGTTAATTGTTAGAAATAGGATATATTTTTGTCCTAGTTGTTCACGATGAAGGAGCTTAGTCATTAATACATTTAATGGAACATGCAAAATAAATAAAGCATAAATGTATTTCTAGCAAATAGCTTTATGCATTGAAATGAATTATGAGCTAGATTATTACCCATTAAAATAGTATACTTTGGTTAAGCCTAAAAGTATAAAACTGCATCTCGCACTATTAATCCCTATTCTTTTTGCAATGAATCATCATGGAAAGTGCAAATCATGAAATGATTCTTACGATGCATAAACTCTATCAAATTATCATTGTCAATTGCATAAATTAGCAAGAGAAAGGTTGCTTATTTAGCATGAATTTTGCTCGCAAAGAAAATGAAAGATTAGTTGAAATTGACCTTGCCTGACCTCAAACCGATAAGGTAAAGATTGAAAAATCAATTTACACATAGTCAACGAATCATGTGGAAGTAGTCTCGAAATTATCTTCTAAAGTTAACCAAATTGGCATAAAACCTAAACACCTAAGCCGCGGAATACTCGTTCGGAATAAGTTAAATTCTAGGAAACGCCTATACCTTAAATACTTGCCCACATTCACTGAATGTAGGGACAGTGAATTGTAATCGAAAAATGAACTAGGGTTTGTCCCTGGAAATCTTACAAAGATAAAACTTGGAAACCCTAGGTCTAATGACGTCAGTCTAAAGAACCTGAAATAGATTGTTTCATGACTCCATTGTCGCATAGTACGATGCGACACTTGCACAGCAAGTACGGAGTCATATGGTCTTGTGATTGGATCACAAGAAAAAGGCCGAATTCTTGCAACGAGGATGGCGGATCCTTACACAAGTTATCTTGCAAGAGGATGAATACTTTGGTATCCTTCTTGAGTAAGGAAGATTAATTGGAAATTAAAGACCAGAAACTCAAATACCCAATGAACTTAAGGTTTGACCAAGTTGGGTTAATAGGGTATGCCCTAACCTAGGATATAGGGAACCTTGCCAAGTTGCAAGTCATCCCGGATCGAGTGCTGGATGCATTCGAAAGGAAGGATTCATTCCTTAGCAGTTTGCCAACAACAAAAACGATCAATGGAAATGTTTATGCTTGCTATAGATTCTAGAGCACTGTTTGACTTTGTTTGATCAATGAATTAAAAGATAAATGGACATCTATACTTCACGTTGAAGGCCTGAACGGAGAAGCAACTTCAGTTACCCCCGACTGCCTACCTAACCCTAACCAAGGGGGTTGTTGACCGCACCGGGAAAGTGGATCGAACCCACTGCGAGAGGTCTCTCCGTTGAGCGCTACTTGGAGTAGGAGGACGCTTGGGTGCCAAGGGGGCTATGGTCGTAAATCCCTCGCCTTCCGGGTCCTGCATAAGAGGCTAACGTGACTCAGGATTGGATCTCGAGGCCCCCATACTAGTCTACGAGCAAAAACTTAGATTAGTGATCCCTGTGGATTGTTGGATAGCCTTCGGGCAGATTGTGGATAAGCCTACGGGCTAGACTCTTTGTATTTCAAAGATAAATATGATAACCTGTTAATAAGAAACTTGTCTGATATTGTTTTTCTATGTCAAGTGATAAAATTACGTGAAGGAACCAGTGCCTAACGGGTTAATTAAAGAAGCTCGTTGTTACATGTCCAACTAATGTGTTAGGTAATTAAATACCTAAAACAACCCAAGGAAAGTGCGGAGGATGGGCCATAGGTCCGTCCTACGGATGGGTGGTCCCGATTGGCCGGGAACTTTTCTCAAATTCACGATGGATAGCCGAAAGATTGCCAAAGAATACGAACAACTAAAGCATTGACCTAGAGTTAAGAGTGAGCCCGATTTACGCCGTTTTAGGGGAACGGAATGGGACTATGCCTTATGGTAGAGAGGTTGAGCTTTGCCTTCCTCTCGTTTCCTATTCTCCTTGAACCAAGTGCAGCGTAAATCCGCTTTAGACTTGGCGTTTCTGCATAAAGTAGTTTGCTTGGGTCCAATGCTAGCGGCTGTTAGGAAATGACCAATCAGGAAAACCCTAATTCAGGTCGATCCTAAGTGGGAACGGCCGGAATACTTCCGCTACGTGGCAGACGCAGAAAGCCCTAGATCGCAAATCCTGTAACATTCCATGGGAGTGCCAGGTAGAGCTTTCTAGACATCCTTTCCGATGGACTGCTAAGACATGTCCTGGATGACACTAGTGGACACGTTACATCCAAGTACCTTCTCTCTCACAAAGTGGTAGTGCACCTCAATGTGTTTTGTCCTAGCATGGAACACTAGGTTCCTAGCTAGTTATATGCTACTCATGTTGTCACAATGAATGACAATTGGACCCTCTCCCTACATATCCAAATCACCTAATAACTTTTGCAGTCATATCACCTCACATGGTGCCATAGCAGCACATGTATACTCAGTCTCTATACTTGATAAAGCAGCTATAGGTTGCTTTTTGTTGCTCCATGTAACTGTTGCACTACCAAGGAAAAACATGAATCCACTGGTAGTTCTTTTGTTTGACATGCTACTAACCCAATCTGCATCTATGTATTCGAACACCTATACATCCTTACATGTCTCATAAAAAAGTCCATAATATAAAGCAGACTTCACATACCTCAATATGCATCTAATTGCATCCAAGTGAGGCTTTCTAGGCATCTACATAAACTGACTGATAAGGCTAACATCATAGCTCAAGTTTGGCCTTATGATAGTCATGTAAATTAGACTTCCTACTATCCTCCTGAACATAGTAGGGTCTTCTATCTCATCTCGAATGTCAATACTCAGCTTCACGTTTTGCTCCAATGGTACTAAAAGAGGCTTAATGCTGTCATACCATACTTGGATAACATATCCAAGCCATACTGCCTTTAGGATAGCCTAATATCATCATCACATTTGATCACTTTAATACCAAGAAAGTAACTTAGCTCATCCAAATCCTTCATCTCAAACTTCTTCTTTAAGAAGTCCTTAACTTCAACAACCCAATTATCACTGTCACCTATAATAATCAAGTCATCCACATAGATGACTATGATGACCAAACTTGCATCTCCCCTTCTCACATAAAGCGAGTGATCAGCATCATAAATATAAAATCCAATATTGACAATATACTATTCGATCTTGTCAGACCATGATCTAAGTTCTTGCTTCAGCCCATAGAGTGCCTTCATTAACTTGCACACATATGTGGGATGCTCTAAATCCTCATAACCTGTTGGCTGCTCCATATACACCTCTTCTTGTAAAAAGGCATTTTTAACATCTATTTTCTACAAACTTTAACCTTTGGCTGCTGCGAAGGCAATCATACATCTAGCAATTGCCATCCTAGCAATTTGACTGAATGTCTCTTCATAATCTATGCCATATGTTTGAGCATAGCCTTTTGTAACCAACCTAGTCTTATACTTGCTAACTAAACCATCTGCATTATTCTTAACTTTGTTAACCCACTTATAGCCAACATCTTTCTTACCCTTAGGCAAGGGTACCAAATCCCAATTCTTATTGACTTCTAATGCAGTTATCTCCTCATCCATTGCTGCATCCTAATGAGCATGACCAATAGCATCCTCAAAATAAGTGGGCTCAACATCCTCAACTACCTTCATCATATAAGCATAATGGTTAGCTGCATAACCTTCAAAACCAAATCTTTTAATAGGGCATCTAACCCTGCTAGACTTGCGTACCACTGGATTACTCAGTGGAGCCTTTACATTACTATGTGCTCTTTGTACACTTGGTGTCTTGACTAAAGGAATACCAAGCTTTTCATTTAAACTCTCTGAACCACTAGAATCTCCATCAAATCCCAAATGACTATTAGATACATCATTACCATCCAACACTTTCTTCTTTCCTTTGTATTTACCTGCAACACTTGTATATCTACTTGAAGACATGGGGCTACTCCTTAGTCTCCCAGACCAAGGGCTAATTGTAAGTGTAGTACCAGATGATGTTTCTGGTCCACTAAGACTCTATGATTCTTGCTTTTCTTTTTGCACATAGCTATCATGATCATTATCATAATCTAATACGTCACTAGCATGTGCATACCAACTACTCATCTCATAAAAAATAACATCCTTGCTTACTCTGAACTCACCTGTGTGACAGGGTTATAACAACCATACCCTTTTTTCTCTAAAGAGTATCCAATAAAAATACATTTTTTAGCCTTTGGATCAAGCTTCTTTCACAGCTCATCTAGCACATGAACATATGAAATACAAGCAAATACTTTCAGGTGTGAAATATTGAGCTTCTTGCCTATAAAGCATTCTTCGGGGGTCGTCCCATGAACTCTAGTTGTGGGAGTTCTACTCATAATATACGTAGCAGTATGAACAACTTTAGACCAAAAATATTTTGGCATAGCTTTTCAACCATCAATACCCATGCAACATCTGCAATATGCCTATTTTTTCTTTCTGCAATCCCATTTTACTACGGGGTATACCTACAAGTAAATTGCCTCTTTATCCTATGAGACCTTAAGAATCCACTAAACTCATTAGATATGTACTCTTTGTGGGAGCTTTCGCTCAACCGCCAAGACCCATGGACCACTTATTGTTTAAAGTGTTCCAAGTTGAGCACTAATGGCTACCTCTCACATAGCCGACGTGCCATCCATATCTATGGGTGTAGTGAGCTTACCTCCATGCCGGTCAAGTTACCTCCTCTCCCGCACTCTCCAGTAGCTCCACGATCTAAGTGCAAGCTTCAAGAAAGCTCCATCCTCAAGCTCCAAGCTCCAAGCTCCAAGCTGCATATCCACGAGCAAGAAAAGAGAAGAGAAGAGAAGAGAAGAAGAGAGGAGAAGATGGAGAGCTTCTCCTTCTCAGTCCCTCACCCTCACACACTCACTCCCTCACTCCCTCACACTCCCTCTCTCAAGCACAAGCTCAAGCAAGCAAGAACAAGAACAAGAACAAGAAGAAGAGAGCCACTTTTGGCTACACACCAGAGCTTCTTATTCACTTTTCAACTTTATATACAAAACCCTAAATCCCTTTTAGACGGTTATCCCCTTTTTTTCATGGCTGGCCGTGGCCTAGGCACTATTTCCCATTGTCCTTCTATCTTCCTAGCTTCCTTTCCACCACTCATCTACATTTACAAACATTTAAAAATTGTATAGGTGAGAGCCCGGTACTCCTTAAATTAAATCATGATGCGCTTGCGCTCTTTTACAAAAGTATTGACTTGCGCTTTTCCTTGTGCACCTTTTTCCCTTATTTAGGACTTTTATGTGCTTCTTGTGTTTCTAGATTTTTCTTGGCGCACCTTCATCTTCCATTTCACTTTGCCTTGGCCTTTGTCTTCTATTTTAGCTTTTTCAGATTTTCCACCTTGTTCTCATCTGACGGTTAACATTACCCCCCTCCTAGACGAGTGCCAGTCCCATGGCACTCACCGTCGTAGGTAGCAGGCTTTGGCATGCACTGAAGACGTGGGTGGAAGGGACATTGGAGTGTTTGTGGTGGTGTGGAGGAAGGTCGTTGGGGCACATTGGTGGCCTAGGTGGCTGGTGGTAGGGTTGTTGGAGTTGGTGGTAGGGCTGTGCTTTGTTGGGGATTACATTGATGGCCAGCACAAGTGTTGGTTCGTTGGGGATTTTGCACATGACGATTCTTGGCAAGCTTGCAGGATGATAAATGATAATAATTCAGAGTTGAGTGTCGATGAAGAGCGAATGATACTTTCGTTGGAGTCTTCAATACCTGCAATTGAATACCTCTCATAGGTGGTCTCTCTTTAGGGTAGTGCTAGTCTTCTTTATCGTGCACAAGACGTAGTTCAATTATTTTGGGAGACATGTCGAACTCTAAGCAAGCTGAGAGTATTATCTTGCACTTAAGGACACAAACTGTGTATATATTTTGATGCAAATATTATGTGAGTGCTTGTGTATACTTAGATATTACATAGTTAAAATATCACAGGCTGGTTTCTCGTAATAATGTGTGGATGAAGCAAAGCTGTCCATGTTGAGAAGAAGTACACGTGAAGGTGTATGAGACATCCTTTGCCTTGTGACTGCACGAAGTAGCATAATTGAATACATGGACACCACACTTTCGGTAGCTAGGAGCTATTGGACGTGCTTGATGAGGATGGTGTACGTTTCATGCCCATTCGTACGGTGCTTACCACGATTGATTGCAATGGGATTAAGGCAGAGTGTAAGAGGGAACTGTGCGAATGGGTTAGGGTGACAGCTCTAACCATAGGAGAGACAAGATCCCAGGGTATGTCCTACCCTTGATGTGCCCTGAACAACTGTGGGTGATGCGAAAGGGTGAGGGGACCAGGGACCGAGCCAACCGACCAAGGTCACTAGACGTACCTAATTTGAGGACCCTAGGTGATGTGCTATGATCATGGGTGCTGCTTTACCTTTTCATTTCTTGTTTTTTCTTTTCTTTTTTCATTTTTCATTTTTCTTTTCTCTCTCTCTCTCTCTCTCTCTCTCTCTCTCTCTCTCTTTTGGACTTTCCTAAGTACAACCATTGCAATATGTTGAGGCTATCAGCCTTTCAATGGGTTGGGAGATGTCGAGCTTCGAAGGCTTAGGAAATGGATATTACAGTGATGATTGTGCCCTAGCATTGAGATGGGGAGATACACTTGAGATTTTGTAAACCTCTTTGTGACACACGATGTCGGTACAATTGAGGTAACAACTGCCGTGAGCCAAATGTAGAGCTTGACCCGGAAAGAGAGCGTAGCCAATGACTATGCTTTGGGCCATGCGATGTGGGTGATCGGTAAGGGTGATTTTCGCTTTCGACAGCATGGCTTTGTCGCGGCTCTTCGTGGGGTTGGTGATCTTGCGGTGTCTTGGGTATTGAATACTTTCGTACAAAGACTTGCATCATCCTGCATCCACTTGTCACTTCATGAGAGTATATGCATGGCATATGTCGCAATTATAATAAACCAATGCAACACAAGGAGACATCACTTATCTGAATTCCATGGTGTTGACTTAGATACTTATCACTCGTGCTTGATTATCTTTTTCTTTTGCTAAAGATGTGAAATATATTAAACACAGATATGAAAAGTTTGTACAATTGGGGAACATGTCAGCACTTAACTATTTAAAGAAAAAAAGTTATGGCCAGGTAGCATTTGATAAGCCTTTTATACAACATGGGGCTACTCTATTTGTGCGAGGTAGTGCGAGTCTGGGTGGTCAGGCGACTGAGGCTGTGCTGGTGAGGGGGTCCTGTGAGACTGGGCGGGGAAAATGTCGACTGGGACCCGGATGGTGTAGTCCCTGGCCGCAATTGTTTCTAGAATACTTTTGAACAATGCATCAAATTCCTTCTTGTCTTGAGCTTCCCTCTCCTCTTTCAAGCACCTGGTGTCCGAGCGTTTGGTGGGGGCCCGCACGATCGGTGTTGCCATGCCCCGTGTGCTCACTTGAGCTTCTATTCCCCTGGCCTGGGGATTTTTTGGCCTACATCGGGGTCAGTGTCACTTGGGCCTCATTTCTTTCCATACCTTTTAAGGGTAGGTACGTAGCGTTTCGGTGGAGAAGCTTGTGCTGCTTGCTTCCTCCGACGGCAGATAGCGTCCTTGCAAGCCAACTACACTGGGTACTCCATGTTGGCTACCATAGGGGGACCTACAAAATGTGAACCAAGGGTTAGGCCTTGAGGTAGGATAAAACTATTTGCATGGAAGTGATTATACATTGGGTTATCAAGTGCATATGATGAGGAGGGGAGAGGTGAGGCATACAGTGTTTGTTGTAGAGGGACGGCCCCTGTGATGATGTTCATTTTTCCTCCATCCATTAGTAGATCTTAGCTTATGCTAAGTTGTGTGGACTAGTTGTCATGGAGTGGGGTAGGGCTCATCCTCGGAAGGATAGACCGAAAAGGAAAAATGTGTATAGAAAGGGACAGTGCCCCATCTACACCATTAGAGATGTTGGTCAAGGCTTCCTATGGCGATAATGAGGGTTACATGCCCTCCAATTGGAGGCAGGAATGGTCACACGACTTCTAAATGTGTGGTAAGAGGAGGACCTGAGGAGCTTAGCCTGTCAAACCCAACTCTTCTCCCTGCACTTGACTATCATTGCTTATATGTGTTGATATTGTCTATACAAGGTCACAAAATTCATTGTTTATTTATGTTCATATTTATGAATCCATGACACTTCACGAGGATAAAAACCAATTGTAGAACTCTGGATTGTACTGGAGTGTGGCACATGCATCTAGTACTCGTGGGAGCATACTCAATAACGATAGATATTTTGCAACATCGAGTAGCATGGCACCTTGTCCGAGTCTATTGGCAACATGTAACTCCTCCTCGGTGAGAACCTTATCAGCCAGAGAGTTCTCTTGGCTAGTTCTAGCTAAGTTTGTACCTCGAATGGAAGTTAGCACTCAAAAGGAAGTTGGTGCCACATAGGTTGGGTCTCTTTGAGACTGCCATTTGGCCAATTGCTCCTCTGAGACTGTCATAATTTGGGCTCCTAGTTTGGCCATTGCAACACGCTTTTCAAACCAACATTTTTCAAATTGATTTCGACCCTCTGATTGTCGCTTTAGTTGCTCTATCCCTAAGAGATTTGGTTGGCACATCACATAATTGAATGTTACAGTTAAGTGTAGTTTGTCGGCTTCCTCATCAGAGGTGAGCTGCATGCGTTCATGTAGGAGCCTATCATAGTGCTCATCAAGATGTTCTTGCTCTTCCCAGGATATGGAAAATGACAAGTATTCTTCAAGCTGCTCCTTAGGGAATGCACCTTTGTCTGCCAAGACATAGACACATGCAAACACTTTGAGCTTAGCATCCAACTCAATTAAGCATTCTACGACACTTCTATGTTCAATGAGGGCTTGCTTGATTGCTATCTCATGAAAGGTTCTAGGATTTTCCCTAGGCTTTATCATAGTTGGGGGCTTAGGTCTAGATGAGCAAGATTGGTCAACGTTAAGGTTGCTTATGCTCTCGGGGTTTCCATGTTTCCCCTGAGGCTTTGTTGTTGCATCATGGTTCTCCTTAGATGTCACTGGTATAAAATTGTCACCCTGTTGTGATAGTGTTGTATCCACTCTTGATTGGTCAATGCGAGTTCTGTTGTCGGTGGATTGAGTGTTGCAAGAAATCATTGATGGTAACGGCTGCTTTGATTTTTCTGAACACATGGATGTGTCTGAGGTTTCACCGCTATTAGGAGAGAGATTAATGGGTTCATTGGTGGATGGTCTCGATGCTTTATTCCTCAGCTCTTTGGCACTCTTGGTTTCCATCTTCTTGGGGTCTACAACCACTTGCAACTGCCATTGTTGTTTTTGCTCTTTTCTCTTCTTTTTCTTAGGCAATCGAGGTGTATGCCTTAAAGACTCGAGACCTTGAACTAGGTCATTCGTCGATGTGCTTGGTTGGGCCTCAGCATTCTCTTTCTCTAGTGTGTCCTCATGGGACATAGCCGTGGCCTGCTGAATAGCCTCGCTAGGTTGTGAGGATACAACTGCCTCTCTTTTTGGAGAATCTAGCTGTTCAGCCAATTCCCTTCTATTTAACTCCTCTAGCCTAGGCTTTAGGCGCTTTGGAAGTACTGGAGTTGTCAAGGATGCTAGTTGCGGTACCTCCTCCATAGATGAACTGCTAAGGACACGTTCCACAAGTGGCATTGTCACGGCCAGGGGTTGTGACTATTGTGATCCTTGATTGGAAGTAGTAGTAGCTATTTCAGTGGACTGGCTACTGTTAGTAGATTGCAGTGTCAAATCCCTAGGGCGATCAGAAGTGGTCATGTCTTTTGTTGACCTTTGAGCATTCACTTGTGTAGATTGAGCATGAGTTGATCTAGTCACATTAGGTTGCACAGGCATATCCTTGGGCCGAGAGCTACGGATGGTGTCATGTCCCACCTCTTGGATATTTGGAAGCTTAGATGGAGATAGAGATTAGGATTGAGCAGTTGCACTTGATGACTGCTGTTGTGCTTCTTGTGTCCGTTTAGGGAAAGAGGGTGTAGGAGACTTGGGACTCCTAAGTGGCTTGGCATGGGCTAGACGATTTGCTTGTGGTTGTTAGATGATTTTACCATTTTCTTTGTTGAGCATTTAACCTTGCCATGAGCAATGTTGTGCCTATGATGCTTGTTATCCTCTTGGGGAATCAAAGGCTCCTTGGGCACTAGTGGCTTTTGCGTATCCTCAATGATTACATCTAATATCTGCTTATCAAGCATGCTAGGTTGAGGATCTACCCTCCGATTAGTCCCATTTGGTTTCTTGATTTTGATCGTGAGGGGCTCGGTCACTCTAATGTTTTTGACTCGAGACTTGGTTTTTTGTTTAGATCTCCTCCTACGCTTCTTTGCTCTTGATACGATCTGGTCTTCAGTCTCAATAGAGGAGGTTTAGCAGGGGGTTTTGGCACCCAAATCCATCGGTTACTTGCGTAATACCCTTGAGCACGTATCAATGCCTTGGATATCCATCGCAGCGTTGTGCTAACCCTCCATCGATGCCTTCATCTATAAGGCTTGGGCTTCTTTTGGGGTCCTATAAAATATTTGTAAGTCCTAAAGTTTCTTAAAAGCTTAGGTGCCTTCTTATGTGATAGGGCCATTGTGGGCCAGATCAAAGTAACCATAGTGGGGGACATGGCCCTCACAATGCAAGCTAGAAGGTTCAATGCTCTGAATCGGACTTGTCTAGCTTCAACATGGACTATAATGTTTGATCTGGCCACCACAAGGGCCTTAGACTTCAAGTGGGTGCGGCATGTAGTACAAATAAGTCTGAAGACCACCTTTTCTTCTTACATGTGGTAACGATAGATCTAGGCAACAGAGACCTGAAAGTGATTTTTGTGAGGGAAATGTCCCTCACACTACAAGCACGATGATTTGATGGTGCCTATTGAGTTGTGGTGTGCTATCTAGGTGCTCCAACCCACCAGTCCAACCAGATATTCTCATCCTATCTTTCAAAAGGCATGCACTACAAAGAGGATGAGGGTAATTATTGTGGGAGTTATGGATCTCATGTGGCGGGCTAAATGGCATGTAGCTTTCTAGGCATGTCATGGGGTTCATTCCTTCTCCCCGCTCAACTCAATCTAGTAGAAGACTCCCCCACACTCATTCAAAGTTTTGTGGTGCAAAATGGGGAAGGACAATGGATGCGAGTGAAATGGAGTATGTGTGATGAGTGGCCAGAAGCTAGGAGCTCATCAAGTGAGATCTATGCCACCAAGGGCATTGAGAAGAGGAAAAAGAAGAAGTGTACCCCAAGGAAGATCCGTGTCAACAAGGGCACCACTATGAAGATCGGGGCTTCAAGTTAGATCTGTACCTTCAAGGCACCAAGATAAGGAGGCGAGTGGGAGGTGATGCATCATGGGATTGCACCTTCCGTGCAAGACAAGTAGATGAGTGGGAGGTGCTGCATCAGGGGATTACAAATTCCGTACAAGGTGACACCCGGCTTTGCTTTGGAGATGTCACGCCACCTTCAACTTGTTCCCTTGCACATGTGCTCAACAAAAGACTTAAGTGACTAAAGCCCAACTCTTTTCAAGGGGAAGTGCATCTCAATCAAAGCATGCCTCTCGCATCCATGAGCATGTGGCTGCCCTACAGTGGCTCCATGTATTATAGAATATGAGATACACGCTCGACTTTCTTATATACTTAAAATATATATGGCAAATGTTATATTGGCACAGGGGGAGAATAGATGAGAGAAAAGAAATATGTAGAGAGAGAGGTAGAGAAATTGGCAACACACTAGGGACTGGAAGATGGGCCAGTCCCTCCCCTTGTGGAGTTATATTATTGACAAGGAGCAAGCTCCTCTGTTAAACATAAGGCATTTCTTACTTGTAGATCTTGGAAATAAGATCACAGTTCCTTGTACGGTATATAATGGGCTAACACTTGCACAACTTGGAAGTTGGCACCTTTTGATCCTTCTTGAGTCTCCTTCTCTTCTACACAATATGTGTAGGGCTCTCCTCTTGGCACTTGATTTCAGCAGAGCTTCCGCAACACTTGCACCTTCACTTCTTCTCTTTGAACTTGATTTCAGCAGAGCTTCCACATCACTTGATTTCAACAGGGCTTCCGTGGCACTTGCACCTTCTCTTCTCTCCTTGGATACATGCAAAGTGATACTTCCTTCACCTCCCCCTTACACCCAAGGAGAGCCTCCTCTTTTATAGGCTTTCAAGAGCTTCTCTTCTTGGAGAGAGATTTGAGTTGATCTTCATGCAAGATGTGGTTGTTCCACTCTCTGCAGCACTAATTTCAAGATATATCTTTGTGTGTTGATTGGATGAAAAACCATCCAACACGAAAGTTGTAGATCTCACTGTTTTCAATAAGCTACGTGGCCCATTTTTTGAGATTGTTTTTCTACTGTGAGATAATTTTAAAATGTATTTTCCAAAAAACAACTTTTTAAATTGTACTCTTAACTTGTGGTCCATGCAACCACCTTGAGTCATAGATAAGGAGAGTTCATTAGATTGCGTTGGGCCCCAACCTTAAGATTGAGTTCCACACAAAAGCTTGTGTCATTTTAGACCTTAGAAAGAGAAAATCACTTCTCTCCTCACTTCTAGAGGATCACATCTCTCGTCTTTCTTAGTGAGAGAATTCCCTCTCTCGTCTTTCTTAATGAAAGAAAAGACCTTAAACCTTGAATTTAGGGGAGAGGATGACCCCAAATGAATGCAATGCTCATTACATACAAGTAAACATTCCCAGGCATCCCTGGATGCACACATAAATATATATACACAATGCTAATGCACTTCATCTTCTTAGAACTCAATCCATCTTCATTTATGTGTAACTCCTTGGTTCTTGTGTACAGTCTTACACTTGGCAGACACTTCTTTCCCCCTTCATAACTTGTACTGCCTGTACCAGATATCCCTGTCACAGTGCTCTAATCACCCCATTAAGTGATGCACTAGGAATATTGGTCTCTAAATGGTCTCATGGCCATTCTAGATCATCATCAACACTTAAAAGAAAAGCGAGTCATTAATTTATTGACATGAATTTATTAAATAGAGAATGCGTAATAAGCAATCAATTTAGTGATATCCCTCTAGCTTCTAAACAGTTGACCTCAACTATAGAGGGGATATAGTCCTTAAGAAGATCTGGAAAGTCTTGTAGTTCTCTCTCAGTCATAAACTGAGCGTCCAATGGGGGATAATTCTTAAACTTAACCAGATACTTCCGTAATACCTTACCTGACCTTAGAGTATTGTCCTGATGGTGTAAAATTCTTTCAGGCACAAAAGGAACTCTTTTGTTTCTTCTATGTCAGGTAAATCTTCCTTGATTGGTTCCATTGGAGGTTCTCCAATATAGGGACGTAGCAAACTTATATGGAAAGCATTATGAATGTTCCAATAACTTGGTAGATCCAAAAAAAAAGTCACATCGTTTATCTGATTTGTGATCTTGAAAGGGCCATAATAGCGATTAGGAAGCTTAACCACTTTACCCTTTTGACCTTTTTGCATCTTCAAGCGAGCCTTCTCAAACATAAGAAGAACATACTGTCCCAACTTGAGATCTAACTTACAATGATGCTTATCTGCTTCACGTTTATGCTTCTCTTGTGTACTTTGGATAGCAGCTTTTACTTGAGTGAAAGTTGCATCAATGTCTCTAGCAAACTCATCCGCTGCAAAGATCTTATTCTTTGTAAGAAGAATGGGTGGTAAATGAGGCTTACCATAGATGATCTCAAAGGGTGCCTTACCAGTACTAGAGTGCACCGTATTATTGTATGCAAACTCTACTCAAGGAAAATACTTTACCCATTCTCTTTGATTATCAAAGAAATAGGAATTCAAAAGGTCCAAAACAATAGAATTAGCACTATCACTTTGCCCATCCATTTGAGAATGATAAGAGGATGAAAACTTTAACTTTTTCCTAAGGTTCTCGAAGAGAGCTTGCCAAAAGAGGCTGGTCATGCGGGGATCTTGATCACTTACAATGGACTTAGGCATGCCATGATGCTTGAAAATATGAGCAATGAATAGCTTAGCCATATGATTGGCTTTGATTGTCTTTCGCACAGGTATAAAGTGAGCTCACCTACTGAATCTATCAATGATAGTCCAGATTGCATCATTGCCTACTTGTGTGCAATGAAGCTCCATGATAAAGTCCATGGCTATACTTTCCCAAGGCTCATTGGGAATAGGTAATGGCGTCAGTAGACCAAGTGGTTTATGCCTGTCATACTTTAGTTTTTGGCATATCTTGCACTCGCGGACATATCTTTCAATGTCAGCTCTAAGAGTGGGCGAAAAGAAATATCTTTCCAATGCTTGAGTAGTGGGTAGAATACCCCTATGTCCAGCATATGGAGATGCATGTGCTTCATCCATTACCTTGTGTCACAATGGTAATGCTACACAAATTTCTTGATGATGATACAAATAACCATCTCTAATCGAGTAAGGTGTAATTGACTGACTTGAGTTAAGCCGATCCCATATGGTTGAGAAGTCGGAATCAGTTGCATACATTTTGGATAAATCCATGAACTCGTTATGGTAAACAATTGTGATTGCATTCGCTCGAGGTTGCCATGATAGAGCATTTGCTACCACATTCTAAGTTCCAAATGTGTGAAGGATTTGAAAATGAAACATAGATAATAAATTTGCCCAACGCATGTGCTTCTCTGAGAGCTTCTTCTAAGTGAGGAAGTATCTTAGACTTTGGTGATCTATTTTAATAACAAAATCTACACCAAGTAAATAGTGTTTCCATACTTGAAGAGCATGTACCACCGCCATAAGCTCTTTCTCATATAATGGAGCATGTAGCTCATGGTCCTTGAGGCGTCGGCTCTCAAATGCTACTGCATGATGCTCTTGGTTAAGCATAGCCCCCATGCAATCCCCAGAAGCATCGCAGTGAACTTCAAAAGGTTTTTGAAGATCCAAAACTATGAGAACTGGTTCTTGAGTCACAAGAAACTTAATTCTTTCAAAGGCTTGTAGTTGCCTTGATCCCCAGCAAAAAGGCATTCGCTTCTTAATAAGGTCATGTAGAGGAGATGCAACATACAAAAAACCTCGTATGAACCTCCTATAGTATGAACATAGGCCCAAGAAACTTCTAACTTCATGTATAGAAGTACGTGTAGGCCATTCTCAACAATGGCTCGAATCTTCTCAGGATCCATTTTCACCGATTTGTGAGAAAAAATATGGCCTAAGTAATGAATTTTTGAAAGAAAAATTTCACTTTTCTTAGCATTGACTTGTAGTCTATGCTTGCAAAGCTCTTGAAAAACAATAGATATATGTTTTCTATGCTCTTCTTCAGACCGTGAAAATATTAGAATGTCATCAAAGAAGACACCTGTGAACTTTGAGTGAGGTCTGAAAATTCTCTCCATCATTCGATTGAATGTAGCAGGTGCATTAGTCAAACCAAATGGCATGACTAAGAACTTGTATAGTCCAAGTGTGGTACGAAAAGTTGTCTTGTGAACATCTTCAAGTGCTATCCGTATCTAGTGATAGCCGCTCTTGAGATCAATGCGACTAAAGATACTAACCCCTTGAAACTTATCCAAGATATCATCTATCCTTGGGATAGGAAAACGATCCTTGATTGTGATCTTGTTCAAACATCTGTAGTCTATGCACATATGGAAAGAACCGTCTTTCTTTTGAACAAGTAAGACTAGAGAACAGTATGGAGAAGAGCTAGGTTGAACTTACCCTTTTTCCAACAATTCGTTTACTTGTGTTAGGATCTTCTCTTGCTAACCTGCACTTACTCGGTAAGGCGGTTGGTTAGGTGGTGAATTGCCTGGGATAAGATCAATTGTGTGATCTTCCGGGTGCTTAGGAGGTAACTCTCCTAGGAGTGAATGACTAAAACAATCTTCTTGTTGTTTAACAAAATCATGTCTAGCTTGATCAATTAAAGAGAGGGGTTCTTTTAAAGTCTGAGACTTAGAAGCATTAGTTGGTATTGTCTGTTCATTACAGGCACCAAGTGCCCTTGAATCATTAGTTTCTTTTGACTCTCTCACAAAAATCATGTATGCAGAAATAACTTTTTTCATTTATTTAGAAATGCTAACATGACTAACCGTTGTCACATGCCAATCTCCAGCATCAGCAATGCATACTATGTTCCAACCCTTGAATTGAAATGCAAGGGTCTTATTAACAAAATTGGGAAGAGGTCTAATCTTGTAATGCCAAGGCATGCCTAAGATAACATCACAGTTACCTATGGGTGTAAGTAGAAAAGATTATTGGTCACAATAATCCCCAATTCTAAGATTCAACTTCCCTTGAATAGGAGTAGAATTGGTTGTAAGTCCTTCAAATGCCGAACCTGATCCAATTGGTGTTCCCAATCGATCCGGCGGAATTTGTAGCCTTTCAATAGTATCTGCTGACACAAAATTATATGTGGACCCTAGATCAAAGAGTATCAAAACTTGTTGATTGTTGAGTGTCCCCCAACCCTTTAAGAGTTGTCTTTTCTTCTCATTTGAATGAGTGTTAGTTTGCACATCTGGAACAGAATTTGGGGATGATGGAGGAGGATATTTACCCACATTTTCTTCCTTCCTTTTGTGAGGACAATCAGGGTTTATATGCCCTGACTCACCACAAAGAAAGCACCTTCCTTCCTCTTTGTACTTTTGTATCTCAGAGGGTGAGAGATACTTGCACTTCTTCTTGTTACCCCCTGGCTTTGAATATTGGTCATGGGTAAGGGTAGGTCTTCTTCGATTAGTCCTGTCTCTTGGTTGATCATAGAGCTGCTCTTTTCTAGCTCTATAAGAACTCATCTCCAACTTTTGAGATGTACCAAATGTATGCAAACTTTCAGCTATGATGGTAGACTCCATCATGCGAGATAAGGTTTCATATGGATACACCTTCATGGTTCTGTGCAAATGAGGGGGTAGACCAGCTTCAAACTTACTTTTCTTCTCTTCATCGTTGATCTCCATGAAATGAGTAACCTTGAGAAGAGTAGACTAAAACTTGTCCACATAACTAGTGACCTTTTTATGCTCTTTTTGGCCTAGCCAATCCCACTCCTTCTTGACATCATTCCCAAAATCAGGAGGCAACCCTAAACCCTAAAACTTCTTCTTGAAATTTTTCCCAAGTCGTAGGTTTCCTTCCCTCCAAAACGAGAGTCAACCACCAATTGCTAGTGGTGTCTTTCAAGTGCATGCCTACATACCTTAGCTTGGACTTTTCTGAGAAATTACCATTAGAAAATGCAACTTCAAATTTCCTGGCAAAGGCTAACACCTTAGCAGGATCTCTCTTACCGGAGTAAGAGTCAAACTTTATGTCCTTATCCCTAGACTTGAAATTCCTAGTCTTCTTAAGCTTGCTAGTCTTATGGTCCCTCTTTGCCCATTTGTGGATTACACGAGACTTAGAACCAAGAGAGTAGAAACTAGAAGATGATGATGATGAGGAGGAACTTGAGTAATCAGGGGAGTAGCTAGTTGTTGATGGAGATGACTCCCTCCTTATCCACCTCACTCGAGGTGAGATATTTTTACTCTTCTTGACCTAAGAATCCTTCTTCCTTTTAGGAAGCTTCTAAGCAATTGGATGCTTTGCATCTTCACTATCAATTGGTGCAATGGGGTTTCCTCCAGTATCACCATCTTTTGGAAGATTCGGTCCTTCATAAGTAGCTTTTTTCCTTGCCCTTAAGCTGTCAATCAATTGACATAGTTTGGGAGTCTCCAATAAGCTACGATACTCTGTCAATTGAGGTTGTAATTGCTCACATGTAGGTGCTTGATCGATTGCCATCTTTACCTTCTTCTTGCAAGGATCGACCTTACTTTGAGAAAAGCAAAGAGACCTGCTTTGATACCACTATTATACAATCCGAGATACATGCTCGACTTTCTTATATACTTAAAATATATATGGCGAATATTATGTTGGCATAGAGGGAGAATAGATGAGAGAAAATAAAGATGTAGAGAGAGAGGTAGATAAATTGGGAACACACTAGGGACTAGAAGATGGACCAGTCCCCCCCCTTGTGGAGTTATATTATTGACAAGGAGAAAGCTCCTTCGTTATACATAAGCCAGTTCTTACTTGTAGATCTTCGAAATAGGATCACGGTTCCTTGCATGGTATATAACCGGCTAACACTTGCACAACTTGGAAGTTGGCACCTTTTGATCATTCTTGAGTCTCCTTCTCTCCTACACAATATGTGTACGGCTCTCCTCTTGGCACTTGATTTCAATAGAGCTTCCGTAGCACTTGCACCTTCTCTCCTCCTCTTGGAACTTGATTTCAGAAAAGCTTCTGCAGCACTTGATTTCAGCAGGGCTTCCACAGCACTTGCACATTCTCTTCTCCTCTTGGATACATGCAAAGTGATGCTTACTTCACCTCCCCCTTACACCCAATGAGAGCATCCTATTTTATAGGCTTTCAAGAGCTTCTCTTCTTGGAGAGATTTGAGTTGATCTTCATGCAAGATGTGGTTGTTTCACTTTGCAGCACTAATTTTAAGACATCTCTTTGTGCGTTGTTTGGATGAAAAAATGTCCAGCACGAAAGTTGTAGATTTGCAACACTAATTTCAAGATATCTCTTTGTGCATTGTTTGGATGAAAAAACGTCCAGTACGAAAGTTGTAGATCTCACTTTTTTCGATAACCATACGGCCCATTTTTTAGAGATCGTTTTTCTATTGCGAGATATGTTAAAAATGGATTTTTCAAAAAATAGTTTTTTAAACTATACTCTTAACTTGTGGTCCATACATCCACCTTGAGTCATAGATAAGGAGAGTTCATTAGATTGCCTTGGTCCTCAACCTTAAGATTAAATTCCACACAAAATCTTGTGTCGTTTTAGACATTAGAAAGATAAAATTACTTCTCTCCTCACTTCTAGAGGATCACGTCTCCCTCACACCGCATCATCCAGTCATGCTTGGATGTGTGTTCATAGCGCCAACCCTCACTTGCAAACTGAGATGCTCTATGTCTTCGGCTTGTGATGTACATAGTCCCCTTTGATGAATATGAGCTTTGCCCTCAAGATGGGCCACTTTGCAAAATTTGGTGCCATGTCGTGTTAAGGAGTCCGTGTCAAGTATGTGTGAGTTGAGAAACGGTGTTGTGATGTGATGTGTTGCAGTCTTGCAAAATGTCTCTAAGGATTCAAAGGTATGCCCCACGCGGGACTCCAAGGGTCGGAGGACCTTCATAGCATCTATGAGGGTAGTGGTGCTTGCTCCATCGAAACACTCCTTGGAGATCCAAGGGAGAGTGAGGTGAGCAATATGGTCCCCGCATCCCTCTTACTATATGCAAGGAGTGTCTCATAAGCAATGCCATGTACCCCCTGTCAAAAGGTTAGGCGTAAGCAACTTGTGGTGATCCTTGTCAGTCACACACACATACATAGGAGCCGATTTTGAGCAGTGCTTGAAGCTTTTGAGACCGTTTTTGGAGCAAGAAGTGCCTGAGGAGTGCCAAAGACAAAATTTTCATGAAAAATCAAACAGTGGTGGCAGATGGTTGAACCAGAGTTTTCCTAGATGCATTTTGATCGGAGGTCATTTGACCCCCCATTTAATCCCTGCAAGGTTTGGCGCAATAAAGTAGCTACTGGATCCGGGAGCCAAAAAGTACAAGATAGAGGCCAAGATGATGGATTTTGATGTTGCAAATCCTCCTGTCTAGGCGGATCTCAAATCTGAGTCTGTTTTGGCCTTTCAAAACCAAAATATCCACTTATTGGGAAGTGTGAACACAAAGGACATGAACTGATTATTTTAACATTAGGCATTAATTAAAAGAGCTTAAGCTCAAAACCAAAGAAACTGATGAGAGGGGGGGTAAATGTTTTTGTGCCCTCTCAAAATCTGATCAGTGCCTCTCCGATTCACATCCATCTAGAGAGAGAGAGAGAGAGAGAGAGAGAGAGAGAGAGAGAGAGAGAGAGAGAGAGAGAGAGGAAGGAGATGACTATAAGCTTGCCAATTTTCATGGAGGATTAAGAAATCTAAATGTTTAGTCTTTCTCTCTCCTCTCTCCTCTCTCCTCTTTGCGACTGTTCATATGCATCAATTCAAGAGAGAAGGGGGAGGATTGTGATGATAAATCCGGAGAAAATGATGATGTTGCAATGATGGAGGACGTAGATTTGGCTGAGAGAGTGCACCAGTGGCAAAAAGAAAGTGTCAACGGCCTCTCGTCTATGAGATACGAGCCTCAAAAATCACGGTTTCTATGTGTAAGTGAGCAGTTCTTTTGTTTTATGGAACATGATTGAAGAAAGTGCTTGATTTTGGTTGTTCTCAATTTCTCATGTTACATTCTCTCTGAAATATGAAAGAAAACTAGAAAATACAATGATATAATAATTTCCTGCAAAACACGCAAAACTCGCAAGTTGCGGTTTTTATAAAATAATGAAATTTGGAGTTTTTGTTGAGTGTTTTGGGGTCGTATGGGATAGAAATTGATATGAAAATGATGTTAAGTGTCCTTAATCAATAAGAACTCATAACTTTGAAATATCATAATTTTTTGGACAAAAAATGAAAAAAAATAGGAAAAATAAGGGGAATTTTAGTTTTTGCACCTAATTTTTTTAAAAAAAATACATTTGATGTTCACGAGTGTATCACAAGGCTGGAGCATGAGGATTAAGCCTCACTAAAGTCTTGTTCCGATGTTATAGTATTTTTTATCAAAATTTATATGAAAATTTACATTAAAATGGACCCTACGCCTATCCAACGAATGCAAAACCTAACTAGTATGGGGAAGAGGATTTGTGAAAGTGGTTAGTTGCTAGAAATGATTAAAATTCTGATTTATTTGTCTATGCACAACATATAGGACGGATTATCATTTGAATTCAGGAGACTATTAGCATGAAGAGATTCGATGCTAGTCTCTTTCAATGCAGCACTTTACCTAACTAGTTTCTAGTGATAAAATGCTTGAGCACAATGGTCATCCACACTTCCATTGAGCATAACATGGTATCAAACCTAGATGCATTGCAATTGTTTTTCAAACATTGACCTACGTGGAGTGTGTAAGAAACCTGAGCTGTAGGGGTAGATGAATGGTTTCTTGAGGCAAGCTTGGTAAAGAAACATCAAATCTCCTGGATCGTTCAAAATATATAAGAGGGGAGGTTGTTCGTATGTTCTTTATATTAAAGTAGTGCATTGAGGGGCCAATTTCTGAGGTGTAGGAGAGCTACAGTGGGGACATGACATTCAGCTTAGGAGTTGCCTCCTATGTTTGTGTTAGGTGGTATATATATACCAAGATGTATGGGATCTCCCTCTGAGGAGTAAGGAAGGGAAATCGTTGGACTATGCTCCATTAGAAATGCAATATCTCTAGTAGCGATTAGGGTAGTGTGCCCTTGGATGCTCCTGGCTGTGAGGCCGTGTGGGGTTTTCTTGTGAGTGCTATAGAGGCCTGGCTAGTTCCTATAACCAATGTGCAGCCCGTTATAGGTCCCGACATTTAGCCTTCAAATAGTTCACTCGCCCTTGTGTACATAAAACCATAATACTACAAGGAGTTCATTCAAAATATAACAATTTTATACTACTCGAGCACCCAATAATTAAATATCCTTTGCGCATCATACATACTCTTCAAATATCATATCTTATCCTAATAATATACCATGCTAAACACAAATCATATTAGTCTATGCCATTTAACAACCAATGTCATATGTAGCCCTACCCACAACAAGTTACAATCATGCAATAATCAAAAGATGTTAAAAATACATAAACAACTAATAAAATAAATCATCTTCTTATTTTCTTATAATTTATTATAATTGTTATAACCTTTTTGAGGGGTTAAAAAGCAACTATCCTCAATTGATAAAAATAATCAACAGATAAATGCAAGGGTGTCCAACCACATGCACGTATTGCCTTAATGTAGTGAATATCCATCTCTCTCTCTCTCTCTCTCTCTCTCTCTCTCCATCTATCTATCTATCAATCATAGTTCCATGTAGCAATCTCTCTCTTTCTCCCCCCCTCTCTCTCTCTCAATCAGCAACTTCTCACTTTCTCCCTCTTACACTCACCATATGCTGTATGATGTTTGATGCATATGTTCTATAGACAGTACTATATGGAGTGGAAGTGTGGGAGGGAGCATCTTCTCATTTGCATGGAACGACATTGAGAAGCTACAAAAATCTTTTATTCGTAGACATTTGGGCATCAAAAGCACCACACCATATGTACTTATGCTTTTGGGAACTGGTTGTTGGCCAATTGAGGTACATGCTATGATCCGAGTATTGAGATATGCCACCTGAGTATGTCAAATGGATGATAGTAGGCTCCCCAAATAGGCATGGAATGCTAGCACACGCCTACAAAAAATGTGGAAAAGTAAAGTGCTTTCAACAAGATGGGTGCTAGATATGTGAAAATGGTTTAAAGGGTGGGCAATGGATAGATATCTAGATATGGCATCCAAAGATATATGCATGGAAATATTTCAATCACACCTCTTACGAGCATATCAAGCAAAACATCACAGAAAGGGAGCAAATGGCAAACTTGCTTATTACAGTATGCATATCTATCCTTCATGTTGGGAATCCTACATGCAAGCAGAGGCACACATGCAGCCATACATAGCCAACTTGCTCTCAGTGGTATTTATACGGAGTATTGCACGACTTCAAACTCAATCACACGCTTTACTGATCGAGATAGGTGCATGGAGTGGATAGACAAGAGAGACAAAGGTTATGCAAGCTGTGTGTACTACATAGTGTAGAATCAGAGGAGCACATGATTATGACATGCCGAGCATATGCACACATACGGGTTGACTTTGATATCCCTTTATAAGGGACACTTCACTAGTTTTTGACCACTACTCCTATATCGAAGTTAGGGGCTCTCATCACCCGCATGTTACGCTTTCGGGAGAACCATGCTACATAGATCATTCTTTCACCGTAGCTACCCTTTTCTACCATGGGGGAGGAGAATCATTGTATATCTGGAAAGGTCCCATGGATCATAATTTGGCTTTCTGGGGATGATAATAAACTACTCTACTCTACTCTCTCTCTCTCTCAAAGAGCAACTCCTCTCTTTCTCTCTCTCTCTTACACACACATACACACACTTACACACACACTCTCTCTCTCTTTCTCTCTTTCTCTCTCTTTGTGTTGCTCACAAACACATGCACACACATTCTCTCTCTCTCTCTCTCTCAAATAGCAACTTCTCTCTTTCTCTCCCTCTTACACGCACACACACATACACACACACACTCTCTCTCAATTAGCAACTTCTCTCTCCCCCCTCTAAATTTTACAAGGGTCATCCATTCGTTTTTCACAACCCTCTTAATTTTTCAAGGCGAAGTTTTGCACGAGGTCCAATCTCTTGAACGCTTTTAGTTGTTAGTATTAGGATGAAAAGAATAAAATATTGTTATTCTCACATCCATATATACATTCACATACATCTCACTTTTATGTGCATGATTTGCTATTACATCTCGATATAGCACTTCCATTGTGTACACATAAGGGAAGCTACATCACACATATTTTCACTACTTTCAATTGAGCATTATTGTGTGGACTTACTACAAGAGGATACAATATCACACAATTTGTTACACTTTTTGTAATAACGTGTGATATCTATTGTTTCTCACATTGTTTGAATAGTTAATACTGAGACAATAATATTACCTCATTGTTACTCAATCCAGTGTGCACATATACATTCACATGCATGCATGTTTCTACACTCAATCCTTCCTTAGATAGTTTGCACATGCTTTACTTACACATCTTGTAGTACTGCAATTGAGCACATGCTTATACATAATCTCCTTCACTTGCACATTCCTCCCTCTTTTTTACACATCTTATAGTACTGCAATTGAGTGAATTCCTATATACCATCTCCTTCAATGCACATTCCTCTCTCTATCTCCTCTTCCCTCTTATCCTCATTTCATTGTGCTTGTAAAAAAAATACAATCAAATAATTTAAAAAGTATATATTCATCATGCATGTTAAATATCAATCGAATTCCATTGCTAGAGGGTAGAATTGGTGATTCCTAACAAATTCTAGGACTAAACCATGGAAGCACGCTAGCTTGGGTTAGGTAGCGAAGCATGTGCTTCAAGAGGATTATGTCCATGGGGCTTCCCTCAAATGGGGTTGGGCATATAAAGGTGGTCGATGGATTTATCTACAACTTCTCCATGCTGTCATCCACAAATAGTGTTGTTGTTGGGCTGAAGTGCATGCCATCAAAACATTTAAGGACAAGGGGCTTTGTGTAACTTCTTCCAAAAGAAGTGGCCGTGGGAGTGCTCTGCACTTTCCTTGTCCATATTGAAATACAAAGGTTGGTGCTTGCTTTGACGACTTCACACATTCACTTCTAACCAGTTGGAGTAGATCACTTAAGTTTTCTTCCTTCATGGGGCTCTAGATGGCAATGACAAAGAATGTAGATGTTTCCTTCAAAAAGCTTGCAAGTCCTTGCTAGAAAATCACCCACACTACCCACTTCTAGGGGCTTCACTGATAATGATTCCTTCTACTTTGGTTGCCTATGTAGAAGCACCCCATTCATATCAAACATAAATAATGTTTGGATTATGGGAGGTAGCTATACATGCGCATGTGGAAGGGTGAGCACCCATGTATTGGCATGACAAAAAGAGCACCACATTATAATCAAATATTGTACAAGTTTATGTGAATTTGTTACCTTTGCTTTTAGATTTCTTCCATCTTCAACAAAGAGATAAAAACATGCAATTTGTCTTTCGGAATTTAGCACTACTGATGCGAGGTCACCACATCCTACATTGCAATCTAAAATAGTGTCCCCTTCTTCTGTGTATATTTGCAAGAACAAGCTCCAAAAAGCCTTGCCAAGCTGCTTGCCACCTATAGTATGTGGTATTCATATAAGGGATTAGGAATCTACTAAATGTCTACAAAACATCTTTGCAATAGTTTAACAACATTGGATCTCATGCTTATCTCTCAGTGGGGATCCTAATGTATCTCGCACCCACTCATTCACAGTAATGTTGTCTATTGTGAACTTTGGAGGGATGATTCCATTGTAAGTGACATCTAAACACATATGCACTAGGATATGTATCACATGTATGTGAATTTAAAGCATGAAATACTAATTTTAGCAATTGCACTCATTGAATGAAGCCATCAATAATTACACATAAACAATATCCAACATTACCATATCATGACTTTAAAACTCTCACCTCTCTATCTCCAATGACACTGTCATGCATCTCACAATGAACAACCTGTGCTATGCATAAAACCCAACATTTCTATTGTGACTCCATCCATTGGGTGTCCATTCTCCACAACCTGCTCGACAAGCTCTACCATAGAGTGTGTTGTGGCAAGGAAAAGTAACATCCCTATGTCCTTGAGCACATGATGATCAGCTAGATGCATGGCATCAATTGAATCTCCTTTAGTATATGGGAGCTCCATGACAGAATTCCATCTCTCAATCCATGCACGACATTATCTTTAGGGAGATGAACAACCATGATATCTCATGTTGTGTTTGTGGTTTCTTCCTCAACCACAACCATCTTGTGTTGGTTGACCTCCTCCAATGCCTTTACCAACTGGGGGAATGCCTCCCTCACTTTTCTGATCATTTCGTAATGCAATTCCTATCTCGAATGGGTTGCATAGAATTATATACCACTCCACCTTCTCCATCATAGTAGCATGGGTAAGAGCAACTTACATGGGGTCTTCCATGCAGCTTTTAGTGTGGACATCTACACATTGACTTCTCGATTAGTAACATATTCTTCTTACTAAATGTTACTATAGATAATATTCTTGATACACATTTTCTTGCTTGTGTGTGTGATTGTTACATCTTGCACCATTGTAGCTTCGTGGGAGATAATGTCTTGCTAGGGGACTTTCACATGACTTTTAGTATGGCCCTTTGCACTATGACCTCACAATTAGCAACATATTCTTCCTTCAAAATGTTACTGTAGATAGTATTCATGAGGCATGTTAATTCACCAGTGTCTATGGCTAATATATCCTCTACTATTATAGATTTATAAAAAAAAATTGTGTCCCCCTCTACAAAAAGATAGACCATTCTTATTGACATCGTATTGTGGGAAAAAAAAACCACAAGTCACGCTTGTTTATTGGTAGTTGCCATGTCCCCTAGCATGGCTAGTTTGTGCTCTTACATTCTTTCCTTCCCTACATAGGGATACACATCATTATTAGTATCATATAATGATAGAATATTTAAAATCTATGATGTCATCCAATCATGGCATGTGTGAATTTATGAGCTTTGTTTCTTTACCTATCTGCGCATGAGCCAAGTCTATTGTAACCTCAAATCCAAGACCTTCAGTTCTTCCACTCTCTGCATAGTTAATCATATTCTTATTGTTACTTTAGTGATGAAGAAGATTTATGTGCCTTCACATCATGAGTTTTGTTCATAAGAAAGCTTACCATCTTGGTTCTTTGTAATACATGTGTCAATTTGATGCGATGCTATGTCCTTGGTTATTGCCTCACCGCTTCTCATAAATCACTATCATACATCTCTCTATAATGGTGTGTAAGATAAGACTCTCCACCGCAAGATCTTGAAGAACTTGCTCTATCCTTCTATCCATGCCAATGACATGGACCTCTCCTCGGTGGTGCCTTTCACTACAAATCAAGTCCATTGAAAATATGTCAAGGGATGGAACAATATAGATCCTTTAGAACAATATGGATGAACATGTTATAAACGACAGATTTGCAAGTTTCAGTTGTCTTATATCCATTGCTTGAGTGCATTGTTTGTTGAATCATTGGAATTGCGATATGCACTTTAGTGGTATCGATCAAGGGGCATACATGGTTTGATGATCATGGTCCATATTCAATGAGATATTTTTACTACATGGATACAAGAGATATCTTGGATATAGTACTTCAAAACATAAAATCTTCTGGGTGTGGAGAAACCAAATTAATTGGTGATGAGGGCCGACCTCTATTTGGTCTTTCTTTCACGATATTAGGTGTACATTTGCTCTTCTATTTTCTTTTTTCGACAAACATACTATTAATATCAGTTTCCTGTATACCCATCATAGTATCTTTATTAGGAGATAAAAAAGTGCAATATACACTTAAGAATGCAACTCATTTACTTGGTATGCCTTTGAAACCTCTTATCTCTTATCTTTATTTTTTCCTAGAGTATCTTTGGTACAAACCTTTCTCATTCGAGGGGTATTCATGATGCCATGAGGCATATTCCACAATGGATTTCGTAAAACTATTTATTTGCCACGGTGGATTTCGTAAAAATATATTTATTTTCCGGGGCTCGTACACAAGGTGAATTCCTTGTGCGGGAAATTGAAAGGGACGCATGTCCTTTTCGGGCATCATATTAGTTTAATGTGTACGTGGGTGATTCCATAGCAGGTGATTCTACAAAATACATATTTAAATTAATGGACATTTATGAGTTTAGAGTGCACTCATATTAAAATAAGATTAGGATAGAGTTCCAACCTATTTAATTATTTTTTAGATAAAGACTACTAGGTATTCACTTTTGTGGGTTTCATCTTATTATTTTCTAACAATTGTGAATGCTTCAGTTGATGTGTAGAGCAAACATCAATGGCGTTGGGAAGTACCGGGTGATTATATGTATTCAGATTACCTACAAGAATTATTATTTTTAATGAGCCTACGTCTTATCATTAAATGCGTTGCGCCAATATTTATTTAGGCGCGCTTATTTATTAAAGCACTTGACAAACATTTATTATTTTGTATGTGCATAGGCGCTCGGTTTAAATATTCCATTATAGGACATTGTATTTGGGCACAACCCGACTTTTTGGACACTCAAATGCTTTATTCTTTATTTGGGCAAAAGGAAACACAAAGGTCAAAAGCATGCTAATTGTAAATTGGGCTATTTTTTAGCTTGGAGATTAATAAATTTGTAAATACATGCATTGTGGAGCAATATTCACACAAGGCATGGGGGGAGATTGTACCCAATTTGTCTTTTTGTCTCATGTCATGCAAACCTCTCTTCTTGCTTTATGAGCTTTTGTAGAGTTCTTTGTTTTGGGGACCCTTCGACGTTCATTATGTGTGCATACAACATCTAATTTGCGCACCAGCGGTATCAGAGCAAAGCTGAGATCAAGGACTTCCAATCGCTTACCATCTCGCATGAAGGCAAAGCTCCTAGAACAAACGGGCTTTACAGATTGTTTGTGATGAACCATCAATACGAGCATGTTCTTGGTGGTGAAGAACCCCCTACAATACTTTCAGATTGCGAAGGACCACTCCCAAGAGGCGGAGAACCACTTCTCAATCTCCTTTGATAATGAATTTTCTTCTTAGAGAAACATATAAGAAAATTTTATTAAGTTTAAGCTTTTAATCTTAAAAAGCTTAAGAAATAACTTAAGCTTCCAAATTTCAACGACAGCTGTGGAAGGACGAACTACAGGAGGGCGACGATTCGGTTCAGTACATGCTGTTGTCCTATTTGATTAGATTAAAAACAGTAAGCTTTTAAAAAGCTTAAGGTTATTAAGCTTATTAAAGCTTAAAATTTTCAATCTTAAATCTCCTTCCTAGTGGGTGTTTACAACGAGCTCTTCCCGAACCAGTTCCAAAAACTTCAGCAAGCCTCTGTTTCTACCTGCACTTTGGCAGAGTTGAATTTCTAGTAAGCAGACTGTCATATGCAGTCTATTTTTTTCTTTTCGAAGAAGACCATCATTGATTGTTATACTCACAAAAGAAGCAAGATCATTAAAGCTATATTTAAAAAAGGCAAGCCTTGTAAACCCAAATTTGAGCTACGCTCATCCTCCTAACAAGATTTCGAGTGTGAGGTCGTTTGAGATTTTGCAGGATGTCCGATCAAAACATGAAAGATTCTATGGGTGAAGGTGATTTGTCAAAACCAACCATGGAGTAAAAATTGGACCTAATCATGATGCAACTTCAAGAAGAGCAAAGAGAACGTCAAAATTTGCAAGCACAACTAGCCACACTTCAATGATCCACTGTCGATCAAGACAGAGCGCAACCTGAAGATGTTATTCGACGTATGATTGATGCAACACTAGATGCACAATCTCTCAGGAAAGAAGCCAAGATAAATAAAAGAAATTTCAAATTCCATACTTTTAATGGGCAACGTGACGGAAAAACTATTCTCACTTTTATCAATCAATTTGATGATTATTTCCATGAAGATCAATATGATGAAAAAGATAAACTTAAATGTGTCACTAACCATCTAGTAGAGAGAGCATCATTATGGTAGACTATCGTCCGCAAGAGTATTGATTGTCCCTCTACTTGGGAGGCCTTTCAAATGAATTTTTTTCAGAATTTTCTTCCACCTCAATTCCATGAAAAAGCTATCAAATAGTGGGATCTTCTGCAACAAAAAGATCGTGAATCCATACCACAATACATTGAGTATTTCTGGAGTGCTTTACTACAACTTTGAATGCTTGAATATGTTCTTGAGGTGATCCATAAGTTCAATTCTAACTTCCGAAGATTTAATCAGAATCAATTTGTTTCTTCTTCTTTTTGTAAATCATGGACTCGACCCCTTACTTTACCATCAAACACAAGTTCAAACTCTAAGCATTCTCTCTAGCCAAATCCCAACATACCCAAATTTTCAGCCATTACCAATAATGTTTCCAAAGCAAAGCCTATAGTTTTCTACAAGTGTCAACAACCTAGAAACTTAGCAATGAATTGTCAATCTAAGAAGCAAGCTATTCAAATCAATTATTTGGGAGCGAATGAAGACAAAGATCATGAAGATATACCAAACTTCACTGAAGATGATGATGATATCGGTGATGCTTCAGATATTTTACTAGGTATTCCAAATCCTTATTCATTATTAATGATGAAATGTTTTGTGCATGGTCAAGAAAAGATTGTTTTGCATGATGATGGAAACACACATGATTTTATTTCCGCTAAGTTGGTAAAAAAATTGAATTTACCTATTGTTCCAACTCATTATCGCATAAAGGTTACATTCTTAGGCACTCGATACAATGGCACACAAGAAGTTCATATCATTGACTTAGAAATTAAAATTGGTGATTATGTGGAGCATAGAAATTTCTTGGTTGTGCCTTTGCAAGCTAGTGATATTATTTTAAGAATGCCTTGGTGTCACAAATATAATCCCGATATAGATTATTCCACACATTCCATGAAAATTTATTCTAACGGAAAACAAATCACATTACATGAAACACACACCTTTGATAATTTTCCATTGCTTAGTCACACATAGGCTAAACGTGCATTGAGAAAAGGTAGTAAATCATACTTAGTATGGGTGAATGACATTGGAGCTAAGGAAAATTAGATGCATCCTAGGCATGCACAATTTCTTTCACAATTTAAAGATTTTTTTGCTGTTGATTTACCACCTGGTTTATCACCTACACGTCATGAAGATCATAAAATAGACTTAATCCCAGGTTCTCAACCACCATGTAAAGCACCTTAAAAACACAATCAAATTGAATAGAAAGAAATACAAGCACAAGTTGAAGTCGAGGACTCATTAGGTCCAGTAGTTCTCCTTTGTGTGCACCTACCCTATTAATTAAGAAGAAAAATAATACCTATAGGATGTGCATTGACTATCGTTAAGAATAGATATCCAATCCCTAAGGTAGACGACGTCATGGATAAACTATAAGGAGCCACTATTTTTAGTAAGATAGATCTCAAATCTGGATATCATCAAGTACCAATGGATACACTTGACATTTTCAAAACTACATTTAAAACTCAATTTGGTCATTATGAATTCCTTGTTATGCATTTCGGTTTGACTAATGCACTAGCTACATTCAGTACTATGATGAATCGTATATTTTTAAAGTATCAAAATTGTGCGATTTTTTTCTTTGATTATATTTTGATTTTCAGTAAGAATGAGAATGAACATTGTGAACATCTATATTTGGTTTTCAAATTGTTGAAAGAAAATCAATTGTATGCTAACCCTGACAAGAGTAAATTTTTCCAAACCCAAATTGAACACTTAGGACACATTGTTTCTTCTAATGGTATTCGTGTTGATCCTAAAAAGATAGAGGCAATTTTGAATTGGCCAATTCCTAAAAGTATTAATGAGTTATGTTCTTTCTTAGGTCTTGCCAGATTTTATCAAAAATTTGTGAGAAATTTTTCATTGCTTTCATTTCCTTTAATGAAATTGTTAAAGAAAGGTGTGCTGCATCATTGGTTTGATAACCAACAAAAGACTTTTGATTTATTGAAACATGCTTTCACACATGCATCTATTTTGCAATTACTTGATTTTAATCGATCATTCTTCCTTAGTAGTTACTAGTGCTAGCGGATCACGAATAGGAGCTGTCCTTATGCAAGATTCACATCCCATAGCCTATTCTAGTTGCCAACTTAAACCATTTGAAGTGAACTATTCCACTTATGATAAAGAATTGTTAGCTGTAAGCCTTACATCAATGGAAATAGTATCTAATGGGATCTGAATTTATGATCAAAACTAACCAACAAAGTATCAAACATCTCCTTAGTCAACTAATTTTTTTTTATTGTCATATTAAATGGACTACTTTCATTCAAAAATTTCATCCACTTATCCAATATCAACCAGGAAGAGAGAATGTTGTTGCTGATGCATTGAGTAGAAGACCAAGTATCCATAGTATTTCCATTCTATCTTTTGATTCCCTTATTCCTATGAAGGATACCTATGACCATGACCCTAGTTTTCAAGCTGATTGGAACAAATTAGTTACTAATAAATGGATTCTAATTGATTCTTTGTCTTATTCTGATGTATTTATGTTCTATGAGAAGAGATTGTGTGTCACTGTTCCATTTAGATCATTAATGCTACACGAAATTCATTGTCCTCTATATCAAGGCCATAGAGGTATTATTTCCACTTTAAGAACATTGGTTGAAGATTTTTACTGGCCACAAATGGAATCTCATGTTTCTAACTTTGTTTCTGAGTGTTAAATTTTTTAAAGTGTCAAGTGACACCATGGTAAGCAATATGGTTTGTTAATGCCTTTACCAATTCATGAACGTCCATGAGAACATATTTCAATGGATTTTATAACTGGTTTGCCTAACACACAAGCTAATCATGATATGATTTGAACTATAGTAGATCCATTTGGCAAACAATCATCTCGATTTAAAAAACATTAACTGCATTAATATAGACAAACAAGAATAGCCTGTGTTCAGACATGCCCATCAATGTTTGAATTTTCTCATCAGAACTCTCCATGGCCTTCAATATCCTTATGCAATTTTTCTTATTTAGGTTTGAGAATGCCAATGTGTATACTCTATCCTCATTTAATACACCCCCCTCCCCGTTTTGGAGCCCCACTCTAAGCACAAGATAGTTTTGCATTTAAAAAAACATTGTTTCTCTAGACAAATGTAGTTTGAGTACATATCAATGGAAAGTACAAAGAGGTATCCTTACTGATACCACTTCTCTCCGAGACTCGGGTCTACAACTTTTAGCAAACATTGAGTTTTTTAAATGAGTTTTTCATTAACACTATAGTATGCCTCGCCCCACTTCGTTCTAAACTCAGAGTCGGAAAGCTGTGTCTGCTTGTGATTGATTGGCAGCACCGCCATATCATAATCGTCCTACACTTTGGTAATTAAGGATAACATTATTGCATTGGAAAAAAATGCATTAGGAAAAACATTGTTAAGTTAGCTTGAAGAACTACCTACCTTCCACATGATGTGGGAAAGTGCAATCAATGGTGCCTTGTACCATGCGGAAATAGGTGCTAGATTTCTATGTGCTGTTATCCATGCCTTTGCATTATTAGTTAACTTGTCAAAAATAGTTGTATGGTCAACCTACCTAGCATCCTTGCTTTGCAAACAAGGTATGGATATGAGATATGGACAACCTCCTTTTGTGCCAGCCTATGTATGTTCTATATCAAGGTCTCATGCATATTTCATTATCCATGTGACCCTTATCACATAAAGGCAATCCAAGCATGTGAGAAAATGGTCCAATTGCATACTTATTCATATGAGATATAGTTAACAAAATCTCCCCCTCTACCACACTTGTCACTTTCACAAGGTGACAATCAACATGCACATGTTGCCTAGCGTTATCTAGAAAGGTTGTTGCAAACAATCAATTATGTTAACGATGACATAAGCAACAAAGACATTGCAAAATGTTAAGGTCCTATGGTTTAGGGTCACTCACATGTGCATATCTCATTTATACATGTTGTTAGTTGATGGTTACCATCCCAAATATAAAATATGCAATTTGACAAAAAAGGCCCAATCAATGCCACTAATTTCTGCCTCAAAGCCCTCGTGCTTCTTTTTCCAATGGGGGTCCCACTCATTTCTAATCGTATCATCAAGCTCTTTGCACTAGTGCCTTGGAGTCTCTAATGATACTATGAATATACTCATTCCTCTGATGTACCCATTTCTAAAAAGGATCTCTGAGAGCTACTTGTACCTTGATGTGACTTGTTTTATTTCAGGCATGGAAACCAAATGACAGAATGGGATGGGTGGCAAAGGGATGGATGTAACATCTCTTATAAGTACTCACCATCAACATTTCCAACTAGTCTTCATCAATGCATACTTGCACAATACGTTTATCGCAAGTGATTGTGAGAGTGGTCTCACCAATTGTATCTGCAACCTCTATCATGTGCTTCTTTTCAACTCTTTGTGTTCGCTTCTTCTTGCTTTGCGTGCAACCATGCCCATGTTGTGGACTAAAGGACTTAATGCTTTCATGGTCATCACTTTCCTCTCGTTAGTATCACTCTTCAATACTATGATATTTATTTTTCCCTTCCTCATTTGTCTCATTGAAGCATGTCCACCTTCTCTTGATGTCACTCCTTCCCCACATGCAAGTGCAATGTCTGCATGTAGCTCGGTAGATGTCAATGATAGCGTTTGTGTCGCTCTCTCTCTTGCTTTTGAAGGGCGACTCCCCCCTTGCGATTGCATGCTATTAGTGGTGACAACATCATGTCCTGCTCTAGGTTGTGGATGCAAGTCAAGTGTCCTTGGAGACGCA